>NW_019154105.1:65438077-66033041 GCF_002288905.1 Enhydra lutris kenyoni | reverse complement strand
AGTCCCTCACACCTGTCCCTTCACACCAGTCCCTTTACACCTGTCCCTCACACCAGTTGCTCACCTAGTCCCTCACACCTGTCCCTTCACACCAGTCCCTTTACACCTGTCCCTCACACCAGTTGCTCACCTAGTCCCTCACACCTGTCCCTTCACACCAGTCCATTTACACCTGTCCCTCCACATCTGTCCCTCATACCAGTTCCTTACCCAGTTCTTCGCACCTGTCCCTTCACACCAGTTGCTTCACACCAGTCCCTTCACACCTATCCCACCAGGTAACTTCATACCTGTCCCTTCACACCTGTCCTTTCATACCTGTCCCTTCATACTAATCACTCACCCAGTCCTTCACTCCAATCTGTTCACACCAGTCCCTTCACACATGTCCCTCACCAGGTACCTTCACACCAGTCTCTTCATACCTGTCCTTTCACACCAGTTCCTCTTACTAGTCACTCCACACCAGTCACTCACCCAGTCCCTCACACTAGTCCCTCACCAGTCCCCCACTAGTCCCTTACACCAGTCCCTTCATACCAGTCCCTCACACCATCTCTTTCATATCAGTCCCTCATACCTGTCCCTTTACCCTGTCCCTTCACACCTGTCCCTCACCAGGTACTTTCACACCAGTCCTTTCACACCTGTCCCTCACCCAGTCCCTTCATACCAGTCTCTTCACACCCATCACTTCACACCAGTCCCTCTTACCCAGTCCCTCACACCAGTCCCTCACCCATTCCCTCACACCAATCTCTCACACCCATCCCTTCACACCTGTCCTTCACCAGGTAACTTCACACCTTTCCCTTCACACCAGTCCCTCATACGTGTCCTCACACCAGTACGTTTTTTGCCACCATCCCTTTCTCAAGCACCCCGCCCTGCCACCTGCCCTTCCTGCTTTCCCTGCTCCCAGAGTTCTCTGAAAATCTCTACATCAGCATTTCACTTAAAATCCTCATGTCTCTTCCAGGTGCCCAAAGTGCCCTGAGGTAGCCACAAGCCACACAGGAGTAATTAACTCAAGTTGTTCCATCTTCTCTTCAACATTTGATCTTCATCTTGTGGAAGAGATCCTTCCTTATAACAAGGTCATTAAAATATTCTCCTGCTTTGTCTTCTAAAAGTTTTGTGGCTGTGCCTTTCACACAAAAGTGTTTAATCCACCTGGAATAAGTTGCTGTGAGGCCAGAGAGGGATCCCTTCTCTTTTATTTCCAAGTGAATCACCGTTTAAAATAGTCCTTCCTTTGCCCAGTAACCAGCGGTGCCTAAAGTTGGGTCTGTCTTCAGGCCCTTGATTTGGTTCCTCTGGTCAACTTGTCTTTCCAAAGGATGCCAATCGTGTAGGAATTCTTTTCTTTTCTTTTTTTTTTTTTATATTTTATTTATTCATTTGACAGAGAGAGAGAGATCACAAGTAGGCAGAGCAGCAGGCAGAGAGAGAGGGGGAAGTAGGTTCCCTGCTGAGCAGAGAGCCCGATGTGGGGCTCGATCCCAGGACCCTGAGATCATGACCTGAGCCCAAGGCAGAGGCTTTAACCCACTGAGCCAGGAGCCCCTCATGTGGTAATTCTTGACGTGTTCCCGTAAAGCAAGGTATCCAGCTTGTCCTTCAGGCCTGCTTCGGTTATCCTTGGTCCCTGCCCTCTGATACACACTTTCGGATCAGCTCATCAAGTTTAAACAAAACACCCCGAAGCCGTTGGCATTTAATGTAGAATTACATTGTCTGCAGGTAAATTTGAAAAGAACTGACTTCTTCGCCAAGTTGGTTTCCTCCCCCACTCATTAACAGCATCATCTTCATTTACTGGCTTCTCCTTAAATATGTCTCCATAACATTTAATCATTTTATTTTTAAAAAGTGCCCTGAGGACAAGACAGACATCTCTTTCATCTTCCTCTGTCCCCGTATTCTAAACGGTCTACCTCTGGGGCGCCTGGGTGGCTCAGTGGGTTAAAGCATCTGCCTTCAGCTCAGGTCATGATCCCAGGGTCCTGGGATCGAGCCCCGCATCGGGCTCTCTGCTCAGCGGGGAGCCTGCTTCCCCCCACCCCCGCCTGCCTCTCTGCCTACTTGTGATCTCTGTCAAATAAAAAAAAAAAAAAAATCTTAAAAAAAAATAATCTACCTCTAACTGCTTCAAAGGCGTTTGCTAAATTTACTTTGGGACTTGAAACATTAATGGTAGAACATTCAGGACCAAAGCCCCCTCCTAGGAAAAATATTCTAGAGAGCGGGGTGGGGGGGGGGGGGGAGCGCGGGAAAAAGACAGGGTGTGTCTGGGGGGGGGGGTGTCCCCTCTCCTAACGGCTCAGATACAGCATACTGTCTCTCACTCATGCGCTCTACACTTCTCTGTGGCCCTACCCACTCACAATGAAATAACCCTCCCAATTCCCATTTTGCAAAGCACCTGGTGTTCACAGCATTCAACCCTCAACCCTTGGCATCAGGCCCAGAACAGGAGAGAACCTCCAGGCTATTTTTCAAAAGGGGCAGTCCCTCTTTGGCGCCCGTCGCCCTGCTCCTTCCCTCACTAGGACATCAAGGGCAAGAAGGCAGCTTCCACGTTAGGTCAGGAGTGGTCTATGTCTAACGCTTGTCCCCTGTTCTACACACTTCCTCGCTGTTCCAAGTGCTTGTGATTTGGCCCCGTGGCTCTCCTCCCTCCTCCAGCACACGGCAATGAGCCTAACTGGATTTAGCTAGAGATTATTCAAAGTTTCCTAAAACATTCTTCAATTTATATTTTCTCTGACTGCTGAAGGAAGGAACCAAGTGACATCTTTTTACCTCCCTCTATGTCTGGAGAAGCTTCCTTCCCACCTTCATCCGTCTCCTCCCCTCTCCCCACATCGCAGGCTTTAGTAACATTAGCCAGCGTTTGCATGAGATTGCCTTTCCAAAAAGCTGTTTTCCACACGTGCCTTTGGTTTTATCCATTTTGTGACAACAGGTGCGTCTGGCCACAGTCCTCCCGACTGCCTCCCTGCCAGGTCTTCTCCGCCTCCCCAGCACTGCGTGAGATCTGTTTCTCTGCTAACACAACATCTTTTCAAAGGCTTCTCCTTTCACACAGGAAGCCGGCTGTGTAATGAAGGACATTCTGCTCTCTGAAGACGCCCCTGTGTTCCCCAAAACGACACATGACAGCTGTATCGGATGTCAGACCTGAAGAGCCTGTCTTTCCCACAGACACCAGAGTCCATCTTACTATTTTAAAATTTCATACCAGAGACATGACTGTTTTGGCCCGATTCTTCTTCTCTTAACAGACCATTTTTCTTTTCAGCGAGGTATTACAAGTTCCTCTTCCTGTCACAAGCAGAGAAAGAAAATTTGGGATGTGTGTTCGGCTTCCTGGGGGCCCCTCAGCCACCTCAGGCGCAGGCCCGTCTTGACAACTTCTCCTGCTCGCTGGTTCTGGTCCGGAAACGCCCAGGTCCCCAGATGTGCTCGCCCTCCCCTTTCCCCTCCGTCTCTGGCTGGCACCTTCGATCTCACCGTCATCCCTGCATCTTGAGCCCCTACCATGTTAGCAAGAATGCCCTAGGCTCACTCCCACACGGTGGATATGCTTTTCCTGCCCCTCTGCTTCCTCCTGCCCCCATGTGGTCCCACAGTTGACATTCAGGTTCCCGGGGTCTCGCACTCAAGCTTGGGTCCCCCTAGTCGTCTCCCCACCCATAGCTTCTCCCTTTCTCTCAGGGAGCTGTCCTTCCTCCTCTATTAAAAAGTAGAGCAGGACTTTGGAGGACACATAATGGCTGATTTAGATGGGACAAATAACTATTTAATTATTCTCTAATTACATGACAGTTAGAATCCGTACCATGGCCCCATCCTCCGGTGTCTGTTTATGGCCTGCATGGAGCACGGCTGGGGCACCCGCAGCCATTAAGAACACCGACAATTACAGAGCATAATTACCCGTGTAATTATTCTCTTATACCCGAGTAATTACACGGCAGTATTATCTGTGTATTACAATTTATTCATATACCTAATCACAGTCTCCTTTCACAAACTGGGAGCCGGCCAGGAGGCGCACATCAGTTTCTTTCTTTCTTTCTTTCTTTCTTTTTTGGTGAAACTAACATGAAAGTCATCCGATGAAAATCTCAGGGTGGGACTGCCTCAGATCAGCACCACACTGTGCGACGGCCAAGGTCTGGGTGGGGACGCTGGGAATTCAGCCATACCACCAGGGTGGGGATGGCAAGCCCACTCAGCCTAGAGGCAGCTGCGGGAGCTGTCCCCCCTCGGTGGGCTCTCTGCTGCCTCCCCTCAGGGCCTCTCCATAGGCCACTAGCCCTCTGCTACCCAGAGGTCCAGCTCCATGACCCACTCTGTGTCAGAACCACCTGTTTTCTTGTCTATCTACCCTTCCGGACTTTGCTTCTCGCCGTGGCAGGACCCTCGAGGGTCTTACTTCTATTGGTGGCACAAAGGGGTGGATGCCAAGCCGGAGGAGGGCTTCCTATGCACCTGCCAAACGAGGTTGGAAGGACAGGCCCTGTGGAGATCTGGCCAGAGGATCCCAATTATAGAGTTGGGTGGGAAAAGGAGGGGGTGTTGATGGATGAGTTGGACCAGCGACATCAAAGTTACTTGCCCTTGAGAATGGCAGTCCTATTGCTTACACCTCCATCCAGCGTATCATGCAAGGCAAGCTAAAAGCAATCAACGGGGTGACCAGAACTTCCAGGAACAAGGTAGCCAGAAAGAGAGGCCAAGTCCCCAGTGGTCGGCATGACCGCACATGCCATGAGAAAAGCAGAGCCTGGAACAAGACACTCCAAACAGAACAGACACAGCGAGAAAGCAAAGTGCGGTCACAGCCTGGGTGGAAAGCAAAGGCCAGACAGCAGCTGCTGAATTAACACCCCAGCCCTGGGAAGACATGGGGCCTCAGGCCTGAGCCTTTGTGTCTCAGTGGAGCCCGCTATGGCTGCAGACCCTCAAAGCTTCCCAGGGAGAAGGGGCGGAGGGAGGCTACATAAGTTGGGACCCTGCTGTGGGGTCCCTCTCTCCACCACGGTGCCTGGACAGTCTCTGCAGGGATAGGGAGGTGACAGTAGGCACCACGAGCATGGGTTGGTTTCCTACAGCCACTGTAACAAATCAGCACAAATTTATTGGCTTAAAACAGCGTGAATGTCCTATCTTGCAGTTCTGCAAGTCAGAGTCTGTAAGGAATCTTGGGGGCCTAAAATCAAAGTGTCAGCAGGGTTGGGACCTTCTGGAAGCTCCAGGGTAGAATCCGGGCCCATGCAGATAACCCAGGAGAAGCGCCCCATCTCAGGATCCCTAACTTAGTCTCCCATGCACTGGTAACACTCATAGGTTCCCTGGGCTCAGGGCGCAGACGCCCCCGGGAGGAGCCTCCTTCAACTGCCCACAGTATGTGAGTGTGAACACGGCAAGCAAGCATTCACGCCTGTTACCATCCACCACGGTTCGCAGAGAGAAGCAAAAGGTCCAGAGAGGTCACATGACAGGCTCAGTGACACACTGGCTAGTAAGCCAGAGTTCTGGATTTGAACCCAGGACCACCGTGCCTCCCAGACCTTGCCCAATTCACCATACCCCGCCATCCCATCAGACAGATGGACAAAGGGGCTTAGATACGTGGACATTTTGTTTCCCCCTCGTGGTAATGGGTGTGTGGTCGCTCGGCACCCAGTCCCCCTTGATTTGGTGAGATGATCCACCTCCCTTTCAAAGAATACCCAGTCCCCCTGGGTGGACAGTCTGTTGGAAATACCCATCAAGGTTCCTGCCTTCAGGGGCGCCTGGATGGCTCAGTCGGGTGAGCATCTGACTCTTGGTTTCTGCTCAGGTCCGTGATTTCAGGATCGGGAGATCGAGCCCCACGTCTGGTTCCATGCTGGGCATGGACCCTGCTTAAATTTCTTTCTCCCCACTTCCGCCCCTCCCCACTATGCATGCTCTCTTTCTCTCTCTCAAAAAATTAAAAATGAATAGGTTCCTGACTTCAAAGGGGCAAGTTCATGATCTACCGGAGACACAAGGGAGGGTGTCTCTGAGGTTCCTGTTATAGCAGCTGTGAGGTTAGCCAAGTCCCTGCAGACACCTGGCTTCCTGCCCTTTGCCAGTCACCTTCCTGCTACTGACTCTACCTGACGGGTTTCCAGCATAGAACCCTTCTGTGGCTGCTGCCTGCAGTGGCTTCTGCTGACAGCCACCAAAGCCCCGTGGCAGCCACCCACACGGCCACACAAAGCAGTGGTGCTGAGAAGCTTGGACTTGCAGGAACGCATACTTCCTTTGCCCACAGAAGTGCAGTCCTCTGCAGATAGCCCCCTGGCAGGGCAGAGCAGGGCAGGGCAGGGGCTGGCCCAGAATGCAGGTGCCCCCCCTCCCCCCGGCCCGCTCACCTCCAGTCCCCCCCACAACACAGTCCACAGCTGCTCACAGTGAGGTGAGTCACTGTGGTTGGGGAATCAGCGTTTTTCAGCCTCGGCTGCTTGAAATGCAAACATACACACCTGAGACACAAAAATACGCACACTCCCCGTGGGCAGGAAGAACAGCTCCTATTTCCCACTGCCTGCAGCCCTTCCCCGGCCCTGCCGGAACCGCCCTCCAGTGCATTCCTGCTTTAGGTGCATAGGACCCATTTCAGTCTCCAGGAGCAGACACTAGGGCCTATCTTCCTCTCCCTGAAGCCATCCCACCAGGCAGGGACGGGCGCTGTGAGCCAGGTTCAGGGCCTCCTGCTAGCCCCCCTCCAGCCCTGCTCCCTGCTCCCCCTCCCAGTGCTCCCCACACTCCCACTGTCCAGGCGGGAGGCTTCCATGGGAAAGCAGGCCAGTGATGAGGTCCTTCTTTCTCGCTAAAAATAGACACTGGCCTGCTGACTGAAAGAAGGAGGAAGATGGATTTTGAAGTTCAAAACAAATTCCTCGAATAAAGAATGATTTTTTTCTCTCACAACAAACTTCGAAGAAACTCAGCAGTGGCAACATCGGTTGGCGGCGTGTCTCCAGATGCCGGTAGACGTGGGCACATGGGCTGCCCTTGTTCCCACCTGGCCCTGCTCAGGGAATCTTGCCTGCCTAGTTTAGGGAACCGGCCTCTTTCCCTCATTCAGTTCCATTAGGGTGGGCTGACCCCGCCCCTAGAGGACACGTGACGGGGCCTGGCCAATCAGAATGCCCACTCCCTCTAGCCACCCTGACTGCTTCAGGAAAGGGACCCTGACCCAGACATCAGGAGCCTCCTGAGGGATCTGTGTGTAGCACCTAATAGGAAAAGGGCCCTGCCCTTTCTGAGATCCCGGTGCTAAGGATCAGGTGTGTCTGGGATTCCCAGAGGTCATTCCAACCAACAGCAAAAACATGCCCAAGACCAAAGCCAAGACACAGGAGAGCCTGGCTGAGAGATGGGAGGAGAGAGGCTGTGCCCCATGTCTCCGGTAGATGCGCTGGATCAACCCGTGCCTGAAGTCATGCCTACCCCTGATCATCACAGTGACATAAGCCAGTATATTCCTCTTCTTGTCTGAATGACCTATGTACCTGTAATCCCTGGAGTCCTGGCTAACACAGCATGGGGTGTTAGGGTGCATACTGACATTGTGGCTGGTTCAACAAAGGTAGACAATGAGAACAGAGAACACCAGAAATGGAAGGCCCCTCAAAGATCATATGAGGACAGACAGCTGCTTTGTGACATGGGTGCTGCCTCTCTGTCCCTCTGATTCCCAAGTTCAACAGCACAGATCCATCAGACCATTCTTTCCCACTGAACTCAAATGGCCCCCACGTCCTTCCCTTGACCTCCATGGAGTGAAGACCAACTGTTGGAGTGGGTAGATGGGATAAACCTACTTCCAACCAGACTGACTCAGAGGGAGGTGAGGTCCCCAGCCTCGGGTAACCCACAGGAGTACCCGAGACGGTACAATCCCTTGACTTATGCCTTCCCCGGTATCTGACGATTTCTCTTGGTGAGGTCAGCCATACTTCTTGGGAGAAGCCATAGGACTTCCCAAATTCCTCGATATCGGGGTATTCCTATATGAGGGGAGGAGGGGGCATGGTCAGCACCTTTTAAAATTAAAGAACACAACCACCAAAGTTTAGTGACAAATGAATGCTAAGAATATACACATGAAGGACTTTGGATGCCTTCCTTCTGTCTCACTGTGCTTTCCCCGAACCCTCCAAACAGCCAGGGCGGCAGGGTGGGTACAAACCCTCTCCAGCATGGGGCCCCAGCCCTGAGACACCTCCTGTGCCACCCTGGCCGTGGGAGATACATCACCTCTCTGAGCCGCAGGCAGTCACCTGCAGGACGAGGACGCCTGTGGCACCAAGCTTCTCTGTGGGTTTGGCTGAATGATGATCAATGACATCAGCAACAATGTCATTATCGGTCACCGAGTCAGCGGTGGCTCAGTGTGCGAATCCATGCACAAGACACAGAGCATCTCACTCAAGCTTTATAGACAAGGCTCAGAGGGGCTCAGAGGGGCTCATTCCCAGGGCTGCCTCATTCCGGGAACTGCATCTTCCCTGTAATATACAGGAGTGGGAGACAATGGCCATGCTATGAGCCCCACCTTCCACTCCCGAGGGCCACCAGGGATGCCTGCTACCTGGGCCCATGCTACTCCACCCAGCATCACTGCCACCACAGGGCCAACACCTGTCCACACACGCCTGCCCCACGATCCTCTGCGTAGACCCCCACGTTGCAAAGCTCCTTCCGTTCCCCAGAGAAGCCTGCAACCCTGTGTGTGTTCTGGTCATGGATGGTAACAGAACCCAAGAAGGGGAGAGGTGACCTGGCCCCACACAAGCTGATGGTGGCCGGCTCTCCATGGGGCCACAGACAGAGTGCAGTTCTCAGGTGCCCGCCCTCCAGGGCCCTGGGATCCTGGCTTTGCACAAGTCTCCTGTGGTTGTCATGGCAAAGAACCACATACTGCATATGGTTTAAAATAAGACACATGCAACCTTTCGTGAGGATGGAGGTCTGAGTCCAAAATCAGTCTTACATGGGCTACAGTCAACGAGTTGGCTCAGCTGACGGTTCCAGAAGCCCTTGCATTTTCCAGTGTCCACAGGTCATCTGCGTCCCTTGGCCCCCAGCACCTTCCACCATCACAACCAAAAGCGGGGTATCTTCCCTGCCCCTTTCCTCCCTCCCTCTCCCAGCACACCCCACCCCCTGCTTCCAGGGACACATCCCCTGTTCTAACCCTCTTGCCTCCCTCTTACTAGCCTGCTGTGAATACACCAGATACCCCAGACAAGCCAGGACAATTCCCCATGTCCCGTTCTCCGTGTAATCACACCTGCAGGGGCCCCTTTGCCGTGTGGGGTGACGCACTCGTTCAGGGCCGTGGTCCCCAGAGCATTCGACAATGCACTTGCTTCCAAAGACAGAGGAAATCCCGAATCTCTGTCCCTCTGTGTTTCAGCAGTTCCAGAGGCCGTAGAGGCCTGGGAGACTGGCTTTCTAAGAGGTGAGGCCCCTTTCTTTCCCCTCTCCGGCAACCACCTATGGGCTTTAAGAGGGAGTCATTTTCTGCCCATTAGCTGAACTTGCAAGGGGTTCAGTCTATTTCTGAGACAAAAGCCTCTGTACATCAACAGGCCCAATTGAGCCATTTTTCTTCTGGACAGAGGAGGATGCCTGGCTCTCAAGGGAAATGGAGAGCATTGGTGATTGGAACAAAAAGCCCATTTAGCCCCATGCCCACCTCCCAGCTCCCAGCAGGGCTCTGCTCTCTGGCCTGCCTCCCCACCAAGCAGGGGCTTCCACCCCTCCCCTCGTTAGTCACAGACCTGGAAGGATCAGGCTCACCCTGAGAGCTGAGCCGAGGGTGTGGGTGAGGCTCAGGGACAGCAGGGGGCCTCCAGAGAGCCCCACTTTGGCCTACGAGAGTGGGGGACACTGGGGATCAATACCCCATCTGCCTCCTCTGGGCCTTCATGCTCCCCCAGGTCTGCCGCCTCCCCAGGGCCTCCATCTCAGGCAATGGCATCCCATTCACCCACAGCTCCTACCAGAAGGCGGGGGGCACCGCCTGGTCCCAAAGTGTCTTCTGGCCCTGTCCCTGCTGGGATATCCCCACACACCCAGGTTCAGACTCAGCGTCATTCTCCCGGATGTCCCCCCAACAGGGTCAGAGCCACCCAGCCGACAAAGGATGGTGTATTTCCAGAGCACGGGGCCAGCCACACGCCCGAGCACATCCAGGGAGACAAGCACGAGGGGCAGATGCAGTCCCTTTGGGGTCCCTGGTGTGCGCCAGGCACTGCCGAAGGTGTTGCATGCCCTGGTCCCAGCACAGCAGGGCAGGGACACTACCCCCTTCGGCACTCTGGAACCCTGAGCCTTTGTCTCAGCCACGGGGCCAGGCGCTGGCCTTCGTCCCGCCTCACATCACCTAACCTGTAGCCTAGCTGCATTACATGGGCAATGTTATAATCCCAGTTCACATCCAGAAAGGCAGGCGCATAGGGGACCCCGGGATCTCCCACCCTGTGCCCGGGCCCCTTCCTCCTGACGGGATGCTGGCTGGCCAAAGCACAGAGACAAACTGACTCCTTGCCACTTAGGACACCTTAAACCTACAGATCCCGGGCTCCCTGAGACCCTGCACGCAGGCGTCTGAGGACCCCACGGGGTACAGCCCGCAGCGACACTGGCACAAGGCTCTTGCCCTCCAACCTGGGCCTGATCAGTCAGCGGTCACCCACCCACCCAGGCGCTCTGTGAGCGCAGGAGAGGGTTTGCCAGGGCTGTGTCCGCAGGACCCGGGCTCACCTGACCTCCCTCCTGAGAGCCAAACACCACTGCCCGCTGCTGGGGCCCCAGATGAGGAAACAAGGCAGGGGTGCACCAAGTGGTCTGCTGCAGGAGAAGGAGGCGGAGCTTCCACATGGGGGGAGGCTTCTACACCAGGGAGGGGTGGGTCCTCAACTCTAGGGAGGTGTGGGGCTCTATGTTAGGGGCGGGGCCTCCACACCAGGGAGGGGCGGGGCCTCCACTTCAAGGGGTGGAGCCACCACAGCAGGGAGGAATGGGCTTCTACACCCTGGAGGGGTGGGGCCTCCACTCCAGGGAGGTGTGGGGCTCTATGCTAGGGGCAGGGCCTCCACACCAGGGAGGGGCATGGCTTCCACACCAGGAATGGGCGGGGCCTCCACTCTAGGGAGGGGCGGGGCTTCCACACCAGTTGTGCCTCGGAGCTAGAGACCAGGTTTATAGGCTAGCAGGCACAGGAACTGAGCGGAGGTCAGAGACACAGACAGAGGGGAGACAGACTGCAAGAGAGCTCCTGGAGCCAAATTTGAGATGGGAGCAGAAAGGCTGACCTGTACAAGTAGACCAGAACTGCACAAGTAGAGCAGAACAAAGTGTGACCTTTGTCCTTTCACGCTGTGGAATTGCCTGAGGAAGGAGACGAGGCACAGGCTGTGGAACAGTGAAGGAGCCTGGGCCTCCCCTTGGCCACAGGTGCAAGGGGCCGGGGGCTCGAAGGCTAGGGGCAGCGCCGTCCTGCCCTCCTGGCAGAGCTCCGAGTCTAGAGAGCTTGGCTGAACAGCAGCCCTAGGATCTGACTCGGCTCGCGGGCCTGCGCCTTCTCCCTAGGTTTCCCTCTCGCTGGAAGGGGGCAGCCTCGTTGGCCCCCAGGACAGGCTGCTCAGAGGCCACACAGGGCCATAGAAAGTGGAAAGGGTCACCTGGGCCTGGGGGCAAACCCTGACCCAGGGACCTGCTCCTGGGTGGTGTGTGGGAGGCCACCACACGCGTTCTATCCTCGCGTCCCCTCACCCACGAGATGCACAAAGCCTCACCTGGCAGAGCTGTTACCAGGACCCGAGAGAACGCATGTGAAGATCCTTAGACCGGATCTGACCCATGAAGGGCCTTCGGAAACACGGGCCCTCTCTCTCTCACCATCAGTGCTGCCTCTGCTGAGTGGATTGCCGGCTCTCTGAGACACTTTGAGCTTCTCGAAGGCAAGATTTTGTTTTGATTCATCTCTCCATCTAGAGTGCATGGCACGTGGCAGTTCCTCAAAGCGTCTCGGGCGAGTGAGCAAAACGAGCACGGGGATGGATTGATGGACATTTTGTCCCAACCCAGTGCTTCTCAAACCAGAAGCTGCGCATCCCCCAGGACAGGGTGGGGGGTGGGAGCGGCGGGGATGGGGGGGCACGGTGCCGGCTGGGCCAGGGGGTCCCGGCACTTAAAATGGGAGCATTCTTCTGGGTCATCAGGTTGACAAAGACTTTTTGTTGAAAACGTGCATGTGTGTGTGTCGTCTTAGTAGTCACACCAAGCCTGATGCACCACGGAGTAAAATGAACATTTGTATGAATTTTTAATATAAAGCACAGCGCTTGAAAGTAATCCCATGGCCCAAGCAGTACCCGCAGGCCATGCCTTCAGGCCTTAGCCCTGCGGCCCCAGGGTCTGTGGCCGAGTTAGAAATAACGCAGCTATCCAGAACTAAGGTGGGGATTGTGGACGGCATGGAAGGCCCACAGGGGATGTCTGGGTTCAGGCCGTGATAATAGTAGAAGGCCCTACCCATGGGCAACGAGGCCATGCCACAGAGTTCTGACTTTACTGCAGGAGAGATGAAAATAAAAGGGGATTCATTTTGTAAGACAGGTTACAACGTGGTCTCTTAAGAAACTATAAAGGGCTACTCCATCTGTAATTGTCGCTAAATGGACTCCTAATAATATTCGAACCTTCCAGCAAAGTCTACCCGTCACCCTAACTGAAGAGGGAGACACGCACCCACAGACACCCCTGCAAATAAGGGCTGATCTTCACCCAGATCAAACTCACCCCCAGACAAACCCTCCATGCAGGAAGCTGACTCGAGCCCCCCTTTCTTTTCCTCCCACAAAACACAGCAGGAGAGGTTCAGTTTCTCAGCATTCTCCCAGACCCTCAAGGTTCTAGAAGGTTAGAACTGTCTGCCCGGTTCACCTCAGCACCCCAGTGCCCTGCGAGGGGCTCCAGCGCCATTAGTAGGTATGAAATCCGAATTTGTTTTCTGCAAGCTTGGATGAAGGGTCCTCTCCCCTTAGCAACAAGCACACAGCCTGGGGCAGCGTAGGGCCTGGACCCACATCCACTGAGCGGTTGGGCGCTGGTGTCGAGAGGGAGCCTGGGGACCCAGCCGAGGCACGGGATGAACCAAATAGAGCTGGGGGTCTGCTCACATGAGCCTCCTTCCCCAGCTGCCCCTCTCCCGTTGGGAGGAGAGCAGAAGAGACCTGAACATCTGAGCTGGAAAGGGCTTTGGCGGATCTCTAGTTCAAACTCCTCATCTTATGGATGGGGAAACTGAGGCCTGGAGCAGAAATAGGATCTGCCCAGAGTCTCACGGCTCCGCCACCATCAGACCGATCCCAGGCAGGCTGCGGTACATTCAAGAGCTGCGGATTCCCAGCCTCCAGCAAAGTGGGCTGGACTGTGCTTGCAATGATGTAGGGAATCCCATCTTCTCCCCAGAATGTTGCTGCGGGGTGCCTGGGGGGCTCAGAGTAAGACACAGATTGCCCCCGCATCTAGCACACCCAGGCACAGGGAGACAATACGTTTACTGCATTGGTGCACGGTGAACGCTTTGCTGCCTACCAGCTGGGTGAGCTTGGACCAACGTCCCAGCTTCCCCGAGCCTCTTTTCTCACCTCGGTAGTGCAGGGGGTGACGTCAACTCCTCAGTCGTGCCCCCACCAATAAATGAATATGATTGACATCCCCTTCTGGCCCAGTGCCTGGAACACTGGGAATGACCACCATGAGGCTGGCGGAAGAATCAAGAAGCCATAAATGAAGGGACCGTGCAGCACAGATGGGGAAGGAACATTCTGCTTCGTAAGAAGTAGAAATCTCTCCCGCTGAAGGACAGCACCCCATCCCCAGCCCAGCCCAGCCCACGATGCCCGTATTTCCCAAGTCCCTGCTGAGCGCTTGGGGCTGTCCCCAGTTGAGGACCTGGAGGTGAACACAATCCGGTCTCCACCAAGCGGTCTGCCCAGGCTGTCCTTGTGCCCTACAATGCTCCTTCATTAGTTCGAGGACCAGCCCGTGGAGGACCCCCAATTCTTCCCTCTACCTGCCTTCCCCAGTCACTGCAGCTTCCCTCATCCCCAACTGGGACTTTTCTGCTCCTCAGCATGTTCAAATCCACATCACACGGAGCCCCTGTCCTGCGGAGGCAGCTCTGGGGGCCCGGCCGCTCCGCTTCCCCAGCTCCCGTCAAATCCCAGGTATTTCCAGTCTCATGCAGTCCTCGCTCAGCTCTTAGACCCCACGTGACAACGCGGGATCACAGGCAGGGACAGTGGACATAAGCGCCCATGGTTGTCCTGCTGGTGAGCTCGGGCCTCTGCTGGCTGCCTTCTAGCTCCACAGGGCCTCCAGTGGGCCATGCCCTTCCAGACGGCAGGCTCTGTCCCCAGCCCCACTCGGTACCAGTCCCACCTCTTCAGATAGAGAAACTGGCATTTCATGTTCTAGACTCTGAGGCTCGGGCCACCTTGTGCCCCAGACAAATGATTTGTTCCTTCGACACAGGGAGGTGTGGGGAGAAGGCGGTGCCCCGCCCCACCTCCACCCCTGCAACCTGTCACAGACACCTGGTGGGGCCCTCATTCCCCCGGGCCAGGTCTTGTTCCCTGAGAGACCCAGTTGAGAGCTGACACCTCGTTGAGTATGAATCACCCCAGAACCGGTTCCTACCCTCATGGTCTCAGGAGGGTGGTGAGGAGAGGACCCGCTGCAATTCTTTCTGAGGACAATGGTTCCAGGAACACTTGTTGGGGGAGGGGGAGGCTTTGTTCAAGCCAGGCCCTGCTCTAAGCACTGGACAAGTAGGCCCTCATTTAATCCCATCAACCCAAGAGTGTAGACCCTACCGTTACCCCCATTCCACCAAGGAGAAACCGGGAACCAGAGGTTCAGAATTTGGGCAAGGTCACGGAGCTGGGGGCTGTGGAGCTGGACCCAGGCACAAGCCCAGCCCCAATACGAGAGAGGGGTCACCCCCTAGGCTACCTTCCTGCTCACTTGCACGTGCCCAGACTGCCTTTCGGTTCCCAGGGCTCCCAGTCCACCCTGCTCGGCGCCCCTGAGCTCTCATGACCCAGAGGAAGGCACCTGCCGTCACTGCTATCTCTGCCTGCCTCCAAGACAGACACCCGTCCCGTGGGCTAGCGCGTACCTCAGTGGGCCTATCAATGCCTTCAACCCCACCAGAGGGAGGGTCAGCTCAGTCCTGGGGTGTGTGGGGTGAGGGGCTGCTGTGTGAGAGGTCAGAGACGGAACAGAGGCTGGAGATATCTGTAAGCCCGGACCCCGCCTGCATCTGGGACTCAGCTTCCCTGTCTGGGGTCCAGCCGGCAGCAAGGTCCACGCTTTAGAAGGAGGAGGGCCTGGGGGCTTCCTGGGGGCCCACGGGGAGGTGGATTCCATCCAGAGGGGATGTGGGTGGGCAGGACAATGCGCTGGGAAGGGGGAGAAGGGGGAGCAGGCGTCCCCACAGTCCACCCTGCAAGTGGACGCCGTGTGAGTTCCCGGAGCCACCGTAACACGTTACCACAACCAAGTGGCTTCAAACAACAGAAAAGCGCTCCCTTGGTCTGGAGGCCAAAAGGGTAAAACCAAGGTGTCGGCAGACTGCGCTCCTGTCTGGAGGCTCCTGGGGGGAATGCCTCCTGGCCCTCTCTAGCTTCTAGACATGTCCCTACTCCGTCCCCAGCCTCTGGCCTCACACCTGACCCGCCCCCCTGCTTCCAGGCCCCGTGATGGCACGGACGCACCTGCAGAACTAGGACAACCTTTCAACACCGTGAACCACATCTGTCAAGTCTCTTTTGCCATGCAAGGTCACCGCCCTGGGTGCCAGGACTGGGAAGAGGACACCTCTGGGATGCAGTGTGCAACCCCCCCACCCCACAGTGACAATTATGAGTGGTCAGATAGCTCCTAGATCACAGCCCCCTTCACAGATGAGACACAAGGGACCTCAGGGAGGTGTCACTCCCCTGCTGGGGGACACGGCACAGCTGGACTGAGTTCGGGGACACCCAGCCCAGACACTATCCCCCAGGCCTCCCTGCAAACACGGGGTGACCACAGCAACCCCAGGAAGGTGCCCCAGGCTCCTTGCACACGGGCCCCAAGCAGGTTGGCCGGGAGGCTCTCACAGGTGCAGGAGGCTCTGGGGGTCACTCATACAGCCAGACCCGCTGCAGCTTCCCGTACTCCTGCATTCCCTCGTTCCATTCTTTCAATGTCGGCCGAGCCCAGGGTTGCTACGGGCCACCACCAGACCCAGCCTTCGATCCCATCAATATCTCCAGGCTAAACAAGCAAGTGACCTCTCACGGGCTTCGCTGAGCCAGGTGGTCCCGTCTGTGTTAGAGATGCCACCGTCCCCCTCCCTGCTTCCCTGTCCCCACGCTGCCCGCAGGGGAGACTCTCTGGGAAGCCCCATCCCTCCAGGGCTGCACGCGTCGCCCAGTGGCCCACACAGATGTCACCTGGGGCCTGCCCCAAAGGCCCTAGCCAACCTAGAAACCCCTTCGCCGCCACCCCCCCCCCCCCGACTACATGCATCATCTCACTAACCTTCCTGTCCACCCCCTTTACAGGCCAGGAAACTGAGGCTTGGAGGAGCCACGTCCCTGGCTATTGTCACCACTGTCCACCCAGCCTCCCTGTGAAGTCCTCCCCGACTTCACAGCCTCCAAAACCCCATCCTGCACCTTCCATTGCTGCTTCTGCTCATGTCCCTTCTAAAGGGAGGCACAGCCTGTGGGGCCGCACGTGGCCCCTTCCCGGGCACTTAAGGACTCTCTGGCTGGGGACAGACCAGGATGTCACAGGCTTTGTGTCACTTTGACCTTTGGTGAAAAGTCCCCAGAATAGTCATCAGTGCCCGTGGGCCAGGCTCACGCCAAGCGAGCACCAGGCTGTGGGGTCCAGTCTCCATAGTCACGATTCTCTGTGCCAGACGGGGTTACCCCCCTTTCCCGTGAGGCACCTGGTCCGTCCAAGTCAGTCCCCTCCGGTGACACTAAGCTGCTTCTCCAGAAGCGGCCAAGCATGCAAGGCCTCTCTGCCCTTGTGCTGGGGTCCCAGGAGGCTGGGAAGCAAGCACGGGTTTGCAGATGGGTCTTCGCACACAACCAGGCGGCCAGTGGCCACCCGGGAAGAACACGGATCCCGATTCCACAGCCGTCAGGAGACACGCTCAGACCAAGAACACAGAAGCGCAGCTCAGGTGGAAAATCAAAGCCAGATCAAGACCAAATAAAAATACCTGCCCAAGAAGGCAACTGCCCACGACCACCTTCCAAGGACCCCCCCGAACCCAAGAGGTTCTTCCTCTGTCCCCAGTGCCCACCAGCCCCTGCTGCTTTGCCCCGGCCGCTGTCTCCGGGGCTGGGAGAAGAGAGACGCACCCGCACAAGCATACACAACCTTCCAGCGATGGCACAGCTGGCCGCTGAAACACAGTCATCAGGACAGACCGCCGTGGAACCCAAAAGGGGGTCACAGGACATACCGTGGCCGGGAGCCCAGTGCCAGAGCCTGGCTACGTGGCGTGGGAATGTGTCCTGGTGCGCCCCTTACCTTTCTCTTGTTTGTAGGGCAAATGTAGAAGTTGTCGATGACCGTGCTGACGCCAGGCTGGAGGGTAAGCTTGGTGTACGACGTCCCGAAGTCCGAGGACCTGGGGGGACAGGATGACAGGGGTCAGCAAAGTGTCCCTCCAAGTGCAGGTGTGTCCAGCCCCACAGGACAGCCAGCATGGGCCGCAGGCATCCCAAGACCACCTCTCCCCGGGAACAGCATGACCCAGGTGACGGGGAGGTGACCAGACTCCCTGAGTCTCCAAGGGCTCGCTCGGGTCTGGAGCGGGGTGTGGAGTCAATGAATGCCAGCCGGTCTCCCCACCGGCTGACCCCCTCCTTGGCCTTCCACCATGTTCTGCCCCGTCCCTAGTGTACCTTCACCCACATGCTACATGCGTGTATGTTGGGGAAGGGCCCCTCTTGTGCCAGGCCCTTCTGCATCCTTCCATCTTCTCGAATCCTTGAGAACCCTTTAAGACTAGGTCGCTCTGTCTCTCTTGCAGAGGCACCAAGAACGAGGAGAGGTCAGAGCAGGTAAGTTCCTGCCTGGGATCCCTCTGCGAACCTGCGGCTGACGCGGGAGGTACAAGCTGGCCCGTGTCACTTGCCGCTGGCCCCTGCTCACTCTGGAGAGGGTCCCTCGCCGTACTGAGACCTCACAGTGGCCTACTTCTCCGTTTCCCCCTCTGGTCCCTGAGCAGCTCCAGGAAGCTGCACCCTCCCTGCTGTGACCACATTGGGCTGGAGGATGGCAGGGGACAGCAGGCAGGACCGAGCTCTAGGGGCTGCCGGAAACCAGGCCCCCTGCCCCGTGTCTGCTAACCCACGCCAGGGGCTAACCCCTCCTCGCCTGCAGGCCCCTCTCCCCTGTGGTAGCATGAGGTGGGGGGCGGTGGGGGCAGGACAGAACCCCCAGCCCACCACAGCGAGAGGGGAGAGGTCATCTGGGCAAGTTCACATCTGTGGTTTGGAAGCACCTGGTGCAGTGGGACATGGAATCAATTCCACATTGAAGCTTACAACCTCTGTGACCCCGAAATCAACAGTCCTTATTATCACCCCATTAACATGCCCTGTGACTGCAGAGCGAGGCTGGCTGCGAGCCTGAGGGCGGCCAGGTCCATCTGAGCCTAAAACATCCAGGATATTGGGCTTCAGGGCCGTCCCCGGGCTTCCCTATCTTCGGACAGGTCAGGAGAGTCAACCCACGGAGGGGACAGGGCCAGCAAGCAACAGGAAGCCCTCGGGCCCAGGGCCTCCCTGTGATCGCCTTCTGTATCATCACAGCTGAGAGCTGCCTGCCAGAGCCGAGTCCAAGGCCAGGGGAAGAAAGCGGCTAGAACCCCGTCCTCGGGGTTCTAGGGTTCCTCCCCAGCAGCACCTTCCCTCTCTGGGGGCTGGATGAGGCCAGTGTTTCTTGGCTTGCCCAGTGTTGTTGGGGGCCCGGGGCCAGCCTGGGGCAGCGTAAATTCCTGCCCCACCAGCACGTGCCTGCAGCCTTCCCCAAGACGTCTTGAGTGCTTTCTGCACACATACACTTCCTCCCCCCATCTTCAAGGGAAACCGAAGCTCCAGGAGGATGGGTCATGTTCATGGTCCTGGTGCCTAATGGCCACCTGTCCACCTAACCCCGGAGGCCAGGTCCCTCACCAGCCTCACAGCCACAGACCGTTCCCAGACCAGGATAGAGAGCAATCCCTGCCCCCTGACTCCCAGGGAGGGGGGCCCGGGGGCGGCCAGCCCCCTCCTTGAGGTAGGTCCTTGACTGCCCTTGGTCTCCCCAGGGAGGCCCTGCTCCAGCGAACCAAGAAGGGCTCCCTGGAGGGGTGATCAGGGATGCACTTGGTCTCCAAACCACAGAGAATTGATTTATTTTGGGAAGGAGGGATCCAGAGGCCCATTAGCAAAGACCCAGGGAATTTGAGTCTCCACGGAAACTAATGGTGGTGTTTCCCAGCTGGATGCATGGAAAGGTCCTCTGAGCCTCTTGGTCCCCAGGCTGTCCCTACTGCCACCAGCAAGCCGAGTCTAAGACCTGCGCATAGATTCTGTCTCCCAGACACCTTGCCGTCCAGCCCTTCCCTCCATCCCTGACACCAACCTGCCTCAGTCCAGGTGTTTCCCCAGGATCCAGCCTCCCCCCACCTCCCCCCCACCGCCCTTCCCCCTCCCGATCACAGGCGCCTACTCACACCTGCTCCCTCCAGGGCACCTGCTTGTGTGGACCAGCAGGTGCAGCAGGCCTAGGGGGGGCGAGGGAGCAAGGGTGATAAGTAAGAAAAATGTAACAGCATCAGGGGCGATCAGGGCTGGGATGACAGGGTCAGTGGGATTGCTGTCTCTGAGAGGCAGGGAAGGCCCCTCGGATGCGGTGAAGTTTGGGCAGAGGCAGGCAGGCAGGAAGACAGTATGAGCCTGGCTGGGGGAAAGCCATTTGTACCTGGCTAAATAATGCCCCCCCCTACCAAAATCTATGTCCATCCGCAATCTGTGAATGTGACCTTATTTGCAAACAGGGGCTTTGAAGATGTAATTAAGTCATGAGGAGGTCATACTGGATGAGGGCAGGCCCTAATCCAAGGACTGGTATCAGAAGAGGAGGGAATTTGGACCCAGGGGCACACAGACGCACAGGGAGAGCGCAGAAAAGGGATGCCAAGGATCGCTGGCAATAGCCAGAGGCTGGGAGACAGGCCCGGGACAGACTCTCCCTAGGAGCCTCCAGAAGAAGCCGGCCCTGCCAACACCTTCACCCAGGACTTTCAGCCTCCAGACCAAGGACAACAAATTTCCCTTGTTCCAGGCTAGCTGGAAGAAGTATGTGGGCCTCCGTTATGGTGGCCCTAGGAAACTAACACAGCCTTCCAGGTGGAGGGAACAGCAGGTGCAAAGGCCCTGTGAACAGGCTAGCTCTCCCTCCTCCTCTTGGGACAAGGAAGGAGGGACCTGTTTGAACCCATTCGCCACTGTTACCAGCTACTGAGGCATCAGGAACTCCTCACCCTGAGGACAACGCAAATCCAGCTCCCCACTTAGCCATGAGCCCCAAATTCCAGGCCTCTTGTTGGAGGCTGGGGCCCTCAGTTCATTCACTCACTCACTCCTTTGTCCAATATGTGTTTAGTTTCTTAAAGCTTCCAGTACCACGCTCCAAGTAGGAATGCAAACATGTTCCTGGGTCAGGTTCACTCATGGCATGCTTGTATATGGCATACCCACTGTGTGCCAGTCACTTCCTTGCACTGTAAGCAGGACAGACACTGCCCTGCCCCATGGGGACGACAGGCTGGTGGGTGAGACAGAGAACAGACCTGCAGTTCCAGGGAACCAGCAATGCCAATGGACATGGCCAGAGAAGCTTGGGAGACTCTTAGGAAGACAGGGACTCAGGTCTGCCCTAGACACCCCTACCCCCAGCTGCCCCCACCGCCCATCTAACCATCTATCCCGCCCCGCCGACTCTTCCTGCAGGATTGTTCATGGTCGGTCCCGACATGCCCCCCTCGCCGTCCCTCCCATTCTCCCTGCCACCCGTGAGGGGCCCTTGTGGGCTACAGGCTCAGAGGATGGGGAGGCTGGTACAGGCTGGGCGGGCTTCATTGAGGGCCGGTGCGCAGTTTCCCAGTGCTGATGTAACACATTACCCCAACCTTAGTGGCTTAAAACAGGACCGATCTATTATCTTGCAGCTTGGGAGGTCAAAAGTCCGAAATCGGTCTTAAATGGGCTCAAATCAAGGCATCTGTACCATCCAGAAGCTCTAGGGAAGCCCCTTCCCTCTCCTTCCCGGCTTCTAGAGGGGCTCACTCTTGTTGGCCCATGTGCCCGCCTCCACCTCCCAACCATTGTCAGGCCCCCTTCCTCTGGAGTCAGCCCCTCCCCTCGCTCTGCCCTCAGGAAGAGTTCAGGGCGTGGCTCAGGTTCAGGTGCACAGGCTCCGGGGCAAAGTTCCTTCAGAGAGTGGGAGGTAGGGGCAAGAACACAGGGGAGACTGAGATGCTGTGTGGGACCTTAGAGACAGGGACCCATCCCCATTATCCGTGGCCCTCCAATCACTCCCCCACACTGGCTCAGTGTCTGTCAGGTGCCCCAATGAGGCCAGACGGGCTCCCAGCACTTTGGGTCAGAATACCAACCACCAAGGTCAGCAGTAAATGGCCTGCCCAGCTCGCCTCGCCATGGGCTGGCCTGGCCCCTGCCAGACCCCCACCTCTCTGACCATGGGGCCTGGGGCTGTCTCTCAGTGCACCCCCAGTGTAGGCGGGGGATGAGAATGGAATTTATTACCGTGAATAAGTCCAGGAGATGGAGGATGACTAGCCTCACTGTCGAGCTGGTGAGTGGGGGCAGGTCCGAACCCAGACCCTCCGACCAACACTGCACCTAACACTGCCCCCTCCTGAAGTCTAAACAGATCAATGAGGACGGCAGTCACCGGGATCATGCAAGAGTCCACAGGCTGGGCACACAGCTAGCACTCAATAAATGCTTACCGGCTCCTATGGGGGTGCTCTGGTGTCAGACCTGGAGGCTGTGTGACCTCAAGCCACACATGGCCCTCTCTGGGCCATGACAGTTTCCCATCAAAAATGTGCAGGTTGGATGTGATCGTGTCTGAGCACCAGCAGCGGTGGCCCCAGTGGCTCTCTCCCCACCCCCAACACCCTGCCGGAGCTGCCCCAGTGACCCCTGAGCCCCTTCCTGCTAGGCCCTCCCCCCAGGGTGACCTTCCCAGCAGCTCTCCTTTCATGCGTCCTGGAGCACTGAGAGTGATTATTCCAATCTGCATTTAT
Organism: Enhydra lutris kenyoni; assembly: GCF_002288905.1. Lineage (NCBI taxonomy): Eukaryota > Metazoa > Chordata > Mammalia > Carnivora > Mustelidae > Enhydra > Enhydra lutris. The sequence goes on along the minus strand of NW_019154105.1, from coordinate 66,010,585 downwards.
TCAAATTAAAAAAAAAAAAAAACCTGACTCTAAAACTGGGCACCCAGAAACAGGAAAGGCAAGCTCAGTTGGAAAGTCGCTCTTTGCAAATCGGCTGCTTAATTGCCGAGTGTTTGTACATATTCACTTTTTTTAAAAAATGATTTAATTGAGCCATTTTCATGCTCCATAATTATTTCATTGGCAGGGCCATATGTTCTGCTCCCGCCCCTCCCCGTCATGCAGATGAGCCCCTATCTCCCACCCAATCCCCTCCCCCCCCCAGCTAGCCTGGAAAACCACAGCAGGGGCGAAAGGGGCTGCCCACCTGTGTGGCTGGTGCTCCCACAGGTGCAGGGCTCTGGGTGAGGCCTGGACTCTGGGAGATGCGCTTTCTTGATCTGTGAAAGGGGCCGAGAGAACGCCCACAGCACACACACCTGCGTGAGATCAGAGAGCACAAGGAAAGCGAACACGAGTTCAGCTCTCGGTCCTGGCAGGAGCAAGTTCCCAGCTCTCCGCATCACCTGGGGGAAAGCAGTCCCAGCAGCTCCACATGGACCCCTGTCTGCTGGAAGGTGCAGGTGTGTGGACACACCCGTGTGCTCTGATGAGCATGAGGCGGGGCAGCTCATGTTTGCAAGCTCAGCCCGAGCGCCTTTAGTCACTGTCTTGAAAACGCGGAGATCCTGCCCTCCCTCCAGAGCCCCACCAGCGAGATGGGCTGTGAAATCTGTTTCTGGAGTTCAAGGTCGGGGGCTCCAGGGGTGCCAACACAGAGCATGAGGTGGCAGGCCTCAGATCTCTCTGGAAACACTGGTCGTGCAAGGAAGGAACGGCTGCTGATTCTCGCTTGGTGAAACTGCTCTGATAGGAAAGTTTGCTACCCGATGATCCCAACAACGGATGCTCTGTCCAGTCGGCCGCTCCTAGACTCCCTACACATCAGTTCCCCCAATAAACCTAGGTCCCGATCGCTGTCTCGGGGTTTCTTCCTTGGCCTCACCAGACCACCACCCACCCTGCTAGGGTCGTGGCTGCCCAGACGCTGAGGTCACTAACCGTTTGCAGAAAATCCTGGGGAGACCCCTGTGGCTGGTCCAGAGGGTCCAAATTAAAATCTGCACTTGACCCATGGGGAAACTGAGGCCCAGCGAGGAAAGGGACTTGTCCAGAGTTGTACAGTGATCCAGGCACTCACCGTGGGCTCTCCCCCTGGACCAGGTGACAAGTGAGAGGCACACTATGGCAGCTGACATGGGTCTGAGCTTTGGTGGGATCCCAGCCGCACCCCGCATCTGTGATGTGCGGAGAGAAAGAAGGGACACTGACTCACCTTCACAGCAGGGCTGGTCTGGTTCCCAGACACTGACCACTCCTGGGCTTTGATCCACTGCCCGGGTTTGTTAATACATGGACTTGGGGTCAGTGCAAGAGCACTGGGGCAGTGTGGGGCACTTCTCAGGCTGGTCAAGTCATTCAAGAAAAATCCAGAATGTGGCGGGAGACTCTGAGTGTAAAGTGGGGAGTCAGGCGCCGGCTGGTTGGGTGAGCTGAGGGGAAGAAAGCATCCCCGATCCCAGGGGGTACATGGCCTCATAAGGCGGAGAGCCATCCCAGTCTACTGCAGCCACTGGGCCCCTCTGACGTCAAACACCCGGCGGGGGGGTGGTTAGTGAAACCACGTGCTCACCACGTCACCACGACGCCATGCTCAGACGGACACAGACTTGCTGACACAGGAAGGCCAAGTTCAAACAAGAGTGTGCCTTCCCATTTTACAAATGAGGAGCCTGAGGCTCAGGGAGTAGGAAGTGACTTTTTCATGCTTAATCACACAGACTGTCCCCCCGCCGAGCAGTGCACTGATGCCCCCGGAGGTCCTCATGCAGCATGGCACCCCCCTCGCCAACTTCATTCTCTGGCAGAGCCTTGGCGTGCGGCTCTTGCTAACCATCAGCAGTTGCACAGGGACAACAGCCATCCCAGTCAGGGGGCCGAGCTTCCGGCTCTACAGAAAGGCGTGCGGCTCTTGCTAACCATCAGCAGTTGCACAGGGACAACAGCCGTCCCAGTCAGGGGGCCGAGCTTCCGGCTCTACAGAAAGGAAGGGGACCCCATGGCTCCGGCTGGCTTTGTTTCTGGAGATTTTAACATGGCACAAGGTAAGACCTTTGCAATAGCTCTCTTCCCAACTGCGGAGTGGGGGGTAGTCTTTAGAACGGGTTTCTAACCATCAGGCTAAATGAGACCTGTGTCCCTGGGAGGGCCCCACAGTCACCTGGCAGGGGCAGGGCTGTCTGCTGCTCACCTTGGCGCACCAGACCCCATCAACCTCCCGCTGATGTTCCTGCTTTTACAGCCATTCTGCAAGCCCTTAGCTGCGCTTGCTTCCAGGGCCCAAGGCAGGTGACCAAGGCCCCTCCCCCGTCCCGGCCTGGGCTGCAGGCTGGGAGCAGACGGGGTCATTAGCAATGACCGGTGCAGGGAGGGGAGGTGTCGCTCATCTTAGAGGCTGCGGGTGACAGGTGGCCACTGGGACTGCCACCAGGTGTGGTTTCCTGAGAAGCAAGCCAGGGGCCAGAGAGGACATCACTGTGTCTTCTGAGTTAGCTGAGGCAGTTGTATCTGGTGGGGGGAGGGGCTGGATTTATGGTCAGGAGGGAGCGACTCTGATGATCCTGATGCCATCGCATGGAGCATGGAGGGGATGGGGGAGGCAGCGAGGGGCACTCCGGATTTTGTCAGGAATGACACAAGCCCCTCTGAGGGACAGGGCAGGGCAGCCCCTGGCCAGGACCAGAGGACCTTCCCGCTGCTAACCTCCTTCTGCCAGGGCCCGGTGGGAAGTACGCTGACACAGCATTCTCCCAGGGAACCAACCAGCTTGGGAGAACGCCGAGCCCTTCCGAAGCCCAGAAATGTCATTTCAGATAGAAAACATCCAAATCGAATAAGACAAATAATCACACAGAAAGACTGGGCACAGACCAGATAACGTGGCTCTGAGAAGCTGTCCAACCCAGCCATGGCCTCATGGTGGGAGAGGGTCAGCGAGGCCACGGTAAAGAGGGCCATGTGAGGCAGGGGCGAGGGCGGGGGGGAGTGTGAGCTGCCAAGTCAGAGGGTCCGGGCCTGGCTCTGGGGGCTGTGCCAGCTTAGGCTCCCCCTGGGACCTGGAATCTCTCCTTAGGAAAATTCCAGAAGTTTACCAATCCACTGACAATGACGTTTCCTTTCTCAATATGCCAACACATCCTCCACTCTTCTTGGCATCATTGAAAGACGATGGGACAAAAACAACAGGAAGTAGCTACAACAGGAGCGAGAAAAGAAGTTTCTGCTTCCACCATTGACGGCGGCCCTTTATCCTCTCCGCCCATCCAGCATTGCTCCAAATGTGGTCACACTGATCGTACTGCGATGACAACAGGCACCCAAAATTCCATTCTGAGTTCAGGATGGTTGGCATTTCCTGTCGGCTGTGTGACATTCCATCCAGGCCACGTGACACTCCATCCAGGCCACATGGCGTTGCTGACGGGCCATTCCGCAGGCTGAACTATGCCAGGCATTTCCGCAAACACCGAGTGCCTTCTATGTGCCAAGTGCTTTGGAAATTCACTTTTTTCTGCGGATTGCTATTCCGAGCCTCTCTGCCCGTTATCAACAACGTCTTCATTACTTGAACACATCTTGGATTATTCCCAAGGGTGATGTCCCAGGAGCGGGGGCTTCTCTGCGAAGCTCGAAGCTTCCACGTGGTGTTTAAAAAAAGGTGTCTTTGGATCTGAGAAAAATCTTATAACTTGTATCTTAAAAACGAGGGGCCTCATTTATTCTTAGGGGGTCCTGGCACAGAGTGATAACACTCTTCTATGCCAATGTGTCAGGTTATAGAATCTGATGCTCTAGATTGATTTTTTGAATGGCTGTTGACTACACTCAGTTTCTGCCAAAGGCAGCCCGAATGATCTATTAAGCATCTTAAAGAGGAATAAATGCAAAGAGGCCTTAGCGGATGAGATCCAGGCGATCTGGAGGGAATTCTATTTTTAAATGTTACAAGGAATATTTTAGTCCAAAGCGCATAAAGTAAGTAAGAAATAAGATGTAACACGAACAACTCTCCATCTCGGTAAACATCAAAGAACTGTTTATATCATAAAACTGGGGATAGCTGATTGAAAAAAACCTTCTTTATGGCAAAAAGCTCCTGGAAGAGAAACAAAGGTTGATGTAATGACAAAACGGAATAGTTAAGCCAACGGCCTACAGATTTCCATTTCCAAACTGTGTCCCTAAAGTCACAGTCTCTGGGCTGCGGCTAAGAGATCTGGGCTTGGGGACACCTCTGTCCTTTCCCAGTTTTGGATCTTGGACGAGTCGGTTCATATCTCAGAGATTGAACTTGTCTGCGACAGCAGGGGACAATAATAGAACTGGGGACAAGAACACATCATTGATATTCCCCCACATGTCAAGTTCCACCCCAACCAAGTGCTTTGCATGGACTAGCTCACTTAATCCTCCTGACACGTGAGGACGAGGAGCACTGGCCCATTTTCTGGAGCGGGAGACTGAGGACCAGCACGTGGGAGCTGAGAGTGGCCACGGCAACCTCGTCCCATCCATGAGCTCTGCCCCAGACCATGCAGGCCCCGTGCCTTGCCAGCAGCTGCTTCCCAGACAGGACAGTGTGAAAGGGGGGCATCTCCCACCTGCGCCCACAACTCCGACAGCGGGTGGGGGTGCAGAGGGAGCCAGCACACCCCTCCCCCCAACCCCGGAGAAGATCGAGGTTTCCCATGGCTCTGGAATTTTCCCTCCAAGGTCCGGCTGAGGGTGGGGGAGGAGGGTTTCCCCCAGCCAGCCTGCCAGTCCCTGCAGACAATGTGATTTGTGGTAGGGGTCTCGGGATCTCAGCGGGATCCCCTTCCTTCTGGAGGGACTGGAGATTGAAGTAGGCTCTGGGGCCACAGGACCAGCCTCAATAAAAACCGTGGACACCAGGGCTCGGGTGAGGTGCCCTGGCTGGTAGTCCCTGGGATGTGTTGTCATGCTGTCACTGCTTGAAGAGATAAGCACTGTCCCCGAGGCCCATGAGAGGCTGCCTGCGAGTAGATTCGGTCCTGGGCCTTTGCACGCGCTGTTCTCCTTCCCAGACACACACAGGGACTCCCCACTGCCTTCTAGGCTTGGTCTGGGTGTCCCTCCCTGAGGCTAGTGTCCTGGGCCACTCTCCCATGACTCTCAGCCCCCTTTCTCGCATGACTTTTATCCAGAGCATGCATTGCTACCTGGCGTTATACGTGTGTTTTGTGACAGCGCGGTCTGTCTAGAACATCAGCTCCTGGGAGGAGAGGACCGGTGGTGGGTACCCTTCATCCTGGGAAGCCATCCCTGTCCCGAAGACCCCACTGGGTGTGAGCCAGGCTCGTGCTCCATCCCAATAGTGTTTGCCCCACCTGCTGACAGTCCTTCCTCCCCCACGCCCACTGCAGTAAGCTGGGTCACAAGACAAGGGCAAATTGGGGTGGCCCAATCAGGGCACCTGGGCTGTCCTTGAGTCCCAGCAGCACTGTCCCCTGCTCCCAGCCCCAGCCCCAGCAGCCGGTCAGGGCAAATTGGCTAAAATGACTGAACGGTGCCCAAACAACTTCCTTACAGTAAAAATGTGGCCGGGAGCCGCCTGCCACCTCCCCCCTCCCCAACTCCCTTGCAGGCCCTGTCACTCCGCCTCCTCCCACAGGCATCCCATAATAACCTCATGCACCTTGTTCTCTGGGCAAGAGAACAAAAGCAGGTAGAAATTGGCAGAACATATTTCTCCCAATTCCTAAGATTCCCATTTGAGAGCTCAATGAGGACAAGATGCCTTCAAGCCCATGAAAACTATGAGTCAAGCCCTTCTCAGCAAAGGTGCATCATTCAGCAAGCACGTGGGACTGTTTTGACCACAGGTCCGAGGAGCTGGGAGAGGTGGGGGCGGGGGGCACTGCAGAGCGCTGGGCCAGGCTGCCCTGCCATCGGTGTCTCCTTGGGAGCATGTGGGGGTCTCTGGGGACTGGGCACTCTCACCTCACAGACAGTACCTGTCCCAGCATTGCACAGACAGGGCTGCTGGTCCCTGCCTAGAACCAGACCCAGGACACTTGGCCGGGTGGCGAGTGGACTCCCTGACCTGCAGGCCACATGAAGGGGGACCCTTCATGGGCACGTCACCCCTAGAATCAAGCTGAAGCCATGGTCCACCTTCTGGAGGTGCTTCTGCCCATGGAGTCATCTTGGCGAGCTGGGGCGTGGGGCCACAGCCAGGCACTGGCCAGGAAGAGGCTGTGGCTGGAACCCTTGCGTGTCCCTAGCAAAAGCATTTTTAGAAGTCATGCAACTTGCACTATAGCTCAGATCCCACTTCTCCAAGTGCTCTCGCCCTGGGAACACAGGCCCATTGCAGACTCCAGGAAGCCAAGGCTCAGTGAGATTCAGTGACTTGCTCAGAATCCCACAGCAAAAAGGCGGCAAGGCTGGTGGGCCCAAGTCTGTCAGATCCTACAGCCCACGACCTCCCCGGTCCACCCGAGAGAAAGCAGTGGTTCTGGTCCTCAGAGGGGCTCCTGGGTCCAGGAATGGCGCGTGGGCTCTCCCCACACACTCACCTCACGGGTAGCCCATAGGAGCCGAGAAGCCACCAAAGAAAAGGAAGAATTTGAGGTTCTAGCCCCTGAAGTGGCCCAGCCAAGGCGCCATGGTCACTGAGAGGGAAAGTGCCTTTGGAACGGGTTCTGATGTTGGAAGAAGAACTCCCCCCTCCAGCTGGGGTTCTGTCGGTATAGAGATGTGGGTTCCTGTCCGTATAGACATGTGGGGTCCCACCCTTCTGGTGGGGCTCCCACTTACCACACCTGCGTGAGTGCCCATCAGCAGAGGAGGGGGCCTACTCCTCCACGGGAACGTGCATGAGTGCAGTGACCACACACCTGAGTGGGTCTTGGAAGGGAAGGAAGAGGGAGGAAAGGTCCTGCCCTTGGAAAGCCAGGGGGTGGGCATGAAGGGGTCGGTAACAATGGGGTCTGAGGGAGCTGAGTTCTGAGGGGCTGATCCTGTGGGTCCCCACTATAGACAAGTGAGTTGTGCCTTGTGGTATTCTGGGCTTGTTTCTGGTGACACTTCCCATCTGCTTCCCTAAATGTCTATCCACCCACCCATCTATCTAGCCATTCTTCCATCCGCTACCCACCTGTCCATCTGTCTGTCCATCTATCCATTCTTTCATCCTCCACCCACCTGTTCTCTAGTCCATCCTTCCAACCATTCTTCCATCCACCACCTGCCTTTCCATCCATCCATCTGGCCAACTATTCTTCCATCCACAACCCACCTGTCCATCTGTCTGTCCATCTATCTATTCTTCCATCCCCCACCCACCTGTTCTCCAATCCATCCTTCCAACCATTCTTCTATCCACAACCCACCTGTCCATCTGTCTGTCCATCCATCCATTCTTCCATCCACCACCCATCTATCCAACCATCTACCCAACCATTCTCCTATCCACCACCCACCCGTGTATCTGTCCATCCATCCATTCTTCCTTCTTTCCTTCCATCTGTCCAACTCATACCCCACATATTCCCAGGTACCTGCTGCATGCCTGGCCCTGGGCTGGGCTCTGAGAGGGGGACACAGAGATGCTTTGGGGAGGCTCTGCCACCAGGAGCACAGACGTTTGATGAGTGACTGAGTGAGCCTTAAAGATGCTCTTCCAGTAACTGCATTGCCTGTTGAGGCCATCGTTGTGTCTCCTAGATCCCAGCACCCATTACTGGGTTGATTCCAGAATGTGACTCAACTTCTATTTTAAAAACACCAGGATGTCATTGTGCTGTTCTTCACAGGAAGCATGCCAATGAATCCACAGGGCCCGCGGTGCTGCCACGCGGGGGACACTATATACCTTCAACAGCCACACACCACCTTGCAAGGACCTGCTCACGATGGACGTGTACAGATCAGGCCCCAGAGTGATGTCAGTTCTCTCTTTCCCTCCACATGGAGGGATTTTTTTCCCCCAAGGACAGATTCTTAACTGGAAATAGGCCAGCCCAAAGCTTGTCTGAATTTTCCGTGTGTGAGCATCTAGGGGTGTGGCAGACAGCTGACGCTGGGATTCCAGACAGAATGAAGGAGACGAGCTCAATTTGTAAGCAACATGAAGAAATGGGCTGTTCTGGTGCCTGGGGTCTGGCTCTCTGTATCTCTCTGGGCATGAATCTCTGGCCTCTTATGCAACCTCAGATTCTGTCTCTGTCGCTCTCTGTGTTCGTATCTCTCTGTGCATTCTTTCTCCATCTCTCTATGTCTCTCAGAGTTCTTCCATGGGCCACCTCTGTCCCTATGTCTCTAGGCCTGTCTATCTCTGTCTCTCTCTACACGTGTCTCTACACGTGATTTTCTGTGTGAGTCCTTTCCTCCTTCATTCACCCCTTCCACCTTCCCTGTTCCCTTTCTCCTGAGATCATCTCAAGAGGAGATGTCCCATGATAGAAAGGTCTGGGGACAAGGTGTGACCATCTCTCAGGAGCCACAGGGAAAGCAGGACACTGGTTCTGGCTTCCCCCCCTTTGTGGTGGGTTCACCAGATGCCAGGGCTTCTGATCCCAGGGAGCTGATGTTATAGAGGGGTGGTCAGATATAAGTAGGCAGAACAAATATCTATTGTCAGCTGGTGCTTGCTATGACTCACAGAATAAGGGGCAGAGAGTGAGGGGCTGCTATTTCAGAGTGACACAGGATGCTCTCCCACCAAGGTGACATTTGAACAGAGACTAGAGTGCGTTGAGGAGTCAGTCCATGTGAGTGTCTGAGAAAGAGAAGAGCATGTGCCCTGAGGCAGGACACCCCAGCTGCCTTTCCTGGGCAGGTTGCTCATGGAACCGGACATGGTTCCTTCCTGGCTTCCATGCTCAGGCCACGAGCTTCCAGTGGAATTGGATTGTGTTTTGAAGCCAGAGTTCTTCAGATATCAACTTCTGGTCTGGCCAACTTGGTGACTGACAGGGGCAGAGGCCTCCCTGGGGCAAGTCAGCAGGAGGATGCCACATACACACACAACCTGCTGACAGCTGGGGCAGGCAGGGCCACCTGTCCTGTCTTTGGGGCCTCAAGCAGGACTCTCCCAGACAGAGCTCTGGAACATTCAGTAGGAATATCCTTGGCCTCCTTCCATCTGCTCAACCTTCCCTGTCATTCCCACACTATGGCAGGTTCTTGTGGCCCCAGAGGAACAGAAGGCCTTTCTGGCCCCGTCAGTTTCAGTCTGGGGCTGTGGACACAGCAAGGCCGCTCAAGGATCCGGCTGCTGGGTGAAACCCCACATTGCGAGACATCTGTGCACTTTCTTCAAACATCACATCCACACTAATAAGGCAAATAAACACGGCATTTAAAGATCAGAGGCAGTGCAGTTACAGCTTATTAAATTAAATTCACCGTCAAGGGTGAAAGAGAAGATAAACTGGGATTATTCCAGTCATGGCAATTTAAAAAAGGAAAAAAAGAAAGGAACACTTAGAGACATAATTTTGTGGTCCCTGAAGTGGTGACAGCAGCCACTGTCAGAGGTGGTGGTTTGGAAAGGCAGCTTGGCTCCCTCCCCACACAGAAAGTTCCCTCCTGAGTCTGCCCCTGTCCCCCAGACCTAGGACACACCCGAGTCCGTCCCTGAACTCCGGGTCCTGGGACACACCCCATCAGATAGAATCCTGTAGAACCTACAGGAAGCCTTCTGCTTCTGGTCACGTCTCCCGCAGAGGCTGGGTCTCCTCCATGGTTCCAGCTCTTGCCCAGGAGGCCCACCCTAATTCTGGCTCCTGCTGGGGGGCCTGGGCCCCAAGCTGTATGACAGTCACCATCTCCCTTCATCCCTCTGCCCGAGAGGTGGCAGCGAGGCCCTCAACCTCACCCATCTCTATGTAACCCAGTCTGTGCTATGTACTTCACATGGTGCTGATCTCCTGCTTCGGCTTTGACAGAGGTCATCTCTGATGAAATTCACAATGACCCACAACATGCTATTACGTGCACTGTGTGTCCACACCATGGTCCCGGGGTCCTTTACTATCCTGCACATAGTACAAGGCACACTGTGCACGTGATGGTCTTCCCCAGGACAGCTTCCCGATGATTCGCTTCTCACTGGCCCAACTGATGTTAACCTTTTTGTCTTTTCCAATTTTGTTTTCTTTCTACAGTGTTCTCTATCCTTATATCAATCCTTTGGGCTTCTCCTCAAAGCTCAGATGCACAGTACTGCCATTTTTTTCATGCAGTGAGAACAGCTTTGTTGTTTAATTTCTGATTATATAAATCACACTTGTGCACTACAGAAACCTGAGTGATGCCTACATATATAACAGAAGAAGTGTAAACTGTGTGAAATCCCACCATCCCGACATATCAACTGTTGCAGGCGGGTTGGGGAGGGGCGATCTGACCGGTGACCATCCTTAGGCTCCCCTCCCTTCTCCTCTCTACTCCCTTTCTACACATTTTATAAAATTCAATCACCTTCTCTGCCTTGCCCACAAGGCTTCCCTCCATCCACACCCAGATGACCAAACTCAACCAAACATCCCAGGGAGAAGCCATTCAGATCCTTCCCTGAGCTCACGTACTTACACACACAAACACATACCTCTGTAGATCAGGCTTATTTTGCTGTTGGTTGGTTTTGTTTCATATTAAGCAAGATGACATTATCTCCCACCTCTATCCTGTTTTCTTACTTATTACTATGTATCTCAACAGAGTGGGTGTGGGAAAAACGTACCTCAACATAACAAAGGTCATGGATGAGGAGCCCACAGCTGATACCATCTTCCATGGTGAAATGCTGAAAGCTTTTCCTCTAAGATCAGGAATAAAATGAGGCTGCCCAGTCTCAACACTTTTATTCAACTTTAGTAATAGAAATCCTAGCCAGTGCAATTAGGCAAGATAAAGAAATAAAAGGTATCCAAGTCGGGAAAGAAGTAAATCTTTCACCAGCTGCAGATGACATGATAATATATGTAGAAAACCCTAATGACTGCATCAAAAAACCCTGTTAAAACCAATAAAAGAGGGGCACCTGGGTGGCTCAGTGGGTTAAAGCCTCTGCTTTCAGCTTAAGTCATGATCCCAGAGTCCTGGGATAGAGCCCCACATTGGGTTCCCGGCTCAGTGGGGAGCCTGCTTCCACCTCTCTCTCTCTGTATGCCTCTCTGCCTACTTGTAATCTCTGCCTGTCAAATAAATAAATAAAAATCTAAAAAAAAAACCAATAAAAGAATTTAGTAAAGTTGCAGGATACAAAATCGATACTTCAGACGTTGTTACATTTCTATCACAATAATGAACTATCGGAGAAATTAGGAAAACATTCCCATTCACAATTCTGCCCAAAAGATTAAAATGCCTAGGAATAAATTCAACCAAGGTAATGTAAAGAACTGCTTATTAAAAACTATAAGATGTGAATGAAAGAAGTTGAGGAAGACACAAATAAATGGAAAGATATACCATGCTCATGGATTGGAAGAATTAGTATTGTTCAAATGTCCATACCACCCAAAGCAATCTACAGGTTTAATGCAATACCTATCAAAGTTCCAGTGACATATTTTTAAAAAATAGAGTAAACAATCTTCATATTTGTGTGGAACCACAGCAGACCCCCAAATAGCCAAAGCAAACTTGAGAAAGAAGAACAACACTGGAGGCATCACACTCCCTGATTTCAAACTCTATTACAAAGCTACCATAATTAAAACAATATGGTACCAGCACAAAAACAGACATATAGATCAAAAGGACAGAATAGGGGGCCAGAAATAAACCCACACATATATGGTCAGTTAATTTGCTACAAAGAAGCCAAGAATACACACTAGGGAAAGACAGTCTCCTTAATAAATAGTGTTGGGAAAACTGGACAGCCACACGCAGAATTATGAGTCTGAATAGACACTGATCCAAAGAAGGCATACAGATGCCCAACCAGTACATGAAAAGAGGCTCCACATCCCTCATCAGGGGAATGCAAATCAAATCCACAATGTGGGAAATGACTTCACACCTGTCGGAATGGCTAGTATCAAAAAGACGAGAAATAACAGGTGTCGGCAAGGATGTGGAGAGAGGGGAATCCTGTACATAACTGGTAGAACGTAAATTGGCATAGCCACTAGAAAACACAAACGTTCCTCAAAAAATTAAAAATAGAAATACCACATGATCCAACTCAATATCACTTCTGGGTATTTACCCAAAGGAAGGAAAAAACACTAACTTGGAAAGATATCATGGCGGCATTATTGACAACAGCCAAGACATGGAAGCAACCTAAGTGTCTAGCGATGGATGAATGGACACATATACACACACACGAATACTACTCAGCCATTAAAAAGGAAATCTTGCTACTCCTGACAATATGGATGGACCTTGAGGGCATTATGCTAAGTGATATTAAGTCAGACAGAGAAGTACAAATACACTATGAGTTCACCTATACATGAATCAGGAATGAAGGAAGGAAGGTTGGGAGGGAGGGAGGGAAGAAGGAAGGAAAGAGGGAAGGGAGGAAGGAAGGAGGGAAGGGAAGGAGGAAGAGAGGGAGGGAAGGAGGAAGAGAAGGAGGGGAGAGATGGGTGAACTGTCCTCGGCCACCTGCTCTGCTCCCTGTCACCTAGCTTCTTTTTTTCCTCATCAGGCTGTAAGAAACATCCCATCCGTGGAGCCTGAAATCCTGCCACTTTCCCTCTCTGGGAGAGATCAGCAAGCGTGGCAGTGAATGTCCCATGTCTACTTCCCTCGGCTCTCAGCACCAGGAACACGTGGGCCACCCCGCTTTCCGAGGCTGGCGGAGAAGAGGCTCACTCTCTATGTCTTATCTGCACATCTTTGTGGGCTGGGAGACAATGACCCTGCCCCCACTCTGCCTCCCCGGGCCTCAGAATCTTCTCATCAGTTAGCAGGTGCACAGGGCTGCTGTTCTGGGAACATCTGCCCCACTCCCCAGCCCTTCCATTCTTCACCTCCTGCCACTCCCAACATACAAGAGCTTTCCAGAAACACACCAGAGGCAGTCACTGCACAGTAATCCTACCCTCATCCGATGTGTGGCACTTCTGGTCAATCCCCGCTATCTGTTGATTTTGGGTTTGTAGCATTTTAGCCTCACACACGGTTATGTTTGATACATCGAATGGGTCTACACCTTGTCTTAGAAATTCTGGGTTTCCGATCTGGCTGAAATGATTGTGTATATTCTCTCGACTTTTCTTACAAGACTTGGATGTGTTACTTTTATTTCCTTGACACATCTAACAGGTGCTTTGGCACAAGGCTCCAACCCAGAGACCCAATCCCATGTTCTCGCCTCATCCCCCACCAGAGACCGGGCACAGCCTTCCGTTTTCTGCTGAAAGTACCAGCTGAGCCCATGGCCTCTTTTCCACACTGGTCTGGAAAACCACCTTTCTCACCGTTAGTTCTCATCTATCGCCATGTGCGTGGGCAGGTCCACTGGGGTCCCCATCGATGTGCTCACCTGCCTCACCAACACCCCATTTCCGAGGGCAGCAGCTTCGTGGGAAGTTCTAAGAGCTTGTACACAAATTATCTTTCTTTGGTTTCTTTTTCTATTTTTAGGAAATTTTGCGATTCCTGAGCAGCTACCCTTCTACATAAAGTATGAGAGAATTGTATCCACTTTCACTTTGCAGACAATAAAACGGCTAAGTCTAAGGTTACATGAATGTTGGCTCTGTATGGATTACAATCCTTGACTAAACCTAAAATGCTCAGAAACACAAATTATTTAAATCCAGGCTCAGAAACATACTTAAGAAACACATCTAGGGGTGCCTGGGTGGCTCAGTGGGTTAAGCCTCTGCTTTCGCCTCAGGTCATGATCCCAGGGTCCTGGGATGGAGCCCCACAGGGGCTCTCTGCTCAGCAGGGAGCCTGCTTCTCCTTCTCTTTCTGCCTGCCTCTCTGCCTACATGTGATCTCTCTCTTTGTGTCAAATAAATAAGTAAAATCTTAAAAAAACAAACAAACAAACAAACACACCTAGAGACACCTGACCCCCTGGCCATTATTACGGGGGTTTCTTTTGACTGTTAGATGCTGGTTCCTTCACTGGCTCAACAGATCCAGTAAAAAAACAGCTATACTTGGAGAAAATATTCCTGAACTCTTTACACACACAGACTAATTTAGTTGTATGTTTAGAGCACGTCCCTATACTGCCTAGTGTTGTTTGGTTTGGTTTGTAACTGTGTGTCAGGAATTGAGTGTCTATTTATCCTCTGAGATCTGTTTCAGGCTCTGCCACCTCCAGGAAGCCCTCCATGATTACATCAAGTCTCAGGGAAAGTTTACTGGGCTCCTACTCAAGGCACTGTCCATGCACTTTATAGATGTTTAATTCATGCCTCCCAAGAATCCCTCTGAAGTCAGAAATAAAGAACTCCCCATTCCGAGATAGGACCGTTGAGGCCCAGAGGGGACAAATGGCCAGCCCAGGGCCACACAGCCTGTGGTGGCTTCCTCCTTCCACTGTTCATCTTGCTGCCCCAGTAGAGTAAGACTTCAGTAACACTAGCTGATGAGTGAATGGATAGATAGATGGATGGTCACACAGATACAGCAATTCTGCCTGCAGCTTCTGGAACCTTCTACATGGAGAAAGACGAATCCGTGGGAAGCAGGGAGTTAATGCTTCCAGTGGCGTAAATACCACCATCCCGATTGGGATCAGATGCCAAGGCCTTACCATAGGCAACAACTTCATTAAGTGTGGACCAGCATGGCTGGCTATGCTTTTGTGGAAGTGGTTTATGACAATGAGAAAACGTCCCATTTCCCACATGTTGTTTCCCAGGATTCGGGCAAGTGAGACATGGAGGGTCTCAGCAGATGGAGACGCCAGGCTGCCCCGCTACCCTGCTGGCTTCCAGAAGCGTCCCCACCCCAAATTAGTGCCCACCTGGAGAGTGGCAATAGAACATTTAGCTAGACGCCCTGCATGGCCGCTCCCTTTGCCTGGCAACTCCCCAGAAATACACAAGGTATCATTATCTCACAGATGGGGACACAGAGGTTCAGAGGTAGCCGGGTACCCGACGTTGCACGGAGGCTCTCTGCTAAAGGCTGCCAACACCGAATCTTGACTCTGGATCCAAGAGGACAAATTACCCATCAATTACCCCAGGTCCTCCACAAGTTCATTAACTCACAAAGGTTGCACAGCAGGACGGGGCTTCTGACTCAAAGAGCCTTTCTCCAGAGCCCACCACCCACCTTCTCACAGTCCCACCTACTGGGAGACAGGGCATTGGGGTGTCCTCCCCATGCCAAGCTCCCAGTTCTACCTGCTTCCACGTAGGGCTCCCTGCTTCCTCTCTCCAATCCTAGCAAGGTGGGCTGGGTCGACCTGGACCATTCAAGTGTCACGGGGCTGGTACACCGGGATGTCAGTTGTGAGAGGACAGGCCTAGAATCCCTCGGGGGCCAGAGGCTGTCTTCGGTGGCAGGGGAGAGTCTAGGACAGTGGTGTCTACAGGGTCTGACCCAGGGGTACAGGGAGAGGCTGGGACTCCTGAAAAGAAGCTAGGCCAGGGTCCTACAGGGCAAGGTAGACCAAACTGTCTTCATGGGCACACGGGGTTGACAAGGCCTATTTCTTGGGGCTGATGAGACAATTCAATGAGACTTTCAGTATACAGAGCCCAGGCAGCACCTGACACCCAGCAGGTCAGAGAGATATGGCAGCTCTCACATCCCTTCCCTCCAAAGACCACTCTTGCCGCCATAATGGATTCCCTACATACCACATCAATGCTCTCTCTCTTTTTCAAAAAGAATATGTTTATTTATTGGTGGGGGGAAGCAAAGGAAGAGAGAGTAAGAGAATCCCAAGCAGACCCCCTGTTGAGCACAGAGCCCGATGTGGGGCGCAATCGCACGACCCTGAGATCACCACCTGAGCCGAAATCAAGAGTTGGATGCTTAACCCACTGAGCCACCCAGATGCCCCCAGAAGCTCTCCTTTGAAATAAAGCAGCATTTCCCACTGGGGTTGTCATGCCTTATCTTTAAAATAAGTAGATCCCCAGAAAAAGAAACCTGATCATCGATCCCTCATCTGGAAGGTTCCATGATATTAGTCTTTCTCAGCACATTTCATTCATCCTGTGTCTGCCGTGGGATTCACAGTCTGATTCTCATCCCCTCCTTTACTCCAGACTTCTGCCTTCTTGAACCCTGTTTACTTTGCTTTACAGGTGAGGGGCAGGGGGTTCAGGCCATGGATCATCTCCAGGCTAGAATTTTTCCACTTCTAGAAGGAGCTGTGCACAATAGGTCTGCAGGATAAACAGCCCCAAGCATCAGATGTTCCCAAGCATCCTTCTCAGCTCTGGTCTCTCTCTATCCCTGATGGCCAGACCAGAGGAGGCAGGGGGCAAGTCGTGATGGAAACATCAGGAATTCAGGGCTCAGGGCTCTGAAAATGCTGACCCCTTGTTCAAAACTTAGTAGGACTTTCAAGGTGGTGACGGGAGATCACTAAGCAAGGACAGAACCCTGCTGCATGTGGGGCCCCGGTGGCCAGTCCTGTGGGGGCCAGGAGCCAGGCGGACGTGGGTTCAAATCCCAGCACAGACACTTTTTTTTTTTTTTGAAGAATTTTATTTATTTATCTGAGAGAGAATGAGTGTGAGCAGACAGAGAGGGAGAAACAAACCATGCTGAGCTGTGAGCGAGCGGGGAACCTGACTCGGGGCTCAATCCCAGGACCCTGAGATCTTGACCTGAGCCGAAGGCAGGCACTTCACTGACTGAGCCCTACCGGTGTTCCACCACTTTTTTCTTTTTAGATTTATTTATTTATTTGAGAGCAAGAGACAGCAAGCAGGGGGAGAGGAGCAGAGGGAGAGAATCTACAAGCAGACCCTCCGCTGAGCAGGAAGCCCAACACGATACTGCAACCCCAGGATCATGACCTGAGCCAAAACCAAGAGTCGGACGCTCAAGGGACCATGCCCCCTGCACAGCCACTTAACAACTGAATGATGTCAGCTGTTTCTAAACCTGTCTGGGCGGGGCTTTCTAGTTTTTAAAATGAGCAGTACTTAAGAGTTACCAGCTGGACGGATAGAATCAGAGGAACTAGTGGGATACCCCGCACCCAGGGGACACCGAATACAGCCCCTCGGCTTCACTCTGGCCCCGGCCGCGTCAGGGGAGCAGGAGAAGCCCTGGCTGGAGTGCCGGGTGCACCCGACAGTGCTCTGGGCTCTTCCAGCAAAGGCGTGTGGATTTCAGTTACACTAATGAACCAATACCTGAGCCCCTGCAGTTGCACCTGCGGTAGGAAGAGCCTCAGAGAGGAGCCTGGGGCCCCCACGTGGCACGGCCAGCCCCCTCTGATCATCTGGGCTTCAGGCAGAGCCCGGGCCACGCCAGGAGAGGTGCACTGGAATCTGCCCCACGTGTGCGCGTACACACACACACACACACACACACTCACAAACGGAGAGCAGTGAGACCACCTAGCAGGGCCCAGGGCAGCCAGGGAGGGTTCGGGGCCAGAGGTGGAGCGGGGGCAGCTCCAGCTCCACCCCCCCCATGCCCCTGGCCAGGGGACAAGTCACACAGCCGCCTCAGAGAGGGAGGGGCCAGCAGAGGGAGGTCTTTGTGTTCAGGGTCCCGGGTTGAGCCAGGGGCCCTAGAACCAACCATTCCCCCGATGCTCACACCTGGCCTCCAGCCCGCGATCTGCGGTGACATTTAATGTGAGAAATCCCGAGATGTGCCATCCAGGTGACCGGGGGCTAAGCCGATCCGCTAAGATCCACACACCGTGTGTGACCAGCTGTCCCAGCTCCGGGCCTGCATCTGGCTTAGCCAATGGGGCACACGGGGTCCTTCCTGCCTGCCTCTCCCACCCCCCACCTCCGCCTCCATCTGTACTGTCCCTGTCCCTGGATCTCAGTCTCACTCAGCGCGTCTGCTGTTGTTCAGGGAGGGATGTCTGCCTCTGTACCATCCTTTCCACCTCCACGGCTCCCCTATCCCAGCTGTCCGTCCGTCCCCTTCACAGCGCCCCTGCCCCGCTGTCTATCCCTCTCTATGTCCTCTCATCTCCATGTGGTTGGGGCCGAGAAACCTGCACAGACTAGATCTGAGTCAAGGTCAATGCCGATTTTGTACTTCTAGGAGATAATAAATTTCGTCCAGAACACCCAGTCCCCTTATTTCCACACAGGTGGTCTCACCACTGTCAGTAAGAGGCCCGGCAACCCCCGGGCCGTGCACATGGGTAATGTCCTGGGTGCAGGGCTCTTCTCCTTCTGCGTTTGGATTTTCCCTGCTCTACAAGTTAATAACTTTCCCCTGGGGCTCCTGAAAAGATGACAAAGATGTAGGACACAGTATACATATTTAATTTGTTCTTATTTTTGATCTCCCAACCCCTCAGATGAGCCTGGGCTCGTGGAGAGGCGCCTCTGATCCGAACGACAGCCTGTCATGGTTGCCAGGACCTGTTTAATTTGAGCACGTGAAACGGGGTGCGACCTGTCCAACAGATGCACTGGGGGAGGGTGGAACAGCCACATTCTCAAACAACGAGCCGGCATTCACAAAGGTCCCACTGCCCGGGGGTCACTGAGACCCCCACTCCCAGTTTTAGAATATTCTCTTGTCCTCCAACGGCGGAGGCTGAAGGCGTGACTCTTTTAGTGAAGCACATCCACGGGCACGCCTGGGAGGGAAAGGCCACTTCCGTCCCCCCGCCAGCCCGGGCTGAGCAGAAGGTCTTGCGGAGCGGAGAGCAGGAGGTCTTGCGGAGCGGAGAGCAGGAGAGCTGGTTTTCTTTTTCTTTTTCTTTTTTTTTTTTTAAGATTTTATTTATTTATTTGACAGAGAGAGAGAGATCACAAGTAGGCAGAGAGGCAGGCAGAGAGAGAGGAGGAAGCAGGCTCCCTACTGAGCAGAGAGCCCAATGCGGGGCTCGATCCCAGGACCCTGGGATCATGACCCGAGCTGAAGGCAGAGGCTTTAACCCACTGAGCCACCCAGGCACCCCAGGAGAGCTGGTTTTCAACCCCGGCTTGCAGCAATCCCAGCCCTGGGGTCCCGGCACGTAGCTTCCCCTCCCTGCACCCCCCAAGCACCCCTTGCCCCGAAGGTGTCGCAGGCAGAAAGCGGACAGACTGTGGCAGCCACGGGGAGGGACGTGGTGATTGTGGGGGATTATCCCGGGGACGAGAGGGGCAACACAAGCTGCCCGGGCCCCAGCCCGCAGATGGACCCGTCAAGCCCATGCACGCGCCTTCTAATAAACACCAGCAGCCAGTCTGATCACACCCCTGCGTATGCCCGTCTCCACCTTGCAATGGCCTTGCTTTGCAATCACACAAATGATCCCCCTGAGGAACAGAGCTCCCAGCCCAGCCCGGGCTTCAGAACATCAAGCCCACAGGGACCACCATGACCATGGAGTCCTCGTCCCAACCTGGAAGAATTCCACCTCAGACGGCGGTGCTAGGTTTTGTTCCTCAAGCCCTGGGAGGCCTGGCTTCGGCCTCCCACAGCTTTTTCCCTGGTAAGACCCTTCAGGTCCAGTTGCACACAGTCTTTGTTTCCAATGAACCACGAGGGACGGAGCGAGGATGTGCTTGGTGCGCTTGGGCGGAGCATCCATCCAGGGGCCACTGCTGGGACTTGGATGGCTGGTTCCACAGACACGGTGCTCACTGCTAGAGCCCACGCCTCCTTCCTGGGAGAGCAGGGGTGACTGTTCCCACGATGTAATTACAGGGGAAATTAAGAAAATCACCAACCCTGCTGTCAGGTGCATAATTAATTTGAGAAACTTAATTGTGTCTTGGCGGGAGGAGCTCCCTGGTCGGGATGTACTTTAAAAGAGAGGAAGAAGGGAGGATAAACCTCCCGTTTCCTTCAGTCTCACGGCACAGAGATGCAGTCAGATCACCCCCCTCTTGTAGGCAGGGACACCGGGGCACGGGAAGACAGCTGCCCCGGGTCCAGTGTGGGCAGTCTCGGTGCGAAGGGAACCCTAGGAGGCTCATTCTCAGCCTGAGCCCTCGCACCTCCACGAGGAGGCCTGTTCCTTGGGCACTCCCAGCCCTGCCTCCTCCAGTGGGCAGGGATGCCAAAGGGAACCAGACTGTCACCAGTGACCATAACATCATCACGGAGGTGTCCCTGCTTTCATTCCCCAAGAAAGACAACAATGTAAAGAAGAAGGGGCACAGTAACTAAGGAAAGAGGACAGAGCCGGGGAAAAGTGCCGTGCGCCGTGCTGGGCCTTCCCGGCGCCTCAGTCGGTACAGGAGCCCTGCCGGGGACACCACGTAAGATCAGGTGGTACCCCTGAAGCCCGGGCCTGGCGCAGCAGGGGGTCCAGAGGGAAGGACCCACCCACAGCAGCACAAATCTCAGCACCCCGGAGGAGGAGGCCAGGCCCCCTCCTGAATGCCTAGGCTAGGCTAAGCCAGCTGAGTGCTGGCGAGACCAAAACCCCAGGCCCAAGGTAGGAGTCAGGACTGATGGGCCTTGGGATTCTGCCCCGTGTCTCCTTCCACTCTGCCTGCCATGGGGCACATGCTATTCCAGCCTCAGAGGCCCTGGGAGGAACGTGGGGGGTACTGGGTTCTGCCCCCTCCCCTAGGGACCCCCCTCCGCTCTCTCGCTGCCCCCCAGTGCCAGGGCCTTCCCTGAGTTAGCTACTGAGACAGCAAGGACCCTGCTTGGACCGAGGTCCTTCCACAGGATCCCCTGCTTGGCTCCTCCGCATCCCACCCTCAGTGCCCCCCGCACAGCCTGCACTCCCCACAAGTCTGAGGCAGTGTCCCCAGGAAGTGGACGAGGATGTGGGAACGGGAAGCTTCCTTGCAAGGTGATTCCAGGAGGCACTTGGGGAAAAGCAGGGAGGGAGGGCGGGCTCAGCGAAGGATGGTCAGGAAGAGTCCTGGCTGCGGGCAGAGTGGCTCAGTCCTGTGGGGTCCTGAGAGGGGGCACAGAGCTCACCAGAAGCGAGGAGGCTGGGGCGGGGTGGGCAGCAGGGATTGGGGGGCTTCTCAGGCTTATCCCCAGCCCCGCCTACTGCCCCCGTGCAGGCTGAGCAAGGGAACTGCTCCAGGCCCTGCTGTCAGGGAACCCCCATCCTTCATCTCCACGACCTCAGACACATCCACATCCACCCACCGCCCCCCCAAGAAGTGCAGCCTTTTGAGATGAGGACAACGGGGTCCCAAACTGCAGCTGGGTCAAACCACGGGAGATGAGCCGAAGTGGAAAATCACTTCTTACAACTGTTCCTCCCACGTACATGTACCTGCCATTTTCACAAAGTGCCTGGTGGCCCTCTGACTTCTGCATTTCATGGAATGAATTTTCTGGAAAGAGCCTGGTGTGGGGTCTTGGACCTGGCTCTCCCACCAGGTCCTGACATGGGGCAACCCCCTTGCCCTGGTGATTATCAGCTTCCCCATGTCATGACCTGGTCCAAGACCCCAAGACCCGCACTCAGGTTCATGGAGGCACCTGGCACCTTGAGTGACAGCTCCTCAGTGCAGGCCCAGCACAGAGCTAGCTCTCACGTGGGGCAGGGATTATAACTAACGGAGAAATCTGAACTGTGGGATTCTTTGGAGGAAAGGACTTTTAGGAGCCTTGGCCGGAACCCAGCTGGAGGGGTTCGGAGGGGTCTCTCGTGCTGAGGAATTGGGCTGATCCCAGCATCAGGATGGCCTTGTCCTCCCCGCAGGGGTGCCAGGGGTTGACAAAGGGAAGGTGCCTGCTTATGAGTTTCAGAACCTGAGCAAGTCCCCAGCCCTCCCCAGAGCCTCTGTCTCCTCCTCTTTCCCGCGGGCCAGGGGAAGGCTGAATGGGCCCCTCATTGTGGGGGCTCAGGCCTGGTGAGAGGCACACAGTGGGCATTCCAAGAGTGCCCTGTGTCTCCATTCCTTACTGTCCCAACAGACCAAAGGAAAAGGGCAGAGATGGCAGAGTGAGGAGAGACAGTGGGGCAGTGGGGCAGTTGGATGTGGACTCCCCAAGCCTGAAGACTCAGTCCCTGAAACCAGCCAGGTGACACTGTTATTTCTTTCCCTCACTCTGACCCTCAGTGTCTTCTTCTGCAGAATGCCTGATATCCATTCATGGCATTGCTGTTTAGACTAAATTAGGACCCACACATGATGATGGGGGCCCCAGGTCAATTTCAGTTTGCCCTCCTACTCTGGGCACACACCCGTACAAACTACACTTAGTACAGCCCAGTGGTACGTGGAGAGGCAGCTCTGAGCCCCCTGACAGAGCCAAGCTGTGCTCATCACCGTGAGACGCCCTTGCTCCCACACTTGATCAGCAGGTGTGTCCCCCAATCAGCAGGTGTTTCTCCCTCCCATCAGCAGGTGCATCCCCCTGACCAGCAGGTGCGTCTCCCCCGATCAGCAGGTGCGTCCCCCCAATCAGCAGGTTCGTCTCCCCGATCAGGTGTCTCTCCCCGATCAGCATGTGCATCCCCCCCAATCAGCAGGTGCGTCCTCCCCAATCAGCAGGTGCGTCCTCCCTGATCAGCAGGTGCATCCCCCCGATCAGCATGTGTGTCTCCCCAATCAGCATGTGCATCCCCCCCGATCAACATGTGTGTCTCCCAGATCTGCAAGTGCATCCCCCTGATCAGCAGGTGCGTCCCCCCGATCAGCATGTGCGTCCCCCCTGATTGGCAGGTGTGTCCTCCCCAATCAGCAGGTGCATCTCCCCAATCAGCATGTGCGTCCCTCCCGATCAGCATGTGCTTCCCCCCTAATCGGCCGGTACATCCCTCCCCAATCAGCAGGTCCATTCCCTTGGTGGCTCCCTGGTAGGGCCCCACCCATCCAGGGCCCTTCCCCCTCAAGCCTCGTTCCCTTCTGGAGCTGCGGTCTCTCAAGTGTGGCCCATGAATAATGGATCCCTGTTACAAATTTAGAAAATGTCCTTGCGTCCCACCACTCGGCCTTTTTCTTTATTTTTATCACGCTGGTTGTAAGAAAACTAATCCCTTGAAAATACGCTTTTCCCTCAACTGGTTTCCTAACAACTAAATTCAAGTTGCTAATTTTATAGCCTCCATGCAGAGTGCCACTGGCTCACTGCCCCAGTGTGGAGTCAGGGAGGGGGTTGAGGGCCACAGGAGCTTTACAGAAAGTTCGAATTCCTGGGGGTCAGGTGGTGTGATGGGAAGGAGCCTTCGAGTCAGACTCAGGTGGGAAGCCTCACTCCCCTGCTCCTTGGGTGGGCTCAGGCAGCCCCGGGCCAATGTCTCCTTCTTTGGGCTCCCAGGCCCTCACCTGAGCAATAGGGAAGACATTCTCTGCAGTGTCCTGGAGGGTGTTGTGGTGTAGCATGAGCACACACAGAGGGGCAGCAAGGCTGGCACAAAGCGAGTCCCACTGCTTCTGCTTCCCCCCTTTCTTCCTGCAGTGAACAGGGTAAGGCACTGAAAGAACTTTCCAGAACACTCCAGAAAGCTCCAAATTCTCTCCCCTGTCCACTCACCTCTGCAACACTCCCAAGCCCCCCGGAGTCTGGGTCCACTCCCTCTGTGGCCAGAACTGATGCCTCCCTCCGCCGATGGGTCCCCTTTTCCTCCCTCATCTGTACAACATTCCTGACACCTGGTGCTGCCAGGCCTGGGCCAGGGCTGAGGACACAGGAAAGGACAGACATGAAGTGTGGGGCAAATAAGGGGGTGGCCAGAAAGTCTCAGATTCTCAAGAACTAGGCCTGGCCTCTTGCCTCACTGTCCCTGACAAGGACCCACGGGAGAGAGCTCAGGCCCTGGGCTCAGCTCTGCTCCTTGCCTGGACACTTCCCCCAGGAAGCCCCAAAAATGAGGGCAGCACTCCATCCTGAGCCCTTGACCTCACAGCCACCGTCTGGGTGAATGTAGTTGTTCCCATTTAGTGGATGAAAAAACTGAGACCCAGAGAAAGTCAGGGAGGCTCTGCACCCACCCCTGGCCACATCCTCCCGAGGTCCCTGCACTGCCTCTCATTTTCTGTACTTGTCCGCTCAGGCCTGTTGGCTTCACCCATGTGACGGTGTGATTCCTGTAAGGGGAGAGCCTTCCGGGACCGCTATGGGCTGCTGTGAGCCTCGGGGAGGGCAGCCTCCTCTCTCCTCCCTGCATTAGGGATGCCCAGCTGCTGTTCCTGCTGGCTCATTGTACTCAGGAGTTCTTGAGGAAGGGACCATTTTCTGCCACCGATCAAGCAGGCAGCCTAGGGTCCCGGGACCAGCACCAGTACCCAAGCCATAGTGAGTGTAGTTTGAGTCCTAGTCCTGCTCCCAGGTAGTGGTAGGGCCTTGGGCAAGTCACCTGCCCTCTCTGAGCCTCCATTCTCCCTGCAGGACTCACAAAGCCGCTTCAGGGCAGAAAACGGTTGGCACGCTCCAGGGTGCGGCATGCCCTACTCTCAGCATGGGAGAGTTCCCTTCCCTGTCTTGGCAAGGGTTAAGACATGACCTCAGCAGAGACCACGTGCTCAGACTCAGGGAGTAGTACTGCTCGTGACATCTACCGTTCTTCTAAAGCTGGTATTTCCTTTGTAGGCACCACTCCTGCCTAGCAATAAAGATCCAGAGGTCCCAGGAGGGCCAGTGACTTGCCCAGCCAGGGCCCCAGATGGTCAGGGCTATGGCAGGGGTCAGACTTGGGTCAGAAGCCCTGCAAACACCATGCTTGGCTACCCATGTGGTTGGTGAGCATATTCCCAGTGACAGCTGGAGCAGGGACAGCACTAGGAGGGAGGACAGGGTCTCTGAAGGGGGTAGTCTCAGAGAAAGCTGGAGGAGGCCACAGCTCCAGGGACCTGGCCCAGACCCACCATGCAGACCCTGCAAGGAAGCAGGTCATAAGAGGCTGATGACGCTTGGAGCCCCTCAGGCTCCAAGGCCAGGCATGGGGGCGGTTTCCACAGAGGCCAGAGGATGGACAGGCAGGGCAGCCGGCGCCTGTCTTGTGTTGTCCAAAGCACAGCACCGCACTCAGAATTCCCGGGCACTCCCTGCTCCAGAACTGCCTACTGTGAAGGAGCGAGGCTCATGGGAGCGCGGGGCACATGGGCTTCATAAATGTTTGAGAGATGTCAGCTATTACTGTCACCACCCTCCTTTTATAGATGAGAACATGGAAGCTCAGAGAGGTTAAGTGACATGCCCAAGATCACACAGCGTCAGAAGGAGTCAAATCCAGATAGATCGTAAGGCAGTCCCTCTGTTACTCAGTCAGTGAGCATGAAATGAGCGCCTACTGTATGCCCTCCCCTGGGTACCCAGAGGCTATCCAGGAGACCAGCGTGAAAACTGCTACACATGCTCTAAGAAGGGATGAGCTCGCTTAGGGACCTGGGGATGGTTCATGATGCAGGAAGCTCTGTGACCCCATGTGAAGCTGCCATGAGAACAGAGGTGAGGGTGTCCCACCCCAGCACAGACTTGGGGCCACCTAGAGCCACAGACAGCCTCTGGAGGATGGGATATCTACATGGAGGACTAGATCGTGACTACAGGTTACTCAGGTAAGAGGATGCAGGGAGCAGCATGAGCCAAAGGCTGGAAGGGAAGATAAGCATTGTGTGCTCAGAGGATGTCAAGGAGGTTCAGAGTAGAAGGAACTCAGAATTAGGGGATAGAGAAAAAGGAAACAGCTGGAGAGTTTGCAGGGAAAGATTTGGTTTATAGCCACAGGAGGGCAAAGGGAAACCCATGAGAGCATTCTAAAGCGAAAAGCATGGTAAGGATGGAGCAAAGAGGCAGGACGGGCAGCTGGGATGCTGGTGAGAACAAGGTCCAAATCATGGGATCCTGACCAGGGCAGGACACACTGGGTATGGAAACAGACAAGCTCTGAGCACAGTGATGCCTGTGGGGCTGTCTTCCCCTGCGTGTTTGCAGACCTCATCCCTGCTGGTCAACAACCCCCCACCACCTCCTCCAGGGAAAGGTACTCTCTGAGCAGTTCTCCCAGCCATTGTGGCATTTGAGGCTGGTCCCCCCGACCGTGGCAATCCTGAGCCCCCAACATGACCGCTTTAAAAGACCAGCGTGGGGAGCCTTCCTGTGTGCAAACTCAGAAGTGGGTAGGAACTTCCCCGTAAGCCTGCTCACAGCCCCAGCGTCCCCACCACACCCCACGACTCAGGCTGCTCCCCTCAACTCAACACCCCTTGCGACAATGCCTATCGCATCCGTTCACTCAGCAGCCAGCACTTCCCAGAACTCCAGCACCCTGAAAAGAGGAGCCATTAGCTCACAAGTGGTTTCCTCATGACCTGAATGAGGTGTGAGCAGGCATTCCCATTTTCCAGAACACTTCTGTGAACAGAAATGGAGGGTTCACCTGAATTATGGGCAATTATTTTGAGTCGCAGGCCTTGATCTTCATACACGGACAGGATTTTCACACCTGAAATAACACCCCCTCGGCCCCTGACAAGCACCCACCCATGCGAGATGGGGAGCAGGAAGCTGTTTCGAGAAGACACTGGGGATTCAGCAGCTGGAAATTACAAAGTCAATGTAGGGTGCTCGGGGAAGGCCACGTGTGAGAGGGTGACGACTGCAGGGGGGCGAGGGGCTGGAGGGGGGCCCAGAAAGACCACTTCCAGCTTCCCCTCCCTGTGTGTCTGTTTGTTGTCTCCCCCGCTGGACAGTCATCTGGGAGGTCCCCCAGCCCTGGATGGCGGGAAGTGCTCTCGAAATAATCACTGAATAATGAATGGAAAATGCATGGACACATGAAAGAAGCCAGTGGCCATTCACGGCACAGCGAGTACGTGACCCTAAGATCAGGCTCCTGTACAACGAGGGACTGATGCTTCGCCATCTGGTGGCCAGGTGACATGTGTGTCCCTGTCTCGGCTGAACACTTTAGGTGGCTTCTCCACACTGAGCCTCAGTTTCCCACTCCATAGATAAAGTGATTGTTCCCATCCTAGTGATCGCAGGGGCTCCCTGTGGGGACTGAGGCAGGGAAGTCTGGCAAAGTGCGGTGTAAACGATAGGTTTTCTGGGAGCATGGGGTGGAGGGTCCCTCAGAGGTAGAGTTGGGCTGGGGGGTGTCTATGCAAGTGGGGTCATCTATACCACACGGGTAGGCTGGGGACCTGAAGCAGGACACAGGAGGACCATTGCTCCTTCTTCCGGCCCCATTTCTCAAACTGCTAGGCTGAAGCTGGCCATGGGCCCCAATCAGGACCCCATGACCCGCTTGGGGTCCCTGCCTTTGCCAGGCATGGAACTACCTCAAAGACGGCGTCGCTGTGGCTACCACTGCAGGTGACCCTTGGTGACGGCAAACCTGGCCGGCCAGACCTGATGAAGGACTCAGCAGGACGAGGCAACCAGACAGAGCCCGTGGCAGACACTCCGTACCGCTGGGACCGTCTGAATTTCGGAGCTCGGGGTCCCAGTGCCAGAAGATCTAAGTGACCTCAAATGCCAAACCCACTGACGCTCACATCCCCAAGCTCAGCTGCGAGCAGCAGCCACAAGAAGGACGCACAGGGCTCACTGATGTGAGACCCGCCCTGCCCTGGATTTCTCTCTCCTTTGTCTGTGGGTAGAATCGGCCGTGCTTGGCGTCTACAAAGAGACATTGTAATAGAAGCACGGCAACGCTGAGAAATAATACCATTCGCTGTGACCCCTAATTAAGGTGCAGAGAGCACGCAGCCAGAACCCTGGGGCCGAAGCCACTGGGGCCTAATTGAGAGAAAGAGGCAGAGAAGTAGAAGGCCCAGCGGCAGGGCAAGGCGGGGGGCGGAGCTGAGCCCCCGCGCAGGGGGCACTGAGCTCTGCCCAGCACCACTTTGTGCATCTGGTGGGAGCCCAGAGGAGCATGCAGCCTCCCTACAGGCCGGTAATCTCTAGGCAGTGGGGAGCACAGAGCCCCGCGGACCAGCCTGGTCTCCTGGCACAGGCAGTGAGAATGTTCACAGCTTCATCGTCCTATTTTTCTGCGCAATTTAGATCCAGCCCAACAAGCACCGCCCAGGCATGAACGTGGGAGAGCCTAGACCACGGGTGGGAGTCCCAGGCTCTGGACCATGCTCTGCCGCTCCCTGGCAGGGGAGTCCTGGGCACACCGCAGGGCTGTCCGGGCCCCATCCTTTGGAGTTTGTAGTGGGTTAGTTTGTGACCCTCAGGAAGGTATGTCCACAGCCTCCTCCCCAGAACCTGCAGATGCAAACTGTTTGGGAAAGAGGTCTTTGCAGATATCAGCAAGTGACTAGTCTGCAGACCAGACCATCCCTGGATCGTCCGTGGGCCTCAAGTCCTTAGAATGACAAGTGTCCTCATAAGACTCAGAAGAGAGAACACAGACAGACACAGAGAGAAGGCCGTGTGATGGCAGAGCCTTCTCTGATTTGATACAGGGATAGGGCCACAAGCCCAGGGGCTGGAAGAAGGAGGAGGATCCCCTCCAGATCCCCTGTGGGGAGCGCAGCCCCAAGCCAGGGACACGGGGGCTCCAAGTCAGCAGGGGCTCCTCAGCTGTGCTGGGACGGGCCCGGAGGAACTGTTCAGCCTCAGGGCTCTGGCAGGCACAAAAGCTGTGCCCTATGTGGGGGGAGGGGAGGGTGCAGGGGGCTGCTGAGGATGAAGTGGCCGGTCCCCGGTGTGATGGAGAAGCAGCGGTGGCAGCCTCCGAGCCCTGGGCTGGGACAACCCAGGTGCTCCGCACATAGCCTGTCCATGGTGATAAAAGGCCGTGCGGATCTGCAGGCAGCCTCTGGGAGCTGCGGGTCCTGAGTGTGAATGAACGTCGTGGGGGTGCACGCAGGTGTCTGACAGTCCTGTCAGAGGAGTCTGTGCCCACAGGAAGGTCAGACCCATGGCCAGCCTTACTCCTCGCCCACTCGCTCATTCATTCAACAAACGCCCCGACGGGAACCAACTGGCCAGGTCCCAGCGCTCTGAGAGGGACTTCCCTTCTGGTAGGGACGGCGGGTGATTTGCTCATGCACGCACATGTGTACTCACACACACACACGCTCACACACACACGTGTGTACCCTCCAGCCTCTGGGAAGCACCAGAGGGAGGTGGGGCTGGGACCGTGAGGACATCGGTGACATTTAATCAGAATGCTCTCATTTAAGGATAGGATCCTGTTGCTTTTGCTTTTAAATGAGCTCTGAGTGGAGGAGGAAAACCTGTGGGATCTGAATGCATGGAGGACGCGGGTTCGAGCTCCGACCACAGCACCTTCTGGCCAACACCTCCTCACAGGGCCACGCTCAGCTCTGTCCCATAGATGCCACTGCAGCTAGCCTCCCCAAACAGTCCTCTCCACCGCGGCACGACATCCACCCCGTCCAGCTGCCCCTGCTCTGCCCCGCCGGAGAGCGAGACAGACCCGATGCCCAGCGGTCACTTGAGTCCCCCAGTTGGAGAAACACAGAAATGTGTAGCCGGAGGGCAAGGCAATGGGCCCCCATGGGGAAGA
This sequence comes from Enhydra lutris kenyoni, assembly GCF_002288905.1. Classification (NCBI taxonomy): domain Eukaryota; kingdom Metazoa; phylum Chordata; class Mammalia; order Carnivora; family Mustelidae; genus Enhydra; species Enhydra lutris. The sequence continues at coordinate 65,981,025 of NW_019154105.1, read as the reverse complement.
CGGGATGCAGTTCTCAAGCCCCTCGGAGAACACGTTCAGATGTGCAGCCACCTGCCACGGGCGGCCACAGGCAGCCTGCGAGGTCTGAGGGCAGGGAGCAGAGGCCTCTGGGAGGACGGACGCCACCGTGGCTCTCAGCGTGTGTTGGTTTTTCCCACGCTCTGTTTTCCAGGACACAGCGGGAAAGCAAAGAAACAGAAAAACCCTTAGATGCTTGAAAAACCCAGTCGGAAAACAGCTCATGTAGGTCTGCAATGGCCTGAGCTCGGGAATTCCAAAGATGCTGCGAAGTACGCACGGCTTCGATTCTTTGCCCTTCTGTTTTCCAACAAAGTGTGGGGACTTGGTGGCATCACTCTGGGGGGGTGGGTGTCACCCCCTTAGAAGAGAAGGTGTATGGACAGCCAGGAGGTGCGCCCGGTCAGCGCACTTCCCTCCCTCTTCCTGTGCCCCGCCTCCAAAAAAAGGGTATCCGGGCTTAGATGATCTCAGAGTCCCCAAACCCCAAGAACCCAGGTAGGAAAACCCACTTAGGCTTGGTCACAAATTATCTTGTGTCTACTTTCATTGAGAACACGGCCAGAAAGGTCTTCACGCTCGTTAACCAGCTTATTAACGAGATACACGTGTCTAAGGACCTATCTCATGCCTGGCACTTTGTAACCCTTTTTCCCACCAAGTTTTCTCACAAGACTGTAAAGTCAGCAGGCCACCAACACCTAATTCCCAGACGCCCCGGCAGCCCTGGGGAGTTAACAAGCTGTCCCGAGGCCAGCTCAGCCGGGGGACCAAGCTGGGCTCTCCCTACCTGTGTCCCTGCGCTTGTGTTGCTGCTGGGACAGCAGCCGTGGGAAGGACAGGGCAAGAAAACAAGCACAAAGCTGTAGGGGACTGAAGCGATCTCACCCTGGCAGGGACCTAAATGGAATATTTCATTTCTCCCGGGAGGAGGTCCAAGTCCCTATCCCTGGGTGTCACAGGAAAGCAACTGGGGCTCAGAGCTCTTAACGCTCATGCCCAAGCCCAGCAGAGAGGCACGTGATCTTCCCCAGCCCCGTCCCCTTCCTGAGGGCTCCAGCTGAGGGGACAGAAGCTCCAGGGCCAGACCCAGGCAGGACCCTGGGTTTGTTCATCATATTCTCTTTCCCAGGAACTTGGAGACAGGTCTGGAGAAGCTGGCTGAGCAGGTCCCTGAACGATACCGTAATACAGATTCATAGTCCAAGGTGGCCATATTGGACAGGGCACCAGCAGGAGCAGAAGGCTAATTCCCCAAAGGGAAGCAGGGATGGAGAGGGAGAGCGAGAATGGAGTAGTCCAACCCAGACATCCAAGGTCCCCGGCTCCCCACTTCATCATGCTCACCCACCAGGGCTCTCTGCTCTTGGGTTTAGGAGCGGGTCTGACTTCCGGTAACAAATCTCACCTGACTTCAGCCAACTTGGGGCTGTAACACCGCCACACCCAAACAACACACCAGTAGCCTCAGCAACCACCAGCCCAGCAGTTCTAGCCTCCATGCACTTGCTTATGTTTTCTCTCCCATCTCCAAAGCCATTGATTCCACGCTGGCCTGGAAAACTACACACCTTCCAAAACCCTTCCCAAAGGTCACTTTCCCCTGGTGGTCCCCCTAAGACTCCCCAGCATGTGACCCCAGCCAACAATGATTGCTCTTTCGTCTGGCCTACAGTTTACCATAAAGCACGGGGACATTGCACGACTTCCCAACAGTCCCTTAGTAGACTAGGAACCCCTGGGGAGCAGAGCGTGAGTCTCTCGCCCCCCTTAGGGTTTTCAGACCTAACAAGTCCCGGGATGCTGTAGGTGCACTAAAAGTCTTGTCTGAACTCAATTAAATTGCTCTGTGTGCTCCTGCCCTCATGGATAACTGTGAGTCGTATTATCCCAGGGCCGGTTTTGAATGAGCTGATGACTGCACCAGCTACCAACTTCGAGGATTCCAGAAAAGCGTCCATGGGAGAAGGAGAACACGAGGCCCAAAGCCCATAGCTGGGGTCCCACACACCTTTCCCAGACAGATCTGGAAGCCAGAAGTCCAAGATCAGGTACAGTTGGGGCCTCATATCATCCAAAGACACCCCTGGGGGTAGGTCTTGTCACCTTGCCCAGCTCTGCCGTGTTCCCTGGTTTGTAGACACAGTGGTCCGATCTGTCTGCCTCGTCATGTGGCCTCCTCTCTAGGTATCTTCTCCTTCCTCCTACTCTTGACAAAGACATTGGTCACTGGATTGGAGGGCTGCCTACTCCAGTGTGACCTCATCCAAATTACACCTGTGACACCCCATTTCTAACTATGGCCACATTCAGAGGTTTCAGGTGCACGTGAATTTTGGGGGGATGCTACTCACCCCAGTACAACAAGCAGAGGGCCTGCTTAGCAGGGAAGGAGGTCTGAACAGTGACCTGAAACTGAAGCAGGAGATGCAGAAGGAATCCAAGAAGACGCCCAGGTGTGGCCGAGTGACACCTGTCACCTGTCCCTGACATGCTGTCTTGGACTGTGGGCATGGAGGCAGCAAGGGCTATAATGGAGAAGGGGACATGGACGGCCCCACCCAGAGGTGACAGCTCAACACATACTTCAAGGAGAGAGAGCAGGTCAAACAGACATGGGGGACGGGTCGCAGCCTTCAAGAGAAAGCCCTCGTGGCAAAGTCTTCTCAGCCATTCCTGAGCTCGTACCCATACCCGAGACTGGTACCTGAACACCAGTCCTGCCCCAGACCCAGCTGGCTGAAACCCTTAGAAGGGCCCAGAGGGAAACCTAAGGGTCATTTCCATCACAGTCACTGATAGCGGCAAGACCCCAGGGCAAGGGTGTCAGAGCCCCGGCCATGCCCCCAGCTGGGCCCTGGGCTCCAGGTGACTCAAAAGGGACAATTTCATCACATCTTAGGGAATTTTCTGGGGCACCAAGTGAGCTCAGCAGTGCATTTCCCTGACTTAAATCCGAGACAGACTTTGGAGCAGGCTCTTTGAGGAAGACTGGTGCTTCTGGTAAGGAGAGCAGACGCGAGGCCAACACCGGGACAGGTTGTAAAACCACGACCAGCGTTGAGGGGGAACAAGGGAGCACTTCGAGAGCATACAGCAGATGCTCCATGGAGATCCACTGCAAGGACCAGCACAGCGGAGGGAGGGATGCCAGGTCCCAGGACTGGACAGGCCTGGGAACTTGTGTGCTGCCAACCAGCATTTCTGGGACATTCTCCAATTCGCTTTTCACTTGGGTCCCTGTCCCACGGCTTGGGTGGCAGGGAAAGATGGCAGGTGACCGGGGACAGTTCTGTCTCCTGGGCCCTGCCGTAGCCCCCAGGGACCCAATCCAACACTCACGCAGGCGTTGCTGTGAAGGTGTGTGGCAGCTGTGGCTCGTGTCTACAATCAGCTGACACCGAGTGAAGGAGGCAACTCTCCATTGTGGGAGGGGAGGACCTCATCCAACATGCCCAAGGCTAGAAGAACAAACACAGACGTTTCCCAGAGAAGAGCTTCTGCCTCAGGACAGTGAGCGCCCCTCGCTGCCTGAGCATCCAACCCAGAGGTCTGCCCTCCTGATTTCTCACCTGCTAACCCCACAGCAACATGGGCCGAGGCCCTAAATCAAACCCACTGACCCGTGTCTATGCCTCTGTCTACACCCGCCCTCCCACCCACCTCCTGTAGGTCTGGCTCCTCTGGAGAGCCCGGGCTGACACACGGCCAAGCCTGCCCACCTACAGAAGTGGCCGGACAGTCGTCAGAGCATGCCCTTGGCCTCCACCTGCTCTCCTTCCGGTATGGGCCACGGGCCGTTCCACAGGGCCTCGTTCATGCCCTCAGGCAGCCATGGAGACTGGGGTCCTCTGCTAAAACCCTGCCTGAGGGAGGGACATGGACACCAAGATGGTGGAGGCCCCCAGGCCCAGAGATCTGGTGTGTCCTTCCCGTGATGGTTCTCAGATACCAGGCCCTTGCCTGACCTTCTGTCTGAGTAGTGTGAAAAGAGGGTGAATGTGTGTGTGCACACATGTGTGGGCCTTCTGGGGCCTTTGTGACCTGATCCCACCTTGGGTTTCCAGCCTCATCCCGCAGGATCCCTAGCCTATGATTTTCAACTTCCACCTACCAAGCTTCTAGAAGGTTCCATGGCACCCTGCCTCTGAATCTTTGCCCCGGCTGCTGCCTCTGCCTGGAGCTCCCATCACTCCAGTCTTACCTGACCCCTAAGTTGGCCGTGCCGGGCTGAGGCAGGCTCTCCCCCACGTCTGACTTACCCAGCTGCACACACTGGGGGCTCGTGCCAGTTTTGCCAAAGGAACCGGCAAAATAAAATGCAGAACCTACAACGCTGGTCTCAAGGGCCAAGGATTGCTTTTCTCGTTAACACACTGGCCCCACTCACGTGTGCTTCCCTCTTCATGGTCTAGCTGATGAAGATTGGTTCAGTTCATCGGCACCCCCGTCCCCCGTCAAAGCGGGGTCCAGAGGGTGGGAGCCTCCCAGTAGGATGTTAGCTGAAGACCTGAAGAAGCCCCCGCCCCACAGCCAGTCTCAGGGAGGATTCCTTAGTGGGGCCAACTGGAACTGTGGCTTCTGGCTCTACGGGAAGTGCCCGGAGGCCAGTCGGGGCTCTCGCGTCTCTCTGACCACTGCGATGGGCATAAAGGAAATGTGGGGAGGGAGAAGGTTGCTGCCTGTCCCTCAGCCTCCCCTGCAGGCCCCTCCTGGAGATCAGCAAACAAGCACTTGAACTTGGCATGGACATCTAAGGTCTTTCTTGACCAGGCTGCCTCTGCCCCAGCCAGGTGGGGCTTCTCCAGAAATGCCACGTCCCCTCACCCACAAGATGGGGAGCTCACCCTCTGCTCTGCTCCCCTTCCCCATCCAGCAAATTCCCATGTGGCCACCGCCACCTCCCAGTGTCTTTCCTGAACCTTCCCCAACCTGGCAGGCGAGGGAGGTCTCACTGTGTCGCCAGCCCTGGGCCCTTCCCTCTATACAGGCACCATGTGTGGGACTGTCTGTTCCCTCTAGGCCAACGGCTCTCGGGGCCTCACTCTCTGGAGGAGCACGGGCGGGGTCAGAGCTGTGATCCCTCGGACCCCCCTCCGCCCCTGGCATAACTGATGTCAGCAAAGCCTGTGCAAAGACCGATCATTGGGATCATCCTGCCGAGCACACAAAATGGCGCATTTCACAAAAGTCACCTAAGAAGTGAGACATGTTTCTAGACCCAGCAGCAGATGCCAGGTTGCCAACCTGGGCAAACAGCCCCAAGGACCTGCCTGGTCTACGCACACCCACCGATCTGAGACAGCCTCTACCAGGAGCCAAATGTGGCGGGCGGAACCCATGCCACCTGTCCCTCCCTGAGGTCCCCAGTCCAGGTGATGGCATGGTTTGGGCCACCAGCGAGCCTCCCTGGGAGCTGGCCTACCTCGTACCATTCACAGGAGCCATTTCCAACAAACTGGGGCCCAGAGAGTGTCAGGGATCTGAAGGTATTTTATAAATTTGTAATGGAGCCCTGTGTGGGGGAGATCACTGAAAAGACAGTCACAAGGGAGCACAGAGCTCTCTCTTCAGGAAGGAAGAAGTCTCCAGATCGCTCTCAGGAGTCTGAAGTTGTTCTGGGAATCCCGAAGATGGACTAGCAGGTACAAGGCTTGAGGGCGGGGTTGGGGAAAAGGAGGCTTGAGGAGACACGGTGCGGGGGTAGACTGGTCACCTTTCTCTCCCAAGCTCGTTTGCCCTGCGGACCCCAGCCTGGGGCTACCAAACAACGTCCCCAGGTCTCCAGCCTCAGCAGTGCCTCTGCCTAGAACTCTCATTCCCTGATCCCTCCAGGCCTGGCATCCACCCTCAGTTGGGCTCAGCTTGTAGGGGGCTTCCTCGGAGAGCCTCCCGGGACCATCAAAAACAGCACCCCCATTGCCTCCACACTCCACCACCTGCTCCCTCGCCATCCTCCCTCTGACCTGGACTTTCTCCACACGCAAAGTGTTTTCGGAGACCCCACGAGGGGCCGCACACCGTCGTGGGCTCTGGGAACAAACCAGGGCCTCCTAGATCAGCATCAAGTCTTTCCTGTCATACTGGTCTGTCTCCCATGGGGACATGAGCCCTCACGTGGCAGATGCTTTGTGTTCCCATGCTCAGTCCCCGACAGTTCTTCCATGGGTCCCTCCCCAACCTCAGGCCCCCCACCCCGGGTGTCCCCAATCAGTCTCCAGACCATGACAACAGCTACCGGGGTCTCCCTCCCGACACAGCTTGTGGCTCCTCTCGGCCCCAGGCTAGAGCCAACCTCCCCTTGGCAGCCATGACCCCCAGGGAGCCTCTGAGCACCTGTTCAGCTCACCCCACCCGCCCTTCTGCTCCCACTGCCCTCAGGGCTCAGGATGGCCCCCAACACTCCCACCTTCTTGCTCAGGCTCATGCTGTCCTTTCCACCTGGGATCCCCTTCCTACCAACCTCTAGAGACTTAGCTCAAAACCTCTGAGACCCAAGCAGGCAGGATTGCTGACAGACACTCACCCGCCACTTAGTCAGCACCTCAAATAATTCCATCAGCCCTGAATTCCCCAGGGATGGATCTTCAGCCTCGTGTTGGCCCAGAGAGGTCGGGGCTTGTGCCCAGAGCCACACAACCCCGACCAGAGAGCTGCAATCCCACCAGCTGTGTGTTCCTAGCCTCCCATTCTGCCCCAGCTCCCTGCCCGGATGCCTCCCATTCAGCATCTCTCCAACAGCCCCAATCACACCCTGTCTATGCCCGTCGGCCAGTGTCCACCCTTTCCCGGCCACAGCTATATGCCCCTTGAGGGCTGCAGCCTATCTTCGATGCCTCTTAAACCCCAGCACTGCCTAGTTCTGGGGCCAGGACAAAGCACATGTGCCAATGCATAAGATACCCAAAGGGGACTAGAACACAGGGGGTCTCCTACCTACACTAGAGCCCTTCTTTATTTTCTCCTTTAACAAGGCTGGGGTGAAGGGGGGGTGGATAGGTGGATAGACAGATGAATGGAGGAGTGTGTTGCTGGACAGACAGACACAGCAACTTGCTGTGTGACCTGGAGCAGGTCTCTTAGCCAATCTGAGCCCTATTTACTCTTCTGGGGGAAAGAGGAGATAAGGCTCAAGGAGCAGAAGGACTCTTTCTTCCTTGGCCATGAACCTGCCTGGGGAAGAGTAGACTCCCTGGTCCCATGACTTGAGTACCTTTGTCTGCCTCCTTGGTGACCTCTCACCTCCTCTTTTTTTCTTTTCAATATGGCTGACCATGAGAACCCACTGTCTGCTAACAGACGCCTCCCTCTTTCTGGTGACAGATTCCTGTGGTGCCACTAATCTCACCTCCCCATGAGACGCGGAGTAGGAGACCATTTTTAAACAGCCCTATAATGAGAAAGAATGAAATCCCTTGTGGGGTTCTCAGCCTTGGCTGTAAATTGGAATCACCTGGGGAGCTTTTCAATAGACGCAGGGGCCCCACCATAATCCAATTTAGTCAGAATCTCTGCACTGGTGGCCAGACTCCTGATTTTCACAGCACTCCAAGACATTCGTGGGCCATGGGGACTGGGGACCGGTTGGCTAGAGACATAGAAGCACTCAGTGGTCGGGAAAAAACTACAGACTCAACAGGTACTGTAAGAGTGGATCTTTCTGGAAGAACAGGATTCCCTTTGGAGGTTCTGATCCATCACCTCCTGCTCTCAGTCAGCCAGGGAGCATAAGGGAAGAAAAATGAATGACACAGCTTAGAGTTGGGGTCTGTGCAAGCCACCTGTGGGATCTCAGAGCACTGAATTTCTTAGAGAAACAAATAGTTGTCTATAAGAGTCATCATATTGTCTCTGTCTCTGTCATTTTATTTTCAGTCTCTTCTATTACCTTCATTATTGTCATCATAATCACCATCATCATCACCATCACCATCATCATCACCACCATCACCATCACCACCATCACCACCATCATCACCATCGCCATTACCATCAGCATCACCATCATCAGGCGTGCGGCTCTTGCTAACCATCAGCAGTTGCACAGGGACAACAGCCATCCCAGTCAGGGGGCCGAGCTTCCGGCTCTACAGAAAGGCGTGCGGCTCTTGCTAACCATCAGCAGTTGCACAGGGACAACAGCCGTCCCAGTCAGGGGGCCGAGCTTCCGGCTCTACAGAAAGGAAGGGGACCCCATGGCTCCGGCTGGCTTTGTTTCTGGAGATTTTAACATGGCACAAGGTAAGACCTTTGCAATAGCTCTCTTCCCAACTGCGGAGTGGGGGGTAGTCTTTAGAACGGGTTTCTAACCATCAGGCTAAATGAGACCTGTGTCCCTGGGAGGGCCCCACAGTCACCTGGCAGGGGCAGGGCTGTCTGCTGCTCACCTTGGCGCACCAGACCCCATCAACCTCCCGCTGATGTTCCTGCTTTTACAGCCATTCTGCAAGCCCTTAGCTGCGCTTGCTTCCAGGGCCCAAGGCAGGTGACCAAGGCCCCTCCCCCGTCCCGGCCTGGGCTGCAGGCTGGGAGCAGACGGGGTCATTAGCAATGACCGGTGCAGGGAGGGGAGGTGTCGCTCATCTTAGAGGCTGCGGGTGACAGGTGGCCACTGGGACTGCCACCAGGTGTGGTTTCCTGAGAAGCAAGCCAGGGGCCAGAGAGGACATCACTGTGTCTTCTGAGTTAGCTGAGGCAGTTGTATCTGGTGGGGGGAGGGGCTGGATTTATGGTCAGGAGGGAGCGACTCTGATGATCCTGATGCCATCGCATGGAGCATGGAGGGGATGGGGGAGGCAGCGAGGGGCACTCCGGATTTTGTCAGGAATGACACAAGCCCCTCTGAGGGACAGGGCAGGGCAGCCCCTGGCCAGGACCAGAGGACCTTCCCGCTGCTAACCTCCTTCTGCCAGGGCCCGGTGGGAAGTACGCTGACACAGCATTCTCCCAGGGAACCAACCAGCTTGGGAGAACGCCGAGCCCTTCCGAAGCCCAGAAATGTCATTTCAGATAGAAAACATCCAAATCGAATAAGACAAATAATCACACAGAAAGACTGGGCACAGACCAGATAACGTGGCTCTGAGAAGCTGTCCAACCCAGCCATGGCCTCATGGTGGGAGAGGGTCAGCGAGGCCACGGTAAAGAGGGCCATGTGAGGCAGGGGCGAGGGCGGGGGGGAGTGTGAGCTGCCAAGTCAGAGGGTCCGGGCCTGGCTCTGGGGGCTGTGCCAGCTTAGGCTCCCCCTGGGACCTGGAATCTCTCCTTAGGAAAATTCCAGAAGTTTACCAATCCACTGACAATGACGTTTCCTTTCTCAATATGCCAACACATCCTCCACTCTTCTTGGCATCATTGAAAGACGATGGGACAAAAACAACAGGAAGTAGCTACAACAGGAGCGAGAAAAGAAGTTTCTGCTTCCACCATTGACGGCGGCCCTTTATCCTCTCCGCCCATCCAGCATTGCTCCAAATGTGGTCACACTGATCGTACTGCGATGACAACAGGCACCCAAAATTCCATTCTGAGTTCAGGATGGTTGGCATTTCCTGTCGGCTGTGTGACATTCCATCCAGGCCACGTGACACTCCATCCAGGCCACATGGCGTTGCTGACGGGCCATTCCGCAGGCTGAACTATGCCAGGCATTTCCGCAAACACCGAGTGCCTTCTATGTGCCAAGTGCTTTGGAAATTCACTTTTTTCTGCGGATTGCTATTCCGAGCCTCTCTGCCCGTTATCAACAACGTCTTCATTACTTGAACACATCTTGGATTATTCCCAAGGGTGATGTCCCAGGAGCGGGGGCTTCTCTGCGAAGCTCGAAGCTTCCACGTGGTGTTTAAAAAAAGGTGTCTTTGGATCTGAGAAAAATCTTATAACTTGTATCTTAAAAACGAGGGGCCTCATTTATTCTTAGGGGGTCCTGGCACAGAGTGATAACACTCTTCTATGCCAATGTGTCAGGTTATAGAATCTGATGCTCTAGATTGATTTTTTGAATGGCTGTTGACTACACTCAGTTTCTGCCAAAGGCAGCCCGAATGATCTATTAAGCATCTTAAAGAGGAATAAATGCAAAGAGGCCTTAGCGGATGAGATCCAGGCGATCTGGAGGGAATTCTATTTTTAAATGTTACAAGGAATATTTTAGTCCAAAGCGCATAAAGTAAGTAAGAAATAAGATGTAACACGAACAACTCTCCATCTCGGTAAACATCAAAGAACTGTTTATATCATAAAACTGGGGATAGCTGATTGAAAAAAACCTTCTTTATGGCAAAAAGCTCCTGGAAGAGAAACAAAGGTTGATGTAATGACAAAACGGAATAGTTAAGCCAACGGCCTACAGATTTCCATTTCCAAACTGTGTCCCTAAAGTCACAGTCTCTGGGCTGCGGCTAAGAGATCTGGGCTTGGGGACACCTCTGTCCTTTCCCAGTTTTGGATCTTGGACGAGTCGGTTCATATCTCAGAGATTGAACTTGTCTGCGACAGCAGGGGACAATAATAGAACTGGGGACAAGAACACATCATTGATATTCCCCCACATGTCAAGTTCCACCCCAACCAAGTGCTTTGCATGGACTAGCTCACTTAATCCTCCTGACACGTGAGGACGAGGAGCACTGGCCCATTTTCTGGAGCGGGAGACTGAGGACCAGCACGTGGGAGCTGAGAGTGGCCACGGCAACCTCGTCCCATCCATGAGCTCTGCCCCAGACCATGCAGGCCCCGTGCCTTGCCAGCAGCTGCTTCCCAGACAGGACAGTGTGAAAGGGGGGCATCTCCCACCTGCGCCCACAACTCCGACAGCGGGTGGGGGTGCAGAGGGAGCCAGCACACCCCTCCCCCCAACCCCGGAGAAGATCGAGGTTTCCCATGGCTCTGGAATTTTCCCTCCAAGGTCCGGCTGAGGGTGGGGGAGGAGGGTTTCCCCCAGCCAGCCTGCCAGTCCCTGCAGACAATGTGATTTGTGGTAGGGGTCTCGGGATCTCAGCGGGATCCCCTTCCTTCTGGAGGGACTGGAGATTGAAGTAGGCTCTGGGGCCACAGGACCAGCCTCAATAAAAACCGTGGACACCAGGGCTCGGGTGAGGTGCCCTGGCTGGTAGTCCCTGGGATGTGTTGTCATGCTGTCACTGCTTGAAGAGATAAGCACTGTCCCCGAGGCCCATGAGAGGCTGCCTGCGAGTAGATTCGGTCCTGGGCCTTTGCACGCGCTGTTCTCCTTCCCAGACACACACAGGGACTCCCCACTGCCTTCTAGGCTTGGTCTGGGTGTCCCTCCCTGAGGCTAGTGTCCTGGGCCACTCTCCCATGACTCTCAGCCCCCTTTCTCGCATGACTTTTATCCAGAGCATGCATTGCTACCTGGCGTTATACGTGTGTTTTGTGACAGCGCGGTCTGTCTAGAACATCAGCTCCTGGGAGGAGAGGACCGGTGGTGGGTACCCTTCATCCTGGGAAGCCATCCCTGTCCCGAAGACCCCACTGGGTGTGAGCCAGGCTCGTGCTCCATCCCAATAGTGTTTGCCCCACCTGCTGACAGTCCTTCCTCCCCCACGCCCACTGCAGTAAGCTGGGTCACAAGACAAGGGCAAATTGGGGTGGCCCAATCAGGGCACCTGGGCTGTCCTTGAGTCCCAGCAGCACTGTCCCCTGCTCCCAGCCCCAGCCCCAGCAGCCGGTCAGGGCAAATTGGCTAAAATGACTGAACGGTGCCCAAACAACTTCCTTACAGTAAAAATGTGGCCGGGAGCCGCCTGCCACCTCCCCCCTCCCCAACTCCCTTGCAGGCCCTGTCACTCCGCCTCCTCCCACAGGCATCCCATAATAACCTCATGCACCTTGTTCTCTGGGCAAGAGAACAAAAGCAGGTAGAAATTGGCAGAACATATTTCTCCCAATTCCTAAGATTCCCATTTGAGAGCTCAATGAGGACAAGATGCCTTCAAGCCCATGAAAACTATGAGTCAAGCCCTTCTCAGCAAAGGTGCATCATTCAGCAAGCACGTGGGACTGTTTTGACCACAGGTCCGAGGAGCTGGGAGAGGTGGGGGCGGGGGGCACTGCAGAGCGCTGGGCCAGGCTGCCCTGCCATCGGTGTCTCCTTGGGAGCATGTGGGGGTCTCTGGGGACTGGGCACTCTCACCTCACAGACAGTACCTGTCCCAGCATTGCACAGACAGGGCTGCTGGTCCCTGCCTAGAACCAGACCCAGGACACTTGGCCGGGTGGCGAGTGGACTCCCTGACCTGCAGGCCACATGAAGGGGGACCCTTCATGGGCACGTCACCCCTAGAATCAAGCTGAAGCCATGGTCCACCTTCTGGAGGTGCTTCTGCCCATGGAGTCATCTTGGCGAGCTGGGGCGTGGGGCCACAGCCAGGCACTGGCCAGGAAGAGGCTGTGGCTGGAACCCTTGCGTGTCCCTAGCAAAAGCATTTTTAGAAGTCATGCAACTTGCACTATAGCTCAGATCCCACTTCTCCAAGTGCTCTCGCCCTGGGAACACAGGCCCATTGCAGACTCCAGGAAGCCAAGGCTCAGTGAGATTCAGTGACTTGCTCAGAATCCCACAGCAAAAAGGCGGCAAGGCTGGTGGGCCCAAGTCTGTCAGATCCTACAGCCCACGACCTCCCCGGTCCACCCGAGAGAAAGCAGTGGTTCTGGTCCTCAGAGGGGCTCCTGGGTCCAGGAATGGCGCGTGGGCTCTCCCCACACACTCACCTCACGGGTAGCCCATAGGAGCCGAGAAGCCACCAAAGAAAAGGAAGAATTTGAGGTTCTAGCCCCTGAAGTGGCCCAGCCAAGGCGCCATGGTCACTGAGAGGGAAAGTGCCTTTGGAACGGGTTCTGATGTTGGAAGAAGAACTCCCCCCTCCAGCTGGGGTTCTGTCGGTATAGAGATGTGGGTTCCTGTCCGTATAGACATGTGGGGTCCCACCCTTCTGGTGGGGCTCCCACTTACCACACCTGCGTGAGTGCCCATCAGCAGAGGAGGGGGCCTACTCCTCCACGGGAACGTGCATGAGTGCAGTGACCACACACCTGAGTGGGTCTTGGAAGGGAAGGAAGAGGGAGGAAAGGTCCTGCCCTTGGAAAGCCAGGGGGTGGGCATGAAGGGGTCGGTAACAATGGGGTCTGAGGGAGCTGAGTTCTGAGGGGCTGATCCTGTGGGTCCCCACTATAGACAAGTGAGTTGTGCCTTGTGGTATTCTGGGCTTGTTTCTGGTGACACTTCCCATCTGCTTCCCTAAATGTCTATCCACCCACCCATCTATCTAGCCATTCTTCCATCCGCTACCCACCTGTCCATCTGTCTGTCCATCTATCCATTCTTTCATCCTCCACCCACCTGTTCTCTAGTCCATCCTTCCAACCATTCTTCCATCCACCACCTGCCTTTCCATCCATCCATCTGGCCAACTATTCTTCCATCCACAACCCACCTGTCCATCTGTCTGTCCATCTATCTATTCTTCCATCCCCCACCCACCTGTTCTCCAATCCATCCTTCCAACCATTCTTCTATCCACAACCCACCTGTCCATCTGTCTGTCCATCCATCCATTCTTCCATCCACCACCCATCTATCCAACCATCTACCCAACCATTCTCCTATCCACCACCCACCCGTGTATCTGTCCATCCATCCATTCTTCCTTCTTTCCTTCCATCTGTCCAACTCATACCCCACATATTCCCAGGTACCTGCTGCATGCCTGGCCCTGGGCTGGGCTCTGAGAGGGGGACACAGAGATGCTTTGGGGAGGCTCTGCCACCAGGAGCACAGACGTTTGATGAGTGACTGAGTGAGCCTTAAAGATGCTCTTCCAGTAACTGCATTGCCTGTTGAGGCCATCGTTGTGTCTCCTAGATCCCAGCACCCATTACTGGGTTGATTCCAGAATGTGACTCAACTTCTATTTTAAAAACACCAGGATGTCATTGTGCTGTTCTTCACAGGAAGCATGCCAATGAATCCACAGGGCCCGCGGTGCTGCCACGCGGGGGACACTATATACCTTCAACAGCCACACACCACCTTGCAAGGACCTGCTCACGATGGACGTGTACAGATCAGGCCCCAGAGTGATGTCAGTTCTCTCTTTCCCTCCACATGGAGGGATTTTTTTCCCCCAAGGACAGATTCTTAACTGGAAATAGGCCAGCCCAAAGCTTGTCTGAATTTTCCGTGTGTGAGCATCTAGGGGTGTGGCAGACAGCTGACGCTGGGATTCCAGACAGAATGAAGGAGACGAGCTCAATTTGTAAGCAACATGAAGAAATGGGCTGTTCTGGTGCCTGGGGTCTGGCTCTCTGTATCTCTCTGGGCATGAATCTCTGGCCTCTTATGCAACCTCAGATTCTGTCTCTGTCGCTCTCTGTGTTCGTATCTCTCTGTGCATTCTTTCTCCATCTCTCTATGTCTCTCAGAGTTCTTCCATGGGCCACCTCTGTCCCTATGTCTCTAGGCCTGTCTATCTCTGTCTCTCTCTACACGTGTCTCTACACGTGATTTTCTGTGTGAGTCCTTTCCTCCTTCATTCACCCCTTCCACCTTCCCTGTTCCCTTTCTCCTGAGATCATCTCAAGAGGAGATGTCCCATGATAGAAAGGTCTGGGGACAAGGTGTGACCATCTCTCAGGAGCCACAGGGAAAGCAGGACACTGGTTCTGGCTTCCCCCCTTTGTGGTGGGTTCACCAGATGCCAGGGCTTCTGATCCCAGGGAGCTGATGTTATAGAGGGGTGGTCAGATATAAGTAGGCAGAACAAATATCTATTGTCAGCTGGTGCTTGCTATGACTCACAGAATAAGGGGCAGAGAGTGAGGGGCTGCTATTTCAGAGTGACACAGGATGCTCTCCCACCAAGGTGACATTTGAACAGAGACTAGAGTGCGTTGAGGAGTCAGTCCATGTGAGTGTCTGAGAAAGAGAAGAGCATGTGCCCTGAGGCAGGACACCCCAGCTGCCTTTCCTGGGCAGGTTGCTCATGGAACCGGACATGGTTCCTTCCTGGCTTCCATGCTCAGGCCACGAGCTTCCAGTGGAATTGGATTGTGTTTTGAAGCCAGAGTTCTTCAGATATCAACTTCTGGTCTGGCCAACTTGGTGACTGACAGGGGCAGAGGCCTCCCTGGGGCAAGTCAGCAGGAGGATGCCACATACACACACAACCTGCTGACAGCTGGGGCAGGCAGGGCCACCTGTCCTGTCTTTGGGGCCTCAAGCAGGACTCTCCCAGACAGAGCTCTGGAACATTCAGTAGGAATATCCTTGGCCTCCTTCCATCTGCTCAACCTTCCCTGTCATTCCCACACTATGGCAGGTTCTTGTGGCCCCAGAGGAACAGAAGGCCTTTCTGGCCCCGTCAGTTTCAGTCTGGGGCTGTGGACACAGCAAGGCCGCTCAAGGATCCGGCTGCTGGGTGAAACCCCACATTGCGAGACATCTGTGCACTTTCTTCAAACATCACATCCACACTAATAAGGCAAATAAACACGGCATTTAAAGATCAGAGGCAGTGCAGTTACAGCTTATTAAATTAAATTCACCGTCAAGGGTGAAAGAGAAGATAAACTGGGATTATTCCAGTCATGGCAATTTAAAAAAGGAAAAAAAGAAAGGAACACTTAGAGACATAATTTTGTGGTCCCTGAAGTGGTGACAGCAGCCACTGTCAGAGGTGGTGGTTTGGAAAGGCAGCTTGGCTCCCTCCCCACACAGAAAGTTCCCTCCTGAGTCTGCCCCTGTCCCCCAGACCTAGGACACACCCGAGTCCGTCCCTGAACTCCGGGTCCTGGGACACACCCCATCAGATAGAATCCTGTAGAACCTACAGGAAGCCTTCTGCTTCTGGTCACGTCTCCCGCAGAGGCTGGGTCTCCTCCATGGTTCCAGCTCTTGCCCAGGAGGCCCACCCTAATTCTGGCTCCTGCTGGGGGGCCTGGGCCCCAAGCTGTATGACAGTCACCATCTCCCTTCATCCCTCTGCCCGAGAGGTGGCAGCGAGGCCCTCAACCTCACCCATCTCTATGTAACCCAGTCTGTGCTATGTACTTCACATGGTGCTGATCTCCTGCTTCGGCTTTGACAGAGGTCATCTCTGATGAAATTCACAATGACCCACAACATGCTATTACGTGCACTGTGTGTCCACACCATGGTCCCGGGGTCCTTTACTATCCTGCACATAGTACAAGGCACACTGTGCACGTGATGGTCTTCCCCAGGACAGCTTCCCGATGATTCGCTTCTCACTGGCCCAACTGATGTTAACCTTTTTGTCTTTTCCAATTTTGTTTTCTTTCTACAGTGTTCTCTATCCTTATATCAATCCTTTGGGCTTCTCCTCAAAGCTCAGATGCACAGTACTGCCATTTTTTTCATGCAGTGAGAACAGCTTTGTTGTTTAATTTCTGATTATATAAATCACACTTGTGCACTACAGAAACCTGAGTGATGCCTACATATATAACAGAAGAAGTGTAAACTGTGTGAAATCCCACCATCCCGACATATCAACTGTTGCAGGCGGGTTGGGGAGGGGCGATCTGACCGGTGACCATCCTTAGGCTCCCCTCCCTTCTCCTCTCTACTCCCTTTCTACACATTTTATAAAATTCAATCACCTTCTCTGCCTTGCCCACAAGGCTTCCCTCCATCCACACCCAGATGACCAAACTCAACCAAACATCCCAGGGAGAAGCCATTCAGATCCTTCCCTGAGCTCACGTACTTACACACACAAACACATACCTCTGTAGATCAGGCTTATTTTGCTGTTGGTTGGTTTTGTTTCATATTAAGCAAGATGACATTATCTCCCACCTCTATCCTGTTTTCTTACTTATTACTATGTATCTCAACAGAGTGGGTGTGGGAAAAACGTACCTCAACATAACAAAGGTCATGGATGAGGAGCCCACAGCTGATACCATCTTCCATGGTGAAATGCTGAAAGCTTTTCCTCTAAGATCAGGAATAAAATGAGGCTGCCCAGTCTCAACACTTTTATTCAACTTTAGTAATAGAAATCCTAGCCAGTGCAATTAGGCAAGATAAAGAAATAAAAGGTATCCAAGTCGGGAAAGAAGTAAATCTTTCACCAGCTGCAGATGACATGATAATATATGTAGAAAACCCTAATGACTGCATCAAAAAACCCTGTTAAAACCAATAAAAGAGGGGCACCTGGGTGGCTCAGTGGGTTAAAGCCTCTGCTTTCAGCTTAAGTCATGATCCCAGAGTCCTGGGATAGAGCCCCACATTGGGTTCCCGGCTCAGTGGGGAGCCTGCTTCCACCTCTCTCTCTCTGTATGCCTCTCTGCCTACTTGTAATCTCTGCCTGTCAAATAAATAAATAAAAATCTAAAAAAAAAACCAATAAAAGAATTTAGTAAAGTTGCAGGATACAAAATCGATACTTCAGACGTTGTTACATTTCTATCACAATAATGAACTATCGGAGAAATTAGGAAAACATTCCCATTCACAATTCTGCCCAAAAGATTAAAATGCCTAGGAATAAATTCAACCAAGGTAATGTAAAGAACTGCTTATTAAAAACTATAAGATGTGAATGAAAGAAGTTGAGGAAGACACAAATAAATGGAAAGATATACCATGCTCATGGATTGGAAGAATTAGTATTGTTCAAATGTCCATACCACCCAAAGCAATCTACAGGTTTAATGCAATACCTATCAAAGTTCCAGTGACATATTTTTAAAAAATAGAGTAAACAATCTTCATATTTGTGTGGAACCACAGCAGACCCCCAAATAGCCAAAGCAAACTTGAGAAAGAAGAACAACACTGGAGGCATCACACTCCCTGATTTCAAACTCTATTACAAAGCTACCATAATTAAAACAATATGGTACCAGCACAAAAACAGACATATAGATCAAAAGGACAGAATAGGGGGCCAGAAATAAACCCACACATATATGGTCAGTTAATTTGCTACAAAGAAGCCAAGAATACACACTAGGGAAAGACAGTCTCCTTAATAAATAGTGTTGGGAAAACTGGACAGCCACACGCAGAATTATGAGTCTGAATAGACACTGATCCAAAGAAGGCATACAGATGCCCAACCAGTACATGAAAAGAGGCTCCACATCCCTCATCAGGGGAATGCAAATCAAATCCACAATGTGGGAAATGACTTCACACCTGTCGGAATGGCTAGTATCAAAAAGACGAGAAATAACAGGTGTCGGCAAGGATGTGGAGAGAGGGGAATCCTGTACATAACTGGTAGAACGTAAATTGGCATAGCCACTAGAAAACACAAACGTTCCTCAAAAAATTAAAAATAGAAATACCACATGATCCAACTCAATATCACTTCTGGGTATTTACCCAAAGGAAGGAAAAAACACTAACTTGGAAAGATATCATGGCGGCATTATTGACAACAGCCAAGACATGGAAGCAACCTAAGTGTCTAGCGATGGATGAATGGACACATATACACACACACGAATACTACTCAGCCATTAAAAAGGAAATCTTGCTACTCCTGACAATATGGATGGACCTTGAGGGCATTATGCTAAGTGATATTAAGTCAGACAGAGAAGTACAAATACACTATGAGTTCACCTATACATGAATCAGGAATGAAGGAAGGAAGGTTGGGAGGGAGGGAGGGAAGAAGGAAGGAAAGAGGGAAGGGAGGAAGGAAGGAGGGAAGGGAAGGAGGAAGAGAGGGAGGGAAGGAGGAAGAGAAGGAGGGGAGAGATGGGTGAACTGTCCTCGGCCACCTGCTCTGCTCCCTGTCACCTAGCTTCTTTTTTTCCTCATCAGGCTGTAAGAAACATCCCATCCGTGGAGCCTGAAATCCTGCCACTTTCCCTCTCTGGGAGAGATCAGCAAGCGTGGCAGTGAATGTCCCATGTCTACTTCCCTCGGCTCTCAGCACCAGGAACACGTGGGCCACCCCGCTTTCCGAGGCTGGCGGAGAAGAGGCTCACTCTCTATGTCTTATCTGCACATCTTTGTGGGCTGGGAGACAATGACCCTGCCCCCACTCTGCCTCCCCGGGCCTCAGAATCTTCTCATCAGTTAGCAGGTGCACAGGGCTGCTGTTCTGGGAACATCTGCCCCACTCCCCAGCCCTTCCATTCTTCACCTCCTGCCACTCCCAACATACAAGAGCTTTCCAGAAACACACCAGAGGCAGTCACTGCACAGTAATCCTACCCTCATCCGATGTGTGGCACTTCTGGTCAATCCCCGCTATCTGTTGATTTTGGGTTTGTAGCATTTTAGCCTCACACACGGTTATGTTTGATACATCGAATGGGTCTACACCTTGTCTTAGAAATTCTGGGTTTCCGATCTGGCTGAAATGATTGTGTATATTCTCTCGACTTTTCTTACAAGACTTGGATGTGTTACTTTTATTTCCTTGACACATCTAACAGGTGCTTTGGCACAAGGCTCCAACCCAGAGACCCAATCCCATGTTCTCGCCTCATCCCCCACCAGAGACCGGGCACAGCCTTCCGTTTTCTGCTGAAAGTACCAGCTGAGCCCATGGCCTCTTTTCCACACTGGTCTGGAAAACCACCTTTCTCACCGTTAGTTCTCATCTATCGCCATGTGCGTGGGCAGGTCCACTGGGGTCCCCATCGATGTGCTCACCTGCCTCACCAACACCCCATTTCCGAGGGCAGCAGCTTCGTGGGAAGTTCTAAGAGCTTGTACACAAATTATCTTTCTTTGGTTTCTTTTTCTATTTTTAGGAAATTTTGCGATTCCTGAGCAGCTACCCTTCTACATAAAGTATGAGAGAATTGTATCCACTTTCACTTTGCAGACAATAAAACGGCTAAGTCTAAGGTTACATGAATGTTGGCTCTGTATGGATTACAATCCTTGACTAAACCTAAAATGCTCAGAAACACAAATTATTTAAATCCAGGCTCAGAAACATACTTAAGAAACACATCTAGGGGTGCCTGGGTGGCTCAGTGGGTTAAGCCTCTGCTTTCGCCTCAGGTCATGATCCCAGGGTCCTGGGATGGAGCCCCACAGGGGCTCTCTGCTCAGCAGGGAGCCTGCTTCTCCTTCTCTTTCTGCCTGCCTCTCTGCCTACATGTGATCTCTCTCTTTGTGTCAAATAAATAAGTAAAATCTTAAAAAAACAAACAAACAAACAAACACACCTAGAGACACCTGACCCCCTGGCCATTATTACGGGGGTTTCTTTTGACTGTTAGATGCTGGTTCCTTCACTGGCTCAACAGATCCAGTAAAAAAACAGCTATACTTGGAGAAAATATTCCTGAACTCTTTACACACACAGACTAATTTAGTTGTATGTTTAGAGCACGTCCCTATACTGCCTAGTGTTGTTTGGTTTGGTTTGTAACTGTGTGTCAGGAATTGAGTGTCTATTTATCCTCTGAGATCTGTTTCAGGCTCTGCCACCTCCAGGAAGCCCTCCATGATTACATCAAGTCTCAGGGAAAGTTTACTGGGCTCCTACTCAAGGCACTGTCCATGCACTTTATAGATGTTTAATTCATGCCTCCCAAGAATCCCTCTGAAGTCAGAAATAAAGAACTCCCCATTCCGAGATAGGACCGTTGAGGCCCAGAGGGGACAAATGGCCAGCCCAGGGCCACACAGCCTGTGGTGGCTTCCTCCTTCCACTGTTCATCTTGCTGCCCCAGTAGAGTAAGACTTCAGTAACACTAGCTGATGAGTGAATGGATAGATAGATGGATGGTCACACAGATACAGCAATTCTGCCTGCAGCTTCTGGAACCTTCTACATGGAGAAAGACGAATCCGTGGGAAGCAGGGAGTTAATGCTTCCAGTGGCGTAAATACCACCATCCCGATTGGGATCAGATGCCAAGGCCTTACCATAGGCAACAACTTCATTAAGTGTGGACCAGCATGGCTGGCTATGCTTTTGTGGAAGTGGTTTATGACAATGAGAAAACGTCCCATTTCCCACATGTTGTTTCCCAGGATTCGGGCAAGTGAGACATGGAGGGTCTCAGCAGATGGAGACGCCAGGCTGCCCCGCTACCCTGCTGGCTTCCAGAAGCGTCCCCACCCCAAATTAGTGCCCACCTGGAGAGTGGCAATAGAACATTTAGCTAGACGCCCTGCATGGCCGCTCCCTTTGCCTGGCAACTCCCCAGAAATACACAAGGTATCATTATCTCACAGATGGGGACACAGAGGTTCAGAGGTAGCCGGGTACCCGACGTTGCACGGAGGCTCTCTGCTAAAGGCTGCCAACACCGAATCTTGACTCTGGATCCAAGAGGACAAATTACCCATCAATTACCCCAGGTCCTCCACAAGTTCATTAACTCACAAAGGTTGCACAGCAGGACGGGGCTTCTGACTCAAAGAGCCTTTCTCCAGAGCCCACCACCCACCTTCTCACAGTCCCACCTACTGGGAGACAGGGCATTGGGGTGTCCTCCCCATGCCAAGCTCCCAGTTCTACCTGCTTCCACGTAGGGCTCCCTGCTTCCTCTCTCCAATCCTAGCAAGGTGGGCTGGGTCGACCTGGACCATTCAAGTGTCACGGGGCTGGTACACCGGGATGTCAGTTGTGAGAGGACAGGCCTAGAATCCCTCGGGGGCCAGAGGCTGTCTTCGGTGGCAGGGGAGAGTCTAGGACAGTGGTGTCTACAGGGTCTGACCCAGGGGTACAGGGAGAGGCTGGGACTCCTGAAAAGAAGCTAGGCCAGGGTCCTACAGGGCAAGGTAGACCAAACTGTCTTCATGGGCACACGGGGTTGACAAGGCCTATTTCTTGGGGCTGATGAGACAATTCAATGAGACTTTCAGTATACAGAGCCCAGGCAGCACCTGACACCCAGCAGGTCAGAGAGATATGGCAGCTCTCACATCCCTTCCCTCCAAAGACCACTCTTGCCGCCATAATGGATTCCCTACATACCACATCAATGCTCTCTCTCTTTTTCAAAAAGAATATGTTTATTTATTGGTGGGGGGAAGCAAAGGAAGAGAGAGTAAGAGAATCCCAAGCAGACCCCCTGTTGAGCACAGAGCCCGATGTGGGGCGCAATCGCACGACCCTGAGATCACCACCTGAGCCGAAATCAAGAGTTGGATGCTTAACCCACTGAGCCACCCAGATGCCCCCAGAAGCTCTCCTTTGAAATAAAGCAGCATTTCCCACTGGGGTTGTCATGCCTTATCTTTAAAATAAGTAGATCCCCAGAAAAAGAAACCTGATCATCGATCCCTCATCTGGAAGGTTCCATGATATTAGTCTTTCTCAGCACATTTCATTCATCCTGTGTCTGCCGTGGGATTCACAGTCTGATTCTCATCCCCTCCTTTACTCCAGACTTCTGCCTTCTTGAACCCTGTTTACTTTGCTTTACAGGTGAGGGGCAGGGGGTTCAGGCCATGGATCATCTCCAGGCTAGAATTTTTCCACTTCTAGAAGGAGCTGTGCACAATAGGTCTGCAGGATAAACAGCCCCAAGCATCAGATGTTCCCAAGCATCCTTCTCAGCTCTGGTCTCTCTCTATCCCTGATGGCCAGACCAGAGGAGGCAGGGGGCAAGTCGTGATGGAAACATCAGGAATTCAGGGCTCAGGGCTCTGAAAATGCTGACCCCTTGTTCAAAACTTAGTAGGACTTTCAAGGTGGTGACGGGAGATCACTAAGCAAGGACAGAACCCTGCTGCATGTGGGGCCCCGGTGGCCAGTCCTGTGGGGGCCAGGAGCCAGGCGGACGTGGGTTCAAATCCCAGCACAGACACTTTTTTTTTTTTTTGAAGAATTTTATTTATTTATCTGAGAGAGAATGAGTGTGAGCAGACAGAGAGGGAGAAACAAACCATGCTGAGCTGTGAGCGAGCGGGGAACCTGACTCGGGGCTCAATCCCAGGACCCTGAGATCTTGACCTGAGCCGAAGGCAGGCACTTCACTGACTGAGCCCTACCGGTGTTCCACCACTTTTTTCTTTTTAGATTTATTTATTTATTTGAGAGCAAGAGACAGCAAGCAGGGGGAGAGGAGCAGAGGGAGAGAATCTACAAGCAGACCCTCCGCTGAGCAGGAAGCCCAACACGATACTGCAACCCCAGGATCATGACCTGAGCCAAAACCAAGAGTCGGACGCTCAAGGGACCATGCCCCCTGCACAGCCACTTAACAACTGAATGATGTCAGCTGTTTCTAAACCTGTCTGGGCGGGGCTTTCTAGTTTTTAAAATGAGCAGTACTTAAGAGTTACCAGCTGGACGGATAGAATCAGAGGAACTAGTGGGATACCCCGCACCCAGGGGACACCGAATACAGCCCCTCGGCTTCACTCTGGCCCCGGCCGCGTCAGGGGAGCAGGAGAAGCCCTGGCTGGAGTGCCGGGTGCACCCGACAGTGCTCTGGGCTCTTCCAGCAAAGGCGTGTGGATTTCAGTTACACTAATGAACCAATACCTGAGCCCCTGCAGTTGCACCTGCGGTAGGAAGAGCCTCAGAGAGGAGCCTGGGGCCCCCACGTGGCACGGCCAGCCCCCTCTGATCATCTGGGCTTCAGGCAGAGCCCGGGCCACGCCAGGAGAGGTGCACTGGAATCTGCCCCACGTGTGCGCGTACACACACACACACACACACACACTCACAAACGGAGAGCAGTGAGACCACCTAGCAGGGCCCAGGGCAGCCAGGGAGGGTTCGGGGCCAGAGGTGGAGCGGGGGCAGCTCCAGCTCCACCCCCCCCATGCCCCTGGCCAGGGGACAAGTCACACAGCCGCCTCAGAGAGGGAGGGGCCAGCAGAGGGAGGTCTTTGTGTTCAGGGTCCCGGGTTGAGCCAGGGGCCCTAGAACCAACCATTCCCCCGATGCTCACACCTGGCCTCCAGCCCGCGATCTGCGGTGACATTTAATGTGAGAAATCCCGAGATGTGCCATCCAGGTGACCGGGGGCTAAGCCGATCCGCTAAGATCCACACACCGTGTGTGACCAGCTGTCCCAGCTCCGGGCCTGCATCTGGCTTAGCCAATGGGGCACACGGGGTCCTTCCTGCCTGCCTCTCCCACCCCCCACCTCCGCCTCCATCTGTACTGTCCCTGTCCCTGGATCTCAGTCTCACTCAGCGCGTCTGCTGTTGTTCAGGGAGGGATGTCTGCCTCTGTACCATCCTTTCCACCTCCACGGCTCCCCTATCCCAGCTGTCCGTCCGTCCCCTTCACAGCGCCCCTGCCCCGCTGTCTATCCCTCTCTATGTCCTCTCATCTCCATGTGGTTGGGGCCGAGAAACCTGCACAGACTAGATCTGAGTCAAGGTCAATGCCGATTTTGTACTTCTAGGAGATAATAAATTTCGTCCAGAACACCCAGTCCCCTTATTTCCACACAGGTGGTCTCACCACTGTCAGTAAGAGGCCCGGCAACCCCCGGGCCGTGCACATGGGTAATGTCCTGGGTGCAGGGCTCTTCTCCTTCTGCGTTTGGATTTTCCCTGCTCTACAAGTTAATAACTTTCCCCTGGGGCTCCTGAAAAGATGACAAAGATGTAGGACACAGTATACATATTTAATTTGTTCTTATTTTTGATCTCCCAACCCCTCAGATGAGCCTGGGCTCGTGGAGAGGCGCCTCTGATCCGAACGACAGCCTGTCATGGTTGCCAGGACCTGTTTAATTTGAGCACGTGAAACGGGGTGCGACCTGTCCAACAGATGCACTGGGGGAGGGTGGAACAGCCACATTCTCAAACAACGAGCCGGCATTCACAAAGGTCCCACTGCCCGGGGGTCACTGAGACCCCCACTCCCAGTTTTAGAATATTCTCTTGTCCTCCAACGGCGGAGGCTGAAGGCGTGACTCTTTTAGTGAAGCACATCCACGGGCACGCCTGGGAGGGAAAGGCCACTTCCGTCCCCCCGCCAGCCCGGGCTGAGCAGAAGGTCTTGCGGAGCGGAGAGCAGGAGGTCTTGCGGAGCGGAGAGCAGGAGAGCTGGTTTTCTTTTTCTTTTTCTTTTTTTTTTTTTAAGATTTTATTTATTTATTTGACAGAGAGAGAGAGATCACAAGTAGGCAGAGAGGCAGGCAGAGAGAGAGGAGGAAGCAGGCTCCCTACTGAGCAGAGAGCCCAATGCGGGGCTCGATCCCAGGACCCTGGGATCATGACCCGAGCTGAAGGCAGAGGCTTTAACCCACTGAGCCACCCAGGCACCCCAGGAGAGCTGGTTTTCAACCCCGGCTTGCAGCAATCCCAGCCCTGGGGTCCCGGCACGTAGCTTCCCCTCCCTGCACCCCCCAAGCACCCCTTGCCCCGAAGGTGTCGCAGGCAGAAAGCGGACAGACTGTGGCAGCCACGGGGAGGGACGTGGTGATTGTGGGGGATTATCCCGGGGACGAGAGGGGCAACACAAGCTGCCCGGGCCCCAGCCCGCAGATGGACCCGTCAAGCCCATGCACGCGCCTTCTAATAAACACCAGCAGCCAGTCTGATCACACCCCTGCGTATGCCCGTCTCCACCTTGCAATGGCCTTGCTTTGCAATCACACAAATGATCCCCCTGAGGAACAGAGCTCCCAGCCCAGCCCGGGCTTCAGAACATCAAGCCCACAGGGACCACCATGACCATGGAGTCCTCGTCCCAACCTGGAAGAATTCCACCTCAGACGGCGGTGCTAGGTTTTGTTCCTCAAGCCCTGGGAGGCCTGGCTTCGGCCTCCCACAGCTTTTTCCCTGGTAAGACCCTTCAGGTCCAGTTGCACACAGTCTTTGTTTCCAATGAACCACGAGGGACGGAGCGAGGATGTGCTTGGTGCGCTTGGGCGGAGCATCCATCCAGGGGCCACTGCTGGGACTTGGATGGCTGGTTCCACAGACACGGTGCTCACTGCTAGAGCCCACGCCTCCTTCCTGGGAGAGCAGGGGTGACTGTTCCCACGATGTAATTACAGGGGAAATTAAGAAAATCACCAACCCTGCTGTCAGGTGCATAATTAATTTGAGAAACTTAATTGTGTCTTGGCGGGAGGAGCTCCCTGGTCGGGATGTACTTTAAAAGAGAGGAAGAAGGGAGGATAAACCTCCCGTTTCCTTCAGTCTCACGGCACAGAGATGCAGTCAGATCACCCCCCTCTTGTAGGCAGGGACACCGGGGCACGGGAAGACAGCTGCCCCGGGTCCAGTGTGGGCAGTCTCGGTGCGAAGGGAACCCTAGGAGGCTCATTCTCAGCCTGAGCCCTCGCACCTCCACGAGGAGGCCTGTTCCTTGGGCACTCCCAGCCCTGCCTCCTCCAGTGGGCAGGGATGCCAAAGGGAACCAGACTGTCACCAGTGACCATAACATCATCACGGAGGTGTCCCTGCTTTCATTCCCCAAGAAAGACAACAATGTAAAGAAGAAGGGGCACAGTAACTAAGGAAAGAGGACAGAGCCGGGGAAAAGTGCCGTGCGCCGTGCTGGGCCTTCCCGGCGCCTCAGTCGGTACAGGAGCCCTGCCGGGGACACCACGTAAGATCAGGTGGTACCCCTGAAGCCCGGGCCTGGCGCAGCAGGGGGTCCAGAGGGAAGGACCCACCCACAGCAGCACAAATCTCAGCACCCCGGAGGAGGAGGCCAGGCCCCCTCCTGAATGCCTAGGCTAGGCTAAGCCAGCTGAGTGCTGGCGAGACCAAAACCCCAGGCCCAAGGTAGGAGTCAGGACTGATGGGCCTTGGGATTCTGCCCCGTGTCTCCTTCCACTCTGCCTGCCATGGGGCACATGCTATTCCAGCCTCAGAGGCCCTGGGAGGAACGTGGGGGGTACTGGGTTCTGCCCCCTCCCCTAGGGACCCCCCTCCGCTCTCTCGCTGCCCCCCAGTGCCAGGGCCTTCCCTGAGTTAGCTACTGAGACAGCAAGGACCCTGCTTGGACCGAGGTCCTTCCACAGGATCCCCTGCTTGGCTCCTCCGCATCCCACCCTCAGTGCCCCCCGCACAGCCTGCACTCCCCACAAGTCTGAGGCAGTGTCCCCAGGAAGTGGACGAGGATGTGGGAACGGGAAGCTTCCTTGCAAGGTGATTCCAGGAGGCACTTGGGGAAAAGCAGGGAGGGAGGGCGGGCTCAGCGAAGGATGGTCAGGAAGAGTCCTGGCTGCGGGCAGAGTGGCTCAGTCCTGTGGGGTCCTGAGAGGGGGCACAGAGCTCACCAGAAGCGAGGAGGCTGGGGCGGGGTGGGCAGCAGGGATTGGGGGGCTTCTCAGGCTTATCCCCAGCCCCGCCTACTGCCCCCGTGCAGGCTGAGCAAGGGAACTGCTCCAGGCCCTGCTGTCAGGGAACCCCCATCCTTCATCTCCACGACCTCAGACACATCCACATCCACCCACCGCCCCCCCAAGAAGTGCAGCCTTTTGAGATGAGGACAACGGGGTCCCAAACTGCAGCTGGGTCAAACCACGGGAGATGAGCCGAAGTGGAAAATCACTTCTTACAACTGTTCCTCCCACGTACATGTACCTGCCATTTTCACAAAGTGCCTGGTGGCCCTCTGACTTCTGCATTTCATGGAATGAATTTTCTGGAAAGAGCCTGGTGTGGGGTCTTGGACCTGGCTCTCCCACCAGGTCCTGACATGGGGCAACCCCCTTGCCCTGGTGATTATCAGCTTCCCCATGTCATGACCTGGTCCAAGACCCCAAGACCCGCACTCAGGTTCATGGAGGCACCTGGCACCTTGAGTGACAGCTCCTCAGTGCAGGCCCAGCACAGAGCTAGCTCTCACGTGGGGCAGGGATTATAACTAACGGAGAAATCTGAACTGTGGGATTCTTTGGAGGAAAGGACTTTTAGGAGCCTTGGCCGGAACCCAGCTGGAGGGGTTCGGAGGGGTCTCTCGTGCTGAGGAATTGGGCTGATCCCAGCATCAGGATGGCCTTGTCCTCCCCGCAGGGGTGCCAGGGGTTGACAAAGGGAAGGTGCCTGCTTATGAGTTTCAGAACCTGAGCAAGTCCCCAGCCCTCCCCAGAGCCTCTGTCTCCTCCTCTTTCCCGCGGGCCAGGGGAAGGCTGAATGGGCCCCTCATTGTGGGGGCTCAGGCCTGGTGAGAGGCACACAGTGGGCATTCCAAGAGTGCCCTGTGTCTCCATTCCTTACTGTCCCAACAGACCAAAGGAAAAGGGCAGAGATGGCAGAGTGAGGAGAGACAGTGGGGCAGTGGGGCAGTTGGATGTGGACTCCCCAAGCCTGAAGACTCAGTCCCTGAAACCAGCCAGGTGACACTGTTATTTCTTTCCCTCACTCTGACCCTCAGTGTCTTCTTCTGCAGAATGCCTGATATCCATTCATGGCATTGCTGTTTAGACTAAATTAGGACCCACACATGATGATGGGGGCCCCAGGTCAATTTCAGTTTGCCCTCCTACTCTGGGCACACACCCGTACAAACTACACTTAGTACAGCCCAGTGGTACGTGGAGAGGCAGCTCTGAGCCCCCTGACAGAGCCAAGCTGTGCTCATCACCGTGAGACGCCCTTGCTCCCACACTTGATCAGCAGGTGTGTCCCCCAATCAGCAGGTGTTTCTCCCTCCCATCAGCAGGTGCATCCCCCTGACCAGCAGGTGCGTCTCCCCCGATCAGCAGGTGCGTCCCCCCAATCAGCAGGTTCGTCTCCCCGATCAGGTGTCTCTCCCCGATCAGCATGTGCATCCCCCCCAATCAGCAGGTGCGTCCTCCCCAATCAGCAGGTGCGTCCTCCCTGATCAGCAGGTGCATCCCCCCGATCAGCATGTGTGTCTCCCCAATCAGCATGTGCATCCCCCCCGATCAACATGTGTGTCTCCCAGATCTGCAAGTGCATCCCCCTGATCAGCAGGTGCGTCCCCCCGATCAGCATGTGCGTCCCCCCTGATTGGCAGGTGTGTCCTCCCCAATCAGCAGGTGCATCTCCCCAATCAGCATGTGCGTCCCTCCCGATCAGCATGTGCTTCCCCCCTAATCGGCCGGTACATCCCTCCCCAATCAGCAGGTCCATTCCCTTGGTGGCTCCCTGGTAGGGCCCCACCCATCCAGGGCCCTTCCCCCTCAAGCCTCGTTCCCTTCTGGAGCTGCGGTCTCTCAAGTGTGGCCCATGAATAATGGATCCCTGTTACAAATTTAGAAAATGTCCTTGCGTCCCACCACTCGGCCTTTTTCTTTATTTTTATCACGCTGGTTGTAAGAAAACTAATCCCTTGAAAATACGCTTTTCCCTCAACTGGTTTCCTAACAACTAAATTCAAGTTGCTAATTTTATAGCCTCCATGCAGAGTGCCACTGGCTCACTGCCCCAGTGTGGAGTCAGGGAGGGGGTTGAGGGCCACAGGAGCTTTACAGAAAGTTCGAATTCCTGGGGGTCAGGTGGTGTGATGGGAAGGAGCCTTCGAGTCAGACTCAGGTGGGAAGCCTCACTCCCCTGCTCCTTGGGTGGGCTCAGGCAGCCCCGGGCCAATGTCTCCTTCTTTGGGCTCCCAGGCCCTCACCTGAGCAATAGGGAAGACATTCTCTGCAGTGTCCTGGAGGGTGTTGTGGTGTAGCATGAGCACACACAGAGGGGCAGCAAGGCTGGCACAAAGCGAGTCCCACTGCTTCTGCTTCCCCCCTTTCTTCCTGCAGTGAACAGGGTAAGGCACTGAAAGAACTTTCCAGAACACTCCAGAAAGCTCCAAATTCTCTCCCCTGTCCACTCACCTCTGCAACACTCCCAAGCCCCCCGGAGTCTGGGTCCACTCCCTCTGTGGCCAGAACTGATGCCTCCCTCCGCCGATGGGTCCCCTTTTCCTCCCTCATCTGTACAACATTCCTGACACCTGGTGCTGCCAGGCCTGGGCCAGGGCTGAGGACACAGGAAAGGACAGACATGAAGTGTGGGGCAAATAAGGGGGTGGCCAGAAAGTCTCAGATTCTCAAGAACTAGGCCTGGCCTCTTGCCTCACTGTCCCTGACAAGGACCCACGGGAGAGAGCTCAGGCCCTGGGCTCAGCTCTGCTCCTTGCCTGGACACTTCCCCCAGGAAGCCCCAAAAATGAGGGCAGCACTCCATCCTGAGCCCTTGACCTCACAGCCACCGTCTGGGTGAATGTAGTTGTTCCCATTTAGTGGATGAAAAAACTGAGACCCAGAGAAAGTCAGGGAGGCTCTGCACCCACCCCTGGCCACATCCTCCCGAGGTCCCTGCACTGCCTCTCATTTTCTGTACTTGTCCGCTCAGGCCTGTTGGCTTCACCCATGTGACGGTGTGATTCCTGTAAGGGGAGAGCCTTCCGGGACCGCTATGGGCTGCTGTGAGCCTCGGGGAGGGCAGCCTCCTCTCTCCTCCCTGCATTAGGGATGCCCAGCTGCTGTTCCTGCTGGCTCATTGTACTCAGGAGTTCTTGAGGAAGGGACCATTTTCTGCCACCGATCAAGCAGGCAGCCTAGGGTCCCGGGACCAGCACCAGTACCCAAGCCATAGTGAGTGTAGTTTGAGTCCTAGTCCTGCTCCCAGGTAGTGGTAGGGCCTTGGGCAAGTCACCTGCCCTCTCTGAGCCTCCATTCTCCCTGCAGGACTCACAAAGCCGCTTCAGGGCAGAAAACGGTTGGCACGCTCCAGGGTGCGGCATGCCCTACTCTCAGCATGGGAGAGTTCCCTTCCCTGTCTTGGCAAGGGTTAAGACATGACCTCAGCAGAGACCACGTGCTCAGACTCAGGGAGTAGTACTGCTCGTGACATCTACCGTTCTTCTAAAGCTGGTATTTCCTTTGTAGGCACCACTCCTGCCTAGCAATAAAGATCCAGAGGTCCCAGGAGGGCCAGTGACTTGCCCAGCCAGGGCCCCAGATGGTCAGGGCTATGGCAGGGGTCAGACTTGGGTCAGAAGCCCTGCAAACACCATGCTTGGCTACCCATGTGGTTGGTGAGCATATTCCCAGTGACAGCTGGAGCAGGGACAGCACTAGGAGGGAGGACAGGGTCTCTGAAGGGGGTAGTCTCAGAGAAAGCTGGAGGAGGCCACAGCTCCAGGGACCTGGCCCAGACCCACCATGCAGACCCTGCAAGGAAGCAGGTCATAAGAGGCTGATGACGCTTGGAGCCCCTCAGGCTCCAAGGCCAGGCATGGGGGCGGTTTCCACAGAGGCCAGAGGATGGACAGGCAGGGCAGCCGGCGCCTGTCTTGTGTTGTCCAAAGCACAGCACCGCACTCAGAATTCCCGGGCACTCCCTGCTCCAGAACTGCCTACTGTGAAGGAGCGAGGCTCATGGGAGCGCGGGGCACATGGGCTTCATAAATGTTTGAGAGATGTCAGCTATTACTGTCACCACCCTCCTTTTATAGATGAGAACATGGAAGCTCAGAGAGGTTAAGTGACATGCCCAAGATCACACAGCGTCAGAAGGAGTCAAATCCAGATAGATCGTAAGGCAGTCCCTCTGTTACTCAGTCAGTGAGCATGAAATGAGCGCCTACTGTATGCCCTCCCCTGGGTACCCAGAGGCTATCCAGGAGACCAGCGTGAAAACTGCTACACATGCTCTAAGAAGGGATGAGCTCGCTTAGGGACCTGGGGATGGTTCATGATGCAGGAAGCTCTGTGACCCCATGTGAAGCTGCCATGAGAACAGAGGTGAGGGTGTCCCACCCCAGCACAGACTTGGGGCCACCTAGAGCCACAGACAGCCTCTGGAGGATGGGATATCTACATGGAGGACTAGATCGTGACTACAGGTTACTCAGGTAAGAGGATGCAGGGAGCAGCATGAGCCAAAGGCTGGAAGGGAAGATAAGCATTGTGTGCTCAGAGGATGTCAAGGAGGTTCAGAGTAGAAGGAACTCAGAATTAGGGGATAGAGAAAAAGGAAACAGCTGGAGAGTTTGCAGGGAAAGATTTGGTTTATAGCCACAGGAGGGCAAAGGGAAACCCATGAGAGCATTCTAAAGCGAAAAGCATGGTAAGGATGGAGCAAAGAGGCAGGACGGGCAGCTGGGATGCTGGTGAGAACAAGGTCCAAATCATGGGATCCTGACCAGGGCAGGACACACTGGGTATGGAAACAGACAAGCTCTGAGCACAGTGATGCCTGTGGGGCTGTCTTCCCCTGCGTGTTTGCAGACCTCATCCCTGCTGGTCAACAACCCCCCACCACCTCCTCCAGGGAAAGGTACTCTCTGAGCAGTTCTCCCAGCCATTGTGGCATTTGAGGCTGGTCCCCCCGACCGTGGCAATCCTGAGCCCCCAACATGACCGCTTTAAAAGACCAGCGTGGGGAGCCTTCCTGTGTGCAAACTCAGAAGTGGGTAGGAACTTCCCCGTAAGCCTGCTCACAGCCCCAGCGTCCCCACCACACCCCACGACTCAGGCTGCTCCCCTCAACTCAACACCCCTTGCGACAATGCCTATCGCATCCGTTCACTCAGCAGCCAGCACTTCCCAGAACTCCAGCACCCTGAAAAGAGGAGCCATTAGCTCACAAGTGGTTTCCTCATGACCTGAATGAGGTGTGAGCAGGCATTCCCATTTTCCAGAACACTTCTGTGAACAGAAATGGAGGGTTCACCTGAATTATGGGCAATTATTTTGAGTCGCAGGCCTTGATCTTCATACACGGACAGGATTTTCACACCTGAAATAACACCCCCTCGGCCCCTGACAAGCACCCACCCATGCG
Source organism: Enhydra lutris kenyoni (assembly GCF_002288905.1). NCBI lineage: Eukaryota > Metazoa > Chordata > Mammalia > Carnivora > Mustelidae > Enhydra > Enhydra lutris. The sequence goes on along the minus strand of NW_019154105.1, from coordinate 65,948,351 downwards.
AGATGGGGAGCAGGAAGCTGTTTCGAGAAGACACTGGGGATTCAGCAGCTGGAAATTACAAAGTCAATGTAGGGTGCTCGGGGAAGGCCACGTGTGAGAGGGTGACGACTGCAGGGGGGCGAGGGGCTGGAGGGGGGCCCAGAAAGACCACTTCCAGCTTCCCCTCCCTGTGTGTCTGTTTGTTGTCTCCCCCGCTGGACAGTCATCTGGGAGGTCCCCCAGCCCTGGATGGCGGGAAGTGCTCTCGAAATAATCACTGAATAATGAATGGAAAATGCATGGACACATGAAAGAAGCCAGTGGCCATTCACGGCACAGCGAGTACGTGACCCTAAGATCAGGCTCCTGTACAACGAGGGACTGATGCTTCGCCATCTGGTGGCCAGGTGACATGTGTGTCCCTGTCTCGGCTGAACACTTTAGGTGGCTTCTCCACACTGAGCCTCAGTTTCCCACTCCATAGATAAAGTGATTGTTCCCATCCTAGTGATCGCAGGGGCTCCCTGTGGGGACTGAGGCAGGGAAGTCTGGCAAAGTGCGGTGTAAACGATAGGTTTTCTGGGAGCATGGGGTGGAGGGTCCCTCAGAGGTAGAGTTGGGCTGGGGGGTGTCTATGCAAGTGGGGTCATCTATACCACACGGGTAGGCTGGGGACCTGAAGCAGGACACAGGAGGACCATTGCTCCTTCTTCCGGCCCCATTTCTCAAACTGCTAGGCTGAAGCTGGCCATGGGCCCCAATCAGGACCCCATGACCCGCTTGGGGTCCCTGCCTTTGCCAGGCATGGAACTACCTCAAAGACGGCGTCGCTGTGGCTACCACTGCAGGTGACCCTTGGTGACGGCAAACCTGGCCGGCCAGACCTGATGAAGGACTCAGCAGGACGAGGCAACCAGACAGAGCCCGTGGCAGACACTCCGTACCGCTGGGACCGTCTGAATTTCGGAGCTCGGGGTCCCAGTGCCAGAAGATCTAAGTGACCTCAAATGCCAAACCCACTGACGCTCACATCCCCAAGCTCAGCTGCGAGCAGCAGCCACAAGAAGGACGCACAGGGCTCACTGATGTGAGACCCGCCCTGCCCTGGATTTCTCTCTCCTTTGTCTGTGGGTAGAATCGGCCGTGCTTGGCGTCTACAAAGAGACATTGTAATAGAAGCACGGCAACGCTGAGAAATAATACCATTCGCTGTGACCCCTAATTAAGGTGCAGAGAGCACGCAGCCAGAACCCTGGGGCCGAAGCCACTGGGGCCTAATTGAGAGAAAGAGGCAGAGAAGTAGAAGGCCCAGCGGCAGGGCAAGGCGGGGGGCGGAGCTGAGCCCCCGCGCAGGGGGCACTGAGCTCTGCCCAGCACCACTTTGTGCATCTGGTGGGAGCCCAGAGGAGCATGCAGCCTCCCTACAGGCCGGTAATCTCTAGGCAGTGGGGAGCACAGAGCCCCGCGGACCAGCCTGGTCTCCTGGCACAGGCAGTGAGAATGTTCACAGCTTCATCGTCCTATTTTTCTGCGCAATTTAGATCCAGCCCAACAAGCACCGCCCAGGCATGAACGTGGGAGAGCCTAGACCACGGGTGGGAGTCCCAGGCTCTGGACCATGCTCTGCCGCTCCCTGGCAGGGGAGTCCTGGGCACACCGCAGGGCTGTCCGGGCCCCATCCTTTGGAGTTTGTAGTGGGTTAGTTTGTGACCCTCAGGAAGGTATGTCCACAGCCTCCTCCCCAGAACCTGCAGATGCAAACTGTTTGGGAAAGAGGTCTTTGCAGATATCAGCAAGTGACTAGTCTGCAGACCAGACCATCCCTGGATCGTCCGTGGGCCTCAAGTCCTTAGAATGACAAGTGTCCTCATAAGACTCAGAAGAGAGAACACAGACAGACACAGAGAGAAGGCCGTGTGATGGCAGAGCCTTCTCTGATTTGATACAGGGATAGGGCCACAAGCCCAGGGGCTGGAAGAAGGAGGAGGATCCCCTCCAGATCCCCTGTGGGGAGCGCAGCCCCAAGCCAGGGACACGGGGGCTCCAAGTCAGCAGGGGCTCCTCAGCTGTGCTGGGACGGGCCCGGAGGAACTGTTCAGCCTCAGGGCTCTGGCAGGCACAAAAGCTGTGCCCTATGTGGGGGGAGGGGAGGGTGCAGGGGGCTGCTGAGGATGAAGTGGCCGGTCCCCGGTGTGATGGAGAAGCAGCGGTGGCAGCCTCCGAGCCCTGGGCTGGGACAACCCAGGTGCTCCGCACATAGCCTGTCCATGGTGATAAAAGGCCGTGCGGATCTGCAGGCAGCCTCTGGGAGCTGCGGGTCCTGAGTGTGAATGAACGTCGTGGGGGTGCACGCAGGTGTCTGACAGTCCTGTCAGAGGAGTCTGTGCCCACAGGAAGGTCAGACCCATGGCCAGCCTTACTCCTCGCCCACTCGCTCATTCATTCAACAAACGCCCCGACGGGAACCAACTGGCCAGGTCCCAGCGCTCTGAGAGGGACTTCCCTTCTGGTAGGGACGGCGGGTGATTTGCTCATGCACGCACATGTGTACTCACACACACACACGCTCACACACACACGTGTGTACCCTCCAGCCTCTGGGAAGCACCAGAGGGAGGTGGGGCTGGGACCGTGAGGACATCGGTGACATTTAATCAGAATGCTCTCATTTAAGGATAGGATCCTGTTGCTTTTGCTTTTAAATGAGCTCTGAGTGGAGGAGGAAAACCTGTGGGATCTGAATGCATGGAGGACGCGGGTTCGAGCTCCGACCACAGCACCTTCTGGCCAACACCTCCTCACAGGGCCACGCTCAGCTCTGTCCCATAGATGCCACTGCAGCTAGCCTCCCCAAACAGTCCTCTCCACCGCGGCACGACATCCACCCCGTCCAGCTGCCCCTGCTCTGCCCCGCCGGAGAGCGAGACAGACCCGATGCCCAGCGGTCACTTGAGTCCCCCAGTTGGAGAAACACAGAAATGTGTAGCCGGAGGGCAAGGCAATGGGCCCCCATGGGGAAGACGGGATGCAGTTCTCAAGCCCCTCGGAGAACACGTTCAGATGTGCAGCCACCTGCCACGGGCGGCCACAGGCAGCCTGCGAGGTCTGAGGGCAGGGAGCAGAGGCCTCTGGGAGGACGGACGCCACCGTGGCTCTCAGCGTGTGTTGGTTTTTCCCACGCTCTGTTTTCCAGGACACAGCGGGAAAGCAAAGAAACAGAAAAACCCTTAGATGCTTGAAAAACCCAGTCGGAAAACAGCTCATGTAGGTCTGCAATGGCCTGAGCTCGGGAATTCCAAAGATGCTGCGAAGTACGCACGGCTTCGATTCTTTGCCCTTCTGTTTTCCAACAAAGTGTGGGGACTTGGTGGCATCACTCTGGGGGGGTGGGTGTCACCCCCTTAGAAGAGAAGGTGTATGGACAGCCAGGAGGTGCGCCCGGTCAGCGCACTTCCCTCCCTCTTCCTGTGCCCCGCCTCCAAAAAAAGGGTATCCGGGCTTAGATGATCTCAGAGTCCCCAAACCCCAAGAACCCAGGTAGGAAAACCCACTTAGGCTTGGTCACAAATTATCTTGTGTCTACTTTCATTGAGAACACGGCCAGAAAGGTCTTCACGCTCGTTAACCAGCTTATTAACGAGATACACGTGTCTAAGGACCTATCTCATGCCTGGCACTTTGTAACCCTTTTTCCCACCAAGTTTTCTCACAAGACTGTAAAGTCAGCAGGCCACCAACACCTAATTCCCAGACGCCCCGGCAGCCCTGGGGAGTTAACAAGCTGTCCCGAGGCCAGCTCAGCCGGGGGACCAAGCTGGGCTCTCCCTACCTGTGTCCCTGCGCTTGTGTTGCTGCTGGGACAGCAGCCGTGGGAAGGACAGGGCAAGAAAACAAGCACAAAGCTGTAGGGGACTGAAGCGATCTCACCCTGGCAGGGACCTAAATGGAATATTTCATTTCTCCCGGGAGGAGGTCCAAGTCCCTATCCCTGGGTGTCACAGGAAAGCAACTGGGGCTCAGAGCTCTTAACGCTCATGCCCAAGCCCAGCAGAGAGGCACGTGATCTTCCCCAGCCCCGTCCCCTTCCTGAGGGCTCCAGCTGAGGGGACAGAAGCTCCAGGGCCAGACCCAGGCAGGACCCTGGGTTTGTTCATCATATTCTCTTTCCCAGGAACTTGGAGACAGGTCTGGAGAAGCTGGCTGAGCAGGTCCCTGAACGATACCGTAATACAGATTCATAGTCCAAGGTGGCCATATTGGACAGGGCACCAGCAGGAGCAGAAGGCTAATTCCCCAAAGGGAAGCAGGGATGGAGAGGGAGAGCGAGAATGGAGTAGTCCAACCCAGACATCCAAGGTCCCCGGCTCCCCACTTCATCATGCTCACCCACCAGGGCTCTCTGCTCTTGGGTTTAGGAGCGGGTCTGACTTCCGGTAACAAATCTCACCTGACTTCAGCCAACTTGGGGCTGTAACACCGCCACACCCAAACAACACACCAGTAGCCTCAGCAACCACCAGCCCAGCAGTTCTAGCCTCCATGCACTTGCTTATGTTTTCTCTCCCATCTCCAAAGCCATTGATTCCACGCTGGCCTGGAAAACTACACACCTTCCAAAACCCTTCCCAAAGGTCACTTTCCCCTGGTGGTCCCCCTAAGACTCCCCAGCATGTGACCCCAGCCAACAATGATTGCTCTTTCGTCTGGCCTACAGTTTACCATAAAGCACGGGGACATTGCACGACTTCCCAACAGTCCCTTAGTAGACTAGGAACCCCTGGGGAGCAGAGCGTGAGTCTCTCGCCCCCCTTAGGGTTTTCAGACCTAACAAGTCCCGGGATGCTGTAGGTGCACTAAAAGTCTTGTCTGAACTCAATTAAATTGCTCTGTGTGCTCCTGCCCTCATGGATAACTGTGAGTCGTATTATCCCAGGGCCGGTTTTGAATGAGCTGATGACTGCACCAGCTACCAACTTCGAGGATTCCAGAAAAGCGTCCATGGGAGAAGGAGAACACGAGGCCCAAAGCCCATAGCTGGGGTCCCACACACCTTTCCCAGACAGATCTGGAAGCCAGAAGTCCAAGATCAGGTACAGTTGGGGCCTCATATCATCCAAAGACACCCCTGGGGGTAGGTCTTGTCACCTTGCCCAGCTCTGCCGTGTTCCCTGGTTTGTAGACACAGTGGTCCGATCTGTCTGCCTCGTCATGTGGCCTCCTCTCTAGGTATCTTCTCCTTCCTCCTACTCTTGACAAAGACATTGGTCACTGGATTGGAGGGCTGCCTACTCCAGTGTGACCTCATCCAAATTACACCTGTGACACCCCATTTCTAACTATGGCCACATTCAGAGGTTTCAGGTGCACGTGAATTTTGGGGGGATGCTACTCACCCCAGTACAACAAGCAGAGGGCCTGCTTAGCAGGGAAGGAGGTCTGAACAGTGACCTGAAACTGAAGCAGGAGATGCAGAAGGAATCCAAGAAGACGCCCAGGTGTGGCCGAGTGACACCTGTCACCTGTCCCTGACATGCTGTCTTGGACTGTGGGCATGGAGGCAGCAAGGGCTATAATGGAGAAGGGGACATGGACGGCCCCACCCAGAGGTGACAGCTCAACACATACTTCAAGGAGAGAGAGCAGGTCAAACAGACATGGGGGACGGGTCGCAGCCTTCAAGAGAAAGCCCTCGTGGCAAAGTCTTCTCAGCCATTCCTGAGCTCGTACCCATACCCGAGACTGGTACCTGAACACCAGTCCTGCCCCAGACCCAGCTGGCTGAAACCCTTAGAAGGGCCCAGAGGGAAACCTAAGGGTCATTTCCATCACAGTCACTGATAGCGGCAAGACCCCAGGGCAAGGGTGTCAGAGCCCCGGCCATGCCCCCAGCTGGGCCCTGGGCTCCAGGTGACTCAAAAGGGACAATTTCATCACATCTTAGGGAATTTTCTGGGGCACCAAGTGAGCTCAGCAGTGCATTTCCCTGACTTAAATCCGAGACAGACTTTGGAGCAGGCTCTTTGAGGAAGACTGGTGCTTCTGGTAAGGAGAGCAGACGCGAGGCCAACACCGGGACAGGTTGTAAAACCACGACCAGCGTTGAGGGGGAACAAGGGAGCACTTCGAGAGCATACAGCAGATGCTCCATGGAGATCCACTGCAAGGACCAGCACAGCGGAGGGAGGGATGCCAGGTCCCAGGACTGGACAGGCCTGGGAACTTGTGTGCTGCCAACCAGCATTTCTGGGACATTCTCCAATTCGCTTTTCACTTGGGTCCCTGTCCCACGGCTTGGGTGGCAGGGAAAGATGGCAGGTGACCGGGGACAGTTCTGTCTCCTGGGCCCTGCCGTAGCCCCCAGGGACCCAATCCAACACTCACGCAGGCGTTGCTGTGAAGGTGTGTGGCAGCTGTGGCTCGTGTCTACAATCAGCTGACACCGAGTGAAGGAGGCAACTCTCCATTGTGGGAGGGGAGGACCTCATCCAACATGCCCAAGGCTAGAAGAACAAACACAGACGTTTCCCAGAGAAGAGCTTCTGCCTCAGGACAGTGAGCGCCCCTCGCTGCCTGAGCATCCAACCCAGAGGTCTGCCCTCCTGATTTCTCACCTGCTAACCCCACAGCAACATGGGCCGAGGCCCTAAATCAAACCCACTGACCCGTGTCTATGCCTCTGTCTACACCCGCCCTCCCACCCACCTCCTGTAGGTCTGGCTCCTCTGGAGAGCCCGGGCTGACACACGGCCAAGCCTGCCCACCTACAGAAGTGGCCGGACAGTCGTCAGAGCATGCCCTTGGCCTCCACCTGCTCTCCTTCCGGTATGGGCCACGGGCCGTTCCACAGGGCCTCGTTCATGCCCTCAGGCAGCCATGGAGACTGGGGTCCTCTGCTAAAACCCTGCCTGAGGGAGGGACATGGACACCAAGATGGTGGAGGCCCCCAGGCCCAGAGATCTGGTGTGTCCTTCCCGTGATGGTTCTCAGATACCAGGCCCTTGCCTGACCTTCTGTCTGAGTAGTGTGAAAAGAGGGTGAATGTGTGTGTGCACACATGTGTGGGCCTTCTGGGGCCTTTGTGACCTGATCCCACCTTGGGTTTCCAGCCTCATCCCGCAGGATCCCTAGCCTATGATTTTCAACTTCCACCTACCAAGCTTCTAGAAGGTTCCATGGCACCCTGCCTCTGAATCTTTGCCCCGGCTGCTGCCTCTGCCTGGAGCTCCCATCACTCCAGTCTTACCTGACCCCTAAGTTGGCCGTGCCGGGCTGAGGCAGGCTCTCCCCCACGTCTGACTTACCCAGCTGCACACACTGGGGGCTCGTGCCAGTTTTGCCAAAGGAACCGGCAAAATAAAATGCAGAACCTACAACGCTGGTCTCAAGGGCCAAGGATTGCTTTTCTCGTTAACACACTGGCCCCACTCACGTGTGCTTCCCTCTTCATGGTCTAGCTGATGAAGATTGGTTCAGTTCATCGGCACCCCCGTCCCCCGTCAAAGCGGGGTCCAGAGGGTGGGAGCCTCCCAGTAGGATGTTAGCTGAAGACCTGAAGAAGCCCCCGCCCCACAGCCAGTCTCAGGGAGGATTCCTTAGTGGGGCCAACTGGAACTGTGGCTTCTGGCTCTACGGGAAGTGCCCGGAGGCCAGTCGGGGCTCTCGCGTCTCTCTGACCACTGCGATGGGCATAAAGGAAATGTGGGGAGGGAGAAGGTTGCTGCCTGTCCCTCAGCCTCCCCTGCAGGCCCCTCCTGGAGATCAGCAAACAAGCACTTGAACTTGGCATGGACATCTAAGGTCTTTCTTGACCAGGCTGCCTCTGCCCCAGCCAGGTGGGGCTTCTCCAGAAATGCCACGTCCCCTCACCCACAAGATGGGGAGCTCACCCTCTGCTCTGCTCCCCTTCCCCATCCAGCAAATTCCCATGTGGCCACCGCCACCTCCCAGTGTCTTTCCTGAACCTTCCCCAACCTGGCAGGCGAGGGAGGTCTCACTGTGTCGCCAGCCCTGGGCCCTTCCCTCTATACAGGCACCATGCGTGGGACTGTCTGTTCCCTCTAGGCCAACGGCTCTCGGGGCCTCACTCTCTGGAGGAGCACGGGCGGGGTCAGAGCTGTGATCCCTCGGACCCCCCTCCGCCCCTGGCATAACTGATGTCAGCAAAGCCTGTGCAAAGACCGATCATTGGGATCATCCTGCCGAGCACACAAAATGGCGCATTTCACAAAAGTCACCTAAGAAGTGAGACATGTTTCTAGACCCAGCAGCAGATGCCAGGTTGCCAACCTGGGCAAACAGCCCCAAGGACCTGCCTGGTCTACGCACACCCACCGATCTGAGACAGCCTCTACCAGGAGCCAAATGTGGCGGGCGGAACCCATGCCACCTGTCCCTCCCTGAGGTCCCCAGTCCAGGTGATGGCATGGTTTGGGCCACCAGCGAGCCTCCCTGGGAGCTGGCCTACCTCGTACCATTCACAGGAGCCATTTCCAACAAACTGGGGCCCAGAGAGTGTCAGGGATCTGAAGGTATTTTATAAATTTGTAATGGAGCCCTGTGTGGGGGAGATCACTGAAAAGACAGTCACAAGGGAGCACAGAGCTCTCTCTTCAGGAAGGAAGAAGTCTCCAGATCGCTCTCAGGAGTCTGAAGTTGTTCTGGGAATCCCGAAGATGGACTAGCAGGTACAAGGCTTGAGGGCGGGGTTGGGGAAAAGGAGGCTTGAGGAGACACGGTGCGGGGGTAGACTGGTCACCTTTCTCTCCCAAGCTCGTTTGCCCTGCGGACCCCAGCCTGGGGCTACCAAACAACGTCCCCAGGTCTCCAGCCTCAGCAGTGCCTCTGCCTAGAACTCTCATTCCCTGATCCCTCCAGGCCTGGCATCCACCCTCAGTTGGGCTCAGCTTGTAGGGGGCTTCCTCGGAGAGCCTCCCGGGACCATCAAAAACAGCACCCCCATTGCCTCCACACTCCACCACCTGCTCCCTCGCCATCCTCCCTCTGACCTGGACTTTCTCCACACGCAAAGTGTTTTCGGAGACCCCACGAGGGGCCGCACACCGTCGTGGGCTCTGGGAACAAACCAGGGCCTCCTAGATCAGCATCAAGTCTTTCCTGTCATACTGGTCTGTCTCCCATGGGGACATGAGCCCTCACGTGGCAGATGCTTTGTGTTCCCATGCTCAGTCCCCGACAGTTCTTCCATGGGTCCCTCCCCAACCTCAGGCCCCCCACCCCGGGTGTCCCCAATCAGTCTCCAGACCATGACAACAGCTACCGGGGTCTCCCTCCCGACACAGCTTGTGGCTCCTCTCGGCCCCAGGCTAGAGCCAACCTCCCCTTGGCAGCCATGACCCCCAGGGAGCCTCTGAGCACCTGTTCAGCTCACCCCACCCGCCCTTCTGCTCCCACTGCCCTCAGGGCTCAGGATGGCCCCCAACACTCCCACCTTCTTGCTCAGGCTCATGCTGTCCTTTCCACCTGGGATCCCCTTCCTACCAACCTCTAGAGACTTAGCTCAAAACCTCTGAGACCCAAGCAGGCAGGATTGCTGACAGACACTCACCCGCCACTTAGTCAGCACCTCAAATAATTCCATCAGCCCTGAATTCCCCAGGGATGGATCTTCAGCCTCGTGTTGGCCCAGAGAGGTCGGGGCTTGTGCCCAGAGCCACACAACCCCGACCAGAGAGCTGCAATCCCACCAGCTGTGTGTTCCTAGCCTCCCATTCTGCCCCAGCTCCCTGCCCGGATGCCTCCCATTCAGCATCTCTCCAACAGCCCCAATCACACCCTGTCTATGCCCGTCGGCCAGTGTCCACCCTTTCCCGGCCACAGCTATATGCCCCTTGAGGGCTGCAGCCTATCTTCGATGCCTCTTAAACCCCAGCACTGCCTAGTTCTGGGGCCAGGACAAAGCACATGTGCCAATGCATAAGATACCCAAAGGGGACTAGAACACAGGGGGTCTCCTACCTACACTAGAGCCCTTCTTTATTTTCTCCTTTAACAAGGCTGGGGTGAAGGGGGGGTGGATAGGTGGATAGACAGATGAATGGAGGAGTGTGTTGCTGGACAGACAGACACAGCAACTTGCTGTGTGACCTGGAGCAGGTCTCTTAGCCAATCTGAGCCCTATTTACTCTTCTGGGGGAAAGAGGAGATAAGGCTCAAGGAGCAGAAGGACTCTTTCTTCCTTGGCCATGAACCTGCCTGGGGAAGAGTAGACTCCCTGGTCCCATGACTTGAGTACCTTTGTCTGCCTCCTTGGTGACCTCTCACCTCCTCTTTTTTTCTTTTCAATATGGCTGACCATGAGAACCCACTGTCTGCTAACAGACGCCTCCCTCTTTCTGGTGACAGATTCCTGTGGTGCCACTAATCTCACCTCCCCATGAGACGCGGAGTAGGAGACCATTTTTAAACAGCCCTATAATGAGAAAGAATGAAATCCCTTGTGGGGTTCTCAGCCTTGGCTGTAAATTGGAATCACCTGGGGAGCTTTTCAATAGACGCAGGGGCCCCACCATAATCCAATTTAGTCAGAATCTCTGCACTGGTGGCCAGACTCCTGATTTTCACAGCACTCCAAGACATTCGTGGGCCATGGGGACTGGGGACCGGTTGGCTAGAGACATAGAAGCACTCAGTGGTCGGGAAAAAACTACAGACTCAACAGGTACTGTAAGAGTGGATCTTTCTGGAAGAACAGGATTCCCTTTGGAGGTTCTGATCCATCACCTCCTGCTCTCAGTCAGCCAGGGAGCATAAGGGAAGAAAAATGAATGACACAGCTTAGAGTTGGGGTCTGTGCAAGCCACCTGTGGGATCTCAGAGCACTGAATTTCTTAGAGAAACAAATAGTTGTCTATAAGAGTCATCATATTGTCTCTGTCTCTGTCATTTTATTTTCAGTCTCTTCTATTACCTTCATTATTGTCATCATAATCACCATCATCATCACCATCACCATCATCATCACCACCATCACCATCACCACCATCACCACCATCATCACCATCGCCATTACCATCAGCATCACCATCATCACGTCATCACCACCATCACCATCATCACTACCATCATCATCACCATCACCACCATCATCATCGTCACCATCATCATCACCACCATCATCATCATCACCACCATAACCATCACCATCATCACCGTCATCACTACCATCATCATCACCATCACCATCACCATCATCACCATCATCATCACCACCCTCATCATCATCCCCACCATCATCATCACCATCACCACCATCACTACCATCACCATTATCATCATCATCACCATCACCACCACCATCACCATCACCATCATCACCACCATCACCACCATCACCATCACCACCATCACTACCATCACCATCATCATCACCATCATCATCATCACTCTCACCAACACTGCCATCACCATCATCACCAGTATCATCACTACCACCACCGTCATCCTTGTCTGGAGGAAGGCACCCCATGTTGATAGTGGTTGTCTTCCAGTTGTAAGATCTGGGGCCATTTTTTAAAAATTTCCATCGAGCTAGTGCCAGCAGTCTATTCACTGTGCTCCTGTCCTTGCCCTGGCACACATTGCTTGGGCTGTCTGAGCCTCAGTCTCCTCATCTGCAAAAGGGGAGTGGTTAGAGAACCTGCATCTCAGGTTTATTATAACAGGAGCCTGAGACCATTGACTATGTAAGCTTTCAGCTTGATGTGTTTCCTGATTATCTCTTAACCCAACCTAAGACTGCCTTGTTAATAGGAAAGAAGCCATGGCGAGTAAGATTCTGTGTGAATCCTTTTCTCTTCAATGTTTTCTATAACAACTCTGTGTTTTTATAGAGGAGGAAAAAAACCAGTAACAGGAGTAGCGCATTCACATCTCTAGCACAGCTCCCTGGAGGGGGCAGACGTGTCCCCACAAACATCCCAAGCAGCAGAAATGAGACAGAGCCTTGCCAGCCGCACTCTGGATCCTGTGCCCAGTGTGGGGTCTCCTGCCTGCCCCCCCCCAGCACCCCAGGTTGCACACAGCTAATGAGTGCACCCCGAACAGCACACCCTTCACCTGGTAAAGAGTCCTGCAAGACTTGTACTGTTCTGCAAAATTAAAAAGGAAAAGAGTAAGAGCAGTACAAAACTAAATCATTTCCACTACAATTAAATATTTATGCCTTGGGGTCCCTTCAAGGCTAAACGTAGGAGAACACGCCTGCTGAGCCGAAAAGCCTCCAACACAGGGCTGCCCGCATGCCCAGGGTCCACCAATGGTCTGTTCTCTCACCTGACATCAGCACGGGGACTTTGACCTCCCCAGAAAAGCTAATAACTAGCCTTATTGCAGCTTCTGAAGTCCTTCTAGGGGCAACTTTCAGCCCCCCTTTCACAGTGAGGTCAAGTAACCCGGCCAGGACACCCAGAGCCTGGGGCCACACCCCACAGGGCTCCCTGAACCTCAGCCCAAAGCCAGCGAGACTCAGCAGCCTTTGGATGGGGGGTGGGAGTAAGGAAGGGGGGCCATTTGCCAACCTTGCCCTTCCCCATGCACCTTCCCTGGGCTCCTCCTCCCTCAGTGCCAGGGACACTGACACATCTGAGCGTGCTGGGATTCCAGAAAGTCAGGATTCCAGAGTGAATTTAGGATGGGCTTTCGTGCTGTTGCCCATTTCTCACTGATCTCGGTCGGAATGGTCACAGGACACTATTTCTTGGGGTTCCCAGGGTGTGGGTCCCCCTGTCCTGACCTCACCACTGTTGAATGGGGACAAACATGGACCCCAAAACTAACCATTCTTGATGCAGCACAGTTCTTCCTAGAGGACAAAGCAGACCATATGGCTCTCCTCGGCTTCCATCCCTCCCCCTGCTCCCCTTCCGTCAGGACTCGCCCAGCAAGGACAAGAATGAGGACTCAGAACCTAATTCCAGGCCTCTTGCAGCTGACTACTTACTCCTTTCTCCCGCCACCAATCCCACCGACTCCATGCCCATATGCCGCTCCCATTTTCCCGAAGAGCCCCCAGCCCCTCAGGAGACCCTGAGTTCAGGCTGCACCCTCTCCTAGAGGGCTCTTCTGCTCCCATCCTCTGCAAACTCCTACGCATCCCGCAATGACCAGTACGAAAGAACCCACATGTCCCACTCCCAAGGAACCTTTTCCGACTCCCCCAGCTACTTGGCCACAGGAGGTCAAGCGGGTTCTATGAGATACGTGCCTACCCTATGATGTCTCAGAATACTGAAGCAGTTGGGGTCTATTTTGCTCCTCCAGATAGGAAAGCTCTGGACTGTGGGGCTAGCTATGTCCCGGTGGCCGTGTCATCCCCAGCTCTGGGCTCACTCCTGGCCCAGAGGAGAGGCTCAAGGAGTGCTTCCCAAGTCAATGATTGAATGAATTAATACGGTGGCTCACAGTTGCTTCCAACAGCCCGATAAATAAGGCATTCTCATCCTTTCTCAAATCCACATCCACGGCCCACCAGCGTGGAGGCTCCGTGGTGCCTGCAGGAGGTCACCGGCTGCCACACTGAGACTCCCAGTGTGACAACAGGGAAACCAATTTCATGCCAGTCTGGTGAGCATCAGGATGCAGACCAGGGAAGCTCCTGCTGAAAATTTAATTGGGGCCACTGGTATGCGTGGCTCTGTGCTCCAGGGCGGTGCAGGAACGCCACTCCGCAGGCCCCCCAGATCTGCTCTGCATTCCTCCCCAGTTTCCAAATTCAATCAGCACAAATCACTCATCTCATTTTTTCCCAGAGTTAAACAACAAATTGCTTTGCCACTTTCTGGCATCTGTTGTTCTAAAGGAATGTGGAGAACGGCAGGCGAGGCCCTTGACGAGTGGGCCCTGCTTGTCCCCAGAGGCACTGCCACCAACCCCTCACCTACACCCTGCTGCCCTGCCATCCAGGGAGAGGCAACAGATAGAACACACCTCTGCTCTAGGAAGGAAACATGTAGTAAGCACCTGTTACAGGCTGCTGTCTTCTTCTAAAACCCCCTTTAGCTCCAAGAAAGTCCCACCCCTCCCCCACCCTAAGTCGAACAGCTAGAATACGTGTAGGATTCAAAACCGGGTCTCTTGAGCCCCGTCTTCTCTTTGTTGACGGGCTACCAGCGAGTGCTATTAATGTGGGACTGACAGCATCAGAGGCCCCGTTCCTTCCTCCAGGTGTCACGCAGGAAGGTTCCCCAGCATGGTGGTCAGAGTGGGGCTTCAGGGCCAGACTCGCTGGGCTGGCATCCTGGATGCCACACAGTTGGGGACCCATTTTCCTCACCTGGACAGCAGGAATAAGGACCATGGGACCCAGGAGCACCCAGGCACGCAGCCCACAGCTCCTCACTGGACACCATCCAGAGTAGGCGCCACCCCCAGTGGGCCTCCTGGGTTCATTCACACCTCCTCTGTGCCAGACCAGCACTGATCCTGAAGTCTGTTCTCCAGCCATGGAGAAGGCCGCTGTGGGGACAGGCCACGGCCACATGCTGACCACGGTGAGGCCGTGAGCACCAGGAAGGCAGGGGGCCAGAATGTCCATCCCATTGCTCAGACGTTCACAGATAGGAGTGTTCTCCAAATTTTATCTGGTTTCCTGTATGTCGGGGGCCCCTTGGCCAAGGAGAACACATTTGGTGGTGCTGACTGGCTGGCTGGCCGACCTGTAATGACCAGGTAAACTCCTCACACCTACCACCCACACGACATCCCACTCACCTATCGCCTGCTATACAGGTGACGTGCTCGCCCTCCGAGAAAGGACCCCAGGCTACCCTGTCATCTTCCACTAGGCGGGGAAGGGCGAGCCAGGCACCGCGTGTGTGAGGAAGGCACGCTGGGCTCAGAGGCCCGCCACTCACCCCAGGGTGTGTGACTGCTTCACCCAGGCTCACCGCCCTCCCCTGGGAAAGAGGAGCGAGAACCTTGTTCCCGGTTTCCTGCACAAGTAAATTGAGGGTGTAGGTGGCCTTTTATACACTATAAAGTGCAGGGCCCCAACACCAGAAGAACAAAAATATCCTGTTCAAAAATGGGCAAAAAAACTTGAGATTTCTCCAGGGAAGACAGACAGACAGCCAACAGACAGATGAAAAGATGCTCAACATCCCTCACAATCAAGGAAAGACACTCGAAACCATGCCATATGACCCACACCTCTGTGTGCAACGCCTTGCGGAAGGTCTGGGCACTGGTGCCCTGGAGACTGAGGTGTCATTACTGAGAAGACAACGAGGGGGTCTTCGGAAGGTCAAGGAGATGGGTCCCACCTGGTTAGGGGTAGTGGGAGGTGGGCCTCCTGACTTCTCTACTTCCGCAGGATTTTCATAGCACAATGCAGAACATGCAGGGGCCCCTCACTCATCCAGAGGGGCGAAGAAGCAACCTCCCCTCACCGGGGCACCAAAAAGAGCCAAAGAGAAGGTTCTGGAACACAGAGGACAGATGCTCACAGGCCTTAGTCCCCAAGTGGCTGTTCCATCTCCTTGTCCTTCCTCCCAGATAGGTCCATTCAGAGACCTGGAGAGTGGGGGGAACTCGGGATGGGCCAACCAAAGCCAGCCCACGCCATCCTCGAGCCCACCTCCACCAGCTGTGTCTCCCTCTGGACTCAGAAGGTCACTAACCACTGCTAGCCACACGATGACGATGGGAAACACACACCCCTGGTGTGAGGGTTACTGGGTGAGGAGAAGCAGAGAGCTGGTTCAGGAAGCACCGATCTCCAGGCACCTCCATTTCCCCCAGCTGCGAGCCCACAGATGCGGTTCCAGTCCCTGCATCCACCCAGAAGTTGGGCGCTGTGCTGGAAGGCCTGGTGAGTTCACAGCCGAGGCCGCTGCAGAGTCAGCTCTCTGAATCTGGAGCCCACGGTCTCCCACCGACCAATACGGTGTCTCCCGAAGAGGTCACCTGGTGACCTGCGCCTGGCCCCCAAGGAAGAGGGTAGGGCAGGGGGAAGTCAATCTACTTGAAGACACTCCTGAGCCCCCAGGGAAGTCTCAGGATCAGTGGTCCCCCCAGTCAAGCAGGCAGAGCAAGGAGCAGTGGTGACATCAGCGTCCTTGTCCTGGGGGCCTGGGGTGGCCTCTGTGAACTCAGGACCCGCATCAGTCTCGTTACCCCTTCTCAGGCCACCACCGCAGTGCAGACAAGCAGTGGGCTCCCCAGGATGGAGGCCCCTGCTGCACTCAGACCTGGCCCTCCAAAAACCAGATGATGGGAAACCTCTAGGAGGGACCAGAGGTATGCTGTCTGCCAACTGCCAGCCCCAAGACCTGAGCTGTCACTCAGCCTGCAGATGTGGCCCAAACAGCAGGTGGGCATCAAGAGGACAGAATGAGACCTTGAGCATCAGGGGCGAGCCCAGGGCCCAGCAGATAAGAAGGCGCTCATGAATGCCAGTCATTCCCAACATGGTGCATTGACTCAGGGCAGCTCTGGGCCAGAGCATCATGGTCCCGCTGTCACAGAACCTTGGGGTGGGAGGGGGACAGGCTGTAAAGCCTGGCCAGCCAAGCCAGTGCCAGGGACTTGCAGAAGGGTGACCCCTGCGTGATGGAGGGTAGCCATCCCTCAGAGAAGCTTCCAGAGAGGCCTGGGTCATAACTGGAGGGGACTTGGAGGGGGCAGGCTGTGGGACTGGATGGACATCTCAGCCTGGGCTCAGAAGCCCCCTGATCACACAGTCTGTGGCCACTGTGCAGACGAGCACTGGCATGGCCTGGTGGCACTGGGGGCCAGAGGACACTCAGCCACTGCGGGTGGTGGGCGACGCCCCATGGGCCGGGATGGGTGTTGGTTCTCAGGCTGGGGTCCTCCACAGGCTCCCCCCTTCAGACACAGAGCAAGCCGTCTCCCGGTGGACGACAGACAAAGGCGGAGATTAGGTCATGCAGGACCAGGACGTGGGGCATAAGTTAATTTGGGGAGAGGCCTGCATCCCCAACAGAATCATCACTTCCTCAGGCCTGACACCCCCTTCTCTCCTTTCTTTTGACATCTCTGGAAGGGCGGGCATCTTGAGGAAGCTTCTGGCAAACGTGAGCTATGCCTTCGGCCTGGGCATTCCTGACTCCCCCAGTGGGAAGTGGCAGGAAGGGAGAAGAGTGTGGAAAAGTAGGGGTAGAGGAGCAAAACCCTTAACGGAAACGCGGTGCCTTCTCTCAAGTGCGGCACCATGAAAAACTCAAAGAACCAACTCAGCAGGCGTTTGGAACGCGCGGTCCCAGCCCTCAGGTCACAGCCACAGACGTGAAAAGGCCATGCCAGGCTGGGCACGACTGGGGAACAGCACATCAGCCACTCCCCAGATCTCAGCACCCACCCCGGTCTTCTCACACTTCCCTCCAAACTCCCACGTATGCGCCGCTCATCTTCCAAACCCCGACTCCACGATTCCACGACTCTCCACGGCTAATCCCTGCAAGCCCACGGTTGACCCCACAGGTGCAGGAGGGGACCCATGGCCTGAGCTGCCCAGGCTGCCGCCAAGCAGCTCTGGGTCCAGGGCACAGTGCTGGCCACAGCTGGGGGTCTGCTGCTTGGCGCCAAGCGGGTCCCTGCGGAGCAGAACTCAGTGTACTGGGTGCCATGGAATGCCTGGACCGCGCCTCACCCTGCCTGGAGCCTGAGACGTGTCGGATCCACTGGCTGAGGGGGAAGGCAGGTCCCCAAAGACAAGGACAATCCAGAGCAGCCCCGAGGAGGGCACAGCCCCCAGGTGGACAGAAGGGAGGGGAAATGGCAGGCTCTCAGAGGGGGCGTTCTTGTGACAGAGCATGGCCCAGAGAGGCCCTGCCTTCCGCCTTCCTGCACAGGTGAGGGAACCCCTCCGAGCCTCAGCTTCCCCTTCTGCGAAATGGGGATGATAACTGTGTGTCCTATCAATTCCAGTGCCCAGCACAGTGCCTGGCATACAGTAGACGCACAGAAGATGTTTGCTGAATGAATGAATAAATGAATGAATGAGTGTTGGATGGACAGGACCAGGGGCTCACTTACAAATGGGCCTGACTCGGGCCCAGCAAGAACATGTGCTGTTGTCCTCCTGCCCCAGGCCGATGGCGTGGAGGCTCTGAGAACAGCCCCTGGAATCGAGCAGTGGGCTCCCAAGGCTGCGGTTCCCATCAGAAATGGCAGTCGAGCCAAAACTGGGCAATGGATACAAGAGCATTTATAAACTAGAAGCTTCCACATGAGGCTCCCCTTGTTACTAGCATTGAATGCCTCTGTGGAGCAGCTCCTAAGACCCCCAAGGCGTGTGCTTGACCCCCCATGTGTGAGATTTCCTGAGCAGAAAGAAAGCGTCCCATCTGCCTATTCATTTACCTCACAGATAACCACGAGCACCTGCTCCGGGCTGAACTGGGCTCCCCACGATCCGTATGTTGAGGTCCTAACCCCAGCACTCGGAATGTGCCTGTCATTAGAGGTGGGGTCTTTGGAGCGGTGAGTAAGGTGGATAAGGTGGTTGGGGTGGGCCTGGATCCATCATGACTTGTGCCCTTAGAAGAAGAGATTCGGACCCAGATACACTCAGAGGGACACAGGGACAGACACTCACCACACGCCAAAGGGAGGGGCCTCTGAAGGAACCAAAAATGCCAACACCTTGGTCTGGGGCTCCCAGCTGGCAGATCTGGGAGACAACCGTCTCTGGGCCACATGGCCCGTGTGTTCTGTTCCAGCTGCCCCGGGAAACGAACACAGTGATGGGGGCTGTGAGTGTCCAAGAACTTACACGGCCAGGCACTGCTTGAGGCTGCTTCCCTATGTTAACTCATTTCGTGCTCCCAGCAAACCTAGGAGACAGGTCCTGTAAGGAATCCATGTTGCAGAAGTGGACACTGACGCACAGAGCAGGTAAATCATTTGGCAGGCACTGGGGATAAAGAGATGGCCATGATATTGCCCCCTGACTTTGAGGACCTCAGTGTGTGGTCCAGGAGTCCAGCCTGAGAACAAACACCCAACAGAGGCTTGGGATGGGGTCAGAAGCTGCAGGGCTGGGGGCCCCTGTGTGGGCCAAACTTCTGTGGGCAGAGAGGAGGGAAGAGTGGTAGAACCTTCCAGAGGGAGGCAGAGCAGGAGCTAAGGCTTGGCAGGATCACAGGTGTGGCACATTGAGGGAAAGACACAGGAAGGAACCCAAAAACTAAGATCTTAGGGTCAACTGAGAAGGGCCTTAAATGCTTTGGCCAAGTGTGAGCTCACCCAAGAACTTTAGGCGGCTCTCTCTCTCTCGTCGCCGGGGAGGACAGTGCTGCCATGTCCCAGGCTGGGAGGAAGGAATGGGTACAAGGGTGGAAGCTGAGCAGGAATGCCAGGCTTCATGACAGATGGATGGGAGGGGAGGGTAAGGTAGGTCGAGGGGCTGCCCACCCTGGCCTCACAGTTCATGCAGGGGGGAAGGAGGAAGAGAAGAGGCTCTGGACAGTAGAGCCCCATCCCAGAGCTGATGGGGCCTTGCAAGCAGCTCCTTCCACCGGCTCCTCCAGCTTGAGGAATGGGAGGCTCAGAGAGGCCGAGTCACCTTATAGGTCACACAGCATTTCGTGGCAGGACCTTCTCACTGCTGCCTGGGTGAGCCTCTTCTCTCCTAAGGAAGGAGAGACCCCAAGAACCCCCCAACCATCCCCACTGCCCCACTTGGGTATCTCTGGGATACCTCCCTCCCTGGTGCCCTAACTCAACCCCCACCTCCAGGCCTGGAATGTTCTCAGCCCTATGGGGAAGAATGGGTCCACCTCTGGTGAGCCTCCCTGCCTTTCTGTCCTTACTGCCGTGCTGCTGGTTCCTTGGGGAGGTTGGTGGCACATGTCAATCTGAGGGAGGCAGGAGCCTGGGCAGGGGGGAAACCCAGACCTATGGCTTGTCTGCAGGGGAGGCCACCTAGATGTCCAAGGGGGCTCCCTACGATGAGGGCAAGACCCTCCCAGCTGGCCGGCTCTGGGAAGCTTTATTTGGGAGGGGATCCTTTTAAACCCTATGCACCTCAGTGCTGACCTGGACACGTGGCATCTCCCAGTGCTGTCCCTCCAGAGCCCACACTCCTGGGGACCCCCCCCCGCCCCAGGGTGGGTCCCAATTCCTAGGACTCTGACAATGGTAGCCACAGGAGCAACTGGTCAAGCCAAACACAAAATCGAAACCAGCATGTGTGGCAGTCCAGACTCTGGCCCCAGGAGAGTAGCTCTGAGGGCCCAGACCTCCTGTGCACCACAGGCCCCACTTACGGATGAGCAGAGTGAGGCCCAGAGCGACAGGAGGCCTTGATCCAAGCCCGTCAGGCTGTTCCGAGCAGAGGACAGGAGGAAGAAGGACGACCCGTGCCCGCTGTTTCCTGACAGGCTGTAACCCCAAGTCTGGAGGTAGACTGAGGGCTGGGTCTGGCGGGCTCGCCTGAAACACGGGGAGACCAGTGCCCCTGGGGTGTGACAGCCGCGAGGTTGGCAAAGCAGTCACCACACACATGCACAAACACTTGCTGCCCGACTGTTTTCTCACGCCCATTGCTAGGCTGAGAAGCACATTCTGGGGTAAGAGGGGCTCTCTGCAGGCCCCGCGGCGGGCGCTGCCAGGAGCAGCTTGGCCCGCAGGAGCACGGAGCTCCCATGAAGGCCCAGCCCGCTGCGCCATCTGCTGAAGGGCTGACTCTGAGCTCCAGGACACTTTCCTCATTCACACGCTTGCTCATTCATTCATTCGTTAGCCCACTCATTCATTTACTCATTCACTCAATCAGTCATTCAATTCCTCACTCGCTCATTCATTCCTCACCTCACTCATTCATTCACCCATCATTCATTCCCTTATTCACACAGACATTCATTCATGTATTCAGTTTACTGAATTCACTCGTTTACTCATCATTCACTCAATCATTCACTCGTTTACTCACTCATTCACTCACTCAATCATTCACTCACTCACTCCCTCATTCATTCGATTCTGCACTTATTCACTCCTCACTCAATCATTCATTCATCACTCAATCATTCATTCATGTATTCATGCCTTCACTCATTTACTCATTCATTTACTCATTCAATCAATCCCTCATTCACTCACTCCAACTGTGGCTGATGAACACCTCCCATGTGCCAGGCCCTCTCCAGATGCTGAGCACAAGTCAGGAGAGCCCTGGAGGCTGGGGCACATCTGCTGCGGGAGAAGCCGCCCACCTCTTTGGATCATTAAGGGAAGAACTTAGAGCTGTGGTGAGCACAATAGAGGGGGCCTAAGAGTGTTCAGGCCACGAAGCTGGGCGTTGTGGGGCTGGGGGCTCTGATCTGGTGCAGGAGGCCTCGATGTGCAGGTCCGTGAACCAGCCCACCCCTGAGCAAGGGTAAGGAGGTGGTGGTCTCATGTGAAGGCTCCTCATGAAGGCTGACCCCTACTAGAGCTGCGGGGTCCCTGGAAGGGTGAGGGAGGGGGCGCTGAGGCAGGGCCCACATGGTTTCTCTGGTTTCCCTAATCCCTCCCCACGGGCAGAGGGGGATACCCACTAGTGTGTCCCTGGGGGACTCAGTATCTCAGGCCGACTTCTCTCGTGAGTCAGAGAAGACCCTCCACCCATTCCCACCAGACACACACAAGGAAACTGAGGCACAGAGAGGGGCAGACAAGCCTGAGGTCCCAGCAGGTCTGACCCACATCACGGGCTCTGCCCACATGCATCTCAGGGCCCCTCCATCCCTTTTAAGACCTTACTATGAACAGAAGATGCCATGTCCCTGGGTCCCGCGAGCCCCATTCTTCGGGTCATTTAAAGGGTAAGGGGAAGAGTGAATGGTATTTAGTAGTTTCAAGGATTAAGAATTTCCCGATGTTTCCCCAGCTCCTCTCTCTTGCCTAGCTCCAAGTTCCTTTTCAACCCAGCTCACCTCTGGGGGTGAGGGGGTGGGTGGCTCCCATGGGGACCCCTGGGTGTGGCAGAATGTCTGGCTGATGAAGGATCGGGGGAGGAGGCTGCGGAATTCCTGGAAACCTGGAGGGAACCTCCAGGCCAAAAACCACATGAGACAAGAAGCCTGAGTGCCAGGGCCAGCTGAGGAAGGGGGCATGGAGGGGGAGGGTGCTGGGAGGCTCAGCGAGCCTAGCACTGAGCCTACCCACATGACTGCTAGAGGCGTAGTCAACAGATCCATGGCATGACTATTCAATAAACAAATGACAACATCCAGCCCTTACTGAATGTGGGTGCCACATAGATCACCTGTTGAGCAAAACTCCAGATCACAATAACCCACAGTCCGTGCAATTGCAAAGATGCCCAAGGAGGGGGAGAAGGGGAGGGCAGGAGGGAAGCGAGGGAAGGGAGGAAGGCAGGCAGACAAAAACCTCCTTCTGAATGCAGGCCCATGAAGTCTGCTCTTCTGCTCTCCCTGGTCGGCACGGGGTTCTGGAGCCCCCCTCGGCCGCACCTAGTGACTCGGGAGACACTCCAAGATCCCAGCTGGGTCTCCCCGGAAACCCACCTGCTCACTCGAGCACGTGCCCCTGGGAGACTTCAAAAGGATGGTGGCCGTGGAACTAACTATCATAGCAAAAAAAGGGGGAACAACATGCAAAGTGGCCCTCCAAGGGGAAATGGACAAACGGCGGGCTTTTCATACAGAGGAATCCCACCTATCGTTAGGGATCCATTTTGGAAACACAACACCGAGCAGGGAAGAGCAAGCCACAGGCAGAGATGTCCGTAACGGAACCAGCCATGTGGGTTGAGAGCACACGACACAATGGCATACACTGTTTATGGGCACAGACAGATGCACCAAAACCGTGCAAACAAGCGGGAGAATGGAATACATCCATGTGTGCATGGAGGTCTCATCAGGGGGAAGGCGGGAGAGAGGGAAGAAATGTCTGTGCTATAGCTACAATGTTTGACTTCTTTCAAAAATCTCACTGATGCATGCCAAATGTTTGCATCTGTCTAATGTCCATGGGAAGCTAGGGATCAGTTACATTGTTTCCCCCATTTAAATAGTTTCACAATTGTAATTTTTTAACCATTAGGATTCATCTCGCCTGGGAAGCAGCCTGAGCTGAGTGGCAGGTGGCAGGAGCCAGGGTTTCATGTCCTGAGCACTCCCAGGCTGCTGGAGGACCCCAGATGCTCACTCTGACTGCCATGTTTCCAAGTCCACACTCTCAATGTATGGACTGATTTATTGGTAAATTGCGTATCTCTTTCCCCACAGAGAATAGAACGTTTTCCAGGAGGGGATCAGCCAGCAAACAGAAATGACAGGATCTAAGGGGGCTGCCACACATGCACTGGCTTCACTGGGGGACAGTGGTTTGAACTCTCTGAGCCTCTGTTTCCCCATCTGCGGATTGAGAGGGGATGGACATTGTGATTCTGCCTCGTGAGAGTCCCCAGTGCCCTTCCACGTCCTTCGGGAGGGAGGGTGGGGAATGTGATCTGGATGGGGAAGGTGGGGCCCAGGCCCAAGAGCATTCAGCCAGGTTTCCCCATAGGCAGAACCAGAATACCACAGTCCCTGCCCCTCCTCCCAGGGTGCCCCAGGATCCAAACAACCCAGGTGTGAACAGACACTAGAACAAATTGTCCCCAGAGAACTGAAGCAGCAGGGCATGGGGACTCAGAGGGCAGCTGCCTAATTTAAACCCGGGCCCCCAGGTGTCACAGCAGCAGGTGCTCCCCTTGAAACAGGAGAGCACAGTGCCCCCTGCAGGCTGTGGTGATGAGTGCATGCGGGTGCACCTGGGCCTCCCACTCCCACTCCGTCCCGCTGTGCCCAGCACAGGAGACCGACCCTCCATTTACCCGTGGGCAGGACGTCATCTTGGCAGTTTCATCACCAGGACAAGCCTGTGACTGAGGACAGAGGAAAATCAAGATGCTGTCAGACCTTGAGCCGTCTGCACATCCCTCGGGTTCATGAACCCACAGGTGCTATGGCCACCTGTCCAGCCATCCTTCTTGGAGAAGGGTGGGCCAGCCAGGTGCCACCCGTGCCCTGTGGGCATCCTGGACACAAGCACCCCTGGACTGAGCAATGCACCTCATTGAGGGACTCAGGCACTGGGCTCTGGGACAAGGCCACTAGCAAATAAGGCAAACAGTCCATTAGCCGCCACCACCCAAGGAGCAGGGGAAATTGCACAGATGGGAACAGGGGACTCAGGAGCCGCTCAAAGAAATGGTGTGCAAAGGGTGGGAAGGACGCGCTCCAAGGCAGCAAGACTATGCTCTCTGGGCAGCAGCCCTGGGTCTCCCCTCTCCTTCTGGTTCCCCAGTTTCCATGATCGCTCACAACACAAAGGGCTTGCTGGAAACAGGGTGCACTCTTACTCCAAGGTGACAGAAGTTAGCACTGGGGTGCAGTCCCCCCAGGTCTGTGACAACAGCAAGCCCCTCTGACCTTCGTTTAGCCCTTGACAGTTAACCCAGCACTTCACAGGAGTAAAACAGGGCAGAGAGCATGGGGCAGATTATGCCTAGAACACCTGCCCGCCAGGAATGAAAGGCAGCCACGTGGTGCAGAGGACCAGGCTGTGGGTACAGGTGCAGAGTACAAGGTCAGCTGAGCTAGGACTAAATCCTGCTCGGAACTTCCCTAAGCCTCAGCGTCCCCATCTAAAATGGAGCCGATGGGGGCCAGGTTGAGGGCTCGCCATGTGCCAGGGACTTACATAAGCGCTCAGGAAGCCCCAGTAGGATCCCCCCTCCTAGATGAGGCCAGGAACGGGCACAGAAATTAGCACACCCAGCCTGGACACTGCCCCACCTGTGCATCCAGGTGACCTCCCTGTGGGGACTTATGGGGATGAGGCTTAACAGTTGTTTCAGATAAACCCAAGCCCCTTGTGAGGTGGGGGATCCTTCTAGAACTCTTTTCCTGTTGAGAGTGTCAGTAAAGATAAGAGGGCTTCACCCAGCTCCTTCAGGCTGTGGGGTCACGGAGAGAGGCCACAGAAAACACTCGGCTGAAGTTTAGGGAAACCTCAGATTGCAATTAGTTGCCATAGCCTGGGCCATGCCTCAGTTTCCCCAAGCCCTTGACCTGACATGGTGGTGTGTCTCTAGGAAGGACACGGGCCCTGATCCCTGTATCCCAGGCCGGCCCCACAGCTCTGCATGTGTGATGTCCCACGGGGTCCCCACACACGACGTTTGCTCCCTCGGCCCCAATGCCAGGGCACCTCCCATGGGCCGGGTCCCACTCCATATTGGGAAGCAGTCTCCATCTCTACACAACAGTCAACGACAAGCTGGAGGGCAGGGGTGGGGGGACACGCCATCCCCCCCAGGGCTCTGGGAGGGTTACGTGACCCCTGAGCGGGGTCCCCAGCCTTCCAAGTACATCAGAACAACCCTCCAATCCCTGTATATTCCTCAATGCCCACAGATCTTCAAAGATGACAGCAGCGGCTGTGAGCTGAACAGGTCCCCACATTCATATGCCCAAGTTCCAGCCCCCAGGACCTTGGAATGTGACTTCATTGGGAAATAAGGTATTTAGAGGTCATTCTGAGGTCAGCAGGACGGGCCCTAATGCAGTGCATCCTCCCACCTTCCAGAAAGGGGACACGCCCACGGAACACCAGGTAAGGATGGAGGAGGCAGGAGCCTCAGAAGGCGCTAGCCCTGCCAACACCTGGACCCCCGACCTCCAGCCTCCAGCCTCCAGATCGTGAGAGAATACATTTT
Organism: Enhydra lutris kenyoni; assembly: GCF_002288905.1. Lineage (NCBI taxonomy): Eukaryota > Metazoa > Chordata > Mammalia > Carnivora > Mustelidae > Enhydra > Enhydra lutris. The sequence continues at coordinate 65,922,679 of NW_019154105.1, read as the reverse complement.
TTTTAAGAAACACTTTTTTTTTAAGATTTTATTTATTTGACAGAGATCACAAGTAGGCAGAGAGGCCGGCAGAGAGAGAGAGGAGGGAAGAAGGCTCCCTGCTGAGCAGAGAGCCCGATGGGGGCTCGATCCCAGGACCCTGGAATCATGACCTGAGCTGAAGGCAGAGACTTTAACCCACTGAGCCACCCAGGCACCCCGAGAATACATTTCTGTTGCGGAAGCTCTGCTCCCGCTCCATTAGGGGCCCATGGACACTGACAGGGGCTCCAAATAGAAAGAAATAGAGAAAAATAGGGTCCCACTGTGAGCGGTTTGGGGGCGGTTCCCTGGGGGGATGGGTGGGAGCTGGGCCTCTTTCATTTTCCTCCTGCATCCTTCCTGCACCCCCAAGCCCCCAATCCATCTTCTTTTGAGAGCCCTCGTGCTCGCCACTGGCACCCTCGGCCTCTCTGAGCCCCTGTGGCATCCATGCCAGCTCCTGCCACGGAAACTGCCCTCCTCAAGACCACCAGCACCCTCCTGGTGGTCCGAACCTTCCAAGACCCCCAGGGGCAGCAACCCGCCCCACGTCTCCCCTCTCCCATCCCCTGGGGCTCCTCTCTCCAACATCTCCCCACTGTTTCCCAACCATTCTTGACCTCTGAACCTCAGAGACCACCCAGAGGCAGGGCTTCCATACTTTCTCTTGGGTCTGGAACCCCCGCAGAGTGGGGGGAGCCCCAAATGTCTGTCCCAATGCAGTCCCGTATGCCTCTCCCACAGGATCTCACCCTGCTCGCCCTCCTCCCCAGGTCACCATTTGCCCTCCCCAACCCCCTCTTCCCCTCCTGGGTCCCACCACGCAAATCTGGGCTTCCCCTGGGCCCTGGTGCTGGCCCAGTCCCCTGTGTCCTTCTTCTGTCCTCTGTGCCATGCTCAGGGTCAGGCACCTGCCTCTCACCTAGATGTCTATACAACAGCCTCCAGGTCTGTCTACCTGGATCCCCCTCCTCCAGGCCACTTTCTGAATTACTCAGGTCAAACACTGGTCTGTCCCTGACCTCTCTCTCATATTCCATATGCAAACCAACAGTGTTTTCTATTGGCTCTAACTTCAAGTAGAACAGGAAACCACAGCCTGCCACCCACCCTTGTTACTCAGACCCCATCACCAGCTCTCCCTGTTTCCACCCTGACTATTCCTACACCCATGTGCCCCAGGACCTTTGCATAGGCCAGTCCCCCTGCTTGGAGAACACCTCCCCCAGACACCCGTCTGGCTTGCATTCATACCATCTCCAAATTTCCACTCCAACACAGTTGAATCACTGAGGCCTTCTCCAACCTCCCACCCACTATGGACCCCCATGTGACTTCTCTTCCTTGCTCAACACCTTCTTCCACTTTACAGCATGGACATATTCAGTACATTTGTTGTTTAATTTCTGCTTCCTCCCACTATGCCCAGGGGCATGGGGCTCTATCTGTTTCATGGACTCCAATAGGCCCATAATCTAGAATGGCACGGGCACACAGTAGGTGCTCAATAAATAATTGCTGAATATATGCATAAAATAAAAACAAAATAAACAAAGTGCAGGCATTTTCCCTGAGGGTCTTAGGGGTCACCGTTCACTCCACCCATAGCAGATGGGTTCTGGGTGCGACTGACCCCAGACATACTCTCTCCCTCTTCTAACGGAGCGCAGGAGAGTCCTACCTTTGTTGCCAGCCTTCTCCCTTCGCCTGTGGCCATGAGACACCTGCTTTACCTGCCAGCGGGGCTCCCCCAGGTGCTTTCCCACAGGCAGCCTTAGGGGGTGGGGGGGTTCTGAGCGGGGCTTGTTCTAGGAAGACCCCCTAAGCTGCAGCTGGCCCAGGGAGGGTCCTGGTGGGGAAGCTCCTGGGAGATTTCAGATGGGCTGGGAGGAAGCCCAGACTTGGAAGAGGAAAGTGGCAGAGGGCCAGCCAGGGCGCAGGACACGTGCTGACGCAGAAGCATGGCTGGCATCCTAAGATCTCGGATCCTCAGAGCCCCCAAAGACCTGCGCCCTAATTCCTCTGGTCCCTGGGCCTCATGCACCATGACCCCTGGGATTCTACACCTCACAGCCTGGGACAGGGTTCGCAAGTGCCTGGAGTTGCTGACCGGAATGGCTGGAAGCTTCCATGCCTTCCTGGCCTTCGGGTTTCGGGACAGAGGAATGAGGGTCTGCCTTTAGGGTGGGTCCTCATAGGAAGAGGGAAATCTGGAGAAGACAGATGCCCAGAGAGCAGCCAGGTGAGGACAGAGGTGCAGAGGAAGCGAGCAGAGGGTCCCCCGCTGGTCCCCAGTGCACAGAGTGCTCGCCTGTGAAACAGCCAGGTCCCCTGCGGCCTCTGGCTCCCTGCAGATGTCACTCTGCTGTGTGTCTCAGCAGGAGGGCAGGGGACCAGGAAGCCGACCGCGTCCACGGGGAGGAGGGCGGGCGGCACTGACGGGCACACAGACGACTCGCGGCTCCAGCTCCAAAGGGTCTTGGAGGTGAGCTCCCGTCCCCACCAGCCTCGAGCTGGGAAGATGCTCTGATGGGGCACTCCCGGAAGCGCTGCTCAAGAAATCCCACTGCCCCCCCTTCCCCCCACGCCCACACCTGCTGGCCAGGCTTGAGTCAGAGACTCCCACACAGCCCAGCTCCCTGGCGGGCCACCGCCCCTCACTCTGGGCCCTGCCAGGCCTCGTGGGGCCTCTGCGCTACAGACCCCAAGCCCCACTGTGGCCGAGCTCAGTTTCCCCAACTCTCCGGCAGGCTGGGTGTTCTCCTGGAGGAGGTCCTGACACCCCTCAGGCTGTTCCACCCACGCGCCATCCCCCCCACCTGGGGGGGGGGGGCCCTGTCTCTCAGACCGCACAGTGACGGTACATTGATAAAGTGGGCACCCCGCCTCCTCAGAAGCAGCCAAAGGCTCCTCTGGGGGCCTCAGGTGCTCAGGAAAGCTATGCAGCCCCACACGCCCAGGTGCTCCTTCCTCCCTGGGCTCCTCACCGCAGCACAGACAGCAGCACACGCCCGCTGCAGGGCCTCTGCCCCCTCACTGTGCCGCCCTGGGTACTCACTGTACCCGAGCGCCCTCGCACCCTCTTCCCAGAGTGACCGTGCAGACCACCCAGCTGCCCGAGTGCCCACCTCCCCCGCCACACGGTCCTCATTCTGCTTCCCTTCGCTCTATAGGAAGGTAATGCCTCCTTCCCCTGGCATTAGAACAGCTACTTGGTATTTACTCATTCATGGTCTGTCCCCTGGACCAGAACACCCACTCCTTGTCTGTCTTCTTCCCATTTGAGCCCCCAGCTCACAGGAGGGGTCGCAAAAATATGGCTGAAATGAGCTGTTGTATGAGGCCCACCCTTGGGTCCCAACATAGCCAGATGGGGTGGGTGCGTCCTGGGCAGGGGATAGAAGCAACCCCCAGAAAAAGGGCAGAGGGGAAGAGAGAGGCAGCCCCGGGAACGGAGGGGAGGGAATGTCAAGCGTGACCCCAGCAGAAGGGTCAGGGTCAGGGTTAGGGTTGGTGGAAGAACAGAAACGCGAGTATTTCTGTGATCGGTCATTCTGGAATACAGGTGGGCAAGCCCAGCCGGGCTGAGACTGGAGGCAGACACTCTGAGGGGGCAGAGTGAGCTGTGTCCATCAGGGCAGCTCCCCACAAGCAAGGTGACCTGTAGGGGAGCACCAGCAAAGGGCTGAGAAGTGGGTGCGTTTTCTGCTTGGCATCAAAACCTTCCCAACTCCCTCTTGGATGCTTCTCCATCCCGGCTGCTTGGCTTCTCACCACCCCTCCCCACCAACCAGGCTCCACAAACCACACACCCCCCACACACACACCCCTTAATCCTGTTGTGACCAGGCTTATCTTAGCTTGGGAAGAAAAAGTAAACAACTTCCAGAGAACTTTCTTAAACAAATGGAATTTACAAATACAGAGAATGCCACCATTTGCTCAGTTATGGATGGCAAAAGAACAGTCACCGTATCATTCCCTCCATCTTCTTGGGATTGAAACCACAGCAATGTGTAACGATACCGGTGGGGTGACCACACCTGATATCACCACTTCAAGAAGGCTTAGGGGTCATCTGGTCAGCACACAGAAGCTCCATGCCCTAGCCACCCCCCCACCAGGTGCTCACACAACCAAAACACACATCATATCCACCATACATCACACAGAATATACAGAACATTTGTGGATAACACCAGAGTGGAAACTATCCAATGCCAACCAATGGGGAAAAAATAGATGGCGTTATAATCACACAATGAAATGCGGCCCAGCCATCGAGGCACAGGACAGCTACAGGGTCCAAGCGGACAGCTCTCACAAGAGTGCACAGAAGCAGCAGACACATGGGACAACATCCTCCTGGGTCCCCTGATATCAGATCCAAGAAGGTGAACTGAGTCTTTGGTGAAGACAATCAGAAAAGTATTTGCTCTGGTTGAAGAGCAACAAGGAAGACGTTCGGGAATGTTCTGCATCACAATGGGACATGATTTCCACTGTAGGCATATTTGCCAAAACTCAGTGAGTTGCAGTTAAGGTGTGTGTATTGCATATGTGTACGTTTTCTCCCAGTAGAACCAAGAGAAATACACACAAGTGGGGAATCCGAGTTGGTGGGTTTGCTTCTCACGGTGGCAGAGGTCAGCATTTGTGAAACAACTTTTTTGACATTTTACGATTGAGCAAATGAGGGGATACATTTAAGATAATGGAAGCCAGGCTCCTCCCTGTTGAGCAGGAGAGTCATAAATATGGGAAGGGAGAATGCTGGACTTTGCCCCAAGGTGCCAAAAGCCATCCATGCAGACCAGGCTTATAAAGACTTGTGGATGGATGGATCTGAGGGTTACACGCACATATGTATCTGTACGCATATACATGCATGTTTCTCTGTGGCCCTCTGCCTCCCTATTTCTATTATAAATACATGCTTCCTCCCTCCTGCCTCCTTGATCCCCATCAATAAGAGGTAAGTTTTGCACTGCCCTGTTCCCCTGTTCCCCAACACAGCCTAGAAGTAACGACCTCACAGTAACACTGACCACCTCTGGGGTCTGGGTTTTGGTTTCTAAACACCATTTCCCTTGAAGAGCAAGCTGATTCCAGACCTGGTTCGAGCAAAGCAGAGGACAAGCCTGGAACAATTCCTGTGCCAGAAAGTGTGGAAGCATTCCAAGTATGATGGACACAAGTCAAAGACATGCAAGGCCAGCTCACAGGGGCTCCTGTGGGCCAAATCTGGAGTCACTGAGGCATGGAAACAATTGCTGGTCATGTATAACAGCCTATTAAATAAACTACAAGCTGATGAGTCCACATTGTTGAAAGAGAGAAGGGAAGAAAGAGAGAGGGCAAGAAAGGAAAGCTCTTTTTTACAGAAGAAAGCCAACTCACAAATTCAGAAAGGAGAGGGTTTGAGCCAGTGATCAATAGATGTTAATAGGAATGGGTAAACACTTGATGAGAACAGAATATTGACCTAATCTCAGAGTCCCTTTCTAAACACTACTGACTAATCACGAGGAGAAAGAGAGTTCTGCCAGCAAACCATTCGAGACCAGCAGCACTGGGCTGCCCCCTCCCACACCCTGATATGATGCCCTGAGGACACCAGGCACCCAAGCTGGATCCCTGCCAAAAACACACCACGGCAGCTGACAATGAGCAAACCCAGACAGACCCGGGGTGACAGCATCCTCCAAATAATCATCCCGCACACCACTGTTTCAAAAGACAGATGAAGGCAGCTGAGAGCTATTCAGGTATCACGTGGGATCCCAGACTGGACCAAAGCGGGATCTGGGAAGTGGAGTCTAGACACAGCAGCCCCGGGGCTGCCGAAACATCTGAACACGGGCTGCGGATGGAGACAAATGGGCTGTGATCATCTCAGACACTAGCCTTGTCCTCAGGAACCCAGGTGTAAAGGGACTTGGGGTTGCCAACCGGCTCTCAATGTACCAGGAAAATGTGTCTGTAAGTATCTGGCGTGGAGATGGAGGGGCAGAGCAGAGGAGAGGGGCCACAGAGCAATGTATACAGGCTTCTGGGGGTAAAGGCAGGCGGGGGTCCCCCACACTGTTTTCACAACTGCTCTCTAAGTTTAAGATTATAGCAAAATTGAGGCACCTGGGGGGCTCAGTTGGTGAAGTGTCTGCCTTTCACTCAAGTCATGATCTCAGGGTCCTGGGACTGAGCCCCTTATCAGGCTCCCTGCTCAATGGAGAGCCTGCTTCTCCCTCTCCCTCTGCCGTTCCCCCTGCTCCTGCTCTCTCTCAAATAAACAAAATCTTTAAAATTACATCAAAATAAAACATACCCCCCCAAAAAGATGTGGGGCAACCAGAACTCAAGCAGTGGGGGGCAGCGGGGACTGGCACAGCACTTGGGGAAAATGCTCAGTCCCTATGTGACCTATGCACACTGGCCATGCCAGTTCTGTTCCTCGATAAAACCCAGCAGAGATGGGATGGGGGTGGGGGGCGCATGTGCATTCTAAGATGTGCCTAGTGTCCACACTAGCCCCAAACCAGAAATGACTCAAACACCAGCTGATGGCATCCTGCCCAGGAATGAGAACCCCGGACCCACAGCCCCACACAGCAGCCGGGTTGGAGATCAGACGTACACCGCACCCAAGAAGCCAGACACAACACGGGCAGGGTAGGGGCACAGGGCGACCGGAAGGGGCACGGTGGCTGTCGGGGGGTGGTGGACACGCTTGTCTGGATTAGCACTGGCTTGGTCTGCAGATCTGCACTGCCCTGAACCCATAATTTGTGCCTTCTTGTGGATATGTGAACTATTTCAATAAAAATTTAAAAATAAGAAAGTCCAAAAGAAAAGGCTTCTAAATGATTTTTTTAAATAAAAAAACAAAACAGGATGCCTGGGTGGCTCGGTCAGTTGAGTGTCTGCCTTCAGCTCAGGTCATGATCCCATTATCTTGGGATCAAGCCCCATGTCTGGCTTCCTGCTCAGCAGGCAGCCTGCTTCTCCCTCTGCCACTCCCCCTGCCTATGCTCTCTCGCTCTCTTTCTCCCTCCCCCCTTCTCTCTGTCAAATAAATAAATATAATCTTTTTAAAAATTAAAAATAAAAAGCAAATTCAGTATTTCATCACAGGTCACTGTGCACACAAAGAGGAGGAGAAGGTTCTAGGCCCTCCAGGAAGTGTGCCATCCAGGGAAGGAGGGCAAGACGGCAGTGTGGGGCTCAACTGTGAGGCTGAGCCCGGAGAGCAGCTGAACACAGGCCAATCAAACAGCAGGCAAGGCCCTCTGCTCCCCCAGCCCTGAGCCCGCGGTCCCTATAGAATGGGCGTGAGGGCCCCACAGCATCAGACAAAACCCTGAATGAACAGCAGGCCCATGAGTGAAATGAACAGACACCTGCCTGCTCTGGGCGGCCTTAGATAAGGACACCTGATATGTCCAGGCCCATCTCTGCACATGGAGTCCAGTGGCCAGCTGCCGCCCCTGCAGCCAGGAGAGCCCACCATCTACAGCCCTATCCGTATTTCCACTAAGGCTGCCGACAACCTTGGGGGCACGGAATGCTCCCACTGCGCCCTCTGAACCCCATAATCTGAGGGAATGTTACACGAGGGGCTCACAGCCACCCAGGGAGTGGGCCCCCACTGGGCCCTCAGCCACCCGGAGAGGGCCCAGCGGGGGTGTCAAATGGGCAGAAATCAGGGCACAGGCAGGCTGACTCTGGAATTCTCACCCAGCACTCACTTTCTTGCTTCAGAACGCTTTCCAAAACCAGGGGAAAAAAACCAAGGTCAATGTACGCCCAGAGGCAAAGAAGAAGACACCTGCAGGTGCGGGGTAGTGGGGGTCGGGAGTCGGGCTGTGGCAGGTAGCTGAGGCCACCACTCAGGGGGTCGGGTGGGGTGCAGCGTTGATAAGCCACAGCTGGGCTGACAGGAGCACTAGAGCCGGCAGACTCACCATCCAGCATGTTCTGTGCCCTGCTTCTCCTGCCCAGCCCCATCACAACTGTCATGGCCAGCGCCGTCACTGTCCCCCAGCGGTGTGCAGAGAGCTCTGCCATGTGGGGTCAGGACCTGCAGACAGCAATGAGGCTCAGGGCTATGGAGCACTGCCTGAGACTGCGGGGAGCACTTCCCACAACCATGGGGAGCATTTCCCGCACACCCTGGGGAGCATTCCCTGCACACCCTGGGAAGCACTTCCCCACAGACCCCGGGGAGCACTTCCCACAGACCGTGGGGAGCACTACCTGCAGACCCCGGGGAGCACTGCCCACAGACCGCGGGGCCAGCCCACCACCAAGTCCCTGACCCGCCACCTGCACCTGGAGGTGGTCGCAGATGCCGGTGAAGGACTGAACACCAATGCCACAGAGACAGAGGCTCTGGCTTTGAAGAAGTCCTGTGAGTGGCTTCCCAGCCAGAAATCCACAGCCAAATACAAGAGGCTGGTGGGCAGCCGCAGCTCAGGCATCCTGAGCTCGCTGGGCAGCACCCCAGGCACATCCCGCAGCCTTGGCGGGGCCCTGCATACCTGTGTACCACACCCACCCCCTGCTGGCCCCACCTGTAGCACCAGCCGCCCAGGCACCGCCCCCCGAGGATGACACCTCCAAAGGGGTGCTCCCTCCCTTCAAGGTCGCCGAGTCCCTCCACTCCTGGCCCCTGCCGACCCCTGTGGGTCCTGTGTGCTGGGACCGTGTTGGTCTGGCCACTGGGCTCCTAGGCACCATTGGAGCTAACTTGGCAGACATGAGCGTGTAGGAGCACGGTGAGTCCCTGGGGTCCTCCGGGGGTCACCTCTGCAAAAACTCCATCCTCCACTTCTTCCTCCCCAGCTGTGCAAACACTGACCTGGCCATGCCCCTGGAGATCCGTGGGAGGGCGGACTTCGGGGAGAAGCTGGAGAGATCCACCTGCCCTGCTCCCGCAGCTGGTGTGGACAGGGTCCAGCGTCTAAAGCCAGTGTCACCAAGGAAGAAGAGCCAGGCCATGACCTGCAAGGTGTGTCTGCAGGTGGTCCAGGAGCTAGATGAGTGGCTGGAATCCAAGACCCCAGAGGTCCTCAAGAACAGCACTCCGGACTCTGTGGGTTCAATCCTGCCTGCCTCTGTCGCCCAGCAGGGCATCACCTTCGTGGATACCTACCACATGTTCTTAGGTGACCAGAGTCACCCCAGGGAGGAGATGTGAGACTCTGGAGGTGTGTAGCAACCCCAGGGGAACCCAGGAAGCTGGTGAGGCCCTTACAGCCACACTGTCCTCGGGGACAGAAGGTGGCATGTCCTGCCAGGTGTGCAAGAACCTGGTCAGCCCATCACCAACAGCCTGAAGACCCACAGTGTGGAGGACAATATCCTGTCCTTCCTGCCTATGATCTCGCCAGTACTGTGTGACTGAGTTAAAGCCCAGCTTGTCAATGTCCTCGCAGACACAATGGACCCTGTGGCCCTGCATCTGCCATGCCCAGCTGCTGGGCACTGACTGGTGTGCCACAGGCCCGAACTTTGGGGAAGAGCCAGGAGTCAGCCCTGATGTGTGGCCCTGTGGGGCTCTGCCACAGCCACAGCCGCCCACACCAGAAGGCTCCCGGGACCGTGCCCTCCAGTGGTCCAGCATCTGCTAACACCTGCCTGGGAGGCCCTAACTCCCTGAAACCCCAGGGTCCCTACGAGGTGGGTGCTGTCCCCATCCCCATTTCCCTCAGAGGAAACTGGGGCTCTGACTGGAGAGAGCAGAACCGAGGCTCGGATCCTGCAGAGCTCTGTCCCAGCAGCCACGCCACGTGGCTCTGCCCTCCTTGCAAGTGTCTCTAACAGATGAAGCCACCTGACGCATGCTGCCCTGTTCTAGCCCCCGCCCATGGTCACTGCTGTCGTGATGCTGGTGCCGGGAAGACAGGCATGCTCAGCCTGAGCTTCTGGACCCCTGGGCGCTGGCACCTGCAGAGGGTGGTGACCTCTGGTGTCTCCTCCACCTCGCGGTGGCCCCTCCACCTCGCGGTGGCCCCTTGTCCATCAGAGCCTCGGTTTCTTGATCTGTACAATAGGGGTGACCACACCTGTCTCACAGGGATGTTAAGACAATTCAAGGAGATGCCCATGAGCTTCTTCCCCTGATGAGCCCAGTCAGTCTGCTGGGATCAGCAACACCCAGCCCAGGGCTCCCCCAGAGAAATCTCGCTGAGCAAGCGTTGGGTAATGTGAAAGCATTCTCCTAACGCCTGTTTTTTATTCTCTCGGAAGTCCTGGTCTGGGAGCGGCCGCCACAGCTGCCCTCCTTCTGGCCCCCCTTCAGGTGTCCCCTCTCATGGGCAGCCTTCCCCGATGCCCCCTGGGGCAATCTGGGCATCTGCTGTTTTCCTCTCCTGCTGCATTGTCACTGTGGTCTCCCTGGGACCATGAGCCCCAGGGGGACATGAGCCCCAGAGGGACAGACATGAGACACAATCCCTGCCGTGTCTGGGGCCTGGCATGGGGCTGGCACGCAGTAGATGTTTGAACATTTGTGGGACACACCCCGGAAGAATATGTCACACGAGGCCTGGCCAGGTGAGGCCCAGTAGCTGCCTTGCATAGAACTCCCTGGAAAAGAAAAGGGTCCAGACCTGGGTTGGCAGGGACCTGAGTAGGTTCTCTTCTCCAAGATACCAAACCTGAGCCCTTAGGTAGATGTCTGGGGCCCTACCCATTGCCCCAGGGAGGGACAGCCATGCTTAGCCTGAGTTTCCATACCCTCAACACTGGTACTCACTGGCTGGCAGGCCTGGGCCCCCTGGTCAGCCCTGTCTAAGACATAGACACCAAAGGGACCACCAATCCAAGGGCTGGATATGGCCATGGGAAGGGAACTCCACATCAGATTCCAAAACAGACCACTCGGGATGGGTGGACTTGGAAATGACCAGACCCAGCACAAACCACCATCTCTGGGAATGGCCCTAGAGACTGTTGGCCTGTCAGTGCCCCCACTGGGGACCAAGGTTCGCCCCTCTCAGACAGCACAGAGCCTCACTCCCTCCTCCAGCCTGTCTGAGGAATACACCTGCTGACAGTTATGTGAGACACCACTGGTCACACACGGCAGGCCTCCCAGAGCTCAGGAGAGCTGAGCGCCACATGGGTGACCCAGCCACACAGAGCTGAGAGGCTTCCCAGACCCTCCAGTCCTGAGCTCACCCACATTCCCCCAGTGCAAAGCTACCTAGAGCAGGAGTGGGTGGGAGGGTGCTCTCCAAACGCCCCTTCCCTCTGCTCACCCCCACTCCCAGGCCTGGGGACCAGCTGCTCCCATGGACCCCCTGTATGGCCAGGACTGTGCCTGGGCCCAGCCAGTGCTCTCCACAAAGGTGACCGTCCATGACCTATGTGCCCCCATAGTACAGCTGGCGACAACCTCATAGCTCCCAGCTCCAGCTGGGTGGGGGCCTGGTTCCAAGCTCCGGGCCTCCTGTGGGTATGGAGGCTCTGCTCGCTGCCCCCACTGTCCTCTTCATGCCCACCTGGAGACACTGCACGCCCCGTCTGGGCCACCGGGACAAAGCAAACATCGCAGCAAAGCAAGTCAAATGAGTCGTTTGGTTTCCCAGGGCAGAGACAGGCCACGTGCACACGCTGCTCCACGGCTGACCACGTGTGCACGTGCCCAACAGGACAGTGTGTGCCCCCTCAACCAAGAAACACTTTACCACTAAAACGCCAACCATCCCTATAATGTTCCACGGGCAGGAGTCACTGATCACAGACCACCACACGTCACAGAAGGGGAGTGGAGAGGTGTGAAACAGTGTGAGAATTGCCAAGGGATAGCAAGGAAACGAGGTGTGCCTGTAAGAAATGTCACTGACCAAGAAAAATCAGAAAGACCAAAAACCAACCTGAGACACCGCGGCAGGCTTGTGTGGCCACCTGCCCCGCCCCGAGACGGCATCCTGTGAGGACAGCCCAGACCCTTCCTCTGGGGCTCCTCCACGTATCATCTGAAGTGAGAGGGTGACCCGCAGAGGGAGACCCACAGAGGGGGACCCTCAGGATCTCCCGTCCCAATCGCAGTGAGAAAGGGCGAGGGGTGAAGAAGTATGTTAGATTGTTCTCATTTGAGAAAAGCGATCTGTGGGTAGAAACTTGGGACCAGATGTCAGGAAACACGGTGGCGTCCCCTCTTTTGCAAAGACTTCACAAATACAGATTTGGGGCTCTCCCTAGAAAATGCAGAAGAGCAGTCATGGTGGACAGCCACCTGCCCATAGCAGAAATGCAGGCACCGGGGCCCTGGAAAGGCACACGGGGGAGACCCCCACGCAGCCCCGTCTTTCCTCCTTCCTCGACTTTCTCTTTGACCTGCAGGCATGAAGACATCTCCCCTATGCTGGGAAGGAAGCCTAGGAAAGCTTCCTAAGCACCTGAGTTCCGGATGCCCTGTGAACTAGGACAGTGGCCCTGGTCACCTCCCGAGGGCTTCCCACCTGCCCCAGCAGCTCTGCTCAGCATCACTCCTTACCCTCCATGACCTCCACCAGGCAGCTGCCATTGTCATCCCATGTCACAGAGACCAGAGAGGTTCAGTAACTGGTCCAAGGTTACACAGCCAGCCAGCAATGGAGCCAGGAGTTCAGTCCAGGCAAGAGCGGGTCCCAGGGTGTGCGCTCCTGACCCTCCCACCCGCTGCACCTGACATACCAGAGTTCGAGTCCCGACTTTACTGCTCTGTGGTCTCTGCCTTATCTTCCCCATCGTAAACAGGATGATCCCTACTTCCTGGGGTCCGCAGTGGGATTCGTGACCATGCGGGGAGGGGACAGCTCAGTACGCACACCGTCCGTCCTCCCCCACCCAACATCTTTCCCTCTGCGTCTCCAGCTTGCCTCTTCAAACGTGTTTTCATGGCTTGGTTTGGTTTTTGCATATCTTCCTCTTAAGACACACTGATTTCTGGGTCTGATATGGCTGATTAATTAGCTTTCCGCAGGCAAGCATCTTAACCACTCTGCTGTTTTCTAGCGCTTCCCTCCCCAAACTCCTTTCACATCAGCAAGCTGGGGCCGGGTGCACTAGCTTCCCGCTGGAGCTGAGCCCCTGGGAGAGCGCCAGGGCCACCCTGCCCGGCATTGGGGAGCCGCTTGCTCAGCGGGGGTGTCCCTCGCTTTCCCCAAACCTCCAGGCACGGGCACACAGACTGTGGGTATGGCACTGTGAGTGCATGCGCTCACATCTGCATGGAAGCTTCTGTGCAAAGCCAAAGGCCAGGATCACGTGGATCCCAGCTCAGGCCCAGCCCAACCCAGCAGGGTAAAGGGGACTAGTCCTGCTGCTCCCCCTTCTCCCTCCATCTCAGCTGCCAAAGGGCCCCACCAACCCACAAACAACTTCTGAAGTAGAAGGCCTTCCTACAAGGCCCTGGGCTTACCCCATGGCACCAGGTGCCCCACCCCCCGCCCACAGCTGCCTCCTCCACCCCTCCCAGTCCATCCTCATCCCAACCTCAGGGAGGGGCAGCCCCTCCCTCCTTCGAAACTCTGTCCCCATGCTCCCTCCCAGGGAGGGCCCACCCCCACACCGCTGCCCCTGCTCCTGGCTCATTCTCCTCTCAGCCACTCTCTCAGAGCATACTAATGATGCCACTTCTTACTGGCATCCGGGGTCCTCACTGCTCCCATCTCCTAGCACAGAGCCAGCTTCGAACAGGTCTCCGTGCACGTGTGTGGGAGGGATTTGGGATGCTGGCTCTGTGTGACAGCATCTGTTGCCGGAACCTCCCTCTGGCTCATAGGCAGGGACCACCCGGCCCTGAGAGCCCTGTGGAGTCAGACGTTCCGGAGAAGGCTGAGCCACGGCCAGACCTCCCCGGAATCCAATATGGACACCAATCCCTCCATAAATGAAAGCAGATCGGCTCTGCTTAGTTCCAGCTCCCTGCCAAGGCAGTGTCACACCCGTTCCCCGTCACCCCACTGCCGTCCCCGCTTGGGCGCTCTGGCCCATCCCAGCGCTGCACAAGCAGTGGCCTCCTGCAGGTGGGAGTCCGGACTGTTCCTCCCACTTGGCTCCCAGCTGGGGCACCAAGCACTGATCAGGAAGGGATGTGGGAGACACACAGCCCAAACAGGCCCGGGATGTGCCCAAGCCCTGGAGCCCAGAGAGGGGCAGCATCTTGCCTGAAGTCCCTAGGCCCAGTGTAGATGGCATCCAGGGTCTGGCTCCAAGGGAAGGGTTGGGATGAGAAACAGCCAGCCACGTCCGGTCACTCAGAGACATGCAGGGGCCTGAGCCCTCTCCCTGCAAGGCTTTGTTCGTCCTGCAGCAAGAGGCCCCCATATTATGCCACGCGCACCCCCATACCGACATAATCACCCTCACACTGCCCTTGGGACTCGAACTGTGCCGGGATTCTCCGTGGGACCTCCAGAAGTCCCCAAAGCCAGGCTCCAGCCCAGAGGAACTGTCCCCCCCAAGCCCAGAAACGGCCCCCCCCCAGCTCCCCCCACCCCCCCCCCCCCCCGCGCTGCAACCCCCCCCCCCCCCCGGCGGCCCCCCCCCCCCCCCCCCCCAGTTAACAGGGACCAAGCCTGACCTGGCACCATGAGAACTTTCTGGAAGAGACAGGGAGTCCCAGGAACCAAGCATAGTCTTTGCACATGGGTGCATCAGAGCCAGGCTTCGCTACTCACAGCTGTGTGGCCTTGGCCAAGTCACTTCACAGCTCTGAGCCGTGGTTCCCAGCGTGGGTAACAAGGCACGTCCTGCTAGGAATCCGTGCAAGGAATAAGCGAGGTCACTGCATCCGAGCTTGTCGCCGGGCCAGGTGCACACAACTGTATACTACCTGTGTTGTCCTGTCTATTTGAAGACACCAACCCCTGCCCCTGACCCCGAGCTTCAGCTTCCTGTAGCTCATAGAACCCCGGAAACTTGACCCAAGGCCCACTGCCCAGAGGGAGCCTGTTAGGGTCCGAGTTCTCCAGATGGGTCTGAAAGAGCCCACTGGCCTGATGACCCAGAAGCCTGGAGGGAAAACTCGAGAGACGCAGGGTAGGGGGTAGCGGGGAAGAAGAGAGAGGGAGAGAAGGGATCTTCCCTTTTCTGTTCAAAGCTGTTCTGGGTTTTCCCTCCAGAAAGGGGCACCTACAACACAGTGCTTAAGAATGGACCCCAAGAGCCGCCATTGGGTCAGCGGTGTGGGCTAGGAAGAATGTTTCCAGAGCTGGACTCAAAGCCCTTGGCTTGTGAGGATGGCCCGGCTGTCCTGGCTTCTCCACTGGGCTCAGGGCCACCCGCCAGACCCCAGCAAGCAAGACTATACTCGCTGACCATGGGAAAGTCGTGCCCGGCACGGTGGGCCTGGACGCACGGCCTTCCTCCCCAGATTAACACGGGCCCTGGCACATGGCTGCAGGTCCCAGGCTGTCCCAGCATGTCTGCAGCTGCTGGGGAGTCCCAAGTGTAATTCCTGGGGGACCCTGCGATGGGTAGTGTGACCTGGGGGGTGAAGCTCGCACCTGCTTCCCTCCCGTAACCGGGGGTGGTTGAGCTTGACGGGGGGCCAGCACCAACATCCCCAGGACACGATGGACACGATGATGTCCAACCCTGGGCCCCTCCTGGCAGACAGTGCAGTGGCCCAGGGACAGCGCGGCCCCTGCTTCCCCTCCCACTCCTTGCTCCCGAGGTCAGAACCTCAATCCCAATTCTTCGGTATTGGTGGTTCAGTAACACGTTCCTCTGGTCCTCTTCTGGCCAAAGTATGCCTGGAGGCTCGGCCCCGTGGGCCACTAGCACCTGCCTCTGCAGGCCACCTGTCTCCTCACCAAGCCTGGGGTGGGGGGGCCACCAGACTCACTCTGCAGTGGGTTCCCAAAGCAGTGGGCTAATCCCCTCCCACGCCAGCTTCCCCACTCAGGCCCTCTGTGGGCAGGGCCTCCATGGCTAAACCACCAGCAGAAACGGAGGATGCCTTGGACAGGCACCATGGGTAGAGGGCTTCCTGCCCGTTTTGGAGCAGGAGATGGCCAGTCCAGCCCAGCCTGCGGGACTCCATAGCCAGCAAGGGACAGGGCTTGGGGACATCTAGCTAAACTGAAAACACAAGGCTCTCATGTCCGAGTTCCAGCTGCGTGCCCTCACTGTGGAAGGAACACAGAGCACCCAAGGGTCACCTGCAGGCCTCCAGAATCCGGGCCCAAAGGGGGTGCCCATGCAGCCCCCAGGCTCCCAGGGCCAGTCCCTGAGCTCATCCCACCAAGGGGCCAAGGTCAGGAGAGGGGCAAGGTCTGTTCCAGCCTCCCGCTGACCCTGACAGGAACTGCCCCCCTGGCAGCTCTCCCAAGACTGAGAGCCGGCCCCACCAGGAGGTGGTTAGCATGGCAGCCTGGGGGAGTGGGGGCCGTGGGATCTGAGGTCCTCTCACCCTGACCTCCGTGCTGGCCCCCCCACACACTGTCCTGACTGGGTGACCTCCCAGGGGCAAGAGGACACCCAACTGCGTGATGGCAGGCTAAGCAGACTTGACAGGACTTGTGGACACAACGTCCCTGTCATTGCCCCCCAACCCATAGTGACCAGGAAGCAATGGGGTCCCTTGGCAGTCCCTCACCCAGCTCCTGCTGAGACCCTCCTGGGAAAAGCCAGCCCTGCTGGGATCCCACTCCTGCTACCACGAGGGGGTGCTGCCAACATCCTGGGCCACTGTGGGCAAGCCTCTGGATCTTTCTGAGCCTCCACTTCCCCAGCTGACTCAGAAGGCCGTGCAGACCCGGATTTCACGGCCAGCAGGCAGGGCTCAGCATCCACACTGGGCAGACAAAGAAAGCAAAGCCAAGAGGCAAAGACATAGCCTTCTTGGGGTCACATGGTGCTCAGGCCTGGATCTCCCAGGCTCTCCAACCCTTCCACCCAGCGCTTCTGCTTCTGGGGGTTTGCTAAGGGAGCTGAGATTATGATCCTGCTGTTTGGATGAGGAACAGAGAACTGTCCGGCATCTCAGGCCCCATCACCTCCTCCTGACACGCAGCCAGGAAACACAATAGGTGCCATCATTACTGGTGGCCGAGTTTCCTGAGAAGAGCCAATAACATCCCAGCTGTTCTGCTGGGCCAGTGGCATCCTCCCAGCCAGCTGCTCACAGATCTGCCCATTCCTGGAAGGCTGGAGGCCTCGGGAATCTTTCTGAACAATGGTGTGCTGGTACCAGCTCACAACAGCTCACTCTGGCTCACACCAGCTAGAGCCCATGATGCACGTCTCCTCCAAACTCCACTGTAGCTTGTGACGGCCATGGTGGGGAATTTACATGTCCATTCTCACGGGCCCTGAGAAGCAGCACACATGAGGGTTCTTTCCTGGGGGGCTGGCGGTTAACATTTACCAGCAGTAAATGTTGCTAGAGCTCACATCCCTGAGAAGGCGGCTTGGGTCTGTGGAGCACAGACCCTGCCCAAAGACACAGCAAGTACTGGGCGAGGGCAGGCTCTGGTCCCAGTCTGGTCCCTGGCGGGAACCTGTCCCCCACTACCCAGAGCAGCTCACAGAGCAGACAAGCAAGATGTCCGGTCTCTGCTTTCAAGCCCTGGGCACCAGGCACTGTTCTAGACCCTGTGGCAAGAGTGAAGGAGGGCAAGGACATGGCTCCCTCCCGCCTGCGCCTGGTGGGGCACACAGACGCGCCATATGGGAAGAAACCATAGGAAGGTTTGGAAATGATTAAAATAACAGTGTTACAAAGACTGCATTTAAATTCTGAGAGCTTATGATCAGCACAACAGAGAAAAGAGCCCAGAGAAACTGCGTCTAACACGTAGGGCTTGTGACACAGGCTGGCGGGACAGTGGCTCTGAGGGGAGGTGCGGAACTGACCCCTGCTGATTCAGAGTCTGGCACGTCATCCAGGAGAGGGACCATGCGGCACTGAGCACGCCCCACGTGGGGACAGGAGATGGAGACAGAGCTTCTAGCCCCGTGAGGGCCAGGCCTGTGGCACAGTCACTCCGCGGTTCCCAGGGCCCAGTGGAGAAAGTCGCCAGCTTGTAGCTTAGAGACCACACTCGCTACACAAAGGGACTTGGGTCAAATTCAGTGACCCAGCCCCCAGTGCCATCAGTAAGGGTGGCGACAGGGACAGCTGCTTTCCCTGATGCTTCCTCAGTCCTTGGACCCACCAAACCAGGCAATACTGCTGTCCCCATCTGACTGATGCTGAGCTAACCTGGGCTCAGAGAAGGGGAGTTGCTCTCCCAAGGCCACACAGCTAATAAGACAGAGCCAGGAAAGACTCCTCATTGCTCTGAAAGCCTGTGCTCTCAGCCACCTGTCACACTATCTCCAGGAGAAGAGAGGAAGGCCAGAAGCACAGGAGCCCCATGAGGGCAGGGGCCATGAGTCGCTCTCATTCAGTTCTGAGTTCCTGGAGTCAAGGAGGGTATCCAGAATGTGCTCAGGGCTCTGAGAAACTTGCTGAAGAGAGGGAGGAAAGGCGGGGAGGGAGGAGGGGACAGGATGGTAGGGAGAAGGCAGGAGGGAGGGAGGGGACAGGAGGGATGGAGGGGACAGGAAGGAGGGAGGGGATAAGAGGAAGAGAATAGGAGGGAGGATGGGACAGGAGGGAGAGGACAAGAAGGATGAGGGGGACAGGAGTGAGAGGACAGGAGGAAGGGAGAGGACAGGAGGGAGGAGGGGACAGGAGGGCGGTCGGGAGGGAGGGGACAGGAAGAAGGGAGAGGACATTATGGAGGGAGGGAAGGTACAAGAGAGATGGTGGGGACAAGAGGGAAGAGGGGACAGGAGAGAGAGGGGGCAGGAGAGGAGTCACAATGTTTCAGATCGGTAAGGGTCCCAGCTGATGGCACCAGCTCATGTCTGCTTATGTGACACCAGTCCTGAAACTCAGCTTCTCCAGGATCCCCTCCCCCATCCACTTACTTAATCCTGTATGTTCCCTGTCATCAAGATGCGATGACCACCAAAGCCCTTGAGAGGACTCTCTCCCCAGTGCTCTCCTCTGCCAACCCCTCTTTCCCCAAACCTGGCTCAGCGGCCACCCTCCGACTCGGGCCCCACTGAACAGGAAGGAGGCCTTCCTTCTCTGAATCCTCCAGGGCCAACATCAGTGACGACGGGAACCGCAGGGAACAGACATGGGGAGTTGTAACAGAGGACATGGGTCAGGCCCAGGGAAGAGCAGGTCCCTCGCCGGGTGCCCCCCAGTAACTGCCACCCTCATCAGTAGAGCTCGGGGAGCAAACAGACCCATTTTACAGGCGGGCAAACAGGTTCAGACACAGCGAGTGACTTGCCCAGGTTCCTTCGTGAATGGCAGAGCTGGGACATCCAGAATCGGGGTGCCCATACTTCCCCCAAATATTAGCATTTACCTCCCAACAAAATAACGTTCACAGAAAAATAAAAACAGCTAAATCTTCTACCCTCGTGTTTAGCAAACTGTGCTCGACCCCGCAGCTCCTTCTTTGTGGATGGGGAAACCAGGGCTCCAAGAAACGGACTCACTGTCCCCGGCACAGGCTAACAACAGGGGCCCCCAAGATGCCACTCGGCCACCAGCACATCCTCTGGATGCTGCTCGCCCTGTAAACAGGTTTATGGCTCCATCCTTCAAAGCACACTCAAGCGAGGTTTATTACATAATAGAAAACAAAGATAGTGTTTTCATATGTTTCCCACTCAAGGAGTTTTATTAAAATGCAATAAATCTCCAGGGCAGAGTGTGATTTTAACTCAAAGGGCAGGGAATCCAGCTCTGTTCTTCTGTAGACTGCAGGGTAAGGCAGGGGTGGGGCAGGGGGAGGAAGGGGTGCGGGAGGCAAGTGAGGGAAAGAATGGCACTCTGAGCCCACCCGCAACTCCTCCCTCCCAGGAACTGGGGCTCTGCACTCCACTGGGTCCTGGAGGGGCGAGGAGGGACAAGGCTTTGGGGTCCCATGGTCTCCCCCTCTCCATATTCCACTCTGCCGGTGGGTCTCCCTAAACCATGCGATTGCCCCCCACTGTTCCCCCCCAATGTTGCAGCTGTGTGCTCAATCCAACCCACAACCCCATGCCTAGCTCCCCACCACCTATAGGACAGAGTTTGGTCATCTCGTTCGTGCGTACAGGGCTCCTGGGTCCAACCCTCACAGGCCCCCCAACCTTGTCTCCCATCATCCTCTGACCAGCCCCTCCCAACTTCCTAAGATTCCTCCTACCAGGCTGGCTCATGCCTCCATGTTTCCATAGGCAATGTTTCCTCTATCTGGAATGCTTTTCCCCTGTCTGTCCACCTAGAAAACTCCTATTCATCCTTCAAAGCCCAGTTCAGATACCACCTCCTCTGAAATGGCCAGTTGCCCTCTCCTGCGGGTTCCTTCACAGCAGATGTTTGCCCACCCCCCCGCCATCAGTCCCTTCCTCCCTAAAAAGGCTAGTGTCTCATTCACAGCCAATATCCCAAGGCATGGCAGTGTGCTGGCACCAAGAGAAATTTTTACAAGTGGAGAACTTGGAGATGGAGCCATCTTCTTGGATTCTCCCAGTGGGCCTGATCTAATCACACAGCTCCTGGAAGGAAGGACCTGCCCAAACTATGGTCAGAGAAAGACGGGAAGTAAAAGAGGGGCGAGAGAGAGGTCGTGCTGGGCACTGAGGGTGGAGGAGGGTCATAAGCCAAGGCACGCAGGTGGCCTCGAGCAGCTGCAGAAGGCCATGGTAAAGATTCTCCGCTAATGTCTCAGGAAGGGAACACTTGGTTCTAGCCAGTGGGACCCATATCACATCGCACTTGTGCCCTCTGGAATTATGTGGTAATGAACCTGGGTTGTTTTAAGCCACTGGGTGTGTGATAATTTGTTACAGCAGCAAAAGAAAATAAACATATGAGGTGCACCCTCCTGGCCAGTTTTAGGGGGCTCCCCGCAACTCTGGGCATCCCCAGCCTCTGCGCCACTGCCTGCCTCTCCTGCTGCCTTGATTCCCGTCCCCTGCTTCACCTCCCCTTCCCTACCAAGCAAACTTCTATTCATCCTTCAGAACCCATTTCTAAGGTTCCTTTTAGGGGATGCTGTCCCCACATATCCAGTAAGTTGGGACGTCACAGCTCCTGAGACTCTGTCAGGCCTCACAGGGCTTCACAGACGGGGTGGGGGGTGCTTACCCTGGATCCCCTGTTCTCCCCCAGCTTGGTGATGTCCCATGGTGGTGGGGGTGGGCAGACTCCTGTGTTCCATTCACTCTGAGTCTCTGACACCTAGGACGGTGCCTGACACATTTCAGGGCCTCAAGAAGCACCAAGGGAGCGATGGGGCTCTGGCCAGTCAAGGTCAAAGGCTTCCATCCATTTGTGGCGTGCGCAGGACAGCGCTCCCGGGCCTGGCCGCCTCGGCTTTCCTCAGCTGGAGGAGCGTTTGTGCCGGGACAGGAAGAGGCTCTCGTGGCGTCTATCTCCTCTCCTCCTCCCTAAATGGGGCTCTGATTTCTCCCCAGCTTCCCGCCTGGCCCCAATGCTTCCAAGATGTACACCAGGATCGCAACACCCCGTGATCCAACAGGCACAGAAGGAAGCCCGTGCTCAAGCGTTTACCCTACAAAAGTCCTCAGAGACGTGGGGACAAGGTGTGGGCAGGCTGCTCCCCAGAATCCGATTGATGTCCTTACGCGGCTGGAAACGGACAATGACAATGTCCGAAAACGAGGATTTGGTTAAATAAATAATGTCTCCTTCTGCCGAGAGTTTAGAATACAGCCACTAAAAACAGTAGTCTGAAAACATTCGGGAGCATGGGAAAATGTTTAAGATATAACACGAAACTGGTATCGAAAATTTATAAAACACGTATATACTTGCATCTGAAAAGGACTAGTGAGAACATTCATCTGAAATATTAACGGCTGTAATCTCCTAAGGTGGGTTACCGCGGGGTAGTTTTTATGCCTATGTTATAGTTTCCAAAATCTCTACGATAATCATAGATTATAATTTTTTTGAAATAAGATTTTTTTTTTTAGGGAGAATTTTCTGGAGAAGAATTTAGCAATATCCTTATCAAGAACATTTTTCTTTTTTTAAAAAAGACTATTTATTTGAGAGTGAGAGAGAGCATAAGCAGGGGAGAGGGGTGGAGGGAGAGGGAGAAGCAGGCTCCCCACTGAGCAGGGAGCCCGACATGGAGCTCAATCCCACGATCCTGGGATCATGACCTGAGTCGAAGGCAGGTGCTTCACCAACTGAGCTTCCCTGGTGCCCCTCGAGAACATCTTTCAGGGGGTGGATGGCGGCACGCAGCCCCCAGTTAAGGGAATGTGAAGTGACTACCACGGGCCGTGTTTCTCAGATTCTGATCCTGCTCAGTAAACCCCAGGGGCCTGTGTCTGTTCTACAGAGTGGAGAACACAGAAACCCTGATCCCAGGAGGAGGTGAGCGGCGGGCTGTGGGAGAGGGTCTGGGAGAGCCCAGGGGAGGTGGCTGGCCCAGCTGGGGAGGGGACATCTGCACACAGCCGGGACAGGGCCAGGGACACAGGGCAGAGTTCTTAAGGAGGTTGTCCCCAGGGGGCCCTTCAAAGAGGGAGCTGGGGAAGTGCTCTAGACTAAAATCTGCAAGTGTACTGAGCACCAAAGAGACAGCCCTCGACTAAATGCAGGCCCAAGAATCAGATCATGACCCCAAATTCACAGGCTGCCTCTCCCCACTGAGCCCCATCCCCCATTTCTCCGGAAGGATCCTAGAGTTTGGGAGGCTGTGCTGTGGGCTCAGAGGGACAGGATGGCCTTCGCAGCCGGCCAGCAGCCATCATCGCTGCAACGGGCCTCCTTGCCATTGCTAGATGCTGCAGGGTCCTCCCAAAGGAGGTGGGGTCCTGTGTGCAGTCTTTCAGAGCCTGGGGCTGGCCTTTCCAGCCTGCAGGAATGGGGTCACAGGAACAGGACACAACGAGAGCAGGAGGGAGAAAACCACAGGAAGGATGAGGGGTGAGCCCAGATGGCATATGGCTTCCCCAAGGGCAGACCCCCACCCCACCCCCAGGAAGCTGGACTCAGGCTTGACCAGGCTGGAGAGGACTAGAATGTTCCTGTCACCTGCCGGGGCCAGCAGCTGTACTCCCTAACGCAGGCTCAGGTCACCAAAGGTTTGCTGGGGCGTGGGGCATGAGGCGTGCTGCACCAGGGCTGAAACCGGCGGCAGGGGGTGGGGTGGGGTAGGGGTGTAACTGGGGCTGCAGTGGACGAGTTTACCCATGCGGGAGGCACCGTGCAAAGAGAGCTGCCCTGGAAGGGCAGGGACACTGTAGTGGTGCCAGAGGACAGGACCTTCCTCCAGAAAGTCCTCCTTGACCACCACCCACTCTACCGAACTGAGTGCAGGCATCTAGTCCTTCCCCGGTTCTCTCAGGTTCATCGTGGTGCAGAGTATATGTCATCGACCTGCATCGTTTGCTCATCTGTGCCTGCTACTAAACTGGGGTTCTTGGGGCTGCTTCACCATGCCTTACTCCAACCCAAAGCCTGAATGGCTGGATGCAAGGATGGAGGGGTTGGGGGATAGAGAATGGATACATGGGAGATGGAAGGTGGGTGGATGGAAGGATGGGTGGATGGGGGGTGGGGGTGGACAGGGGATGCATGAGGGCAGATAGAGGACAGATGGATGGATAGAGGGATACGTAGATAGATGGATGCCTGGATGCCTAGGGTTTGGTAGGTGGACAGGAGAGGGATACTGGGTGGATGGAGGATGGATGGATGGATGGATGGATGGATGGATGGATGGATGGATGGGTGTGGGGGTTGGTGAGTGGACGGGGGACGAACATGCAGGAGATGGATAGATCAATGGATGAAGGATAGACGGACAGAAGGGGGATGAACGGATGAGGAGATGGATGGTGGAGAGAGGTGAAGGAAGCAAGGGGAAGAGGTTGGGGGAGGGGAAGAAGGAGGAGAACGGGCAGCAGACAGGAAGATAGTCACCACCAGCTGGGAGGAGTCCTGGGAGGGTCGTGGAACAGGGGGAGCCAGGACCTGAGTGAGGACAGAGGGAGGAAGAAGAGGCTCGGGGCTGGGGATGCTGAGGGACTTCCTCAAATGTCCTGTGACCTTCCAGCCACCCCAATTCTTGTTCTAGAGTATTCTACAGGCACCTCAAGGCCTCAGAGCCTGACCTCATCAAACTGTTGATTCAAATCGAATTATTTACTGAATAGATTCAACCCCTGAAAGCTTTTAACTCAGTGCCGGTCCTGATCCCTGTCTGCTCTGGGCCTTGATTAAATCAAGCTCAGGCCTCCATGATGATGCTGAAGCCCTCACCATGAGAGGCCGGTGGGGGAGGGAGGACACCTACTAAGTGCCAGACGTCCACACATTAGCTGCTGTCCTCACGTTGCCATCTCTGGCTCAGGGGAGACAGGAGACGATGCGGCGAG
The DNA here is from genome assembly GCF_002288905.1 of Enhydra lutris kenyoni. Classification (NCBI taxonomy): domain Eukaryota; kingdom Metazoa; phylum Chordata; class Mammalia; order Carnivora; family Mustelidae; genus Enhydra; species Enhydra lutris. The sequence continues at coordinate 65,898,253 of NW_019154105.1, read as the reverse complement.
GCAGGGAGGTCTCAGAGCCCAAACGGAAGCACGACGCGTGCAGGGCATGAACCACACAGCAGCAGGGCCCAAGTTAGCCTCGGGGTGAAGCCCCTTGAAGTCTAAGGCTCCCCTGCCTTCCAAGAGGGACTCCATCGGCCCAGTGCATCCCCATTCGCCCTGACGCTTGGGACCCCTGAGGGACTGCCATCAGCTCAGGAAGGGCGCGCACCATCTCTGTCCACCTCACCCTGGGACATTGAGCCACATGGACGTCCCCACCCCCGCTGTCATGCATGTCTGCAGGGCAGGACCTGGAGGCTGCTTTGTATCAGTGCACGTGGGGAGTCCTCAGAGGACTGGGGCTCACTGCCTTGAGCACCCCAGACCCTGCGTTCCCAACACAGAATGCTCAAATTCTATCCAGGGAGACAGGATAGGACCGCAGAACCCACTCGGATTTTAAGCAGGGTTGGGTAACAATGCGATAACATCCTACAAGAACAGAAGTGATCTCAACACCTCAAATGCCAACTCCACCAGAACACAAAATCCATGAAACAGAGCTTCCAAAGTCAGTGCCCAGGAAACCCGGTCCCAGGAAATGCTCAGCGAACAAAAATACAATAATACATACATATTAATATGCATAAATAAAATGGAATTGAAATTAATCTGATTTAATTTAAATTTTAAATGAAGTAACATTTAAATAAAATCAAAATGAAAGAGCGCAGTCTCGGATGAGATGGAGAAACGCCTCCCAAGTCCCCCCAGGAGACGTCCGAGGGGCACTGGCATGTCAGAGATGCCCAAAGTCCTGAGGCAGAGAAACCTGGTCGATTTTCAACCCAAGAAGTTTTCCTAAACTTAGAGGACCACAAAACGTGTATTTTCACCAAACCCCTATGACCAATGTGATATATGCAACTGTCACTCAGGGAACATTGCTCCGCTCCCCTCCCCACTGGGGTTAGGATGAACACCGCGAGCTGCTTTGGTAGACAGAATTCTAGCAGAAGGGAGGTGAGCAGAAGCCATGAACGTGCTCGTGGGGTTGGCTTGGTTCTTGAGAGGCTGTGTGGCGCAGGGGAAGAACATGTCCTCACGACCTCTATCCTGTCAGCCTGGTCCCAGAACAAACACAGGGGGAGCAGGCCATGCCCACCAGCGTGCAGCCTAAAGTAGAGCTGCCTGTCCATGCCCTGTGCAAGGAAGCCAAGCCAGTCCACCCAGGGGCGTGAGGGTAAGTATGTGGTTCACACCACTGAGCTCAGGGTGACTTGTTAGGCGCCCTTATCGCCCACAGAATGACTCTTCTAAGAATCGTGCACAAAATAACGTGGCAAAGACAAATACTCATAAGAGGCATCATTCTGATAAGCTATCTGGAAAGAGGTGCACCTAGGGGGCTCCGTCGATGAAGCGTCTGCCTTCTGCTCAGGTCATGATCCTGGGGTCCTGGTATCGAGCCCCGAGATGGGCTCTGCGCTCAGTGGAGTCTCCCTCTCCTTCTGCCCCTCCCCCTTACCTGTTCTCTCTCTCTCCCTCCCCCCAAAAATAAATAAAATCTTTTTAAAAAGAAGCCATTGGGAGAGAATGAACAGCGTCTGCTGGGAGCCTTAGAATCAAGGGTCCTGGAGAGCATCTGGGCTCTTCGCAGCAGAGAGGCAGGGTTTAAGAAAACGTTAAGCCTCCCAGAGGAAAAAGATGGGCGGCCCAAGCAGGTGAATCCGAGGGGAGGAAACTTGACAAGTCACTATATACAGAGAAAGTATGTCCAGGTTCATGAAGAGTCACAAAGATGAGAAATAAACAAAAATGCGAAATCACAAAGATGAAATACACCCTCACACCCACCCTAGTGCAGACGCACGAAGCCTGATGGTTGTGGAGACGTGGAGCGGGCATCCCTCAGCAGACAGACGGGCAGCAGGGAGCAGAGAAGGAAGCTAGAGATGCGTGTGGGGATGCTCATGGCAGCCCTGATGGGAATAACAAAATCGGGGGCGGGGGGAATCCTCACACTCCCCCAGCAGGGGGACGCAGACATCAGCCAGCTAACGCGTGCTGCACGGAGAAATTACCAAAACTGAGTTGGGAATATAAATTAGATTTCGAAAGGCACCATGAGGTCATTTATATCAATTCTTTAAACACGCTGAACAGTAGAACCCATCGATGGTGGACTGATGCACACGCATGTCGTTCACCGAGAATGCACACTTGGGGACGGTCCCCGCCAGTTTCAAGACGGTGGTTTCTTCTGGGTGGGCGATGGCGGGGTGTGGGGGATGGGAGGAGAGAGGAGAGAGCTGGGCTTGATCAGAATCTGTAAGAGTGTGTTTTTCAAAGAGATAGAAATCCCAGGCAGGAAAAAAAAAAAAAATTAACATCTATGACAGGGAGGGACCTGGTACAGGGCTAGCCCAGGCTCAGCTCTCAGCTTCCGTGGCTTCACCCAGACTGTCCCCGCCCATCACCCACTAGCCCCCACCGGCCAGGTGACCCCAAATAGTTGCCAGGGAGTGCAGGGGGTCGCGAACGTCTGCTCCAGGCTGTGGGTCCCAGGCGGGCTCGGCTGCGGACTTGGCCGCCACTGTTTCAGGGCTAACCCTTCTTCTGTTTGCCCAGGAATGGTCTCAGTCTTCAAACTGCCTGCCCAGTGTCCTGGGAAGCCCCTCAGGTCACATTGGCTGCCCCATGTCTCCCAGCATCTGGAGGAACAGCCCCAAACCAGGAGAAGGACCGAGCGACATTCTCCTGCACGCAGGGAATGGGAGCACAGGAGCCCTTACACACCATGCCTTTCTTAGTTCCGTGTTCCAAATGCTATTTATCTTTCCCTTGAAACCGTCATGGTTCTACCCCGGAATGGATACAAGCCATATCATCTTTCCGCGGGACCACGAGCGCCAACGTTCTACACCTGCCACTGTAGCTTCCAGCCCTTGAATCCCTTGTGCTGGGACAAGGAATGCTGGGCTGCCCCAGTGACAGCCTTGGGAAGCCACTGGGGACAAGTGAATAGGACCAGACTATGGGCATGTGTGCTTCTCACGTCCCCAGAGCCCTGCAAGGGCAGAGGCTGGGAGGGGCAGCAGGGGGAGAGGCGAGGAGCTGGGAAGGGCTACAAGGCCCCACCATGGATGGAGCAGCGCAAAGGGAGCATGGCTAAGAATGGAGAACCAGGGGCCAGGGCAAGAGCCATTCAGGAAGTCAGATCTGGGTGGTGTGGCCAGAGGGGACATGACCATGCCGAGAGCTGAACAGCGGAGCCAAACCCACATGTCCATGGCCGACCTCCAGAGATGGTACACAGCCTCCTTTGGAAAAGGGGCAGTTATGGATGTGATTAAGTTAGAGCCTGTGAGATGAGATCACCCCAATCACCTGGGCCGGTCCTAAATCCAATGGTAAGTGTCGTCATAAGGCACACACAAAGAGGACAGACACACAGAGGAGAGGCCATGGGGACGGGGCTTGGAGTCCGCTCAGCCCCAGGAGCTGGAAGAGGGGGAAGGACCCTGCTCTGGAGCCTCAGGGGTAGCCCGGCCCTGCCCACAGCTCCATCTCGGGCTCTGGCCTCCAGGGTGGGGGGAGAATGAATTCCTGTCACTTCTATCCTTTGTTCCAGCGGCCCCAGGACCTTCTCACAGACTGGACATCAGGCAAGTGCTGGGCAGGCTGGTCTGAGCGAGAGTGGTCCTCCTGCTGCTAATCGCCCCGGGATACCACTTCAGGAAGTGAAGCCTCCTAAAGGAGATGAGCGGGTATAAACATCGAAGACAAGGGTGACCAACATGATTTCTCAGAACCTCCTTCTCTCCCACCTCATTTAAAACATCAGGACCAAGAGGAGGAGGAGGAAAACTACATGTCTACATGCTTTACGGCGGTGCCGTGGCTAGCGTCAGAAGGAACCCATTCCAGCATGAGTTCGAGGCCCCAGAGCACCCTGCTGCGGCCACAGGCCAACAGGGACGAGCTGGAAACAGATGCGTGAAGAACGCGAGACATTATTCCAGGTCTGACTCCATAAACATGACCACGTGAGAAAGATAAACAGAGGAAGGAATGGCGCTGTACAGGGAAGGGGGTTGCTTCTGACATGACTAATTCCTTTGCATGTATTTTTAATAAAGGAGAGGAAATGTCTGCGTACAATGATGAGAACACGGAGAATTAAAGCCTGTTGATTTGCTCTGGAGAAAACCTCCATCGAGACCATGTACCTTTCTAGGGACATTTCGGGTTGGGTCAGCTTGCTGGGCATGCACAGTCTTCCAGGCAGGGACAGGTCAGGACCTGAGGCTCGGGGTGGAGCAGAGGGACCCCCCGTCCCAGCGGCCCCATCCCAGCGGCCCCGAGGTGGGTGGTTGTCCTCTCTCTCGGCTTTTCTACCCGCATCTGAAGAATCTGAATCTGGAGTCCATAAGCAAGAAGGCCCAGTCCCTATACCCCAGGGATGGCCCAAAGCCACTGTCCCCACCGTGTCCCCCACGAGGATGGGCAACTCTGTCCCATGGGCACAGATTACACCGAGGAGGGCTGTTCACTGTCAAAACAACATCTACGACACCTCCGTCTCCTCTGTGTGCAGCCCATGGAGATGCTACCGAGAGCGGAGGACCCCGGGGCTTTGGACGGTTGGGGGGTGCTGAGGAAGGAGAAGTCCCCCACTTTAGAACTCAGCCGGCATGCGGCAGGCAGGGCCGACAAGGGGACTACAGAATTCCGCTTGGGGGAAGAGAAGACTCGGGCGCCTCGGTTCTCTGCATAACCCAGGCACTCATCCTTGGAACATCCTCCCAGCGAGGGGAACGGCCTCCATAGGCCAGCCCTTCCCCAGGGGGCCTAACCCTGAAACCAGTCCCAGAGCACAAACCCTCAAAGGGCTGCCACGAGAGGGTTAAGAAAAACCCAGGGCGGCACGTGCGGCTTACTCCCCAGACCCGGCGCCATCAGGACCGCCATTGACCGCACCAGCTGGCCCCCAGGCGACACCATCCTCATACAACGGGGAAAGGACCCAGCTCGAGGTGCCATTTCAACACCGTCCCAAAGGCTCGTAGGAATCCCCCAACAAGAGCCAACGGAATCAACCATCATGCTCCTGCCCTAGAAGCAAAACCAAAAACCAAAAAATAAATCAGCTCGAGCCCCCCCCCCACCCCAAACACACACACACACACACACACACACACACACACACACACACACACGGGACTCCTGATGAGCAGGTCTGGGTGTTGTTCATGGATTTCAAATAGCAAAATGAATTAATTGTTCCTTGAGAAACACATCTTGAAAACCAAAACGGCTCAACACCCAGGGAACATGGGAGCAACGGTCAGCACTCACAGGAAACAGGATCCTTGCCTGAGAAAAGTTTTTCAAGGAGGGCGTGAGACGCTGGGAGCCTCCCTCCCCGCTGTCTGGGTGAGCGGGTGTAAACATCGAAGACAAGAGTAACCGACATGATTTCTCAAAACCTCCTTCTCTCCCACCTCGTTTAAAACATCAGAATGGCTGCTTGACATTCTTGGGCTGAATTCACATCTCACATAGAGACCCCCCCCCCAATTTATACACCAAGCTCTTCAGCTAAGCCAGAGAGAAAGAAACACGTCTGAACAATGAGGGGAATCACGTATTTGGTGGACTCTGAGAGCCACATCTCAAGTGTAGGGCACAGGCAGAGGGCATTTGCGCACTGACCTGAATTCACGATGCAAACCGTCTTCCCCCTGCGAGGAGAAAAGGAAGCGGGGGGAGGACACACGGAAAGAAAAGCCAGCAAATACACTTTCTATAGGGCTGTCTCTTTTCCAGGGCTGTGTGGGCCCACGGGGGACACCCTCAATCGCCTTCCATGTCCTCTACACGCTTTGTGCAACCAAAAGGAAAGTTGGGAGACCATCAACTCACAGGGCTGCTCCTGCTGGGCATGGGGGGGTCTCGGCCCTCAGCCCAGGGAGACACGCAGGTGCATAAGGAGCGGTGACTTACCGCCACAGAGAACTTTCCAGAACCTTCCCCATGTCTGCATGGTAATACTTCGTCAGGATCAAGATCACCTGTGGTGGCAACAGAGAGAAGAAATCAGTGGGTTTCACGGTTCTGAACGAAGGGGGATAAGACGACACCCCCCCACCACTGCCCAGGATTTGGGGTGTTGTGTTGAACATCAGTTGCCTGGACCCTCCTGGCGGGCTCTCTGGGGGGGCTCCAGCCGCCCTGCAGCAGAGTGCCTTGAGTCTAGGTTCTGAAACCTCACCCCACTCTTCACAGTGACCTTGGGAACATCCCAGTCCTGCTACTGGCACCCAGTAGCTGCCAGGAAACACTCAAACCCAGCCTTGGACCTTCTCAAACTGGGCCTCCTCTTGTCCTGGGTGCAGCCCCGGCGGGCGTTCTTGGCTGATCTCCAAGTCCCCATCTTCGGAACCCTTGTCAGAGGCATTCTGTGCCCAGCCTGGGCCCCAGAATGGCGGGTTATGGTTACCCCCCTCCCCCACCCCACCCCACTGCACCCCACCCCCCGGCAAGCACTGGCTGATGGCAGAGCCAGCAATGGGCTGTGGAAGGCCCGAGAACAGCCGAGCGGGCCGGCGGTGGGCCGCACACAGCGGAGGACACACACACTCACGCGAGGGATGCCGAACAACTCATCACACACACACTGGGCCCCGTGTGACAGAGCCTGTGCCATCTCACACCCCTGAGAAAAGGCAACTGTTCGTTCTGATAAAAACACCTGTGTCTAAGAGCACCAGAAAGTTCTCACAGAACAACAGAAAGGAAGTAAGGACTGGCCTTGCCCGGCAGGAAAAAGCGCCTTCTCCCCAATTATTTCACTGGCCAATGCATTTTCCCATACATCAAATTTCATTTCACTCACTGTCAGTCCCTATTAGCTGCTCCTAACACTCCCGCTGCCATGGGAACCCCAGGAAGTAACCGGGGAACACCCACCCCCCCAGCAGAGCCATTACCCCAACTAATCTGGGGTCACCACACCGGCCATCCCTGAGTTTGGTTTCCTGCCGGCGGCACCTCCTCAGCTCTCGGGTTTGGGGGCTCAGCTGCCCCCCGACATGGTCTGCCTGATCGTCCTCTCCCCAGTGATGAAAGCAGGGAAGGCATGAGGAGGGGACGCCGGCCGCGACGGGATAGTGTGCATCCTAGAGGCAGGAATGATCAAAAACCAACTCGAGGGGCGCCTGGGTGGCTCGGTGGGTTAAGCCGCTGCCTTCGGCTCGGGTCCTGATCTCAGGGTCCTGGGATCGAGCCCCGCATCGGGCTCTCTGCTCAGCAGGGAGCCTGCTTCCTCCTCTCTCTCTGCCTGCCTCTCTGCCTACTTGTAATCTCTGTCTGTCAAATAAATAAATAAAATCTTTAAAAAAAAAAACAAAAAACAAAAAAAACCAACTTGAGGCCCCATCCACAGAGACGCGATCAGCCCTGCCTTGCTCGGGAACAAAGCGATTTTCTCCTGCCGGGCTCTCAGGCTGCCCGAGCCGAGCAGGAATCCTCTGAAGACCGAGGGAGACAGGCAGGGTGACAGGGCCTGGACGTGCAGGAGACAAGCGTATTTTTAACCTATTGATTTATATTTCATAGTCTCGCTGTTCCCAGAGGGGATTTCGAGGAGCTGGAGTGTGACAGCTGGAAGGGACCTCAAAGTCTGTTTAATGCAGCCCCTCCAGGGTGAAATCCTCAAGCCAACATCCTTATCGAGCCCCAGCCATTTCAGCCTTGCCCACACACTTGGAGGAACGGGGAGCTCACCCCCTAACATGGCACTTCAGCCCTTCTGCAGGCTGAGCTCCTTGTCTGGGGGTTTCTGCTGCTGGGACTAGTCCTCCTCTGGGGTCCCTTTCCAGGCAGGGCTAGTGCCCCTCCCACCCCCTTCTGGGAGGGGCTCTCCACTTAGGCCCAGCCCCTTCATATTCCCAGTACCAACCCTACGGGGCCTTCTGGACCCTCTTCCCACCGCCACTCCAAATTCCTTGGGTAATTCCTACAAGACTCTCAGATCTCAGCCTAAGTGACAGCACCTCCCGGAAGGCTCCTGGACCCCTCCCCTGGTTCAACGCCCCCCACACTTCCCAGACACTGCGCTCTCCCTTCCGGCACCCTCCCAGGGCCAGTTCCTACCACATGATCATGAGCCCTTTGGGGGAGGGGACTGTGTCTTGCCTCGGGTCCCAGCACTGGGCATGCTTCCTGCTAACATGACTAAGGCCTGTTTCTACTCGGGACCCACGGGCCTCTCATCAGCCCCACTGACCGATGAAGGAGACAAGCAGAGGGAGGGTAAGCCCTGTGCGCACAGCCGGTGAGCACCTGGGCCAGCCTGGGAGCCCAGACGGTGTGTCCTCCGCACTCGGGGTGAGGCTGGGTCTCTGCCATCTGTGCGCGGATACCATCCTGAAATTCTCACAAGGGTTTGAACAAGGGCCGCATGTTTTCGTTACTGTTTGAAAGTCGTTACAAAAAACTAAAAAGTATGGCCTGCCCTTGGGGGATGGGGGGGCGGGGGTTCCTCCATGAACAGCTTTGGAAATAAAATATCCTGGAACTATTTTCCAGTGGCTGGCCTATCCCCGCAGCTCTGGGTGCTTTGATCTGGTGGGAGAAAAGTCTGGAACAGCAGTTGGGGCTTCTAGCTCCCAGCTGTGGCCAATGGTCTCCTCCCATCCCTGAGGTGGCCAGAGCCCACCACTGGCCTCCGTGACTCCTTCCAGACAGCCAGGAACGCCCAAGGAGGAGACCAGGATTGGAGAAAAGCCCCTGCAGGGAGAGGACGGGCCCCTCGGGTCCCAGGTCACCCCTGTGTCTCCTCCCCGCACTGCCAGTCCCCCAGGCCCAGGAGGTGTCATGGGATCATGGCAGGGGTGCTGCTCCTGACAGATGTCCCGTCCCCTGGGTCCAGCCAACCTGTGACCCCAGGAAGAGAAGCCGGGCTCTGTGGACTTCCCAGGCCTGCTTGTCCTTGAGGCTGCTGGGCTGTGGGTTCCATCGGGGGCAGGGAGGACATGATCTATTTCATTCCACCCGAATTCACAGAGCCTAGCACAGAGCAAAAGTTCACCAGTTTTCATTGAATGAATGAATGAATGAATGAATGAATGAATGAATGAATATCCCTTTCTAGAAGCTGATCCAGGGCGAAGACAGAATCTGTCAGGCCGAGGCCACAGCCAACCCCAGCTGACCCCACTAACCCCTGCTGTCGGGGGCTCCCTCCAGAGCCCATCCATCTCCTTCTGACACCAGCAAACACCACCTGAGGGTCTAGAACTCGCCCCGTTCTTGAGGACCCCGCTTGTCCACAGTGATGCCTTCCAGCCCTCAGGAGAGGGATCTCATGAATCCTGGTGGGGGGAGCCCACCCCCTTCCCAGGGACAGCATACATGAGGTGTCCCCAACCAGAGTGTCCCAGGCAGCCAGGACCAGCGGGCTGGTGTGCGACCCAAGCAGCCCCCAGGGCCCCCGCTTGGTTTAATGTTCTGCTGTCCCCATCTTGAAATTCTTAAAAATGTTTGAACAAAGGGCCCTATGTTTTCACTCTGCATTGGACCCTGGGAATAGCATAGCCGGGCCTGATATTCCCCAGTCTGAATCCCCCTCCAGCCCCTCGTAGAGCTGGAGAGAGAGAGTCTGCGGACACCCCATTCTACCCAAGCCTGCTGGATCTCATCTCCTGGTCAGGGAAGCAGCAGGATGGGCCCAGGTGGAAGGCTATAGGAGGCATCAGATTGAACACCGAGCCTTTGGAAATGGAGAAACAGATTCAGAGGACAGACGTGTGCTCAGCAGGGGCAGACCTGGTCCCCCAAGAGCCCCATCCGGGGCCCAGGAATAGCTTCCACAGGCAGGAGCCATGGGCCTCGCCAGCCTGCTCCTCCACTGAGTGGCAGCCCAGGGCTCTCTCCCCAAGAAAGAAAAGAAACCCTAACTCATGCAGAGAGCTTCTGCAGGTCGTGGGGCCAATTCCAGACCCAGATGGTGAGTCATTGTCCCCATGACCCCCAGCAACACACCCTTCACTCCTCAGGCTCCTCAAGGAGCCTATACAATGCGCTTAGAAACAAGGCAGCGGGTCTGTCCTTCAGAGTCCCTGCAAGGGGCTTCCGGACACAGCCCTGCAGCTGGAGGATCCAGCAGAGTCACCCGCCGGCAGGGGACCCGTAAGGGGCGTGAGCAGATCTGCCGGTTGGAGAGGAGGCTGGCTCACGGTGGGGAGCGCCAGGGCCCAGGGCTGCAGAGCCCAATGGCACAATAAGAAGCATCTCCACCTGCAAACAGTGTTCACCTTCGTCAGGTGCCCCAGGCATGGCTGCACCCACATCTCCAGCGGAATCCAACAAACGAGGAGGGTGCAGTGCATGGGGACAAGCCTGGCCCTCCAAGCCTCAGTTTCCTTAGCTGCGCATCGGAGCAGACTCAGTAGGGCGTCACAAGGCTGCTGGGAGGGTGACATCCATCCACACGGGCTTCCACCAGAAATCAGAGCACAGGTATCCCGGGGCCCGGGCCCCCTCCCCCTGTATGGCCACGGGCACGTGTCCACATCAGCTGTTTCTGTATCCTGGGGAGGGAGCTCCCCCAGCAGCACTGACCAGGGGCCCTGCTGTGGCCGCCCGTGAAACACGGGGCCCCTGCCCATGGCCAGCACACAGCCAGGCCTCATTTGGCTGCGCAGTCTTGAGTGGAGATGCAAGTCCTTTGTGTGGGTGGATCACTGAGCCCTGCGCCTTCTACGGGCTCAAGAATAATCCAAGAAAAGTAACAGAGACTCTGGCTCAGTTCAGCTGTCCATCATTAAGCCCACTGCACACAGACACACACACACACACACTCACGCAGCAGCGAGAATTCAGGCTCAACTGTGAACTCCGAGAACGGACTTCCCATCAGAAAAGGAAAATTCAGGGCCCAGAAGGGCCCCCTGCACACTGATGAGTCTTCCCCTGCCCCTGCCCCTGCCCCTGCCCCTGCCCCTGCCAATTGGGACAGGGCCGGCCCATGTCAGGCGAGGTCCTCGCTGCTCACAGTGGGGTCTGTGCCCAGGCATGCACACTTCCCCAGAGCTCCCAGAAATGCAGAACCCGAATGGAGCCCCACCCCCGACCTGCTGACTCAGAATCTGTGTTTTAACCTTAATGTTTAAGAAACCACACTGACATGTCTCTGTACGCAAAAAAGGGCCTGAGTCCCCATCTGCTCACCCCCATCAGAAGCCCAGACAGGGGAGGGATCCAGACCAGGGACACCTGCAGAAGCCCACCCTGGCTCTCTGCCCCACGGTGCACTGAGCCCCACAGGAGAGATGCTGAAGATGGGAAGGAGGCTAGTGTCTTCCCCCATGCACTGACTGTGCCCATTACACAGGTGAACACACTGAGAACAGAGACATAAAACGATAGCCCCTAGATCATACAGCTAGCATTTGATGTGGGAACACAAAGAATAAATGAGGCATCCAGTGTTGAGAAAAGGGAGGTCAAAAAAGAAGGCAGAGAATAAGATGTCTTATGGTGACTTCGAGTATTCATTCAACAAACAGTCTCATCGCTCACTATGGCCAGCAGGGGGAGCCACAGAGAAGGAGCAGCCGGGTCCCCTGGGCCCACGGATGCGGACCTTCCCTCCACACTCAGGCTTCCAGGATGCCCAGGAGAGCATGCCAAGGTGTGTTCTGCGGTCTGTAAACACACGTTGCCACACAGAAAGGTGGAAGGCCGCCCACACCTGGGGATCCTCGCACACACAAAGGGATGCTTTCTGTCCCGAGCTGGGAGCTAAGACGCCCTCCTGGGGGTGCCTTTGTGGAGGCCCGATCCAGCCCCAGCACCTCACCACATGTTCCAAAAAATGATGAGCTTTGGCGGGGGCGGGGGGTGGTGAGGGGGTGGGGGTGGGGTTGCTCCTCGGGCCCCAGCAGGAGGGTGCCTCTGGTGGCAGATGGTGGCAGCTGTTTTCATCGACCCCAACAGCCCATGCTGGTGGAGGAGGCTGGTCTACAGCTGGCAGGGAGGGGAGGTGATGGAAGGTGACGGACATCAGGATGGCCTCCCAGTGCCAGCAGGCCCTCCCGGAGGCTCCCCGGGGCTGGGGGCTCCAGCCGGGCCAGGGCATGTGTGAGACAGCAGCTTGCCAGCTGGCCTTTATGTGAGGCCCATGGCCCCTGGTGTCACCCTCTACCTGTACTCGGAAGGATGCTGGTCCAGGGCAGAGAGAGCCGGCTCGCAAAGGAGCCGCAAGAGGCCAGCACCTTCGACAGGCTGCCGGTGGGTGTGTAAGACACACTCATGGTGAAACCAAAACCTCACAGCTCAGAACTGCAGCCCGTGGACGCTGTGGCCTGGCAATGACCCCCGCCCTGCCCCAGGGCGCTACTCTGCAGACGTCCTTGTGCATGTGGAATGATGGATGTCCAAAGTCATTTCCTGCGACACCGTAATCGGGAGAGACTGGAAATGGGCCGGGATAGATGGCCCGCAGCCCGACCACCCTCGGGAGCACCTCGCAGCCGTAGGGAGGAGGAAGGAAGGCCTGTGGATGGCACGGACGGGCCTCCAGAATGCCCACTCAGTGAACAGAGCCACTGTTAACTGTTAACACACAGTAGATGTAAAAACCACAGGATCATGGCCCACTTGGAAAGAGTTAAAATGGTGAATTTTAGGTCACTCGAGTGTTATCTCAACTGAAAAACTGATGGGATCGGGGCTGGATGAGAATGGCGCTGGACAGGATCGGGGCTGGACAGGATCAGGGCTGGACGGGATTGGGGCTGGATGGGAATGGAGCTGGATGGGATAGGGGCTGGACAGGAGCAAACCTACTCTTGGGTGAGCAAACCTACTCTTGGGTGACGGAGGAGACACGGGAAGGAGGGCAGGTTCTCACCGGAGACCCGTTACGGCTGCTGACACTGAGCCCTGGGCTGAGTCACTTACTGTGTGTTCACACCTCAGGCACGTGTGCACATACTGGGGTCACACACACACACACCCCAGCATGCTCTCACCCTGGTAGCTAAGGCTGACATTCCCCAGCCCTCACATTGAGGAGTCCTTCTCCCTCCTGTCCTCAAAACCTGATAAAGATGCTCATTTTTATGCCGGGGGACTGGCACCCATGGAAGGGTGAAGACTAGACCCTGATGAACGTATTCAGTCGGCACTCCATAAATGTCCGTTTTCTCTCTCTCCCAGCAAAGCCATTCGAGAAACCTGATCCTGAGCTGGGGGGTGGCTGGGCTGTGAAGGGACACAGAAGGTACTGGGCCAGGTACTGCACTCAGGCAGGGTCACCCTGACCAGACCTGGCTGTAAGCCCCGGAGGGGGAAGGGTGTCAGACCCTGCCCTGGGCAAGCACAGCGGCTTTGTCCCGCTGCTCACAGATATAATGCAGCAAGAGAGAGAGGGAACACACATTCCCGTCCTTTATGTCTCCCAACAACCCCGCAGATCAGCACCATCATTCCCACCGCCTGGATTAGAAGTGGAGGTGTGGAAGGGGTTGGCGGGTGACCCCAAGGGTGTGCTCGAGAGACGGCAGAGCTGGAGTCAGGCTGGTCTGAGGCCAAAACTGTGGCTTTTTCTAGAACAGCACCCTGTGGAGCTCTCCCCAGCCTAAATGAGAGAGGAGGGGCTTCCCATGGACCCACCATGCACGTCTTCCCCGCAACCAGCAGGCAGGGTTGGCCCATACCCCGTACCCCAGGAAGACAGCAGGGCTCAGCTCTGCACACTTCCAACCCAAGAGCCCTCCTCGATGAAGCAGTCTGGTCCATTTAAGGGAGCTGCTTCTGCATTTATCTATCAGGGAGAGGAATCCTGTTTCTCTCTGCCCAAGACCCCTCGGGGAAAGACAGGGAACAGCTGGGCTCAGAAAGCCGTGGGGCACATGCTGATTCTCTGAGGACCAGACCTTGGTCAAGCCCACCATCTCCCTGTAGACACCAAGGGCTGCTGGCTCAGGCCATTGGCTAGCTCTCAGCCACGCCTGCCACCCACCCCAGGAGCCTCACCCCCTCTCCGTCTACTTCATGAGACTCCGTGATTCTCTCAGCTAGTGGGATCCCCCAAGCCCCAGGAGTTCCCTGAGATCCTCGCTCCCAAGTGGGCCTACTTGCTAAGCCATTGCTAGCATGAGGCATCTCCCTCCAGAATCTTCCACGGAGCAGAGAGCCTAGCTCCTGCCACTTGACAGAGCCCTCCCCCTGATGCAGCCCCCCACCCCCTGACTCCCAGACAGAGAAAGTTCCACTTGGGCTAAAGGGCCCTATAGCCGCCCAGGTGCAGAAGCAGAGGTCCAGGGCTGCCCGGCAAGTCCAGAATGGGGCCTCCTTCTTGCTCATGGTGTCCATACAACCTCCTCTCTGCCTCTCACCACGCCTGGGAAAGGCAAGAGGGAGAGGCTGCCACCCCGGGAGCAGGGCAGGGTCTGGGAAGGTCTGGGAGGGTCCGGTCTAGCACTCTCTGGAAAAGCAGGTGTGAGGCCACTCTAGAAAGGTCCCTCACTGCAGAGGCTCTTGATAAGACAATGAGGGGGTCCCAGGACAGTGTTCTGGTGGCCTGGGGAGATGGCAGGGGGTCTCTGACAAGGGTCTGGAGTGGGAGGATGATAGAACCTGTCCCTTCCAGGAAGAAGGAAGGAGAACGTTCATAAAGGATGTGGCCCAACAAGGCAGGCATGGGGTGTCCCAGACAAGAATGCCAGCTTTAGCCCAAATGGAACGTTCTCCATGCAGGGCTCTGCGCCAGGGTACTGTGGGTCTGGCCACATGGTGGGAAGGTCACACCCAGCTGTCCACACTATCTCTGTGACTCCTTGCTGCTACTTAAAAAAAAAAAAAAAAATGTTATCATAAGAAAGAGAAATTTGAGAGGCAGTTCACCCAGATACAAAGAATAGAAAACAAAGCAAAGCCTCACCCCTCTCCCGACCCCCCCACCCCTCAGGGACCTCAGACGAGCCTCGCAGAGAGTCCCGGAGACAAGGCTGGGCCTGCGGCCACACTCAGGCCCACTCCCCAGCCAGCCCCATGGACTGAGACCCAGGCCCATCACACACACGGTGGGCTCCCTCCACATGACCTGGAGGCCCTGCCCGGGGTATCCCCAGCACGTGGGGACCAGAAACAGGCAGGGATGTAAGAACTGAAAGAGGACAAAAGCAAGAAAGAACATCTCACAGGAGTCATGGCCTTGAACCCATGACCCTGCCCACGCGGCCCTTTCCCCCTGGGAGAGGCCAGTAAGATGCCGTGTCCACAGGGTAGTTTCAGGGACATTCTCCTGGTCCCTGCAGTGCCCACACTGGTGGGACCCTTGTCGCCTGGGCAGCTGAAGTACAGATGTCCGCAGAGATGTGTCACCCAAGCCCATTCCCCCCACCCCCATGCACCCCAGTTTAGCAGGACAGCTTGGAGACAGGCGGCAGCAAATCATGTATCCCCTGAAGCCAAACTCCCCGCTGTAGCCTCCAGAGGTGTCTGAAGCTGTCTCCATACGGTGGGTCGGCAGGGGGCTGTCCTTGGCCTTGGTGGATCTGCAGCAGCCCCTCCCCTGCCAGGAGCTCACGGTGACCGGCAACGTCCCCATGAGGCCCTCCATCATGCTTCGCATGGATGTTTTACAGTTCTAATTTCAGACCGTGGCCTGGCTGTCTGTCACCACCCCCCGGAGAGCCCTCGTCCAACCCAAACGCCATAGGAAGAAGGATTTATTCATAAGGCCTCAGTCCACCTCGCAAATGGACTGAACCAACACCCAACCCCCGGGTGCATCTGGAGTGGGGGGAGGGGGGCGGGCAGGGAGCCATCCTCGCCTCTGGAGCCACAATCGGCAGGGTTTGGAGAAGGAAGGAGTGAACATGGGTGAGGACAGGACACTCCGATCAGGCAGGAGGGACGGGCCTGCCATGAACAGGCCCCACCCAGTCCCCCTGCGTTCTTCCCCCACCCCACCCCGTCTCCCTCCACTCAGCTCAGGTCCCCTCAGGAGGCCTTGGCCTCCCCTGGCCCTCCTCATCAGGCACATCTGCACTTCTAGAGGGACTCTGTCAGGCACAGCTGTCCGGGAAGACTTCCAGAACTTTCAGCCCACCTCCAGTTGAGGCTGGTGCCCCATTTGAGTCTTGGATATAGTGAGCCGAACACAGCCCCCCAAAGTATGTCCACTTGGAACCTCTGAATGTGACCTGATATGGGTAAGGGACATTTAGGATATAATTAAAAAGTTCGAGATGATGGGGCGCCTGGGTGGCTTCGCGGTGAAGCGTCTGCCTTCGTCTCAGCTCATGATCCCATGGTTCCGGGATTGAGCCCTGCGTCGGGCTTCCTGCTCAGCAGTACATGTGCTCTCCCTCTGCCTGCTGCTCCCCCTACTTGTGCGCTCGCTCGCTCGCTCTCTCTCTCTCTCTCTCTCAAATAAATAAATAAAATCTTAAAAAAAAAAATCTCAAGATGAGATCGTCCTGGAGTGGCGTAAATCCAGTGACAAGTGTCCTTACAAAGAAAAGGAGAGACAGTCCTCAGGGAGGCAGACACTCGAAAATAGATGCAGAGATGGGGGTGACGCCTCTCCAAGTCCGAGAACGCCAAGGATCACGGGCAAACTCCCAGAAGCCAGGCGAGAGGCCTGGAGCAGAACCAGCCCTGCCTGAGACCCCTGATCCGGGAGACCCGGCCCCAGAGCAGGCTGAAAGCAAACCCTGCGGCTTCCATCCCCAGCCTCTTTGCCACGGCCGCCCCAGGAGGCCAACGCTCTTAGTCTCCCACAAACGGACCTCATCAGCATGTCCTGTTCTTTCCTCCTGGAGATGGCAGCCTCCCGCAGGCAGGGCCATGAGTGTCCTCTGTCTCTAGTCCCCAGGTAGGACAGGCAGAGAAGCAGCTTGGGGTGGGGGAGTGCTGCGTGAGATGTCTTCCACAGACCTTGGAGACCAGGTCAGATCACGTCCCCCCAAAAGGTCCTAACCCCCACGACCTGGGAGTATGACCTTCTCTGGAAATAGAGGAATTAATCTAATCCAATATGACTAGTGTCCTCACAAAAAGGGGACATCTGGGCACAGACACACACAGAGGGAAGATGTCTGCCCACAGCCAAGGAATGACTGAAGCCACTAGACACTGGGGGAGAGAGCTGGGAACGCTTTTCCCTCTGGGCCCTCGGAGGACATTGACCTGCCCACACCTTGCCCCGGACCTCCAGCCTCCAGAGCTGGGAGGTGATAAACTTCTGCCATTTAATCACGCAGTGGGGGGCAATGCCTTATGGCAGCCTAAGACACCGACCCAGGCACATACCCATTCTCCAGATGAGAACACAGAGGCTCAGCCCACTGCAGGGGACACAGCGGGGAACTGGCAGGGCTGCGGTCTCCATGGGGGTCCCGCCCTGCCTGACTCCACAGTCCGGTGCCCTTCCCACTGGCCCAGACGGGAGGAAGGAACAGGGGAGGGTCCCGGGGCAGCCGGGCTCTGAAAAGCTGTGTCCCCCCTCCACCCTAGCCGTGTGCACTAGCCCAGCGAGCAGGTGAGAGCCCAGCCCTCCGTCAATCAGGCCCCCTTCACGGACACCAAACCGAATGTTTAAGAAAAGGGAGTTGAGAGGTAAGCTTCGAAAGGACTCCTATAAATCAAAATCAGTCAGCAGAAAATAAATGGAGAGCGCTACCCCTCTGTGGAAAATGGCATTTTACATCCAAGCTGTTAAAAGGATAATGTGTAAGTTAATAGATGGGTCTTGGTAGACATTCCTGCCGCGGCTGAGCTTTGAAAATACTACTTACTTTCCATTTCCAGCCACCCGATCTGCCTTCATCCCACCTGTCACTCCCTCCTAAGTTGCCATCAGGAAAATTATTAGTGAAATTGCAAGATCCTTATTCATTCATTCATTCGCCCATTCCTAGATGTTTGGAACAATGCTCTTGCCCGTCTAGCGGGCCGAGCTGGCATTTTTCAGAGCTGGTTGTGGCCGGAGAAGGTCCTGAAAACACAGTCACATGCGTGCCTCCTCTCTCGACATAGAAAGTGCGGGGCATCTCCCACAGGAGGTGGAAACTGCCAGTCCCATTTTTTTTAAAACAGAAATTCCCTCCCCTGGGCCCCGACACCCTGCCCCTCCTCCCCGCCAGCCCCCAGCCCGAGAACCATATGTTCACCACTTCCAAGAATTTCTCTTCACAAATGGTGCCGACACGTCAGAGCAGAGGGGCCCAGAACAAAGGAAAGGCAGGTGGTGGGATGGGAGCCCTTGGCTGCCTCCAGCTGGGAGGCCGAGATACTGGCCACAGCAGCCCTTGAAGAGGTCCCAGGGCTTTAAGGAGCCCAGACAGGCTGCTCACCCCCAAAGGCCTATCTCTCAGGAAAGCAAGGGATCTGGTGGGCCAGATACCAGCTTGGAGAGAAGCCACTTGGGGCCCATCTGAGCTCTGCAAAGACTAATTTATCTTCTCAAGAAAGCGGGTAGGAGAGACCAACAATGAAATCCAGTCCCCGTTTCTGGAATCCACCCCTCTTAGCCATCTGGGGAGCGAGATGACTTCAGGGGGCCTGAGGCATTTCAGGATTTCATCGGCTACTTCCTCCATTAAAAAAAAAATATGAACAATTATATTTTATGGCTGCACTGGTATAAAAAAGAATATATTCATATTATATATCAAAACATTTCCTTGACCTAAAAATTTCTTTTTCTTCTTCTGAGGCTGAAGGAAATTAAAACATTTTTGTGGGTGCCTAAATGTCCTGTAGGCCCTGGCTGGGAGCCCTGAGTCTGCCGGAGACACGGCCCTGTGGCCTCCCCCCAGCCCCCCGCATCCAGCCCGTTCTCCCTGGCCTTGCCCTGCAGCGCGTGCCCCCTGCACACCAGTCTTGCACCCCAACACCTGAAAAGACTCCTTTGCACACTGTTCTCCAAGGCAGACAGGTCCCGATAGCCCTCCCTCACCCAGAATTATGACTCGGACATTTTTTTGGGTAGGGGTCCTCCTGTGAAGAATCCCAGGAAACCCATAACTGTAAAGACAGGCCCATCAGCAGAGTTATCCATGCCATTTTGGGGTTCACAGACCAGCCTGGGACCCAACCAGTCTATGGGGCCACTGAGTCCCTCCCATTCCCTTGGCCAGGCAGAAAGAAATCTACTTCGAGCTCATCCCTATGAAATTGCCAAGCCTGGGCCCTCTCTGGACAGGCCTGCTCTCTGGGCCTCACTAGGCCATTCAGTGTGGATTCAGCCCGGAGATGTCACTTGGGAACTCCCTTTACAGCCTATGGTAAAGCTACATAGACACATGGTGGTGACGACGCCTATTCCCAGGCACGAGCTCCATGAGGTCTCCTGCTGCCCAGACCCCCTCGCTGATAGTCAAGACCCGCCCACCATCCACCTCCAGCTCTACCCTGCTTTGGGGCCCCGCTCACCTCAATCCTCACCCTAAAATTCCTTCCCCCAACCCCACCCACCCATTCCCCAGGGGACTCAGAGCCCCTCCTATCTCAGACCTTCCCAATGACTCTGTGTCTTTGACCTTGTACCCCTGACTCCTCATTCATTGGCTGTTTCTCTCCCTGGAGTTTCCTCAAGGGCCAGCTCTGAGCCTGGAGCCCACAGGTCTGGGATGGCGAGGAGCTGGTGCAGGGAAGGGGCTCATCCCCATCCCCACAGCTGACCACATCCCATCCTGCCTCCTCTGATGGCTCACAGCCGGGGTCTGCCCCCCGGCACTGAAGCCTCCTAATCAAGGACTTGCTTGTCCCACCGTCCCAGCACCTGGCACACAGTAGGTCCTCAGGCTGCACA
Source organism: Enhydra lutris kenyoni (assembly GCF_002288905.1). Classification (NCBI taxonomy): domain Eukaryota; kingdom Metazoa; phylum Chordata; class Mammalia; order Carnivora; family Mustelidae; genus Enhydra; species Enhydra lutris. The sequence goes on along the minus strand of NW_019154105.1, from coordinate 65,878,434 downwards.
TGGCTGTGGCCAGATTTTGTGCACTGGAGTCTGGCTGACACGGTGGAGGTGGGCTGGCCTATAAGCCCACGTGGCTTGGGGCATGGCATGCTCCTCTGGGGACTCATGTTGCAGTGCAGTGGTCTGCGCATCTACCTAGAAGCCCCCATACCAGACGCCCTCAGCTGGGCTGGTAGGTCAGTGGCCACCTCATCTACGCGGGACCAGGGACCACTGCCCAGTGGTCTACACCCAGTGTCCATCACTCTGGGCCCACCTGTGCCATCTGTTCCAAAATCATCCATCAGGAAGCTATGTTACTAAGGTGGGGTTTTTTTTGTTTTTTTGTTTTGTTTTTTTACTAAGGTTTTTTTTTAATCAACTCACTGCTTTTACTTAAGCAGAAAATTTCACGTTGCTCCTGTAAGGACCTATTTAGAAACTGTCCCTGCTCCCCTTCCCCCAGGGGATTTACTTGGAGACAAGTCCGGGAAACCAGCTTCAGGTAACAAAGCCCAGATACGAAGGTGAGTCAGGCCAGGTGGAGGCATCCGATCAGTGGGGGGATGCATACTGTCTCCCTGGTTACCAAGGAGTATGAGACCCGCCCTTTGGGGGCCAATCCCAATCAAGGTGTAATAGGCTGGTTCAAATGTCTACTAGGGTCAATTGTAACTCAATTGGTCACCTAGCATCACTGGAGTTTCCTGTGTGTGTTACAATCTCATTGGCCACCTGTGCGTGGCCAGGCCCGACCGCATGGCCTTTGCCCTTAAAAGCTAGTTTGTGAAACAGAGAAGGGTCGCCCTCTCTTGTAAGAGGTGCGGCCCCGAACGTTCAGTTAGATTCTTAATGCTTGGCGCGAAATAAAGCTTTGCTTGACCTTCGCTTTGTATCAGTCTCGCTCCTTTAATCACGGACCCATTATTGGGGCATAACAGCTCCCACGAGCGGAAAGCTGACATGATGAAAACAGTTCGTTCCCTCCTACTGCGGCACGCACGCCGTCCGCCCAAGACAAGCACACCCAGGACCTGGGGCCTGCCCTCAATTTGCTAAAGGGAACTACAGAGCTGTCGGAAGCATACTCGCCCCTGCTCAGGCAGCTGTCCTTATTGTCAGTGTGGAAGAGAATGGAAACAAGATGGGGGGAAGAAGGGGTCCCCTCCAGGCCCCGAGGGTCACTGGATGCCTCTGTCCTGGCTCCTCCTTGGAAAAACATCTAGCTTCTCTGAATGCAGAACACCCCACCTCGGCTTCCTCCCCAAGCCCCAACAGCAATATGGGAATCCAGTGACGGGGAGCTCACTACCTCACAAATGCAGCTCCCACAGGACAGGACGCATCAGGGAGATTGCCAAAAGCTCTCAGCCACTTCAGCTTCTGTGAAAAACCAGGCAGACAACAAAACCCAGCCTCTCCCTGGGATGTTATTTCTGTAAAGCCAAAAAGCCATGGGGGTACCTAGGCAAGAGCCATAAACTTGGGCAGTGATTCTCCTCAAAGAGAGCGAGGCTTGTGTGGGGCTCAAGTGAAGCCCCAGATCCCAGGTGGTGTTAAGCTGTCTTTGACAATGGTGACCATGGCCTCCGCAGGCCATCTCTGGGCTTTCAGGCACATAATCAGCCATGATGGCCTTGGCCTTATGGAAACTTGCCCCCTCGGCGGGGCGGGGCGGGGGGGGTGTCTCCCAATGACATCTTCAGAAACCGCTTCCCCGACCATCCTCAAGGCTTGTGCCCTTCCTAGAAGTGGCCATTGGGAGAAATCTTCAGGGGCCTGGGACAGGTGTACCTGGCCTGGGACAGGTCTCCCAAGCCTGTTCACAGTGGGAAAGCAGGGTGCCGCTGGCAGACTGGGGAAGGACCCGCCTGGAAAGAGGCCCATCGTCACAGCCGTGCTGTGGATGTCAGAGATGATGTTCTTGGAGAAAAGTGCTTTTAAAATAACATTTGGCCATTTCTAGGAAGCAGATTTCTACAGCTGTCCTCGCCGTGTTTTCTAAGTGCAGACCCATCTCAGGGACCTTGGGCCTTTCCTGGAGGTCTTAGTGGACGTCCGACACACAAAGCAACATATTCCCAGGGGGTCCCTCGCCTCTTTCTGAGTCCAAAGACCTCAGGGTGTGAGGGTTCCTCCCCAGTCTAGTTAGCCAGCTTGGCAAGCCGCCCATCTGTAAGATGGACACCAGGAATGCCCGTGTGCCTGCCGGAAGGAGAATGCTCAGTGGGGACCCTGATGCCAGGCAGGTCTCACCAGTGGATGGCATAGCCTCTTTCAGACGTTACTGCCAGACCTGCAGCACCCCAGCCCGCCGGGCTTTCAGCTTGCATAGCTCCTATAATGGGGCGTGCCCACCTTCCAAAGCCCCTCTTGTAGGTTTAGCTGAATTATCCCCCTGAGTAGGTCCCAGCTCCGCCCCGCGGGACCATGCAGGCTGGTCTGCTCCCCACGGCCACCCTGCAGACCCAACAGCCACCCAAAGACCTCTCCCTTGCCCAAGGTCATGTCACCCAGCTCCTGCTGACCTTGTACAAACCAATAAAGCAGAGGGATAAACCACAGCCTGTGCTAAATTCCTGAAACAATCCTTATTCTCACAGCTAGTCCACGTGGAGAGCTGCCTGTTCTTGGATCTGCCCCTCCAACCGGGCACCCTTAGCCACCCTCCCAGTCATGGGGCCCCGGAGGGCAACAGAATTCCATGAAAACCACACACTTCTGTTTACATGGGCGTGGCTGACCCTCCGAGGGCACCAGATGAGACAAAGGCAGGCTGTGTGCACTGCCGGAGAATTAAGCAGGATCAGCCAAGGGGCTCCCCTTTGCTGCCTGTCTCAGCCCAAGGGCAGCTAAAAATGCCAAGAATTAATCTGTGTCCATGGTGGACAATGGGGAAAGAGGAGACACATAACCCTTCCTCTGATACTGTCCCAAAACGAGCTCACGCCCGGGTTGGACAGACCTGGGTTAATTCTCAGCTACCCGGGACCATCTGAATGGGCAGTGGGCCTGGAGAGCATGCTGGAGACCGACAGCTTGGCAATGCCAGGAGCCAATCCCGGCGCACAGGTGTTCTCCAGTGGTGGGACACAAGGCACCCCATCAGCTGTTTGAAATCATCCGAAGAGACCCCTGCAAGGGCAAACATTAGCCGGGAGGGCAGGGACCCCACTTTCTCGCATTTATATTTGATATAAATACACCTGTCGTAAATAAACATGACCCTACCTTCTCTAAATATTTTGGGGCAGCCTAAAGAATTCTAGCTAAAAGCAGAGGGGGAAATATATATATATTTTTTGTATTTTATGTCATACATAAATATATCTATAGATTTTTATTTATATGTACATTTTTATATATATATTTATTTAATTATATATATAAATACATATATATTTATAAGTATATAAATGTTATATATGTGTGTATATATATATAAAATAATCATGAAAACTGGGGTATATTTGTCACTTGTTGGAGAGAAGAAAATGATGGGAGGGCTGGACTTGTGGACCCAAACCATAGCTTCGTTTTTGAAATCTCTGCAAAGATGCTCTCCCCCCAGGGTGACATCAGTGCATCTCCCTCCAAAAGACAAGAATGGGAATGAACCTGCTGGGACCTGAACACATGGCTGAGCCGTACCTTCAATACAAGAGACAGAATGCTCCCTTCCCCGAAGTGATGCATTACAGAACAGATCTGTCAAATCAGGCTCCGCATGCAAACGTCCCGAGCTGATGCAGCTAAGTCACAGGCTCAGTGTGTCACGACCAGCTGCTGCGGAGGGCGCCCCACCGTCCCAGGTGCCGGAGCGCCCTGCTGCCAGCACGTTGGGCTGAAAACAGACCCATCTCCATCAACTCAACAAAGACAAAAGGCGTGAATGAAGAGCCCTGCCTGAAATTAACAGTGATGGAAAGTTAATGATGGAGCAAATTTGGCAGAACTATTTCAAGGATGCGGTCCCGGCTTTCAGAGGGGATGCCGAAGTGATGAATGTCTGCTGGGCTCCAGCCGAGACCACAGCCGTGCCGCTTCCTGCCACATTGTCCCTTTCTCCAGAATCAGACCCTTGGCAGGAGGTACGATCTGTCACCCCCGCCTCCGTCCCCAGTTCGGGGGCTGGGCTAACACATCTGCTTGTCAACATTCAAAGCTCATCTGGGCGCCGTTTACTTATAACACCAAGCCTGGGAGCAAAGCCTATGGAGCGAAAGTTTCCATAAACCATAGCAAAGCCATCTAATTCAATCAGCAAACACAAAGCATCGGGCAGGGCAGGGGGGCAAGGGGGCGGGGAGACAAACAATGATCGGAGAAATACTCATGATATAATATTACATGAAAAAATACTTGAGATTCTACATACGGCAGGTCCTCCCCATGCTTCCACATGACACTGAAAATCTGTGTGTCTTTGTTTCCTCCACAAGACCACAGAGTTGCTGAAGTCAACGACCAGGACGCCTACCCACCCTCGGACCCCAGGCTGGGGCAGGGCCAGCCCCCAGTGGGGGCACAGCAAACCCCTGATGAACTAACGTGGCATGTTTCCCGCCATCTCTTCATCATGACTGTTGAGTTTATACCCACCTATGAACACAGACGTGGACAGATGACAGATACACAGACACGTGCATGAAACTAACCAGATGGAAAGTGTCTGAATGCAAGAACGGTGACCTCTGGGTGCAGTAATGGTTTTCTTTTCTCTTTTGCACACTTGCCAGGTTTTCTATAATAAGAATGCTTGGGGGTGAGGCAATTCTGTGACCAAAGAGGTCACATTTGTCATAGCTGCACGCAGTACAGAGCTCTGTCCGGATGGGCTTTCAAGGTATGAGACACACACCGTCAGCCATCCTCCATGGAGCTCCTACTACGTGCGAGACTTGTCTCCACGTATTCTTGTGCCAAATCCCGTGATCGCCTAGCTTAGGTGTTTACATCATGGCGCTTATCTGGAACTTTCCAAGCTATGAGCATTCACCTGGTTTGAGCTCCACAACAAGTCTATGATTCAGGGCAATTACTTTTTCCAGCTGGTGATCAGGGAAGTTAAGGAACTCACACACAGCTGATCGGTGGCCAATGATGGGAGAAAGGAGCTTGCATGAGACCGGAAGGAGCCAAGTCTACTGAAAACCAGATGCATCTGTTCCTGGTCACCCCTTGGGGGACACCCTGTACCTCTCACAGTCACTTCTCAGGGTTCTCCAGCAGTCAGGTGTCCACGGCAGCATGGCCGATGCAGTCTAGTATGTGGTTTTGTGTTTGCTTCTGGTCCGGGTGCTACTCCCACTTCCGCAATGCTGCCCCAGGCTGGTTCTCTGTGCAAACCCAGGTCGTGGGGTTTGGCCTCCCGCCCACGCTCACCACTACTATTCACAAGAACTGGACACGTGTGAAGCAAGGATTCCCACTGGCTGGCCCAGCCAAGCCCTTCCTTCAGAAACCCAGGGGCGGTGTCCTGCTGATGGCTCCATGAAGCCACAAGGATAGGAGATAAGAATGGGAGGGTTTTCATGTCCGGAGATAATGGCCCACACAGCTAGCCTTGGTGTTCCTGGAATTTTCCATGTATTTTCTCGTTAAGACTCTGATATAAATGCCCAAGACCCTTGTTTGATAACTCTGCATCTCCACGCTTGACTCAGGGAGTTAGAAAAGACACAGTTGTCCCATCTGAAGTGATGTTTCCCTTGATCAGAGTAGTGAGGTCCTCATCGCCGGGAGTGAGCAAGCAGTAGGCGACAAGCTGGTCGGGATGTTAGAGGCGATCCGTGTCAGCTGGAGCTGGACAAGGGAGCCTCATGGACCCTCAATTCCTCTCATGCACCACAAACTGGCCAACAACTTGCCTTTCCTCATCACTGTGCCAGGAGCCCTGATGATGGATGGAGTTAGCCAGATATTTCTTTTTGAGAGTCACTCCCCTCCCAGTCCAGAGCTGGGATTTGTTAATTTGTCTGCAACAAAATCTCAAACCAAACATAGAAGGCCCCCACCATAAAGGCAAGCTCGGGTGGGTTTCCCCAGTTCGAAGCCCTTCCCACCCTTGCATATGGTGCACCCAGGCAGAGAGGCAGGCAGGAGCGTAAGGTGGCTGCAGAGTCAGGGTGACACGGCAGGAATGGAGCCTGTGTTCCCATCAGGGGCATGACACAGAGCTGCAGGGACCATTTCTGAAGACTTCCTACAAATGTATGGGCTTCTCAGTGAGTAGGGGCCTCAGCCTTTGACAGCCACCGAGATGCCAGCCTTGGCCTCATCGGGCCCCGAGTCATGCATGGTCAGAGTGAATTTGGCCAGAGGGTGTGAGTAGAAAATGAGCAGGTCGAGCCACTCCCTCTGGAAAACCATTGCCCAGGGCTCTGGGAGCCATGCCCAGGGCTCACATGGCAACCGATTTCCATTGCGGTGGGAGAAATCTGGGTGAAATGAGTTTGCCACCCAGACCTGGAGTCCAGCAAGGGCTCCACTGTCCTCTGCTTTTCTCCCTCCTTCCTTTCTTGTTTGGGTTAAGATGATTTCCACATCATGGTCTTAATGTACTAACTCCATCCTTCTTCCAAGGGAGACCCCTTATCTCTTTCCACTCCTTTAAAATTAATCACTAATTAATCAATTAATCATCAGTCATGGTGTTTTCAACAAACACCAGCCAAGAAACAAGAAGCAAAGCAAAACCTGAATCTCAACCCCTACCTCACACCATAGACAAAACCCAGCTCACGATGGGCCCCAGACTTAAATGTAAACTCTAAAACTCTAGCAGTTCTAGAACAAGACAGGGAAGAAAATCACTGTGACTTCTGGTCAAAATTCTTAGCTGAGACACAAAAGCATGGGCCATAAAAAAATACATAAGTATAAATTGGACTTCACGAATATTAAAAAATTTACACCTGAATGACACTGTTAAGAAACAGAAAAGACAAATTATAGATGGGAGAAAATGCTTGCAAAACACACATCTGACAAAAGATCTGAATCCAGGACATAAAAAAGGCTCTAACAATTTGATCATATGAAGACAAACAGTGCAACAGAAAATAGCCAAAAATGTCAAACATTTGCTCTACCAAAGAAAAGATATGGGTGGCAAGAAGCCCATGAAAGGATGCTCGATATCCTTAGTTATTAGGGAAATGAAAATTAAATTACAAAGAGATAGATCAGCATGCTGGTGAGGTGGCTAAAATTTCAAAGTTGACAATACCAAGCAAGGATGTGGAGCAACTGGAACTCTGGCCCTTCGGCGGAAGGAATGCAAAATGACACAGCTACTTTGGAAACAATTTGCTTACAAAGTGTAAATATGCTATCATAAGATCTTCCCCCTCCTTGGCATCTATCCAAGAGAAACGTAAACACGTGCACGTCCACCCAAAAACAATGCACCCACAGTCACATGCCCTGGGGAAAAGACACGTACCCAATCATCACCACAAGCACGCATGGCTGGAACGCGGGACAGAAAGTCATCACAGTGACAGAAGAAGCCAGAAGGGCACTAGGGGCAGATACGGCACAGACGTTCTCCCAGCCTGGGCCCCTGGAGGCCAGGGCAGGGGTTCCCAAACAGCAGGCATTTGGCATCTGGTGACTTCTGGTACTTTGTTGATTGCCACTCTTGGCATCTGGCAGGAAGAGCTCAAGGGAGCTGCTGAACACCTTACAGGGCACGGGCTGACCCCGGAACAGTCACAACAGCAAAATGATGAGGTCCGAAATGTCAACAATGGCCAAGACTGAGAAACACCACCACTCGCCCACCCTGTCCCCCTGGCTGAGGTGTAGCATGGCTTCTTAAGAGGAAGGGTGATGGTTCACTCAGCAGCTGTCCTATGGAACATGCCTGTGTCTCTCCCTGTGCTGGGCTCTGTCTGCTTGGCCCCCAGCCCTGCAAAGTGGGCTTTATTTTAAAGATGAGGGGACAGAGGCTCAGACCCTGCTGCCCCCACTCATCCAAGGGTGGGCAGCTACCAAGCAACTGGCCAGGACCAGATCCCACAGCAAGCAGGAGACAGCCACCCACTCTCCATGGACCTCCCCCGCCCCCCCCGGGGGGGACTGTGTGCAGCTCATCTGAGCAGCTCGGTTTATCCACAGTGATTAAAATCTACAGCTCCAGAGCCCAAGGCACACAACGGGGATTCCAAATGCCCAGCACTGCATCTCTGGGTACAGTGGCTCCTCTGTGAGCATGGCCGTCCTCGGGCCCTAGGGAGAAGGAAATATCCAGGCACCAACTCAATTCATTTTCCCCCCCATCAGATAATAAATGAATAGAGTCCTATCAAGACAGCGGAATCTAGAAGCTGAACAAGGCAGAGTGCAAGACCTAAGTATGAAATAATGAATTTATAATCCCACTGAAGAGCAGTCGGAGTGGGAAACTGACATCGCCATGGAAACCCAGGAAGTGTGGTGAGGCTCTCAAGGAGGACTTGGTGGGGCATGTCCGATGTGCTCCGTGATGGGAACAGTGAGCGGTTGGCCCGGATATGGGGCACAGGCAGTCCCCCAGGATGGGACCCTGACTGCCTCGGCTTCCGGGCAGTGCCTTCTCACTGGGTAGGGGCAGAGGAGGGACAGGCAGCCCCTTCAGGCCCAGGATGGGGACCCCTGCAACCCTCAGAATCTGCATTTGGCACGTACATGGGTTCAGGCTCCTGCACACCTCCACAGAAACGCAGGGAAGAGTCCAAGGGGAACTCTGCAGACTTTTGGGCATTGCCCAGGCCCCGACTCTGCATGAAACACCCCACAAACATTCAGCAGGAACCTGGCTCCTACTTGTGCAGGAAAAAACCTTGTCCCTGCCCTCCAGGAGCCCTCAGAGCCAGGAGGGAGAGAGACAGGACCGAATCCTGTGCCAGGAGGCCGAGTGGAGGCCCAGCAGGGTCCCAACGGAGGCCCAGCCGTATGCAAGGCAGGAACTGGAGGACGCCAGGCTTCATCCAGAAGGGCCCGCAGACACATGGTGATGACAGGTAACCCTCTTGCCTGTTGGAAAAGCTTTGCTAGTGCTGAGGTGTCATTTTTCAATCATAAATTAGTCAGCCACACTGCCAAGGATCCTGATTTTAAGTAGTTTTGCTCAAGTTGTCAACGGTAGGCTCAGCTTTGTTACAACTAATTGTTGAGAATCCTAACGACAGAGATCCCAGGCGGACAGGGTCTGTCCTCTGCCTCCCCCACCGCACGCCACGCCAGCCCGCACATGCAGACCGGGCAGTCCAGGGGCCCGTCATCCCTCTTTCTCCACCCAAGAAATACACCTGCTGAATTCCAAGCATGTCCAGGCCCTTCGGGGGCCATGAACAGAGCTCTGGCTGGATGTCGGGGGCTCCCATGTTAGAAGTTGTGCCCCTCCCAGGCACCATGGCCCCCCGCCCTTCCCAGAGGCTGAAGGAACAACCGAAAGGAGTTCCCCCCGCCCCGTATGTCCTGGGTGCCCATACAGCCTGGCGACACAGCAGCCCCCCTACGTGTGAGCAGAGCAGTGAACGGGCAAGCCTCCCTTCACACAATCCCCACACTTTGGGGGGTTATTGGTATTGTTATGATTATCCTAACTTCAAAGATGAGGAAACAGGCTCAGAGAGGAGGGTTAACTTATCCAAGGTCACACAGCTCCCGTATTTCCTTGCCTCCTAGAGGAGAGGGGGCAGAGTGGTGGGGAGGGGGCAATAGTGCAGGGGTCCCGCCCGGGGGGAAGCATGTGCAAACCCCCAGAGTGTGCAGGTACTGATGGGAGCGAGGGGCTGGGGGGCTGCGCAGCAGAGCAGACACTAGCAGGAGGCTTCAGGGTCGCTGCTAAGATCCATGGGGCAGAAACTACAAAGCAAACTGGGCAAGGAGGAGGGCAGAGGGCAGACATCCCAGGGGCTAAGCAGCCACAGCAAAGGGGGTGCTGGAGGGGAGGTGGGAGGTCTGGGGACCCGTCCTTCAAACAGTCTCCACAAACCAAGCCTGAGCTCCAGGGTCCTATCACTCCACCAAAGTCTCCACCCCCCAGAACATCTAAATAGATCTTAGAGTCATACCCCACCTCCTCCCCCTACTGCCTCTGGAGTTCAGCAAACAAATGCTGCTCTCTATGCCTCAGTTTCCCTATCTGTGAACCAAAGCAGCTCTGAGGAATGGAGGTGGACTTAGGACAGACAGCCCAGAGCGAGCAGTTCCTTAAGTATCACTTTCCATTACGTACTTGGCCAATTTCACACTTACAAGCTGCTTTCAGCAACCTTCAGCAACCGCCAGGGGTCACTCTTCAAACCCCCTGGGGGACATGGCTTGGCCCATCTTTGTGAAGCCAGGGCAGACTTCCTAGAGGAAAGGCAGACTTCCTGGAGAGTACACCCAAGGGTGTGAGCAGGACTGAGCCCAGAAGGTAAGTCCAAAACCCCCCCAGGAGGCCTGGGCTCTGCTTTAGAAAAGGGCACCCATCCCCCACCAACAAGTAAGCAGGGACACACATTCCGGCGGGGGCGGGGGGGGGGGGGGGGGTGCAGAGTGATGGCTCCAGCTCACAAGCCCTTTGTAGAAAGAAGGCTTCTGCCATATTTAAGCAGCTCTCTGTCTCTGAAAGTCTTCCCACAGCCCAGAGCACAGGATTTAGGGCCAAAGGCAGCTCAGCCATTCAGAGGCAAAGCTGAAAATCCAGCTGACACACAGCCTGGGCTTTGTGGGAAGGCGGCAGGCAGGGCGTCTGTCACCAGCTTGCATCCTGGAGCTGGGATTTGGGGTGAGGTTTGGCTCCCTGCCAAAGCCTTCATTATGCTTGAAGAATGCTCTTTTCAAATTGTCTTTTTGTTTTCCCACTCCCCCAAATTTATGTAAAAATAAACTGCGTGAATTCAATGCACGCTTTCAGGGCCCCTAATGAGCAATTTCCTAGCGAGTGTCAGAGCCCAGTGTCAGAGCCGGCACCCATCAGAGCCGGTGGCTCACAGCTGCTTGGCCTGAGCTGGGGCGCGCTCTGAGGACACACCCTGTCCACTGTCCCTGTGACGGCCACCCCGGCAAGAGTCATCATTCAATCCTCCCAACAACCCCTAGCGCCAATCATTCCCATTTCACAGAGGAGGAACTTGAGGCTCAGAGAGGTTCGGGAACTGGCACAATGTCACAAGTGGCAGAGCTCACAAGTGGCAGAGCAAAAACTCGAGCCCATTGGTCTCCAACACTGTTGACGGTAAATTTGATAGGTCTCCATTCTGGCCACGGTGCTCTGGACACAATGACGATTGTTGCCACCCCTCTTCAAGTATGACCTCACCTGAACAGTATTCAAGGTGTATTCAGGTCCCTGCAAAGTACAACAGACTATCACCTCCCTGGATGTAGATCTAATACCTCTATGAATGTAGCCTGAGGTGGTAGTGTCATTGCGGGGACTATGTTGCGTGGTTCCCCATGGGGAGCTCATACTCCTTGGAGACCCTGGGGTCCTCCTAACACCTGCCGCTGCTAGGAAAGAGGCCAGCACCTGCTCCTGGGTCAGCTGGTTTGGGAACCTCGATACATAAGTTACATCTATCCCTGTCAGATTCCTTCTGTGACTCAGGTCCTTCCAGCCAGGTCAGACTCTGCTGCTGACCTGCCCATGGACTTGAGCCAGGTCCTCCCCTCACCATCCAAGGGCCTGGGCCATGGTGTCCCCAACTCTATGAATGGATTCTGGGGCTCCCCCGAGTGGCTGCCCAACCACAGCCAGTAAATGCTGGGAGAACGCAGGAATGGAGGAAAGAAGGCATGCTTTCATCCAACCATGAAATCCTGAGCGTGAGCTATGTGCCTGGCTCTGTGCTGGGGACACAGCAGGAAACAAACCAGCTCTCCGCCCTGGGGAGCTGGCCGTCTCTGCCCTGGAGAGCCGCCCCTTCCTGGCCTGGGGGCAGGAAACACGCACAGTTTGTGATCACACAGCCCATCACTGGTGGCAAACTGTGGATGGTGCCCACAGGGCATGAACAGTGTCTCAGAGACAGGGAGGGAGGGGAGGGGGGAGGAGGGGAGATGAGATGGAAGGGGAGAGAGGGAAGGGGGGGGGAGGGAGAAGGGGAGAGGGAGGGGAGGGAAGGCGAGAAGGGAGGAAGGAAAGGAGGGAAGAGAAGGAGGGGAGTGGAGAGAGAGGAAAGGAGAGGAGCAGAAGCGAAGAAGGAGAGAAAGAAGGAATGGAAGTCTCCCGCCTTTCTTTCCACATCACAGTCCAGAAGAAGCCCAGGAGGAGGAGGGGTGCGAGGGTGCGGGGATGTTCAGAGGCACCCCGCCCAGCCCCACCTTCTGCATCTGTCTCAGGCACAGACTCGGGTGTCCTGCTAATGAATGTCACTGTGACAAACAAAAACAAGGGACAGAGAGCCCACTCTTTGTACCTATGGAGCCGGACCAGGCTGCCAGCCCCGGGCTTGTCTGATCTGGGGGCGGGGGCAGTGGGGACAGCCCTGGAAGTGGTACCTCTTGTCCTGGCCAAGTAGGGGGTGGCTGTGCATTCACATGACATTCTGCAAAGCCGGGGACAGGCTTCTGTCCTGGAGAACCCTAGCACAACCATCCACCAGCTATGGTCACCCCTGCAGCCCCCGAGCAGGTATGACCATAAATAGCAGGTACATCGGGCTCTTACAGGTGCACAGCCACCCCGGCCGGCACCTGGGCTTCTGATCACTGCCCCAGGAGGCCTGGAGTCCCACACTGATCGCCACGTACCAAGGGTGGGCTGTGGCAGGGGAACCCTGCTTGTCTGGTTTATAAATCATGGCTCTGTTCTAGATCCTTTTCAAAGAAATGGTCATGGGCCTTGAAAACATCTCAAAGCCACTATCCACCACGTCCATGATGGAACGGCTGATGGCACTGGACAGACGTCCCAGACCCAGCCTTGGCTGTCCTGCCATCCACCCATGTGCCCCAAACTAGAACCTAGGGGTCCTTTGACAGCCACCGACCCCCAGACACCCCCAGTCCCCAGTCACTGCCAAATCCCATGGATGCCTGACTCCCCCACACCCTCCCATCTCCCCCTCCCCGGGCTGTGCTCGACCTGCCCCTCGGGGCTGCCACAGAAGCACCTCTGGGCACCGGGAGGGCCCTGGAGGCTGTGTCTGCCTGAGCAGCAAGGCCAAGTCTGCAGTCATTAGCATTCAACCTGTTTTCCTCTTTTCTTCCTTAGCCATTGTGTGAAGGTCAGTTTCATAAAAGCTGTCCAGCCGCCAGCAGCGGGGCCCAGCACCCGGATGCCCCAGCAGCCCCCTCTCTCCACACAGAGACATCTCCTATTGTTTTGCATTCTGACAAGCAGGTTCTATTTTTTTCCTTTATAAAATAACGTTGTTCATAATCGCTGGCTCCCTGGGATTGTCATATGAGAGGCAGGCCTGCTGCCATCAAGGCCTTTGGGGGGCGGTCCCTGCTCTGCCCACCGTTGTTCCCAACCCTGCTGCCCCTGTGCTCCAGGGAGGGTAGAGGGGTGGGGAGCGCGTCTAATCTGGGCGACAGGTGTGGGCGGGTGCTGAGCCTAGAGCAGATCCCACCACCTCACCTGCTGCTTCCTGGGTAGGGGTGGCCCGGGTCGGGGAGGGGGAGTGGCCCTCAGAGACACGGACTAGAACTCATTTACTGTCGCTGTGTTGACAGCATCTCCATGAGGGATCTCTCAGGCCATCCACAACTTACAAACCTGCTTGGCCATCCATGGTGCACACGGCCCTAATGAAGTTATCTCCAAAGTGTTCACCATGTGTTCACCAAGAAAACGATACCACTGATGGGGAACGTGGGGTAGAGCGGGGAGGGCTGCAGGCCCTCGGAGGGTCTGATGAAACCCCGATGGAGGAAGGAAGGGAGGGGGCCTTTCCGAGAGCCCAGGTCATGGAGCACTAGGCTGGGACCTCCAGAGGGGACTCAGAGAAAGAGAAAGTGGGATGGGGTCAAGATCCGCTTGCCTCCAAACTAGAGGACACTTAACATCCGTGGGAGTAAGAAGATGCATGAAAAAGGGACTAGGAGGGGACGGGGAGCAACTCAGCCTGGCACCAAGGTCTTCCAGCAGGAAGAGGAAATGGGAAGCAAGGACTCTGGAGAACTTCGGCCTCAGGGACAGGGGACTCAGCTCACCTCCCCTGGACAGCGTGGAACAACCATGGCGAGCCACGTCAGGAAGAAGGGGATGCGGCTTCTGGGACAGAACACTTGTCTGTGAGCCGTCACGTCTCCAGACTCACTGAAGGCTCACCATCCACCCGGAGGTAGGTGCTGTTGGACCCACTTCACAGATGAGGAAACTGAGCCTCTGGGCTCTTGGTCCAAAGTTAGGAGCTCTGGGAGTCTGGCTGGTTTGTGTCTGGTCCTGTGGGCTGCCACACCCTTCCAGAGAGGTTGGGGGGCTGCCAGAGGTCCAGAGAGGAAAAAGGTCCCCATTTTTTAAAACGAAGAGGACACATCGGAATCCAGAAAGAACGATCTCTTGAGCTTGGCATTAATTCCCAGCAAAATAACAGAATGAGTTTAAAGCAGGGATTTTGAGATGTTCGGGCACAAATACAGCTTCTCCAAGACAAACCGTGCCCTCTGAGGCAAGTCAGGGGACCATGGGCTGAGTGGCCATCAGCGTCCATGGTATCAGATGCCCTGGGGACCACAGAACCTGCACACGGCCTGAGCTGTGGCCCTCTGAGGCTCAGATCTGTTTCCAAGGCTCTGCCGTCTTTGTCTACCACGTGGCACCTCACCGAGATGAGTTCCCAAAAGATCTATCAAGCCCAGCACTGCCTTCAAGGGAAGAAGCGGGAGGATATGCCGGCAGGTTAACAAGAGAGATTCCCTGTGGTATTCCCCGTGGACTCCTGGTCACGTGGCCCAGGGGGCCCCTGGAGCTGCCACCTGGCGGGCAGAGACAGGACCCAAAGTTAACACAGCCTGGTGACGTGGCCGGGAGGGGCCGGAAGCCACGCACACTGGAGGTCACCGCACCCCCCCATACCGCTGCTGCCTGGCCTTGTTCGCCCGCTCACTCAGCCCCCTACCACCCACGAGCTGGGTGACTTTGAGGAAACCGCTCAACCTCTCTGAGCCTCCAATTCTGCACCTTCAAACAGCCATGGCGGCATCACTAAGGACGGAGTCCCGAGCACTCTAGGTCCTTGAGGATTTTTAATCTCCTTTCTCTTTCTGCTATTTTTATAGCCCACGAATAGTTCGTGAAATGCAGGCTGGCTGTTAGGCTCCAGAGGGGAGTGTCAGGTCCTGATCTTGATGGCCGCCAACCCACAGAGCCCCATGGGGGCCTGCCCCCCAGACCCACGATATCAAGGCTGGCGAGTCTTTGCCGAAATTTTTGCTAGCACATCAGATGTGATCCATCTCGGTGTCCCATTGTCTTACACCTTCCACTCAATGGCAAAGTAGCCGGAGTCCCTCCCACAGGGCTGCAGACAGTCCCCCTGAGCAAAGGGCCAGCTGCTGCCTCCCTCCGATGTGGCGGCTTGTACCCGCCACGGACACAGGGTCCTCCAGGACCTGGGACAGCTCTTCATGACACAGGCCCCCACCATGCCGTCCCCACAGGCCACAGGCTATCCATCAGGCCTCGGGGGCTAACAGAGGGCCTGTATCCAGCACCTGAGAGGGAACTCAGTGACCCACCCATCCAGGCAGGTCCAAGCCACAGCTGATCCCCCAGGATACTACCGACCGGTCCAGGGGTCAGCCAAAAGCCAGGGATGTGAGACTGTGTCAGCCATCTACCAGTCTGAGAGATCACTCCCTGGGGCGTCCTGGAGGGGTAATGCACCCAAAGCCATGGCCATGCTGGAGTCAGGGAGGCAACAGGCCTGCTCCCCTGGGCCTGGTCAGACAGCGCCTACGGGACCTTCAGGGCCGGGCTGGCCCTCTGCAGGTGTCTGGGGGAAGGTGCGGGCTGAGGAGGGGCAGCCAAGGCCAGCCGGTCTCCACACTGTCCTGGGGGAAAGGACACAGGTAGCCCTGCAGGACGCCCCCGGCCTGGCTGGAACTGAAAAGGGGAGCCCTCCTGGGATGGACCGGCCTCCCAGGGGAAGGTGCGCTGCAAGGGACCGACCAGGAGAAAGGGCTGGAATCCTTTCCCTGCTGCCGTTCTGCTGTGAAACGTGGACCCTGTCATCTCACCTCTCCGAGCCTGGTCCCCACCCACCAAGCGGAAATCAGAATGAAGATGCAAAAAAAAAAAGCCTCGCGTTCTGCCAGGCAAACAGGCAGCAGCCCATGGTAGTTCATGTCCAATCAGTGGTAAGAATATTAAAAAGGTAATTAACCACCTCATGGGGCATTCGTTATAAACTAACGTCCATAATCGTTTCAATACGCTGGCTGTTTGGGGTACACTCTCCAAATGACAGCCACCGGGACTCACGCTCTGCTTGCTGGCCCCGTGTCCAGCCACATCCACGATAGCAGGGCCCCCCCAGCCCACCCTCCGTGCTTGTCCCTCCCTCCCCTCCTGCAGCACACTTAGGGACACGGTCTTGACCTCAGAAGAGCTGCTCTTGGCCCAGGCGGGCCCCTGGGGGGAACTAGCTGTGTATTGCTCAGGTTAAAGCACTATTTATTCTCAATCCTGTTGACCCAATTTTAATCCCAGCTACATTAATGCCTACAGCCACCGAATGGAATACGTTCCGTGGAAAAGTAAATTCATTCACGCAGAATGATGCCCTAACAGCCACCAGCAAAGGTCGGAGAGGGAACTCGTTCTCTGGCGGCTCCCTAGCTCTCGGGCACGGGCCTCCAGGAGCTCAACGGGTCCTTCTGATGCGGGAGCACCGATGAGGGCCTCAGCCTGGGTATTTTTAGATCGTGCCTTGGCCCCTCCATACCCAAAGCCAATTAAACAAATAGCGGCGTCCCCGAGCACATTGCCCAAGCAGTGTTTTCCTAAATTTAAGTTACCGGGCACAGGTAATTTAATTTAGGCACAGCCTGGGATCAGTGAGCGCCAGCAACAGTCAGATAAAATATGCCAGTGGAGAAGCCACCACTCATGTATTTGCCACAGGGGACTCTTCCGTGGGGCATCCTGAGCCCGAGCCTGGCTCCCAGCTTCTCCACCCCACCTGGGGCACCGGGCACGCTGCTGTTGGTTGGCTCACTGAGCCCTGGTAATGAGGGATCCCAGCCTGTTGAGAGGGGTAACCCCTTTATGGGGATGCCGAGAAGACTGCCGGAGAACAAGGCCAAGTCCTGGGTCAGCTGCGTGTGTGGGCACACCACTCCTGGATGCGTCCCCCGCCTCCCCTGCCCAGTGCTTAAGCCTACAAAGTCCTCAGCCAAAGACCCAGCTGAGCCACCTCCTGTCCCCTGAGTTCGGGAAAGCCCCTCCAGGTCCCTGCATCTCAGACGCAGACTCCTTGACCCCTACACCCAAGCCACCTGCCTCACGGGATCGTGACAACAGAGCCAAGACAGAGATGCACCTGTTTTTTTTGTTCTGTGCACCTGAGGCATTTTCCAGACGGTCTTCAGACAGCACCGAGCCCTTCGACATCCAGACGATACGCACCAAGTCCGTTCCCTGGTAGGGGCATCGTATGAGGCTAATGATAGGATTCCCAGGGAGGGTCTATTTTGAATATTTTGTCCCCAACGACGCAGCACCCACATGCATCAAACAGAAACTACGAGCGATGGGAGGAGATGCAAAAAAATGTCCTGCTTGTGGCTCCTGACAGATGATAAGACAGGAAAATACAGAAGAACCTAAAAGACTCAAACAGTAATGCTACAAACCCACCACCAACTTGTAACTTAAAGCACAAAAAGCCATTATTTGGGGCCATGAAGACAACCTTGATATGTTTTGAAATTTCCTTTTAGAAAAATTCATTTTGCCATCCTTGAGCTGCCCACTCCCCTCTGCAGGCAGCCAGGCTGAGCTCTACACCTGGTCCTCTGAGGACAAGATGGGGGTGTGGGGGCTCTGGAAGGGAAAGTCCTTGCAGACTGGTCGAAAGGCTTCACACGTCAAAGCAGACACTTCAAAATTAAAATGAGAGTCAATCCTAAGAAGAGGAAGAACACAGCCTAAGGAGCTTACTGGGGGAAGGGAATCCTGGCCAAGCCATTGCTCTGTGCCTCAGTCTTCTCATCTGTGTGCTGGGACCAATCAGAACCATAATGATAATCACGATTCATCTGCAAAATGGGGTTAAGGGCCATACGAGTTTCAACCCAGAGGGCTACGGCAAGAACTGGAGATACTGTCTGTCAGGGGCCGGTATGATTGGGGAAGTGCTTCCTAAATGCCAATCAGGGACCCCACTTCGTTAACCAGCTAACACCGACTTGCCTCCTGACCCAGGCTATCACCATCCCCGCCTGGCAGGCCTGAACTGCACAGATGTTACGAAAACTCGTCTCAGGAGCTCTCCCTGAGACGACACATTCCACCCCAGTGAGCGCTGGTGGATTTCCTCTCTAACCTGCCCAGGGAATCCCAGTCTGTTGGAGCTCTTCCTTGGGAGTGGGGGAACCCAGTGAACCATGGGGCTCCCTCGGTACAGAAGGACTCGGGGTGGGAACACACAGAACCCCGAGGTGCTCACCTGGAAAGCATTCCCAACCAGAGGAACCGCGCACGCCGCCGCCCATCTTCACCTGAAGCCCATGTCCTGCAGAAAGCACCAGAACGCCGAGCCCCCCCCCCCCCCCCCCCCAGAGGGAGGGCAGGCCCAGGAGAGGGCCCACAGGGCGTGGGATTTCAAGGCCTCCACCTCCTCCCCAGCCGGGCCTCCAGCTAAGTGGCTACGTCAGGCGTCATGCCAAAATCCAAAGTCTCCTCCCAAACCAGCTATTTTCCACCCAGCGGAGCTGTACTATCTTGCGTTATCTTCCTAAAAACCTGAGTCTCTTGAAGAGCTAAGTCACCTTGAAAGGACAAAATTATCACTCAATTAGCATGGGTGAGATTAGAGATTATTAGCACTCTAGGTGTGTAATTAGCATATCCTCAAATTCAGTTCCTTAGCCAACATCCCACCCCCGGAATTTGGCAGGAACAAGCCGGGCTCTGATCCCGACCAAGGGAGCTCTGAGCCAACACAACTGCTAGCTGAAGTTTGAGGCCAACTTCCAGGATATGTGAGTCTGTTATCTACTCTCTCCCCTCTTGACCCAATCCAAATTTTCATGGCTAGGATTAGGAACCAATCGTTGAGCCAATACAGTCATGTTATACAGTTTTTAATTAGGCTTTTCAAATTAAAGAGCAAAGGCTGAGCCCTGAACCAGGTTTCACCTGGCACTCTCCCAAGTCCCAGGGACGGGCAAAGCAGAGAAGCACAGTTGGAAAGGCCCGCCCCCCTTCCACCCTCATGGAGGACACAGGCTGACGCCCAAGGTCATGGGCAGAAGGAGCTCAGCCACAAGCTCTGGGATGGCCACTGCTCCAGCCCAGAGTCTGCAGTAAAGGGAGGGAGGGACTGGGTCCAGGGCCCCTTGCCTCTGTGACAGGGCTCAGAATGCCTTCTGAGCTCGCTGGGAAGATCAGATGAGGGGATGGATATAAAACATCTGGCACATGTCAGGGCAGAGCAGGGGGCTGGCCAGGCACCTCCAGGAGGAACCAGAGCCAATCAGTGGACAAACCTGGAGGCATCTTCTGAAATCCCAGGATCATTCATTCATGGGGACACTCACTCACTTCCACAGTCCCTGACGATGGCGCTCTGAGCAGGACAGATAGCATCCCTCCCCTTGTAGCTCTGTCATCATAGTGTGCAAAGAGGGGGCTGCCAGACAGGTGTGTGTCCCCCCACAATCCATATAGGGAAGCCCTGCACCCCAACTGTGAGGGTATCAGGAGGTAGGGCCTTTGGGAGGAGTTTGGACTTAGATGAGTTCATAAAGGCGGGGCTGAGGGGACGGGATGAGCAGGATGAGCGTCCTTATGAGAAGGGGAAGACAAAGCTCTCTCCCTGGGAGGAGGAGAGGCTGTGTGAAAATTGAGCACGCACCAGAAGGTAGCTGCTCGCGAGCCGGGAGGAGGGAAATCTGCCAACACCTTCATCTCTGTCTTTCCGCCTCCAGCACCATGAGAAATAAATGTCTGTTGTTTAAGCCCCAGGACTCTGTGATATTTGTCACAGCAACCTGAACAGACTAAGACAGGGGCCTCACAGAAAACAAACCAAATAAAGGAGCAATATGTCCTGTGTCCAGCAATGATAAGCCGTGGGAGGAAATACAATAAACGAGAGTTCTGCTGGGCGAGTGGCCCCGAGGGCCAGCAGGCAGGCCTGTTTTGGGATGTCTGATAAGAGAGGCGTTTTCTGCAGAGGTGACAGTCAAGACCTAGAAGCCGCCCCATGAAGACTAGTTCTGCGCACAAGAAAGTCAGTGCAAAGGCCCTGAGGCAGCGACAAGCTTGGGTAGCTCATGGACAGGAAGAAGGCCAAAGTGGCTAGATCAAGAAACCAGGGAAGGGTAGAAAAAAGTGCTGTCAGGCAGTGAGTGGTGATGAGGGAGCAGGAGGCTGGCTGAAGACAAAGCAAAAGCTGGCACCTTGCAGCCCCTCTCCACCCGCTCCCCTCGGTAATGTGTGTCACGTTCCTCAGGCACCCCTGACTGCCCTAAAAGAAAAACAAATAGTTAACTTGCAGAGATCACAATCCTGCAAGGCAGGAGTCTCCCTTGGTTTACAAATGTCCTTGAGATTTACAACAAAGAAGTTACCTTATCAATAGCCCAATTTCCAAAGGCACATAACTCAGTTCCTCAAGCCCTAATGTCGCCCTCCCCTCCATAAAAACTGAAGGAGGCTGAGGTAGAAGAAAAAGTAAATAAAGTTAAATTTCTTCTAAACCCAAATCTCACTAACAAGGACACTTGATAGCAGGAATGTAACATTCCACCAGGAGACTCCCAATTGTCTTTATGTTAGTGCCTCATTAGAGGGAAAGCGGCCTTGGCTTGATAGTAACCAGACCTTCAATATCCTGACAGTCTTCTTTACCCCAATAGCCCTTCTGGACACCCCTTTGTCCTCACCTACCCAACTCCTGTGTATATAACCAGCCACTCCTCACATCCCCGGGGCAGCATCTCCATCTGTCCACGGGTCCTGTCCCCGTGCTCTAATAAACCACCTTTTTGCACCAAAGACGTCTTAAGAATTCTTTCTTAGCCGTCGGCTCCGAACCTCACCCCACCGAACCTCACCTAGGTTCTAGAACTTCATCAGGTGGGGCAAGGAGGGATCCCAGGGAAGGACGCTAACCGTAACCCTAACTGCTCAGCCTGGGAGCCCTGAACCCTTGGATTTCTTGTTCTCTCCCAGGCGAGAACGAACCGGGAGCAAAGAAATGCTAGGCATTCACCAAAGGTCATTTTCTTTTCTCCTGGACTGACCACGAGACCACATTTCCAGTCTCCCTTGAAGTCAAGTTGAGCCCTGGGGTAGAAAGGACAGGATGGTGGCTTTCCTGGGCTTTGGAGTTCCTAGTTTCAATGTTCAGCCAGCAGTTCCCTGCGCTCTGAGGGCACAGTCCTGGGTCTCATAGCTGCCAGCCCTTTGATCCTCCACTCCCTTGTTTCAAACCTCCACAGGCCTGTGCTGGTCGCCTCCCACCCAGCAGTGAACCTCCTGACACAGATTATGTAGCAAAATTATTGATCCAAAGACGTTCTAAGACCGCCCTAAGCCAGAGGGATGTGTCCTGAGGGCGGGGGGGGGGGGGGGCGTTTAGCATGAAAGGGTTAACTGGAAGGTTAGTCTGGGGAGGAGCCGGGGAAGTGAGGAGGGTCTTTTGGGCCTGGCTCCTGGGGCCCCAGCTCCGATTCCTCCGACCCAGCCCAGGGTTCCTTCCCAATTCCAGAATGACGCAAACAAATAAAAACATCATTAACCAGAAGGAGAAATAGAACAGACTGAATGTTGTCAGTAAAGTGGGGGTTGTTTTTCTCCTGTGTATGTTTGTGTTTCTCTAATCACTTGATACTGTTTGGAAACACAAGAGGAGATTTGGGTAAACAAAGCATCGATAAAAACCACATCACATTTGAGGAACACAGAGAGGCTCCAAACATGGGCCGTATCCCGCGAACACAGGAGATCGGTGCTGACCCGTTCACGAGATCAAATCAGTTCTCGCCTCTACTTTGGAGCTGAGCTTTGCCACGCTGGTACCAGGTCCCACGGGCTGCGAGCACCCAGCCCCCAGGCTTCCCAGTGCCGTGTCTGACCCCTGAGGACCTTCAGCCGCAAGCTCACTCGCTTTGCAACCCACCTCAGGTCTGCTTTCTTATTTAATTGCTTGTCCGTCCACCCCCCGCCCCCCCGCTCTAGTTGTTAAAAATGACCTCGGTGCCCCTACGGAGGTTACTCGACTAGAAATCAGGTTTTCTTTTATCGTGGGTGAGATGTCCGAGGCTTACCCTCCAATCAAGACATGTGTGTGGCCTCTGGCCGCCTCCCCAAGGCCCGAGCAGCTGGACTTTCCCCGCTCAGCTGCCCAGCCCAGACCAGCCATCATAGTCTGGGACATAGGGGCACACCAGCTTTTGTCTTCTGTGCCCCAGGGACTCTGAACACAAGACTGTGTGGGATCAGGGCTTTGCCCAAGGTCATTGCAATGTCACAGTACAGGGGTTGTGTACAGGATAAAACAGAACCTGGGTCTTCGGCTCATGCCACTGATGGGGCACAAAGCCAGAGCCGAGAACCATGGTCTCAGCTGGAAGGAGGAGCTGTGGACACTCAAAACTGCACATTCCAGAAATGGACAGAGAAGGCCAGGGTTCAGGTAAGACCTGTGTGCACAGCAGGGAGAGTGGCTCCTTCCCAGCCACTGTAATGATCAGGTTCTCTGGGTTTTAAATATTGATCTTTGAAATCACGAAGCTTCCCCCACAAAGACCCTCATGAGACACCGGGATCCCTGCTAATAAAAAAATTCATTACCCCACACTCTGCTAAAATGGCAGAAGGGGTCAGACTTTACTGCCCAAAGCAGAAGGAACAGTAAGCGCACCTCATCCCCTCCGAGCCCAGCCAGCCTGTCCCACAGGCCCCCCAGTCTCAGCGCATGGGGAAAATGGCCCAGCTGGGCTGCCTCCCAAAGCGATCCCAGGGACTGGTCTCACAGTATGATCTGGTCTGGTGAGGACATCACAGGGTGGTGTCTAGACAGGAAATCTGGAATGGAACGGGCACCCAAATCCTACACAATTCACTGAGCAGAGTCTCGTGCTAGGCGACAGATGGTCGTGCCCGAACCCATGGCACACCCCTCTCCCAGGCCCCTCTCGGTCCCAGCACAGGCATCTACACTCCAGGTTCCTGGGAGGTCACACTGGAGCCTAGGCTGGTGCTGGTATTCCCTCTGGGCCCCAGGAAAACCCTGGCAGCCCCCTTGGGCCTGCCCTGAGGCTCTCCCCACCTTGCCATCTTAGCCAGTAGTCACCCCGGGCACTGCCCAACACCCCACTCCAACACCCCTGCAGGAACTCCCCTGCTCTGCTGACTGGCACCCACCTTCCAGGCCCTTGGCTCCTGGCTCCCCTCTCTCACGGCCGCTCTGCCCTCTGCACCCCACTGCAGACAGGGACTCTCATTCCTCACAGCTGTCCTTCCATCGTGAGCTCAAGAACCAGCTTCCATCAAGAACTCCAGAACCAGGTAGGCAGGTCCTGCCTCCTGCCTCTCTGAGCCTCAGTTTCCAAATCTGGACATGGATGTCATCAGATCCCTCAGACTTGCCTTCCTGACACTCAGACTGGGGCAGGTATGAGTCCTGCGATCTCACCTGTCCCAGGCTCGTGAATGCTCATGCACCCGTGCCAGCGTACCCCTCCTGCTCACCCTCCAGAGCCCACCCGACCCCTGCCAGGAGCCCAGCCCACCAGCTTTCTCCCCAGAGACTACGCCCAAGCAGAGACGCCTCCCGACACACGCCCCCTCCCCAGCTCAAAATATAAGAGGCAGGAAGATGCAGACAAAGCACAAGGATGGGATTCAGAGAGCGTGGGTGAGCCGCGCCCCCCCGCCAACCTGCTCTGAGGCCCTGGAGAAGGCCCACCACATCCCACACTGACGGCCTCATTTATAAAACTGAGCTGCCATCCAGGTCACGGCTTCACTCCAAACTAGAACCCACTGAGAGCCTGTGATATCCCAGGCTGTGATAAGACCCAACCCAAGCCCCCGGAGCACTCATAGTCTGGGAGGGAGACAGAGCCCCACAAAACATTTCACAGTCCCAAGTGGCTACAACTGTGACGTGTGGATACACAGGAGGGTTCAAGGAGCCAAAAAACGAAGCAACCAACTCCACTTGAGCTGTCCATCACTGCGTACCCAGCAGCTAATGCGGGGCAAGCTCTATAAATGCTGGGGGCATGACTGGGTGGGGGGTGGGAGAGTGGATGGATGGAAGGATGGATGGATGGATGGATGGGGGTGGGAGAGAGGATGGATAGAAGGATGGATGGATGGATGTGCATGGGTGGGGGTGTAGGAGAGAGGATGACTGGAAAGACACATGGATGGATGGATGGATGGATGGATGGATGGATGGATGGGAGAGAGGATGGATGGAAGGATGGATGGATGGAGAAGGAATGGGTGGGTGAGTGGACAGGTGGATGGATGAATGGGTGGATGGGCAGGAGGGTGGGTATGTGGATGGGTAGGAGGGTGCGTAGGAGCTGGGATGGAGGGGTGAGTTGAATGGTGGTTAGGTAGATGGGTGGATGGGCAGGTGAATGGGAGGGTGGGAGACAGGACAGATGGAATGTAGCAGGTAGAAGGATAGACGGGGATCTCTGTGACTTTTCAGAGGAGCGAGAGCTGCCCCTCCTCTTTGCCCTTCACACAAGCTCACTCAGCAAGGGCCTGGCCCAGAGAACTAGTGTCCAGAGCCCACTTAACAAGACAGACGGAGATCAGGGGAAAGAGACTGATCAGCCAAAACTGAAGGAAAGAAGGGAGAAAGAATGCAAGAAAGGAGGGAGATGGGCAGGAAGGGGCAGCGGGAGGCAGAGGGACCATGTGATGGAGGACAGAGAGAATGTGGATGAGGAGAGAGTGCCAGGTGTGTATGTGGTGGGAACGAGGGAACAGGGACAGAGAAAGCAGTCCACGGCTGGCATGATTGATAGATGATAGCCCAAAATGCCAGGCTGAGTACCGGCCCTCACGCCGAGCAGGCCCCTGGGATACAGTGGTCCAAAGGCCTGACAGGGAACAGCAAAGACACCACCCCCACCTCGTGTTCATGGTGACAGGGCAATCCCAGTAACTGGCAGGAGAGGGCTGGTGGCTCCCAGCGGATGGCCCACCCAGAGGATGTAAAGATGGGCGAGGGGCTGGTGTGGGGGGCAGCTCATGTGAGCCATGTGGAGGGGGCCAGCAAGGCCAGCATCCGCCTGACCCTGCTGGCAGTGGTGTCTGCGAGGTGACTGAGCATCGTAAGGCAACACGGGCCCCCAACCTGTGAACATCAGCCTGGGACACCCCCACTCACACCTCGGGCGGCCCCAGGGACCCCCGTCAGTGTGCCCCACAGCACCCCCCAAACACGGCAGCAAGGGAAGAGAGGCGCCCAGGTGTTGAGAGGCACGCAAGGAACAGAAGTTATAAAGCGCAAACACAGACGTCAGGAGCCGACCCCAGGGATAGGTTCCAAAGTAAGCCAGACTCCAACAGAGAGATTAGCGATCACAGTAGCAATTAATAGATGTGAATTATTCAGAGCCATTTAAAACACGCTTGTGACCCACAGTATTTGATTAGAAAGGCAAGAGAGAGGCATTGCCACGGGGCCGTGGGGAAAATCTCAGCCCAGCCGTCCCATGGCCTGGGCCACGCCTGGCACAGGCCCCACTCTGCCAGCCTCTCGGGGACTGGCCTTCCGGTTCCCATCTTACATCCACGGGGTACACGCAGCAGCCAGTGCGCTCCTTCTGAAACACCCCACCTGACAGCCTTGGTGGCCCTCCAACCCCCCAACGGAGGGGGGCAGGGATCTCGGCCCAGCCCCGACACCCTCGGGACTGCACTGCCCAGCAGGGTTGGAGGGGGCTGGTAACCCAGCCCCCAGGGTCACAGTTCCCAAGCGTGGCAGCATCTGACATCCTCCCCAACCCACCTGAGGGTTTGCCTCATTGTCCGTGTCACCCTAGGCTCCTCTGTTCATCGTGGGGGGTCTTCCAAAGGATCAATTTTAAATGATCTGGTACAGATCATAATGAGAAGTCACCCTGCTGACCTGACAACAGCCTCACGCCAGGCCAGTGATGCCTCTGAACTGCTACCCCGGAAAGGACGCTGCCACCAACACCGTCAAGCACGGTGACTTCCTGGCTACGGGGGATCCGCCGGCTTCGGAGAAATTCCCAGAGTGCGATTCTTCAAGCCACACAGCAAGCTCGCATCTTAAAACGAGACAGATTGTGTCCGTTTACAACACTGCAGAAAAATGCACAAAAACACCCTTTTTTCTTTTTTAAAGGTTTTATTTATTTATTGGACAGAGAGACATGGAGACAGAGCATGAGCACGAGCCAGGGGAGGAGTGCGAGCCAGAGGAGGAGCACAGAGGGAGCAGCAGAGCGAGAGGGAGAAGCAGACTCCGTGCCGAGTGGGGAGCCCGATGCGGGGCTGGATTCTGGGACTCCAGGATCATGACCTGAGCCAAAGGCCACGGCTTAACCAACTGAGCCACCCGGGTGCCCCCGAAAATGCTGTTTTTCCTTGCACTTCTGCTAGCATCAGACACAACCTATGGTTCATGGGCTCACCACCCTGTTTTTCATATTTGCCAGAAATTTCTTAGTGCCAGCTGCATCCAGCGTAAAGTAGAGTCGCAGGTCCTGCTGTCCTCTGTGCTAGAAACCCACATCCGAGCAGCCTACTAGGGCCAACCTCGGAGCTACGCTCACTCACAGCTTTGCAGGAACCTCCAGGGAAAGTTCAGCCCAGCAGGTCTAGCTCATATTCGAGGACCACGGAGGAACGCTACCAAAAGGCCTGGCCCAGGTGTAGATGTGTTTCAAAAGCCACCCACGGAGCAACACTCACGTCCATCTGGTCAGAGGCCTGTTCACCTGTGCAAGGACCACCCCCCCCCAACCAGACCTGGACCGGCCTCTGAATCCCACCTAGTGCTCCTACTACCACGTCCTCCTGCCCCCCACGTCCATAGGAAATGAAGCCCAGGCTCAGCCCCCAGCCTCGCCCAGACACATGAACCAGCTGCAGTCCCCAGAAAGCCCAGTGTCCTGACTTGGCACCCTGCTGTCCACTCGGGGACAGCTTCCTGATGGTCAAGTCCCCTCTGTCATCCCTCCTTCAGCACTATGAAGTCTTGCCTGTCCCTCCCTGGCCCCTTCCTGACCCAGGAGAGGGCCTGCCTCTGCAGGGGCGCTCCCACACCCTCCATGCCTCTGTCCTACACATCCACAGCCTTTGTGGCTTTACCTCCCATCTCCTCCCCTTCCCAGTGAGGCTGCAGCCCCGGAGCCTAGCCCGGGAGCCCAGCCCAGAGGACATGCCCACGGAGGCAGGGAGGAGGGATGCAGGATTCCCTGCTCCCAGGGCACCCAAGAAAACAATGAGGTGTTTAGAAGATATATATGGGGAAGGCAGAGGGACTCGCTGTGGGTTTGCAAAGGCCCTCATGCAAGATATTTAAAGGGGAAATGCTGAGCCCACCCCAACCCCAGGGGATGGCCTGCACTGGTCCAGAAGTCCCCAGGCATGGCGCATGATGTAGCTGTTCCATGAAACCAGATTTCCCCTCTGGGGTGGCTGATACGTGTCAGGCGTGTCGGGGCTGGAATGTCTCCTCACAGTCTTTCCAGAACCAAGGAGATTCCAGATGGGTTTCCTGCAATGAGAGCCCCCCCACTCCAGCCCGTGGGAGAGCCCATTTGCTCGTAGCAAAAAGAAGAGACAACCAGGGAAAACACAGGATTAAAATCTGCCCCCAGCCAGCCACGTGGCCTTGGCCCATTCCCCAGCATCTGGAAGCCTCAGTTTCACCATCTGTGAAGTGGGGGGGAGGGGGGTTGTGATGGCAGAAGCCAGGCAGCCGGGAGAGCTGAATACACAAATGCACGACAGGCACCTAACCACGGTGCCTGACAAGTTGTAGGAACTCAAGAAATACGAGTTATTTTTATTATTCCTCAAGTTCATGAAAGACTTTCTCCCACCATTTGCTCTCTCTGAATGAACTCCAGCTTCCTAATTCCTGCAAGAAAACCAGTGAACGGCCCTGGAAGAACAAGGTGTCTGAAGGACGTGTAATTGGTGGTGAGTAATTACCCCAGGAATTCCCAGGGAGCACCGGAGAGGCCGCCACACGGCCACTCATCAGTCGCCAGCTCCTCGGGCTTGCTGGCCCTACACAAAGGACTCTGTCAATTAACTCCATCTCTGCGGCTAATCTGAGTAAATCATTAGCCATCAGTTGTCAGAACTGTGGCTGCCTCTGCCTGTTCATTTCACGGGATTCACAAAAAGCTGTCCTTTTGAACTAGCGTGGTTTCTGGGTGTTGATCGCAAGCCTATTAACACAGACACTGTAATGACGAATTGAAATTTACATCGTGTGTAATCTCATTAATTGTCCGATCATATCAGGTTTGACAGTTTTAATGCATTACTAAGGGAAAATAGTCTAATACATGACATTAAAGATCTTATCAAGGTTAATTTGCCTTAAAATGTAGTTACTACATAATTTTTCATCTCCATTTTAGATGCTGTGGTTTAAACACATGGCACTCTGAACGGGATGGGAGGTATCCACACATACCCACAGAGTCCAAGAGGCATTCCCCACCTCTCAAGGGACAAGGGAGGACTGGAAATAACTGTGGGATTTGGAACCACTCGGGGGAATATTTCAGCTCTGGGCTTACTTGTTGTGTGACCTGGGGCAAAATGCTGAACCTCCCTGGTCCTTGAGTTCCTCACCTGCAAAGGACTATGGGAACCCCTACCTCACTGGATTGTCGTGAGGCTGAGACAGGTACTTAGATGGCCCAGTAGAATGCCTGGCACATAGTTGGTGCTTTTTATTCTTATTCCCCATCATATCCTTAAGAGCTGGTACCAGGTGTGGCATGTGGGGAGGCCATAGTAAATGGATCCAGGGTTGCCAAGGACTTCACACATGAAGAACCAGATGAACAACACCAACAGCTAAGCCAATGCCAAATCAAATCCAAAGGGTGGGGGAAACAAGGCCAGATGCCACCTCAGACAGGTGACTCCGAGTGGTCCCAAACAGGGGAGACCAGCAGGAGCTGACACTTCCCTGAGGGGGAACTAACTCAATTCTGTTCAAGAAGCATGTATGAGCCGCCTAGCTGGGCTGGGTCATAGCTGGCCTCCAGCACTAAATTTTTTTTCAAATGTTTGTAAGTAAAGACAGTGCTGCATGACAGGAATAATAATAACCAAGATTAATATGATATCCCTCATAGACATTATCGTATTCAATCAACCAACAAATATTTGCAGAGTGCCTACAACTCTATGCAGGCTCTTGTTGGGTGCTGAGTATGACAAGCTACGGGGGTTTGACATTATCCCTGGCCTCATAGAACGTTCAAGCAGTTAGAGTATAGTTTGATGAATGTTACGGTGGGGAAAATACAAGGAGCCATAGGAACTCGTGACAAGAGAAACTAATATGCACCTAAAAACACATCCCCAAAATACATAAAGTAAAACTGACCAAACTGAAAGTAGAAAAAGATAATTCAACAACTAAAGTTGGAGATTTGAATGTTCCACTCTCAATGATGACTGGAACAACTAGGCAGAAGATCAGCAAGGATATGGAAGACCTGAGCAGCCTTGTCAACCAACTTGATCTAATGGACATTTATAGAACCCTCCACCGAACAACAGCAGAAAACACGTTCCTTTCCAAAGCACAAGGAACATTCTTCAGGATGGATCACATGTTAGGCTGTAAAACAAGGCTCAACAAGTGTGAAAGAGCTGAAATCATACAAAATACGTTCCCTGACCACCACAGAACTATATTAGAGATTACAACAGAGAAAAATTTGGAAAACCCTCAAGTATTGAAAAAGACAATCATTTCTAAATAGCCCATGGATGAAAGAAAGAAATCACAAGGGAAATTAGAAAAGAACTTGAACTGAAGAAAATGAAATGCAACATATCATAATGTATGGAGTGTAGCTAAAGCAGTGTGAAGAGGGAAATTTATAGCCTTAAATGCTTGTATTAGAAAGGAAGAAAGACCTAAAATCATCTAAGCTCCACCTCAAGAAGCTAGAAAAAGAAGAGCATATAAAACCCAAAGTAAATAGAAGGAAGGAAATAATAAAAAAATAAATAAAAACAAATAAAATAGATGACAGAAAAATAAGGGAGAAATATCAGTTAAACCAAAAATTGGTTCTTTCAAAAATTAGAAAAGATACACCTTCAGCTAGATTGACTCGGAAAAAAGAGAAAGAACTTGCCAGAGAAAAGATAGCAGGATGAAAATGAAAGAAGAAGGAGAAAGAAAGGGCTCCAGGCAGAAAGACCTGGGCAGTGAGAGCCCAGAGACAAGAGAGGATGGAGGACATGGAGGCATGGGATGGGGGAGAAGGCTGGCTGTCCCTGGGCAAGGGTCACCGAAGATCTTGTGCCCTGTCAGTGGGCTGGAGCTCCACCTCTAGGGCAAAAAGCCATCATTTGAAGGTTTTAAGCAGAAAACACACACCATAGTCAGAGGTTTTGGGGATCCTTACAGCTCACAGATGGGACAAGAGACATGGAGAGGCCTTGGGACTTGCCTAAAATCATGCAGCTGGCCAGCAGCATTGCTGGAACAGCGCTCAGCTCTTCTACTCAATCATCTTGGACAGAGCACTGATGGTGTGGCCAGAAGAGACCCCCCACATCACCGCCTGTCACCAGAGCCTGCTGGAAATTGATGGGTCCACTGGCAAAGCTCCATCCAAACAGTGCCTTCCAACAGAGGCACACATGTTCTAAATAGAGAACAGTTACATTTTTGCTGCCCTTATGTCCTATGTAATCTATGCTCTTTCGACTTTATGGTGGTCTTACAAGTACCCTCACAACTCAGACTTTCCTGCACCACACATCGTGATGTTTTCAAAACAGACGCCAAGCAGAAATAAATACTAGATACTCTGCTCTTTGGAACATGCTTCCATAGCTCCAAAATTTCTCCTGAAAATTGGGCCCCAGCGTGTTGTGACTGACATTTTTATCACAGGACAAAATCCCCACCCATCTCCACCAAATCCATGCAAATCCCTGAAGGAACGACCCAGTGCACAACCCACGCTCCCAGCCAGAGACTGAAGGAGAGCAAGCAGGGCCTCCCCAGGTCCCCACGAGCTCAGAGTAATTTGGAGGACCCCGAGCAGGGTGGGGGATGGCATGCTGTCCATCTCCCACAGTGTCAGCATGTTGGGGGATCTGGGTGGCCCCCAGAGTTGGAAGGCACAGCTTCCAAACCCTCCGACCTCCCAGAATCCCGGGCCCCACCTCCAATTCCACAGGGCTCCTCATGGAAAGAATCCTGAATCAGTTTGTGAGGATAAATGAT
Source organism: Enhydra lutris kenyoni (assembly GCF_002288905.1). NCBI lineage: Eukaryota > Metazoa > Chordata > Mammalia > Carnivora > Mustelidae > Enhydra > Enhydra lutris. The sequence goes on along the minus strand of NW_019154105.1, from coordinate 65,846,848 downwards.
GCGTCAGGATGTGGGGGATCCAGGCATACGTGGAAGGGGGTTTTATCAGCTTTGCCATTTTGGCCTCATTTCCAAACCCAAACCTGTTCACCCAACTTCCCATCTGGCATGGCGCTGCCTCCTTACCTGCTGCCTGATCTGGAAGCCTCATTCACCAAAGGCGCATTTCTGCCCCCCACCTCATACTCCCCTAACCTCACCCCTGCCCACTGAGGGCCAGCACCACCCAGACTGCTTTGCTCAGGAGTACCTATTTCAGCCTTCCTTGCTGCCCCAGAATAGCACACAGACCCTGAGCCTCTTCCTTCCAGCCACCAGTGGCAGCAAAAGCCCAGGGCTGCTGGGCCGGTCACTCAGTTTTCCTCTATTTCTAGAATGTTCCATGGGATAAGCAAGCACTCCCCCCCTTCCTGGGGGGCCTGTGGCTCTCCTCATCCCATGTCTCCTGGACGATGCTCAGCATCTACTTTAAGGGCCCAATGACCCAGGACCCAGCAGAAAGTGCTCCCGGAGACCTCAGGTCCCAAGCCCATGATGAGGTCCACATGCTTGCAGAGAGGGGCAACTGTCTTTACATGCAGGACAGCATGGGGCCAGGGGTATCGGGACCCAACGTCCAAACCACACCACCCCCAACACTCTACTCACAGGCTCAAAGAAATAAACGCCTGTGGGCGGCTACCCCGGAGGCCTGAGAAATCCCACCACCACCTGGGAAGGACACGTCATGCCCGGACTTTACAGAGGGCCACTAGGAAGGTCCCAGCACTGCCACTTCCCAACTGTGGGCCTTGGACCTTCCAGAGAACCTGGAAACCTCAGGATCCCCCAACCCCACAATGAAACCAGTCTGCCCCCTCGTGGGACTCAGATGGGACAAGGCAGGTGCTTCGTACCCGGAGAGCAGGCTCCCATGAATACTTTATTGACACTGCGTATGGGCTCACTGAATCCTCCAGACCACCCAAGGAGGTAGGGACTGTTCATATCAGCTGTTTTTTCCAGATGGGGAAATTGAGGCTGTCAGGTTAAGAAACATACCTAGGGCCCTGCAGCCAGAAATAGCCACTCTGGGCTTTGACACTAGAACCTGACCCCTCCAACCCTGTGCTCTGTCCTCTGTCACTGATGTAGGTCAAGTCTTTCTGCAGAAGGAGCAAGGAGCAGAGAAGGAAATGCTCGCTTGTGGACGCCCTTCCCACGCCAGGCACTGGGCTGGGGAGGCCACGTCCCAGGACACCTGCCCGGTTCCAGGTATTGGGACCACCATGTCTACCTTACATATGGCTAGGGCTCAGACATGTCACGTGCTCTGCCTGGTGTCACTCGGCTAAGCGACTGAAGGTTCACTCCTGGAGTGTCCAATGGCTTAACTGAGTGACCCTCCGGGAGCCGAACGGACACACTCCGCTTAGAGACCCAGGTGCCCTTCTGTGGCATCCCCCTGCCCACCGCTCAGGAGCTCCAGGCCTTCGGGATCCCCCCAGACTGCCACGAGCCAATCCTCAAAGTTCCTATCAGCGTCCCAGCGAGTCTGCCAACGACACCCTCAGACTTGGGTTCACATTGGGCACCACCACGCTAGCTGGGTGGGCCTGGGCCAGACCCCTGGCTTCCTCTCAGGGTCTGTGTCGCGGTGTCTGTCCTAAGGACAGAGTCGCATGAGTGGAAGGCACGGAGAAGACGTCACTATGTCCCCATCCCCACCACCCCTTTAGCACACCTGCCCTGGGCGTCCACCCAGAGCCGCCATGGGCCCCGCGGCTGGGCAGAGACCCAGGCTGGCACCCAAGGAAGAGGTGCTGTCACTCTCAAGGTAACTGCCTCTTCTTTCCACCTTGGCAGCTGCAATATCTAGCTGAAGACACCATGAGCTCGGTCTCCCTGCTCACAGCTCTGAGGCTTAACGACCATTAAAATCACTGCCCACATCCACGGCCAATTACACCTCTTGGCACCGTTCTTCAAGGCCGATTAGTGTATGGGAAAGTATAGGGCACACCTCATTACCCTGGCTCCAGGAACCCTGGAGGGAGGGGCCTGGGAGAGTACAGTCTCACCCGGGGCCTGCTTCGGGTACTGGGCTCAGAAGGGCTGAGCAGGTGGGCCCCCGGGTGCCCTCCCCAGGGGGCAGCAGGACACCTCCCGGCAGAGAGGCAGCCCATCGGCCCCCCCACAAGCAGCCCCCACAGTGGATCAGGAAGTAGCTCCTCGAGGCTGGGTCACCTGGAGCAAAAGCTTTGTCTCACAGTGCCCTGGCCCACTTTTGCACATGGGTGGACCTGCTGGTCCCCCACCCTGAGAAGGCGCTATTGAAAATCATCGTGAGCAAGGCTCAGCCATGGGACGGGAATCGGGGGAGGCCTGTGACCCTGAGGAAGGCTCCCATGGACAGAGGGACAGGAGAGAGCAGCGCAGGAAGGGGGTGACCCTATCATGCACTATCGTCAGCCCCAGGAGAGCAGGGAGCCCTTTCCTCCCAGCCTGGCCCCTGGAGGGTGTGGGGTCCAAGAACAGAGGCGGACCTTCAGACCAGCCATGTGGAGACCACCTTCTCCCTTCCTCGCCCCGGCTGGGCCCCAGGACCCCAGCTCTGCCCTTCAAGTCCCGTGGTCCTTCCCAAGCCACTTGGTGGCCCCACCAGAGGAGGTCTCACCGCCATCCCCCACTGTCTGGGGATTCGGTGTGAGGGTACAGTGAGAAGCCCTTGTGGGGACCAGGGAGGCCAGAAGCCTGCCCCTGATTGGCTGTCACTGGGATTCCCCGCTCAGCTGGCTACCTGGATCCCAGCTGGGGGACTGATGCCCATGTTAAAGGGGCCAGGACGCCCTCAGGGGGCCCCTCAGTGGATGCTTCATTTTTTAGTTTGAAAATAACTTTCTGGCCCTGAAAGCAGTTCCTTTCGATGAGGGGTGGTATTTCAGCCAGCGGGCTCTGGACTCCGGTCTGAAGACCATGTGGGAAGAGTGGGGACCTTCACCCTGGCCAAGGACTCACGCGTGTGGCATGGGGCGTGCCGTCACACAGCTTTGCGGGGTCAGAGCCCACAGGGCCCAGCCCGCAAGCCAGACCCACGCATGTTCCCGCCGCTCCCGGGCCCTCCCTGGGTCCCAGGCTTCCCTGGGAGGAGCTGGGTCTGGCTCTCCCCTGTTGGGAGGCTGAGCCATCACGCGTGTCACCCGGGCCACACGCCACACCAACTCCACGTGTCAGAGCAGTTGGGCCTAACTCCAAACGTGAAGGACACACACACCCACCTCACAGGCCATGAGCCCAGGATGCTGCTCCCCCAAGACTTGTCTGTCTCGCGGACCCCATGCCACCCCTGCAAGAGGGAGAGGGTCCGCCTGTAGGAGGTGGGATTCCAGCGTCCACCCCTTTGGTGAGGGTGCGATGCCCTCCCCCCTCTTGGGGCTTCACCCTACGTGGGACTCAAAGCTTTAAGGCAGAAACCACAGGCCCCAGCCCCATCCCCCAACAATGCTCATGACAGGGCTGGTATATAGTAGGTGCTAACAGAGGCCCATGAGCATGGTGGCCCCACCCCAGCTCCCACAGTCCCACATACGGATCCACACAACGGAAGATCCCTCAATCAGGACAAGGACACCCCGCACTGCACCATGGGGGACCCCCAAGGGCACCACACCAAGAAAAAGAACCCAGTCACCAAAGGACCCACGCCGTGTGACTCCATGCACGTCACCTGTCCAGAACGGGCTAATTTCTGGAGCCAGCTGGTCAGTGGCTGGCAGGGTCAGGGAGGACGGGGTCTGTCTACCTGTTTTCCACTCAGGCGGCTAGAACAACAGACACCCACTTGCTCCCAGTTCTGGAAGTTGGAAGTGTCTGAGATAGAGGTGTCCACAGGTGGGGTCACTGGCAGGACTTACGGCGGGCTAGCAGATCGTTGCCCCCTCCCTGTGTCCTCATGTGACAGAGGCTGATGTCACTCCAGCATCTCTTCCTCTTCTTATGAGCACGCTAATCCCATCACGGGGCCCCAGCCTCACGATCTTGAACCAATTGTTCCTAAGACCCCCCACCCTCAAATACCATCCCCACTGGGGGTCAGGGCCTCCACATGGGAATCTGGGGGACACAATGCAATCCGCAGCAAGGGGGGAGTGGGGAGTGGTGCTGAAGGGCTGGAGGGCTCCCTTTTGGGGAGATGAAAATGTCTGGGGACTAGAGAGAGATGGTGCTTGCCCAACACTGTGACTGCACTAAACGCCACTGGATCATTCCCTGTCAAGGGCTTAACTGTGTGTGCCAGGCCCTCCTACAGGATGATCAAGTGGGTAGGAAAACGAACTCTCCTCCCAGGAAGCTCAGGATCCAGCTAAAAGGACAAAACACATGCACAAACAGCTAAGGCAAGAAGAACAGCCAACGTGAGAAGAAGGGCAAAGTGCTGGGAGAGTTTAAGGTAGGTGGGACCAAGAAGACTTCCTGGAGGAGGTACCTCAGACAGGCAGAGGGAAGAAGGTCAAGAGAGAAGAACCACTTGTACCAAGGTCCAGAGGCTAGATCAGAGCAGTCTCTATGGAAGAACTCTCCAGCTTCCCACAAACGGTCCCAGGGGTCGACCCCACACTGTGGACCTGCTTCCATTCGGCAAACGTTTCCTGTGCACGTATCATGTTCCAGGCCAGGAGCCAGGGACTCAACCCAACTCTCAGCAAGACCATCGTCCTAAGCTGTGTGTTATTTTCCTTTCTAAGAAGTGGGACCACTTCCTCCTCGCTCCTCATGGCTCCTTTGCTGTTCATGGCCATGGCCTGCAGGTAAGGCTTGTTCCAGCTGCTCTGACCATGCAGTAGGGATGAGGGTAGCAACAGGTCGGCTCTGCCAGAGACAGGGTTCAGGAGGGAAGAGCAGCTCCTCTCGGCTACAGACCTCAGACTGCATTGCCCCAGCCAACTTTGCCGATCCTAAAGCCATCATCTGATGTAAGGTTTGTCCTGTGCCTTATTTCTCAACTGGTCCTGAGCTCCAGATGGAATGGGGGGTGTCACTGGATGGCCCAGGACCACACATTCCCTGTTGATTGACACATTCCCCTTTTCCTTGTCCTGCTTCTGGCCTCACTACTGGCTCTGACCCACAGTGCTGGAGGGGAAAGGTGCCCGAGAGCAAGGCCACAGAAGAACAATCAAACCGGGTTTCATCAGGAAGAGGTTGCCTTCGGACCCAGCAGCGAGTGAGGCCCAGTGAGCAGATTCACAAAACCCAAGAAGGAGACTCCTTCCAAGGAGGAAGGGAACTGACACTTTTGGACCCAGATGCAGGCTGAGATCGGGTTCTCCCACAAACACTGGGAGATGGAGAGGCTCTGTCCCAGCTCCACCAACCGTCCCTGTCCGCCTAGGACTGTCCCTGTCCTGGCACCGGACAGCTTGGCTCCCAAGAACCCCTCAGTCCCAGACATACCAGGGTGGCTGGTACCCTCACCGCAGGCCAGCCTCCCCCAGCCACCTGATGCTGAGTGACACATTTAGACTCTGCGTGAGGCTTGGGGGTCAGGCAGTCCTGGGTTCGAGGCTGGCTTGCTCTCTTACTAACTGTGAGGCTGATCTGCTTCTCCCACCTCAGCTGGGAGCTGTTCACATGGTGAACTTTGGGACATTCATCCGATGAACACATAGAAACCCACCTTGCAGGCCCCTGTGGTCCCTGGATGTGGGGCCCGGCAAGCCTGGCACGGTGCCCAGGGCCCCCACAAGCCCTTTGTGAATGTGGTAGCTTCACCCACGGCCTGGGCGGGGGGGAGCCCACCCAAGCCCTGTGCTGGCCTCGCACATGGGCCACCTCCTTTCCCCTCCTGACCACCATGGTCTGTCTCTAGTCACTGGTGCTTAGCCCCTCTGTGGCCCCAGCCCTGCTCCCTGACATCTTGTTTCGGCTGCCTCCCCATGCTGATGGCCAGGTTGGAACACAGGCTGTGTCACCTCTGGCCACGACCAGGCCCTCCCCTGTCCAGGCCTCAGAATGGCGAGTCTCTGTGAGAACCACCCACCCCCTCCCCAGCCCCCTGCTGCTGGCTGGTGCTCGGTCTCTGCTCAGGCTGGGTCTTTCCTGAGAATCTTTGCCTTAGAACCCTGGGCCTTTGAAGACATTCATCTCCAGACTCCCCACCCCCCAGATCTGCAAATGGAAATGTCTGAGCTTGCTCGTGATTTCTCCCTGTTGTGAGTTCAACTGTGTCCCCCCGGCCAGACTCCTCTTAGATAAGCCCTCCGCCCCTCTGTTCCCACGGAATGTGAGCTTCTGTGGAGACAGGGTCTTACCAAGGCCATCAGGTCCCCCACACGATGAGTGTCCTCACGAGAAGGGAAGATTTGGAGAAAGAAACATGGAGGGCCACACCACGTGAAGACAGGTGGAGATGGGGTGATGCTTCTATGAGCCAAGGAAGACCAAGTTTGCCAGCAAACCCCCGTCAGCTCGGGGAGAGGCCAGGACAGCTTCTCCCTCTAGCCCTGCCAAGACACTGACCTTGGACTTCTGCTTCCAGAACCACAAGACATAGATGTCTGTTGTCTAAACCACCCAGCATGTGGTGCCTTGTTGGGCCGTCCTGGTGCGCTGATCCACCCCGGCACAGTTCCATCCCGGGTCAGTGTTCCTGGGCCACGTGACAGCAGCCCAGTCCACCGCCCTGCCACCTCCCCACCCGGGGGGAGGGCTGCTCCTCAAAGAGAGCATCTGGACAGAACAGGCAGCACGGGCCTGGGCTCTCTCCCCAGTAGATGGAACAGCAGCCCCCAGCCCCATGCGGCCTACACCACAGCAAAAGGACTTTTGGCCCCCAGGGTCACACACGAGACACCCAATGCTCAGAATTCAAGTCAGTAGGGAGGCACCTCCTGGCAGGGCCTCCACGAATTTCCAGGCAGGCTGAACAAGCCCATCTGCCTGGGGGGCCGGCCGAGGGGCTGCAGGTGCCCCTGACGGACTCTGCCCCGCAGAAAGCCTGAGGCTGGGGGCGGGGGCGCATGGGATCGGCTGGGAGGGAATCCGCGTGTTCTGCGGAGACCAACAGCAGTGGCTCCAAACCAGCCGAGCGGGCCAGAGGACTGTAAGCGATTACGGCAGCTCTCTGGTGTCCTGCCATTTGGGATTAATTAAATGGCTCCCAACTGTGATTGAGACGGCATGTGAAATATATTAAAATTAACTTTTAAAGAATAAATGAGGGCATTATTTTACGTGCCAGCTGAGGGATGGAACTGCAGGGGTGGGAGCGGCGGGCTGCAGAACGAGCACAGGACCAGGAGTTCCAGAGCCTCTCGTCTGGCCCCACCTTGGCCCCAGCTGGTGACCAGCCTCAGTTTCCCCACCAGTGCAGAGGGATGTAGAGCATACAATATCTTAGGGCACGAGCTCTGGTCATCATGGTTTGGACAGCCCAGCATGCTAGTCACTCCCTCATTCATTATTCATTCACCCTGCAAGCTTGGTGTCCCAACCAGGTGCTGGGCTCTGCAACAAAGCCAGGGAACTCAAAACCTGGCAGGGACCCAACTACAAGGTGACGAGGGCGCAGGGACAGATGCACACCTGTGATCCCATGGAGGGGCAGTGGGTCAGGAAGCGAGCCCTGGCCTTACCGGTGTAGGAAAGGTGTCTCCATCCATGGAACAGCAAGAACAAAGGCAGATATGCTTACTCTGGGGATGAAAAGGAAGATGGGAGGGAAAGCTGCAGGGCTGGCTCACACAGGCAGCTACCCAAACCCTGCTAAAGAAGGTGGCTCTGGCTCAGCTTTGACTGAGGGCTCTGGGATCCCTAATCCTCTGTCCAGTGACCGTGGCAACAAGTCTCATATCACAGGCAGGGTGCAAAGCTGGTCCTGTCACCACGGGCAGAGAGCCCTTCAGGGGCTCCGCTCTGTCCTCAAAGCCCAAGCTACACCTGGCCAGCTGCCTGACCTGCAGAGTCCTCCAAGGAGCCAGGTTCCCTCTAACCGCAGGGCCTTTGCACAGGTGATTCCTGCTGCTGGGAATATCCCCTCCCGACTTAGTTTGAACTACCAGTTATCCACCTGGACCACATTGCTGTCCCTTCCTGCGGGCCAGCACAGGGCCGGCCTTTAGGACATCCTGGTGAGGGAACGAATGCACGAGCAAACGAAGTCCTTAGCTCTAAGATACCTCTGTTTCCAGCGCACTGAGAATCAAGGTGGGACGTCTGCTCTAGGGAGTCCTGAGGCTGGGAGAGATGGCCTGACAGGGGCTGTGATGTGTAGGACTACGTCTTGTCAAACTAAGCCAGTCTCCATCTTGTTAGTCAGGAGTACTTTTTAAGCTCCTATTGTATGCCAGCCCTCTGACACAGCTTGCTACTGTGTGGTCCCGTAAGGGTGATGATTCTGCCTGCTGGCTGGATCTTCTCAGCCCAGGACGACGCCCTGCAACCCTCTCCCCACCCGTGCTGATGCAGGGCCACAAGCATGAGGGATTCCCTCAGGGGAGCACAGCACTCACCCCGTCCCCACAGGAGAGCCCCGCACCCAGTGAGTGCCAGTGAATGTCACTAGACCACCAGCGAGGGATGCTGTCACCTCCCTTCTGTCTACAGAGGAGGAAAGTCACAAAAAAGGTGGGCGAGGCCTCATGCTATTCCTGTCTCTTCCGGGGGTGGGGGCATCCCCTCCTGGACTGGAGGACCTTTCACCTCAGAAGCCTGCTGTCTACCCCAAGATGATCTCACAGATCAGGACACGGAACAGACAGCTGTCACCCACCTGAGACTCTGGGTGGGGGACGTGGACCCACGGGGAATGCTGACTTACCAATTACCCTGGTCCTCACAGCCCTGCCTTCCAAATGAGGAAGCCAGGAGCCACCAGCCCGGCCAGCAGGGGATAGAGCAGAGACCGGAGCCAGGTCACCAAGACTGGCCTGCCACTGGGGCCTCATCCCCAGCCCCCACTCCACGCCAGACATCCCCATGCAGCCCACCTGGCTGAGAACCCCCCCACCGTGCCTCAGCCTCCCTGTGTGTAAAATGGGCTGACATGAGCCCAGGAGTCGGCCCGGCCTTGGAAGCCCCAGGAGCTGCTGGTGGTCCAGAAGAAAGTTGCTGATGGACCATTCTGGAAATTCCGCCAGGGCCTGCCTCAGGCAAGACTCAGTTGTTATCCCGAACTGCTAGCCTCCCGAGCAGGGGAAGGTGAGCGCGCACATGAGAACAGGAGGGAGCCAGCCAGAGCGGGGAGCCCTGGGGAGGCCTGGGGAGGCGGGGACGTCGCGGGAGGGCAGCTCTCAGCAGGTTGGGGGTCTGAGGGAGCCTGGAGGAGGAATTTCTCTCAGGCTCCGGTTTTCTACAAAACATTTGGATTATCAAAGCTTCCCCATCCCTTTTAAATTCCTGTCCCTCCCCAGGGAAGGTGCAGAATGAAAACACATTTCTTTCTCTTTTTTTACCCTCCCTGACTAGTAGAGATCCATACAAAGACTACTGTTGGGACTTCCGGTGGTAGAACTCCAAGACCACAGAGATGAGACCTGACAGGGACAGGGTGGGGGTGGGGGAGGGTGCTGCACAAGAATCTCCAGGAATTCTGGAATTTTGAGCAGGAACTTGGACCTGACCTTGGTACCACTTGGACTTGACCTTGGCACAACCTTGGGCTGGGAGCTGCTGAATGAGAGCAGAAGAGCTGCCTTCCATGTAAAACCCTCCACATCATCCCCACTGCCACCACACCACATTCAAAGACCTTGGGCTGGCAGAGTGCATCTCTAGTCACCTCCTTAGCTTTATTGCGCTAATAAAGCCGGCACCCCCCGGCTCCTAACCCCCAGCCACAGAGTACTTCTCTCTTCCCAGAAAATGCCTGACAGTCCGACTCATGCTATTCTCTCCGCCAGGAATTCCCACCCCCACCAGCCCCACCAGCCAACAACCACCCATCCTACAAAGCCTCCTCAAAGTCACCTCTTCCGTGAATCCTTCCAGAGAAAGGCCTCAAGAACGAGTGCCTCCTGCCGTGTGCCCCAGGGCACTTTGTCCATGCCACCATCACTGCCTAATCATGGTGGGTCTGTTCCTGCCCCACCTCCCACAACACACAACACATGGTAAGCTCACAGAGTGCAGGCACCGTGTCCAACTCTGCTGTGTTCCCAGGGCCTTGGGCACATCTCAGCTTTGAATCTCTTGTTTGTGGCCCTGGGCCATGTGGCCTCCTGAAGAATCACCAAGGTCCAGTCCGTCCTACCTGGCTGAGCCCAGGACTCCTGTGCATCTGCTAAGGGCTTCAAATTACCCTCAAATAAAGGTTCAGCCATGAGACAGCGACTCACTCACCCATCCACCTAACCATCCATCTACCACCCTCCTGTCCTTCGATCCATCCAGCCAACCATCACCAATCCATCCACCCACCCATGTTTCTTCCATCCTTCCATCCACCCATCCATTCATGCTTCCATCAGTCCATCCACTCATCCATCCTTTCATCCATCCATCCATCACCCACCCATCCTTCCGTCCTTCCATCCATCCACCCTCCTGTTCTTCCATCCATCTATCCATTCATTCACCTATACCCATCCTTCCTTCCTTCCATCCATCTACCCATCCATTCATGGTTCCATCCATCCATTCACTCACCCTTTCTTCCTTCCATCGATCCATCCATCCACCCACATATTCTTCTATCCATCCTTCCATCTACCCATCAAACCATCACCCATCCATCCACCATCCATCCTCCTGTCCTTCTATCCATCTATCCATCCATTCACCTACCCATCCTTCCTTCCATCCATCCACACACCCACCCACCCATCCTTCCATCTACCCATCCATCCATCACCCACCCACCCACCCATCCTTCCATCCATCCATCCGTCCATCCATCCTCCTGTCCTTCCATCCATCTATCCATTCATTCACCTACATATCCTTCCTTCCATCCATCCACCCATCCACCTACTCACTCATCCAACAGATGTTTCTTCAGCACCTACTATGTGCTGAGTCCTGTGCTAGGCCCAAGGACACAATGAACACAACATCTGAGGCCCAGCCTTCACAGAGCTCACAGCCTTAAGGATTTGACAGACATCAAATAAGGTATTCAAGAGTGTGATGAGGGTCTGCAGGGACCTCACCACAGAGTCTGGTGGAATCTGGAAGATCAGGAGAAGGAATCATAATTGGCCAAGGGAAAGAGGAGGAAGGGGATCCAGGTGATGGAGCTAGCACACAGCCCAGAGCAAGGCTGAGCAGGAGAGGAATCCCAGGGTGGCTGCAGCACAGCTGCTGGTAGAGCAGGTCCAGGTCTAGGGTGTAGAAAGCAAGGCTGCTCGGGCTCAACATTTAAAGGGAGCATCACTCTCTGGCTCCATCCAAGGGAGGACCTGCTTAGATTTTGTGCCCCAGACGGCTCAGCCTGCTCAGGCTCTAGGGGTGGGGAGTGGTAGGAGTAAGGTAATGGGGGTCTAAAACCTCAGTCCGAAGACAGTAGGGAACCAAAGAAGGTGCTCGATCTGGACCGTGTCTGGTCATCTGTGGTTTTAGGATGCTCCCTGGCTGTGTGGAGGCCAGACCAACAGGGCAGAGATGGGGGACAGGGAATCAAAGTCCAATCCTGCCACTCCTCCCTCCTGAGGTGTGGCGCTGGCTCCTCCTCGAGTTTCTGGTGGAGACACTGGGTTTCCTGGGCCCTCCCCACCCCACTGCCGCCCAGCTCAGTGAGGAGAAATGTTTTGACTGCAAGAAACACTGACCACAAGCTACAACTTCATGTTAAAGGCATTTCGTCCATAAGCAGCTTTCCTTATTGCTTTCAGATGGTTTGAAAGAGTGGGCTTGGAGCTGTCTGTGGGAAAGCCTGGGCTGCAGGGGACCGGCTGAGGCAGACACGGTATCTGGGTCTAGGGAAAGAGCCGTGTCCGTCCCCGGGGCAGGGTGGGGGCACGTGGGGTCCTGCCACCTCGCGGCCCCTCCCTGGGCCTCAGTGTCTCCATCTTGAACACGGTGGCTGGACCAAGAGGTCTCCAAGCTCAGCCCCTACCACGAGCCAAGCCCTGTGCTGTCCAGGGAGTGCCTCCCACCCAGTGGGACTTGAACCCAGTGCATCAGAAGCGAAAGCCCTTGGGCCCCAGTGGCCGGGTCCCCATGCTCTGGCTAAGGCCGAGTTCTGAGTCCACAGGACACCAGGAGGATGAGGCTCTGTGTCTGGGATCATGTGTTCCATTGGAAGCATCAGCCCCACCCACGGTCTGATTTCTCTTTCTACTCCATCCGGTCGGGCCCCGCGAGTGGGTTGAGTTGGAAGTCCTTCAAATGGCTCTCCCCGCCGTCTTTCTAGACCCTTGGCAGATTGAAATCGGCTTTAGAGGGGCCCGGCCCAGATTCCCGGGGCTCTCCCAGAGTCCCTGCAGCATCACAGACTGCACTTCCCAAGGGCTCGGGCCCAGGCCGGAAAGCAGGTAGAGAAGCCAAGGTCTCGAGACTCTGAGGCTCTCCCCTTGAGTCCAGGAGGAGGCAGGTCTAGTGAGAGAAAGCTGCTGTCCCTGAACGAAGGCAAATCAGGCAAGGCACTAGATGCCTGTTGTTTAGTAGGTGCTCATTTAGCACAGGCTCTCTTCCCTCCTCCTGTGAGCCACGATTAGCCTGTGGCTGTTCATTCCTAAAGAGGCCACATCCCCCAAGCTGCCCCCCCCAGGGAGGACCTCTGCTGGGGGCTTCCCCTCTGGCCCCACGGAGGCCAGCTGCCCCACGGCAGCGGGCGCCTACCCTCTCCCAGTGGAGGGCGGACACTGGAGACGGATCTGTGTCCACACCTCTGGCCTCCCTGTGAGATCCTGGCAACTTGCTCCCCCTCTTGGAGCTTGTGTCCCCATCTGTCACACGGGGCTCCTGACATCCCCTCCTACCCCCTGCAGGGGTCTAGAGGTTGACAGAAAGGGAAGGATTAAAGCCACTGACCCTCTTCCTCTCCCTCACAGAGTTCCCTGGACCTGCTTCACCAGCCTCCTGGGAGCTTGTTAGAAATAATCTCAACTTCACCAGGACCCACTAAATCAGAACCTGCATTTTAACAAGATCCCAGGGGACCGTGGGCTGATGAAAATCTGCAAAGGGTTGCTTTAGAGGATCTGAAAGATGGGCCCTCCCCTCCCACACCTGGTTTGATCTGTAACCCAGTCCCAGACCTGCTCTGACTCCAAAGCCTGCTCCTCCCACCTGTGTTTGGAGGAACCCCCAGTCCCCACCTCTCACTCCGCGGGCCCTGTCACTCCTCAGCTTCACACAAGTTCACGCGGCAGGTTCCAACATGCAGCCTGGCACCCACCGGACACTCCTAGCCACGGCTCCGAGCTGCCAGGACCGGGCCTCTTCGGCGGCTGGGCCTCCAGGAGCCTGGCCCTGGCCCACATCCATCTGTCCTGCCCAAAGAACCTCCTCGAGCCCAAGACCCGGGCAGTGTAATAGGGCTTATGTCATACAAGTCCCAGGCTGGCCCCCCGCAGTTTCCAGACCAAGGAGAATGGCACACAGACTGCTCCACAGGGGCGAGGGACCCCCTCTTCTCCCCTCTCTGCCCCACCATGTGACCCCGACTCCCTCTGTCCCTGAACTGCAGTGGGCACGGACTCCTAGGTGCCACCCCTCTAAGTCTTGCAGCATAAACGTGGTGGGAGAGCCGGAGTGAGCACCCTAGCTTGCCCTGGACTTGCCAGGAAACTTCCAGAACCTTCCTTCCTTCCCTCTGAGTCTCTGTTCCTCCCTGATCTGGGCGAGGGGAAATCTGAGTCTCAGGGCCGGGGCGAGGCCAGAGGAGGGCTGCTCACAGAGGACAGTCCGCGACCTCATCTCTCTTCGTATCCAAAGTCTATGTTCTAGTTTCAAATTCTCATGCCGATTCTAACTTCTGGGGGCGCCACACCAGATGGAAGGAGCTGGGACCCCTGGACACCGGGCCTGCCTATGAGGGTGGCAAAAAGGTGGGGTCGTGGCCAACCCAAGTCCCATCCCCGGGGAGAATGCTGGAAGTGGCCAGGGGGCTCTGTGCTCAGTTGACAAACGCGCCCCCCCCCAAGACATCCTCGTCAGTCCCCCAAACTCCACACATGGCCTTACGGGGACAAAAGCGAGTGTGTGAATGGGGTCAGGTTAAGGATCTTGCAGTGAGGGGGCGGGGGGAGATGGGGGTGCAGAGAGCAGGTATGATGGTGGAAGCAAAGTGGCCTAGAACCTTCAATTCCAGCCTCGGGAGGTTCATCTCAGACCCTTCTTGCCTCTAGCCTAGAAGAGAGGAGACCCGTGCTGTTTCCAGCCCCCTGCATCTGCTCTCCTCTGTTAACGGCGGCCATAGGACCCTTCACGTTCCTCTCCAGAAACGCGTTTGGCAGGAGACTTTGGGTGGAAGGGTTTTGCTCCAGCAAACCCAGGATGAACTGGCTTTCCCACAGGCTGGACTTCTGAAGGCTGCTGTGTGTCTGGGGGCGCAGGGGCTGTACGCTGCAGGCATGACACCGAGGGCTCCCCCGTGGGTCGGAGAGCTTTCCTCTGTAGGAAACTCCTCCAGGCTCCCAGAAGCCACAGGCCCTTGAGGGCCTCCCAGGTAAGCCAGGCATTAGCTGTGCTTTCCCTATGGGACACCTGGACAGACTGCCCTTCTAGAACCTTGGCCCCCGCCCGCAGGAGAGCCTTGTGGCCTCTCAATGCCCCCATTCAATGGCAACATTTGACCTGGTGGCCCTGCCCAGGGGCTCTGAGCTACAGGACTTGGAAAGTGCCCCCAATTCTTTCCCAGAGCCAGGACCCAAGCTCAGAGGGAGGCAAAAGCTACATTTGCTCCAACTTGGCCTTCATGCGCAAGGGTTCTTAGCCTGCCTGTGACCTGGGGAGAATACATCCCACCTGACCACTGCTGTTGGCCAAGGGTGGTTCATCTGGGGTCTCTGGGGACTCAGGGCTCCCAGGCCCTGCCCCCAGCTACCTGACAGGTGTGGCCGGCCAGCTGGGCTCCTGGACACAGAATGCTCATTGTCAGGCCAGAAAGGCCCATAGAGATCAGAGATCCCCCTTACACGTGGGGAAACTGAGATCCCCAGAGGGGCTGCGTGTGGCCAAGGTCATAGAAGTACTCAGTGGCAAAGCCAGGACTAGGTCCCCAGTGCCCTTTGAAGCTGTGTTTAGTCATCTGTGTTTCTGTCTTCACACATTCTAAGTCTGCAAGGGCAGAACACGGGGGGACTACCACCTTTAGGTCCCTAATGCCAAGCACAGAGAAGGCGCTCAAAAAACGATTTTCGCGACGCCTGGGTGGCTCAGTTGGTTAGGTGGCTGCCTTCGGCTCAGGTCATGATCAAGTCCCGCATCGGGCTCCTTGCTCAGCCGGGAGCCTGCTTCTCCCTCCCTCTGCTGCTCCCCCTGCTTGTGTGTGTGTGCGTGTGTGTCTGTGTGTATGTGTGTGTGTCAAATAAATAAATAAAATCTTTTTTAAAAAAATGATTTTGGGGGCGCCTGGGTGGCTCAGTGGGTTAAGCCGCTGCCTTCGGCTCAGGTCATGATCTCAGGGTCCTGGGATCGAGTCCCGCATCGGGTTCTCTGCTCGGCGGAGATCCTGCTTCCCTCTCTCTCTCTCTGCCTGCCTCTCCATCTACTTGTGATCTCTCTCTGTCAAATAAATAAATAAAATCTTTAAAAAAAAATAAAAATAAAAAAATGATTTTGGGATGCATGACCCAAATCCAGACCAGTCCTTGAATAAGCCCCAAGGGTCCCTCACAGAACGGACCCAGACGAATCCAAGCGTCCATCCCAGCTGTGCTCAGTGCCCCGGGGCAATCCCCTCCACCTCTCAGAGCTTCAGCTTCTGCATCTGTAAAATGGGAATGCAATGTGCCTGCCTTCTGGGGTGGCTCAGAAGTTTCAGGGGTGAACATATGTCAGAAGTCTGGCTTGATGCCCGGCACAGAGGGGGCGCTCAACCTCTGAGGATGGGGAAGACAAGGGTCCCCACCTCAAGACCCAGAGGGAGATGTACCCACAAGGGCAGGGCCCTCAGGTGCCTGGGGAAGAAAGGAGGCAAGACACGGATGGAGGCGTGGAGGAGGCGAGAGCACACGGTGGTTCCAGAGCATGACGCGTCCTGGGAGCTGGAGGAGCAGCTGGGCCTGGGCCAGGATGCTGAGTGAGGGGTGCTACCTGTAGTCAATATCCCCCACGATTCACATGCACCCAGAACTTCAGAAGGTGACTGCACTTGCAAATAGGGCCTTTGCAATGCCATCGAGGTGAGATGATGCCATACCGGAGCCAGTCATTGGCGCCTTGCAAGAGGAAGGAGACGGGGTTTGGACCAAGGGACCCACAGGAAGGAAGGCTACAAGGCTACAGACCCACGCCAAGGGTGGCCAGGAACCCCCAGAAGCTGCAGGAGACAAGGACAGACTCTCTCCTCCAGCCTCAGAGGGTGCGCGGGCTGCCCACATCGGCATCCCAGCCTTCCCGCCTCTGAAAGTGGGAAAGAAGGAATCCCATTGTCTCGAGCCCCCCACTGTGGCACCCGGTGATGCAGCTGGAGGGACCCCGCAGGCCGCCGCCCTCCAGTGGCCCAGCTGAGAATGGGGACGGGGGCGTTGCCAGCCCCCTGGCATGGTGACGCAGCCTCCAGAGAGCTTGCCAAGCAGCTGTGAGCCATGCAGAGGCCACAGGCCCCTTGGCCACAGGGCCCAGGGGGCAGCAGGAAGGCCACTGCATCCTGACTTCCCGCCACCCACCTCTCAATGGAGCCCTTCAGAATGAGGGCGCGCTGCCCCGAGCTGCCCTGCCCTTCCATCTCCAGTGGGCCAGCACTTCCTGCAGCCGGACCAGGCCCTGCGGAAGCTCGGCTGGCCACCGGCCAGGCCAGCGAGACAAGCGCTGCAGCCTCACTCCTGGCCAAAGCTTGCGAGGGTGACAGGAGCGTGACAAGGACAGCAGATGGTCATCGCGGTGGGCTTCTGGCTCCTGCGAGCCATGACTGCGAGGCCTTAGAGCCCCCCCACCATGGGAGAAAAATGAATGAGGTGGATCAGGCAGAGGGCGGGCGGCGTGGGATGGGCCACGGTGCCCCCAGCCGAGGGTGCACCTGGACCCACGTCTCGTCCCCCATGGACAGCGGAGGAGAATTCCCCCCTGAGCTAAAGGGCCTCCTCCACATGCCTCAGTGTCCTGACCTGTAAAGTGCAAGTGGAGGGGCCAGGATGATGGCCCCGCGGGTCCCATCTGGCTTGAAGCTCCAGAAGCTCTATGTAGCCAACCTTCTCTGTCTAGAAGGCCGATCCCACGCTAAGAAACATGAGTCTGGGTTTGGGGCAGAACATCTGCCGTGAGAGCCCCAAGCCCGGCCCCTTGGAGCGTGTGGGCCCCCGACTTGGGAGCAGTCCCCTGTCTGGCAAAGCTCTGATACCTCAAACCCTGGGGAGGTGCCAGTGGCGACCGAAGGGACAGGGACACAGGGGTGACGGTGGGCACCTAGCTCTGGACCTCAAATGCTGAGCCCACAGTTCCACAAGCCCCAGGGACCCAGCATGGAGCCTCCACCCCATTACTCAGAGCCCCCCCCACCAGAAGCAGGGGTAGGCCTCATCCGGGCTCACCTGCACCATGTCTCAGAGCCAGAGAACCCGGGAATGGGCTGGGAGGGTCCTTCTGGGCCTCGGTGCCCTTCAGGGTATGGACAGTAGCTCTGGATCAACCTGGACAAAGGCACCGCTGTCTAGCCCGAGCAACAAGGTCACCCAAGAGAAAAGGCCTGCTCCAAGGTCGGTCTACACAGCCATTCTGGCAGCAGTGACGCACCAAGCTCTGGCGTGGGGCGGGGAAGGAAAGTCAAGGGCCATGTGTGGCAGGGCCATGGACTTGGGGCCTTGCTGCAGCCTCATGACAAGGGGGGCCACAGCTGTCCCCATTCTGCAGGCGAGGAAACAGAGCAGGCAGGTCCGCCTAAGAAGCACTCTGTGAAACACACCCCTGTGATGGACACCCCTGCCTGTGGGGCAAGATCCCTCGTCCTAGGTCCTCATGACCTGACCCTAATGTTCCTGAGCCTCCCAGCCCCCACTGTTTCTCTTACGGTTCCCTCAAACTCTGCTCCAGAAGCCCTAGGACACAGTCCGTCATCACCAGCCTATGAGCCTCTGCCAATGCTGATCCCTCTATCCAGAACTCTCTTCCTGCTTCCCCAGCCCATGAAAACTGCTTGGCTAACCTCCTCTGTGAAGCACTCCCTGTCATTCTTATGCCCTCCACTGGGGGGCATTGGGGCTCCTTGGCCTCTGGGGGCAGTGCCAAGCTCCCAGTAAGGGCTCAATAAAAGTTTGCAGAGTGAGGATGAGTGGCCTGCCCCTTCCTGTTGCGCCCGAGGGCACTGAGCAATCACCATCTGATCCCCCAACCAGAGAAAAAGGTGCCTGAGAAAGCCCTGCCACATGGCCTTCCAGAACTGTTTGAATACCCCCAGGGATAGGGAGCTCACTCTCTCTGGGAAAGCCTGATCCACAGCTATACAGTTAAAACTGAAATTCTTGTTTAGTGCAGCTATCCCCCCTCATCCCACCTCAGCTCTTGGGGTGCTGTGGGAGCCCCACAGGCATGTGAGGCCACCAGGACTCCCTGCACCCCATTCTGAGACACAGATAACCAACTTCTTTCTCCCTCAATTCCTTCCTTCCTGCCTGCTCTCTTTCATTCATTCATTCACCCATTCACTTATTCATCTGTTCTTCCATTTCCTGGGGTTGAGGTCCCATGAGAAGGTCCTGCCCACATCACCTGATTAACCAGCCACAAGTCCCATTTTACAGTTGGAGTCACTGAGGCCGTGGGCGTGAAAGGGGCTGCCCGCTGGTAGCTGCTGGAGCCACACCTGAAATGCCTGCCCCTTCACCCTCCGCACCCCTATCCAATGCCTCTCCTGGCCTCTGTCTGAGGGAGGGGCCCAGGTAGGAGGGCCTCTGCCAGATCCCTGAGGCCCAGGCAGACAGACAGCAGCCCAGCCCTAACCGCAGGGTTCAGAGAAAGGGAGGAGGGAGCAGAGGGAGCGAGGAATCAAGATCCCCCTTGTTGAGGGCTTGCCCTGCGGCAGGACAACCTCTCCTGACAGCTGGGCGGGGCTGGTTGGTGACTGCGGGGGGGGGGGGGGGGGGCACGGACAACTCAGGGACTCAGGGACTCAAGCTGACAGCCCTCCTGCCCCCGCCCAGCCCTCTGAGCCGTGGAGTGGAAGCCCGGCCACGGCCATGTGCCCTGAGGGAGTGTTTCTGCTTCCTGCTCACCGCCCCCCCCACCAGGAGGCTCCCGCACTTCTGAATCCCTCCCTGAAGCCACCTGCCCCACCCGGACCACATGACAGGCCATCATGGCAGAGACACCCGGGTGGGAGAGGGAGTAGAGCAAAACCCAAAGCCATCCTTGCTGGGACTCCGCCAAGGCAGCCTGGCTTAGTGGAAAGACAATGGGCTTTAGAGCCAGACTGCCTGGGTTTGAATCCCAGCCCCGCCACCTGCTGGTTGTGGGGTCCGGGGTGTCCACTGCTCTGGGCACAGAGTACCCCTACATAACACAGGGGATTTCTGTGGAAGACACCCCACACAAGGAGGGTGTGAGCCTCTGGTGACAGGCCCCAGGCAGGGCGTGGGGCACACGGTGGGTCCTCGGCAAGTGTCCCCTCCCCAGGATGCAGGATGCACACCTATGTCAAGAGTGCAGTCCTTCCAACAACTTCAGTGAAGTGACACTTTCCAGTTGCCTCGAGCTTTGAAACACTGCTCCCTGGTCCCCAGGACCACCCTATGAGAATGGAGCTGTGCTCCCATTTTTCAGATGGTAAGACTAGAACTCTGAGGGTGAATGAACCTGACTGGCACCAGGAGGGACAGGACAGGACTGGATCCCCGGCTCGTGGCAGCCAGCAAGATCCCATCCAGCCACTCAGCCCGAGACTGTCCTACCACCCTGTTCCTCCTCTGTGGACCTGGGCACAGCGGCCCCTCCAAGCAGCTTCTCCAGGCCCCCAGATGCTCTGCCGAACTCACCTGCCTTCAGTTCCAGAGCCTCGCATGTGGGAATCAGAACACGCCGCCTCAAAGCCAAGGACTACATCTTCATCCCCTAGGCCAACGGGGCAATCTTTCACCAACCCCCCTTCAGGAGGCCCACAAGAGTCATTTCACCCCATCCTGGTCCCCAAAGGACACTCTGATTCTCCTGAACGGTCCCCTTGATTCCTCGATGGGCCGATTTCCCCCAGGACTGTTGGAACAAACCCAGTTTTGCTTTTTGTTTTGGCTGCTAGGATGCTCTTTTCCCATTGGGTTTGATACCGTTCTTCCCATTATGTGCCCTTCCTATGAATTCCCTCAGCTGTTCGTGATTTTAGCGAAGTATCAACGCATACTTTAAGAAAATCACCTCAAGCCCTTTGCAGAACTATAAGCAGTTATGAATACATAAATAATATTTGACACCCCTGCTAAGTGACAATTGTGTAATAATGCGAGATTTATGGACTTCGGCATGTTACAACACCCAGCAAATACACAGTTAGGAGAACTAGAATTATCAGAGCATTTTATACACATATAAAAAAGAGGGGTCCTCAAGGACATGCCAGATTTCAGGAGCAATGGAAGACTTGGCCTTCGGGGTGGGGCAGGGGTGGGAGGCAGGCACCAGGCGGCCGCTGGCTGTGTGCTCTCAAAGCCCCAGGTTCTCCTCTGCAAAGGGTACCAGAATTCCAGCCGCTCCTTTCCACACCTTATTTGAAAGTCAAAATAGATCCTCCCGCATCTGAATCCAGATTGTCTGCAAAGCCAGAGCTCCTGGGAGGCCTTGGGGAACCCCTGTGACTTTTGAGAGGCTAGACAAGCAGCCCGGTGAGGGGGGGGTGTCACTGCCTCTCCCAGGACATCCCCCAACCCTCCTCCTGCACGTCCAGCTTCCTCCCCACGTGAGTCCTTCAGGGACATTCACCAGATGAGGCACAGCTCCAGCCCCGCACATAAGGCTTGTGGCAAAGCTGGGACGAACCAGACCGGCCTTCTCCGGAGAAGCCCAGGTGAGCTGACAATGTCACGGAAGCCGGGAGACTGAGGATGGCAGGGGCAGGGCCGCATGGAGCACAGGGCAGCCAGGCGGAGAGAGGGAGGGAAGGGAACAGGTCTCTTCCAGAAGGAAGAGCATGAGCCAAGGCCAAGGCTGGGAGGCTGTGATGGGAACGGGGACAGGCCAGCAGGGAGAGGGACAGGACTGCCCGGGTCACTCCACCCTCTTTATGGGTCAGCAACAGGGAGCCACCCTTGAGGCAAATAAACAACGTGGTCAGGATTACTTGCCATCGTGGCCAGTTATAAAAGGCCTGGCCTCATGGGCTCACCTCACAGCCAACCCGTATGTGCTCCCCCCGCTGACCTCTCTGCATCACCCAGCACCTTCCGGACTCCATGCTCCCCGCTCTTCTGCTGCTGTCTGGCCCACCACCACCCAGCACCCCTCACGGCACCTCCTTCGTCCTGTTCATCCCCTCTGCTCCCCCCGCCCCGGGCCTGGGCCCTCAGGTCTGTCTCGGCCCACGAGGACAGGTGTCGGGTGTCCAGGCCCCTGGCCATCAGACTACGCCCCCTCTGGTCTGCCCAGCCTGCTGCACACAGCCCATCTGGTACGCCCTGTGCAGCTCAGGGAAACAATGGCCTGCCTCTTGGCGGAATCTCACCGGGAACGAGCAACTCTCATGTGGCCTCCACCGCTGTATCATTTGCACCTGAGGGTGAACCTAGGCGAACGAAGCCATGGGGGAAATGTGCTCAGATCACGCCGCTCCCCCACACCCCCTCACGCACCTGAAGTCAGGTCCCGTGCGTTCCCAGGCCTAGGAGGCCCCTAGGATCAGAGCTCCGGCTCAGGCCCCAACCCTCTCCCCGGCCCTATACCCACACGTTCCCCCCTGCCTCGCCCGGAATATTCTTCCCTGTTCTGCTCCTCCGTCGCTCTCACACTTAGGTCCATTGGAAACTACCTGGCTCACTACTTGTCTGCTCCTTGCTGTCCCTTTCCCTTGTGGGAACGTCATCGCGATGAAAGCCGGGACTTGGCTTCGCTCACCATTTTGCACGAACAGTAAGCACCAGGCACTTTGTTTAAGTGAATCCATAAGCCGAGTGTACCTGAGTAACAGAGCAGCTCAAGCAGCTGGCGCTCACCCGGTCCTGTCCAGCCCAACCTTCCGCAGCCTTCCACAGGCACACAACAGGGACACGGGGGCCCCCCAACATGGGGCGCAGGGTAACTCTGGCCAACAACATCAAAGAGTCATGAGTCCCTGCCCTTCCATCCGGAAACAGCGGCTCATCCAAATGTGTGGGTGTGTTTGCATTTCTAAATCTCCCGTAAGTCGCCGTCTGGCACACGTCAGCTGCCGCCCGGGCCATCTGGCTGCAGACTCAGAAATCTGCATCCTCTAAATAAACTGTCAAACATGAGTCTGCCCAGCAGGTAATATCACACACCTCAGGAAGAGGTGAAAAACCTGGCCTCTTCTGTGTTCTTTGTTTCCAGGCGTCAGTAAAAAGCTCTTTCTTCTATGGGGATCCAGAGTCCCACCCCTGAAATCATGTGATCCCCAGCCCAACGTGCCAAGCAGACCCACATGGACTCAAGAGAGGTGAGATTTTCCTTGTACCACCACTAGTATGGAAAGACATGCTCCGGGGAGAGAGTTCCCTAAAAATCTCCAGCATAAATAAACTCTTTGATTATTGGTTTAACTACTGGGAGGGGAAAGCCACTGTTAAGCAATACATAGATTTCCATATCTTTGCAAGAAGTGTGCACCATCACTCAGTATCTGACAGCACAAACTCAACCATCTGTGAGAGCCAGGAGGATAACACAAAGGGGAAGCATGGTGGGGGTGAAGCTTTAGGGAGTAGGGGGCCTGCAGCCAAGTTGAGAGAGCGCCCCCCTTCCCCTGCCAAGGTTGGGGGGCGGCCACTACTCCACACAAGCCGATTGGTGACAGGGACAGGAGGCCACACAAAACCAGTGTCACCAAAACTTTCATTTTTCAAGAGAAGCTAGAATCCAGATCTTTTTATTAAATATTGTGTTTTGAAACGTTAGAAAATGCTGTGCAGCCATGTAAGACAAGTCAGAGGGTCAGATTTGATCTCAAGCCAATAAAACCCAAACCCAGCTTAATTGATAACTAGGAGGACTGAAGCCTCCACCCCAGCAGTGCTGGTGAGAAAGGAGGCAGGTCTGTTTCCAACGCTGGTGAGAGAGGAGGCAGTTCTGTTTCCAAGTGTAATACCGTTTAGCGCCTGTCTCTGCGCAATGTCTGGTAACCAATCAAAAATTACAAGACACGTCAAAAAACAATAGCAACTCAAAACAACCCAAACGGTGAAGGGAAAAGCACAGGCTACAGTCTACCCCCGCAACTGGACACCACCCAGCAACAAAAATAGACAACCGACACCTGCCAGGACACGGGTGAGTCTCAAATGCATTGCACTAAGTGAGGTGAAACAGACCAAAAGGTTACAGACCGTGATCGTGCATGGAATCACATCATCACTCACATGGCATTCTGGAGAAGGCAACGCTATAGCAACAATCCCAAATCAGTCGTTGCCAGGGGCTGCAGGAATGGAGAGGACCTGCCCTGAGCAACATAAGGGAATTTAGGGGCTAACACATTGTACTAGGTCTTGACTGTGGTGGAGCGGACATGACCAAATGTGTTGAAATTTGCACTGCACAGTGCAAAGGGTCCACTGTACGGAATGTAAATCCTATCTCAATAAACCTGGAGGGGTTTAAAAAAGGGCAGGCCCCAGGTGACAGGCTTTGTGGGGAGTAGCTAAATATTTGCACCCATGGAGGGGCACCTGAGTGGTGCAGTAGTTTAAGGTTCCCACCCTTGGTTTCTGCTCAGGTCATGATCTCAGGGTTGGAAGGTCAAGCCACGTGTCGGGCTCCATGCTCAGTGTGGAGTCTGCTTCAGATTCTCTCTCCTGCTCCCTCTAGCCCTCCTGGTCATACTCACTTGAGATCTCTCTCTCAAAAATAAATAAATCAATCTTTAAAATAATAATAATAATAATTACAGCACCCACTGTGTAAGTACCAACTGCACGCCAGTGACTGAACAATAATTCATCACAACCAAAGGGTGGATTCCATCAACTTTTTACAGAACAAATCTGGCACTGAAGAGACAACGGGGGTTGCCCAAGCCCACCCAGCAGTTAGCACGACAGCTGGGGTCTTCCAGGCACATCTGACAGTGTGTGTGCCCAGCCCCAGGCCCTGCACTATGAGGTCTGTGAGCCCCTGAGATCAGGCTGGGGTTCCCCATCGAGTCTCTGAGGCCAGTAATGCCTTGATCCTATTAGAGGCCATACACCAAATGGCCCCATTTTGGCTTCAGCACCTTGGGACCAAGTGACCATGGTAAAGATGGCAGCCCAGCCACCTGCTAGGCAGTTGGATGGCCTTCAGTGGTCTACCTACTTCCCTGAGCCTCAGTTTCCCTGTCTGTAAAATGCAATGACACCTATTGACAGAATCACTTGAGGACCAAACAAAATGTAAAACCAACATGAAGAGCCAGTGCAGGGCACATAGTAGGTGCTCAGTGAACGTAGTTACGTTGCTGGTATTAGATCCAGCATGGAGCTAGCCTCTGTCTTCCCTGTTTCCTTCCCAGGAGTCTGGACCCTGTTCTGAACCCGTATTCGTTGTTCCTGCCTCCAAGCCCTAGCCAGAAGTTTCTTTAGCTCCACACACCACCCCACCAGCCTTCCCTACTTCGATGCACGCTTCAAGGCAAGTTTGAACAAAACCTTCTCTCCTGGCCAGCATCCAACTCCACAAATCAGACCAAGGAAGGGAGAGGGGAGCGCCCAGCAAGCTAATGGTGTGAGCAGAAAGGGAACCCTGGGCTACCAAAATCCTGACAAAGAGCTCCGTGCTGCCTTCCCCAAGACCACCAGGCTCCCACATACATGCTTGGACCCTCAAAACCTCAAACTTGTCCCCACCCCTGGGGTTACAGCCTTGGGAGGCAGGCCATCGAGGAAGAGTCGGCCAGCCAGCAAGACCAGAGTCAAGTCTGTGACATGTGCTTTGCAGGAGATACCCCACCACCAGCTCCTGAGGCAAGAGAAAGGGAGCTAGAAAGGGCCCCGGAGATCTGGGTTTGAATCCTGACTCTGCCAACCAGGCTGGGGGCCCAGCACAGCTGGCTGGCCCTCTCCGGGAGGCTCTCTGTGTGCAAGGTCATGAGCTGCTTGCAGAATGAAGATGCCAGGAAGGGAAAGCATTTGTGCACAAAAGGATCTGAACTCTTTCCCGACGGCCAGGCTCCTGACTCTGCCTCCCATCCCCACCTGTCCTCATGCCCTGCCCAGCTGTCCTCCGCAAGCCTTCCAGAGCTCCCTTCCTAAGCCCTTATGTAACAAACCATATATTTATTCTTATTCTCTGTTGAGGTCCCCCCACCCGCCGCCCTGCCCCAGAACATCAGCTCCGTGAGCATGGGGTTTTTCTGATTGACTCACTGCTGTGTCTCCCCGGAGCCCACTTAGCACATAGTAGGCATCCCATACATACTTGCTGAATAAACGGCTTGTCCTCCAGCTTCTGTGTTTGGATACCTTGAGTGGGCATTTATGCCAACTGAGCTTCATACAGATGCAAAAAATTGCGGACACTTGAATCTCCAGGCACTAAAACGTGGAAGACTAGGACAGGGACAGAAGGGTTAATTCCCCCTCAGGGCTGAGACAGGAGAGAAGCCGCAAGACAGGGAGTCAGAGCCACGCTGGATGGCCATGACCTTTCCTCCTGAGCGATACCACCTCCCAAGTCAATTACCGCAGACCCGCAAGCCACACGCATTGCTGCAGGTGTGCAAGCTTAGAAAAAACAACCCCCCACGCCCCCGCCAGGAGGTGAGGCTCCCGCCGGGCAGCTCCAGCAACCACCATCCAGACAGCTCGCCCTGGTGTGGTGGGCAGACATGGGGTGCAGATCAGGTGTGTCAGGGAACCCCTCATCTGCCGGGTTCCTGGGCCTCCGCCTTCTGTCAGACAGAGATGTGTGAATCTACTAGGACATTCATGGGGCACCAGAAACTCTGTCCTGAAGCCAAGAGGGTTCCCGTGCATTCAAGGAGCAGCTTCACAGAGCTCTCACAGAGCGTCTGGGCTCCAGCCCTGTGCTGGGGTCCTTCCCCTTCTCATGACAGCACCTAAGAAGGGGAGGGAGGGCCCTGGACCCCACCCACCCAAAGGAGGTCCCACACTCCCAGCAGTGTCCAGCCTGTCCAGCCAGACCATCTTGGACTGGAGAGTGGTGTGGGGTGGTGGGCAGCACACTGGAGCCTGGGGCCCTGGGCACTCGCTGTGTAGCCTTGGGCAAGTGAATCAGCCTCTCTGTGCCTCCATTTCTGCAGTGGGAAAAGGAGAGAATTGGGGTAAAGATCCTAGAGGAGGGGGTGGTGCACAGCTAGGGAGCGTTCAACTCCTGCTGCCCCGGCAGGTCCCACTTAGGTCCCTGGGCCACTGTGGCTCTGGCCCCGCTACCCATGAGAGCATGGGTTGCAAGCGCCCTGAGGCATTAGCATGCCAGACACACAAAGATACCATCTCCTGACTCTGGAGTCCAAAGGTGCAAGATCCAGATGTGAGTGGGTTGTTCCCTTTGGCCTCCCTCCTTGGCTTGCAGATGGTGGCCCCTCCCTGTGCCCCCGTGTGATCATCTCTCTGCATGTCTGTGTCTCGATCACCTCTTCTCCTAAGGACACCAGGCAGCTAGGATCGGGGATGCCCCAATGACTTCGTGTTATCTCAATGAGCTCTGAGACCTGAGCTTCACCAAAGGCCACATTCTGAGGTTCTGGGCTCAGGGCCCCAGCTTATGGGGCTGGGCGGGGGGGGTGTTGCCATTCAGCCTATACAGCTGGGCACCTGTCAGCATTTAACCAGCTGGTCCAAGGGCCCCACTGGGACCTCAAGTCTCTGTACATTTGTTTAATCCACTGAACGGTGGAAGGGTGGGTGGGGGTGCCTGGTCCCATGACTTGTAGAGCCCCCCCTCGCCTTCAGAACAGCACACCTGGGAACCTACAAGGTCAAGACAATCAGGAGACTCGGGCCCCCAATGTCCTAATCCTCGGCCCCGGAAATGGGGCTGCTGGCGCAGAACCCATATGGTATGTCCGACCCAAAGAGCCCTCCCCTAGCTGGGGGAGGAGAAAGGCTGAAGCTAAGGGGGCCCCATGGGGGCCTCACAGGGGCCACCAAGCCGGAAGAAGGAGCAGCAGGCAGGAGGGGCAGAGCCGTGGGCCAGACCCGGCCCCCCAAGGACACCTGCGCAGACACGCCCCCGACACGCCCCCGGCACCAGTCCCACCCAGGCTGGGACTGCGACACATCATGTCTGCACAGTACCCGCTACATGATTCTGCTGAACCTTCCTGGCGTCCTGCTCCCGCGGCCCCTGCCCCACCACCACCACAGGGACCACTCCTGTGTGGGCCCGGCCCCTGACAATTCATTTATCCACCTGACCTCAGTTTAGGGTCCCCGCCAGCCCCCATGCACTGGGCACTCGCATGTTACCATCACCCAAGCTGCTTTGTCATTTCTGGGACCCCAGCCCCCATTATCGCCCCAGGCACAGAGTAGATGCACTGGCGTTCGTTGAGTCAGCAAGTTGATCTGTAAACCTTGTTTCCCCAGGACACTGGAGAGCCCTGACACTTTGCTCTGGTGCCCCTATGGGTGTCCGAGTCCATGGCGGCTTGGGGCGAGTGACAAGGGTCTCTGGGCATCCTCGGACCCTAGGGGCTCTCATGAAGGCTCAAGGAAGTCTGCCTATTTCAGGGGGGAGTCAGTTCTAGTGGTGGAAAAGGAAGCCAAGTGATACAAATTCCCTCGATCAGAGCCTCAGGAGTCTGGTGGGCGGCGGGAGTGGTGGTGGTTCACCACCTGGGGTCCCGCCTCGGCTGGGACTTCCGCTAACAGGTTTGGAATAGCTGGAAATTGTGCAAGAACACAGTCTTTGGGTCCCTATTTATTTCTTGTATGAACAGAATATTCAGTGTTCTCCCATAATTCACCTTGTCATCCTGCATGGCTAATAACAAGAGTTAACATTTTCTAAGCTAAGCACTTTAAGTTCCTTATCTCATTTAATCCACGTACAGACTCAGGAAGGTTGGATAACTTGTCCAGGGCCACGCTGCAACCATCCCAGAGCAGTTACTAGGTACCATCCTCAGCCTCATTTGTCCTCACACATTTATCCCAGACACGTTGTGCTCGGGGCTGGGCCTATACCAGCATGTAGGAGGTGCCCAACAAAAGCTTAGTAAATGGTCCTTTCTGTCTCTTTTCTTGTATCCCAGACATGCAATAATGGAAATGCTCAATAAATATTTATTGTTTGGGTGGAGAGAAGAGCAAAAGAATAGAGGAAAGGAAGAAGGGAGGACAGGAGAAAGGATGGAAGGATGACCAATGGAAGGAAGGATGGGTGAAGAATAGAAAGACAGATGATGGCTGGAAAGATGGATGGATGGAAGGATGGTGGGATGGGGGGATGAGGTAAGGATGGATGAATAGAGGATGGATGGGTAGATGATGGAAGGATGGAAGGAAGGAAGGATGAAGAGAGGATGTGGGATGGGGAGACGATGGAAGGATGGAGGGAAGGAAAGATGGAGGGAGGGATGGATGGATAGATGGAAGGATGGTGGGATGGGTGGATGATGGAAGGAAGGATGAGTAGACGATGGATGGATGGCCAGATGATGGAAGTAAGGATGGATGAAGTGATGGATGGATGGGTATAGGGGACAGATGGATGGATGATTGGATGGTGGGACCCCTCCTCAGTGTTCAGGAGGACAGTGATGTGAAGACTCAAGCCTGCAGTAAATCATCAAGTACAGAAGCTGTGGACATGAATGACAGAGCAGAGAACAGAAGCAGCCGAGACCCTAAGGGAGGTGCAGAAGTGAGAGAAGGTCTCTCTCACCGGGTTGAAGGAGAGGCTCCTGGGACTGACCTGTGAATGGGAGAGCTAGGGAAGGGTCCTCCTGGGAGGAAGGAGGGCGTGAGCAAAGTGACAGGGTGGGAGAGAGGTGATCGATGTGCCAGCTGGGAGTCACTAACCCCACCTGGCTCCCTCCCAAGAACAGGAGCTCCTGCAGGTCAAGGGCCAGCCGTGTCCCTCTCTCCTGCCGCAGCACCAGCCCTGGCCCGACCCAGGATGGACAGGGTAGTCAGTTCTTACTGCTTTGACGGATTCCGCTCATGAGCCCTGATTGCGGTAACATGAATGAAAGCAGAAATGAGCACACATTCCGCACCGACTACGCACCAGAAGCCCACCAGGCATGATCTCAGTAACCCTGGAGACTACCTGGCCATGGTCACAGTGGGGAGACTGACGTGCCCAGGGTCACACAGCCAGGGCTGGCAGAGACCAGGACGGAGCCCAGGCCACTGGCTGGAAGGACTCCACCTTCTCCATTAGGGGCAGGAGAGGAGTAGAAGAACAGTGGTGAGACCTCGGGCACCAGCTCACACATGTGACCCTGACACCAGTCCCTGCATGGCAGGGCGGTCCATTTACAAGATTTGGGGGCCCCTGCTCTCCACTTCTTGTTTCTCAATGATTCGTCAAGATGATTAGGAAAATCCAGAATTCCCTTAGGATGCTAGGCGGAGGGGCCGTGCATCGAGGTCTGCCGCCACCTTCTCCACCTGGGTGATGCCAGGAGGTGGGTGAGGGGTGAGGCTGTCCTGCCCGGTCTCTCCCTCACCCCGACAGTCCGGCTCAGCCGCCATCACCCCATCACCCCGCGGCGTGGCTGTATGAAGGAGTCTGACTCCAGGAGGAAAAAAAAAATGGTTGCCATTCAAGACATCACAGCAAAAACACCATCAAGGGGGGTGGGGGGCCAGGTTACGCTCTAAGCACTTGTCCCTCATGGTCCCAGAGGTAGGAGGCAGCCCCAGTGTCCAGGGCCTGATTCCTCGTGGACAGCCTTCATCCTGCTGCATCCTCCCATGGCAGGGGGCAGGGGGCTCTCTGGGGCTTTGGTAGGAGGGCACTAATCCCAGGCACCAGGCCCCATCCTCATGACCTATGTGCCTCCTAGAGGCCCCGCCTTCATCCGCCATCACACAGTGGCAGGTGGGGGGGGAGGTAGTGCGGGGAATAAGGCATCACTCACCAAGATGCATTGCATTACACATGAGTGTTGGGGGGGACACAAACATTGGGTCCCCTACAGAGGTGTGGCTGGAGGTGGGGGGAGGGGGTAGAAAGTGGGGACAAGTCAGAGATCCACAGCTGGTCTCAGTGACAGGTGCACAGAGAGCTATGAGGACCCATTGCTGGGGACACGGTGAGGACTGGGGGGGAGGGACTGCTGGAGGCGGGTCGGGAAGACCTGCTGGGGTGTGCCTGCCAGAAGAGGAAGACCAGGGAATCAGGCAGAGGGAGCAGGGATGGGGGCACCCCGCCGGGGAACGTGGAGGGGCCGAGGAGAGGCATCCTGACGGCAGCCCAGGGCCCAGACTTGATCCCACGGCCCTGGGAAGCCACATTCAGCTTCGAAGCAAAGGAGTGACCTCATCAGACCCACCTTGGCAACATCATTCCAGAACAGTGTGAACATCTGGGGAGACTAGAGGCAGCAAAGACGGGGCGGGGGAGGCTGATTCAGGTGAACGGACAAGAGCACCCAAGTTTCTGGAAAAGAGGCCAGGTCCAGGCCAGTTTTACATGCTGGCTCTCCACGACCCTGGCTTGGGCAATGCAGTCTTTTTCTCTGTCTTTGCAGCTCACCCCCTTCCACTTCCTGCCTATCTTAACCTCACCGTCCCCCGACCCTCCCCTGCAGGTGCTCCCAGGACAACCGCTCCTCCGTCTGTCTGCTCCCCCCAGCACGCCTCTTACGCAAAGCCAGCCAAGCAGCCTGGTGTCTGCATCTCCCACCTTGGCGCTGTCTCCCCACTGCAGGAGGAGGGCTGTGTCTTCACTTGTCTTTGTATCCCTAGGCCTGGCACACAGTAGGCACACAGGGAGTCTCACACCTGAATGAATGATGTCTGGACGTCCCACCAGATGGTGCCATTATACAGCCCTTGTCTTGCCCCCTAATGGTGCCAGACTGATACCCTGGAAATTTAATCCATAACCAGGGAAGCTCTTTCACTTGAGTGAAATTAACTGCTGTGTCCTTCTGTAGTCCAGGCCCTGCGCGCAGTAGGGATCCACAAATAGAGAAGAGAGGCCTGATCATCACAGTACCCTTGGGCTGTGCCAAGATCCCTGTAGCCCTGCTAGGCCTCTACCCAGATGTACATCCCATTTATGGGGCCCAGGGCTGGTCAGCAGGCCCATGGCCCAGGTTGCTGACTGCTCAACAGACAGGGGTTCGGCCCAGAGGTCTGAACAGAGCAGACCTTTCGCTGGTGCTAGGAGTCCCGTGATGCCCAATTACACCGAGCATGAATCATGTTATAGAAAAGGGGCTCCTGATCTTCAGAGAGACCAGCTCATAACTTTCCCCTGGACTGCGACGAAAGGCTGCAGAGGCCCTGACTCAGCTGCATGTGTTCTCCAGGCGGTCCAGAGTGCCTGACCCACAGGTGGGTGTCTGTTCTGTAGATAATCTGTTTAGTGGAACAGTCATCAGCCCCACAGACTCAGGAGAGGCCACAGAGGGGCCACCCCGTGTGGACTGAGCACTGACTCCACGCCCTGTGCCCAGGTTAGCTTGTGTGATTCCTACCAATTGTGTGTTCACAACAACTGAAATTTCTTCTCTCCAAGTCTGGGGGCCAGAAGTCCAAGATCGAGGCATTCACAGGGCCTGGCTCCTTCCTGCCTCTTCCAGCTCCTGGGGCTCCAGGTGTCCCTGGGGGGGTGGCCCCGCTCTCCGTGTCTCCTCTGTCCTCATGTGGCCTCGCCCTGTGTCTGTGTCCAAACCACCCCCTCCCCTGCTTTTATTTAACGGCACTGTCACTGGAGGACGGCCGCCCTGACCAGCATGACCTCCTCTTTGCTGGATTACGTCTAGGAGGCCATATTTCCAAATGAGGTCACAGTCAGTTTCCAGGTGGACGTGAATTTGGGGGGACACTGTTCACCCCAGTTCAGGCCAACTCCAAACCCACATTGCTTCTTGCTTCCTTACACCTTGCTTCCCTGAACAAACTCTATCCTTTCACTTGCCAGCAAATGGGGCCAAGGCTGCCCTGCTCCATTTTGGACCGCTCATGTGGAAAACAGAAGCGGCTCCATGGCCGGTGAGCTCATTTCAGTCATGCTTGACGGGCTCCCCACAAAGATTTTCCATCTGCTCCCTCCCAGAGCTCAGCTCAGAGGCCCCCTTTCCAGAGGTCACACAGGCCCCACGGAGAGCTAGCAACCCTTGGTGGCGTCCACGTCCACCCATGGCACCTGGAACTTTCCGAGACATCTGGAGGCAAGGAAGGGGCTCACATCTGTCACTCTCCCTATAACAGTGGCCCCTCGTCACCATGGTTGAGCCAGCTCTGTGAGGCCATGTGGGATCCAAGCCGAGGCCTCTGGCCAGCCCTTCCTCAGATGCCCAGAGTCTCCCCAACTGATCTGGGCTTTGGGAAAATCTGGGAGCCCCTTCATCCAGGACATGCAAGCCCAGTTCCAGCAAGTTCTTCCTGCATGAAAACAGGAAGACCCCATCCACCAAGCCAAGGGCTGTAGCAAGGGGTAGAGTCAGGCCTTCCTGAGGTGAGAGCGGAGGACCCTTTCTCCAGAACCCTCTCCAGAAACACCCTGCAGCATAGCACAGACGAGAGCATGAGCTCCCAGGATGGTGCCCCCTCCCACCACACTGGGGACTATGAGACCCAAGACAGAAGGCCTGGGTCTTGCTGACACTTGAGTCAGGTACAGAAGGGAGAAGGAGGAGGCAGGAGGAGCAAGGATTTAAGGCGCCAAAGGAGAGACGGGTGGAGGATATCTGAGGGGTCGTCGTTCCACGTCCCAAGGAAAACCCACACGGGGAACCCCAGCTCCAGTGGTGTGGGCCCAAAGCCTACAGGCCAGAGTGGGAATTTCCCAAGTATTCAGCTGAGTACCGTTCAGAGCCTACGCGTGAGGACAAGATTTCTTAGCTATCCCGCCAGAAGCACAAAGCATAAAAGAAAAAACTGACAAAGGTACTTCATCAAAATTAAATCCTTTTGCTCTTCAAATGACACTGTGGAGGGGAGGAAAGGATAGGCCACAGACTAGGAGAAAACACTTGCCAATCATAAAAATGAAGACGGTCCTGCTTACATAAAGAGGTCTCACAACACAACGACGATGACAAAAGCAACAACTTAAAAAACGGACAAAGGATTCTAATAAACCCTTCGCCAAAGAAGGCAGATGAAGGGATGGCAAATCAGCATTAGGAAATGTGGGACATCAAAGGTCACCAGGAAAAGGCAAATCAAAACCACAGTGTGGTACCACCACACACTTGTGAGAATGGCTAAAATTAAAGAGACAGACCATTCCAAGTGCTGACAAGGATGGGGGCGGAGGCAGGGACAGGGTTCACTTTCATCACTGGTGAAAATGTAAAGTTGTGGGGAGCCTGTGGGGCACAGTCGGTTGAGCGGCCAATTCTTGGTTTCCATGATCATGGTCGTGACCTCAGACTCTCGAGATCAAGTCTTGAGTCAGACTCCGCGCTCATGTAGAATCTGGTGGGGATCCTCTCTCTCAATCTCTCTCTCTCTCTCTCCCTCTGCCCCAAACCCCTGCGCTCGCTCGCTCGTGCTCTCTCTCTCTCCCTCTCTCTCTCAAATAAATAAATAAATCTTCAACAAAATGCAAAGTGGTATAGTTCGGCAGTACTTTCCAAAGGTAAACGTGACTTGGCCATCCCACTCCCAAGTATTTGCCCAAGAGAAATGACAGCGCGTCCCCCCCGGCCCAAAACTCGTACAGGAATGGTCGCAGGAGCTGTATTGTAATAACCACAGACTGGAACCAAACCATTAGCACCCGGGATCAACAAACCGTGGTCTGTCCAAAAAGTGGGATAAAAAGAAACAAACGAACCATCAACTCACGTGACCACATGGGTTCATCTCAAAACAGCTCCGTGCAGTAAGAGCACAGGCGAGACAGTGCACCACTCACATCAAAGTCCACAGTGACAGCAGCACCCGTCCCCTGCAAAACTGATGGGGGACTGTAGGAGGAGGGACGGCGAGGGGGCACAAGGAAGGACTGAGGGAGATGAACGTGCCCTCTCGTGGTGATGGCTTCTCCGGGGCTCATATGGGTCAAAACTTATCAAAACTGTACACTTTAAATACGTACAATTAATGGCATACCAAATCTACCCCCAATAAAGCTTTTTTCAAATGTCCTGAGGCTGACGTAGGGCTCCAGTTCGTGCCGGGCGGTTTTTTTCTGGAAGGCTCTGTGCAACATTACAAATTCAGAGGAGTCAGTCACTCTCTGCAAATTTGCCAAAAACCCAGCTTTGCAGCCTAAACGCTTCCCAGACCAGGGCAGGGCAAACGTAGGTCCAAGGTCAAGGCCGCGCAGGAACCCACCCCCAAGCCCACCCAGCCGTGGCTGCCCTGTAGGGCTGAGCCTGCAGGAGGCCTGGGGGTCCCTGGGGCCACATCGTCCGGTTTCTGACCCGGAGTCGGCTCAAGTCAAACAAGCTTCCTCATCCGATGGCTCACAGGCCACCTTTAGAATGAAATTCTTTGCAACAGCCAACGGACAAGGTAGATGGAAGGTGTGCCTTATTAGTATGCAAGATTACTTAATCAATTCCATGTTTAAGGCCAATCAGGCCCTCCCACAGCACCCCCACATCTGGAGCTGCCACTGTATCAGGGAGATATCCTGACCCACGGAGGAAACGGGCATCAATTGCAGAACACCGCCCCCCTACCTCCTCCCACCACGAGAGACCCACGCAGGCCTGAAATCTACACTATTTGTTTGCAGACGGACATGAAGGGGCTCAGACACTGACCCCAAGGGTGGGAGATGATCTCGAATGATCCCTGCAAAAAAACAGGCAGCCTGCCAGCCAGGGAAGGCGTCTGGGCCCCTGTGGGTCAGTGTCCGCCTTCATCAGCATTTAGTCAAATGAATTTAACCTGAAATTCAAAGCCAATGTTTGTGGCATCCCTGCGGTTCCCTCTAGGAATCAGGCTTTAGAGCCCGCATTTTACCCAAATGCCCCACTTTGCGATGGGCAGTGAAGGCCTGAAAGGGTGTGCCTTCCCCGGGGACCTGCCTGATGTCCTGAGCAGAACTGGGGAACCTGGCCTTAGAAGGCGGCCAGGGCCCCTGCCACAGCCAAGCCCTCAGCCCAGCAGACCCCCACCTCCTTCACACTCGAGTCAGGAGGCCAGCGATCAAACCTCAGTCCACTGCTGAGTGTGTGGCCTCGGATGACTGATCTAACCTCTCTGGGACTCCGTCTGCTCATCTCTGTCACAGGGCTGGTGACGCTCCTGCTCCCGTGAGTCGTTGAGATTCAGTGGACACGACAGCCACACTGCCCAGCACAGCCCGACCAGGCAGGGGTGCGGCCGGAGAGCTAGGAGCTCTTCATGCTTCGCAGTGCCTCTGGGGCCCCCAGCTCCCGCCGTCACCTGTGGTGCTCCCTGTGCCTCCAGCGCCAGCTCCCCGGCTCTGAGGTCCCCAAATCCCCCCTCCTTCGGCCTTCTCTAGGAAGCAGTCCCCACGTCACAGGGCCGGGGATCCACAGGTTTTGAATTCGAATCCCACCGTGCCCATGTACCCAAGTTTGCATGCCATGTGTTACACCCCAGCAAGGCCCCCTGCAGGCCGAACAGGGGGAGATGGTGGAGGAGGGAGGGAGGGAGCTTCGCCAGGGGCTCCAGAAAAGCTCAGAAAGTAGAAGGCTGCCAGGTGAGCCTTGCATGAGGGGGAGAGAGCACCGTCACATGACTGGCAGACCCAGGTTCAGAAGGAGTCTGGGGAACAGGAGGCCTTGGAGAAGGGGGTACAACGTGTGGGCGTGTGTGCTCCGAGCTGCTCTGCACCCAGGCCAGGATGTGTGGGTTTGTCCCAGAGAGGCAGAAGGAAAAGCAGAGAGAGGAGGAAGGGGGCCAGGGCCTGAGGACCAGCCCTGCTCGGGGGGTGGGGGGCGGTCAGTGATGAGCGGGGACTGTAGGAGGACAATGAGCGGGGGCTGCTTGGAGGGGAGGCAGGTAACATGGCTTCCTTTAGAAAGCGAGATGCCACCAGCTGCCTAGGTGTGTCTGTGACCTCCACCCCAACGACGCCACCGCCTTGAGTAGGCCACCAAGCCCACCAGTGTCCCGTGGAAGAGGCCAGCCTGACATCGTGCTGGGATCCCGGGAAGAGAGTGGGCTCCCATGAGGGCCAGCCTGGCGCACAGATAGAGCAGGGGTCCACCCCAAATGCAGAACCCAGGCCCAACCCTGGCTTTGGCTCCCGCACCCTCAGGTGCATAGGGCTCAACCTCGTGAACCCCAAGTCTATGGGTCAGAAGAGCCCCCGCTGCCTGCGATGCCCCCTCATCGTGACCAGGAGGGGCTGACGGCAGAGGAAGAGGAAGAGCCCTCAGAGAGAGCCCAAGGTCTCCAGGTGAGGCTGGTGCAGAGGAGGAGAGAGAGGGGAGGTGGGACCTGGGTTCTCAAGCCTTTGCCCCTCTCCTGGGGTAGGGAGCGCTGAGCCCCTGAGGACTTTGAGCAGGCTGGGCCAGAGTCCAGGAGGAACCCTGAACGGGGATAGATGAGAAGGGCCCAGGGTGGGGAGGCTCCTCCAGCACCCCTGACTCAGAACGGGGTCTCCATGTCCTCACTGCTCCAGCCACATGAACACAGGGGCCTGAGGGGACCCAGATGGCTGCGGATAAAGAAACAAGGCAGAGCCCCCTCCCCAGCACACACGTGCACACACACACAAGAACCACACACCCACGTGCACACCCGCACCACATGCTTCCCGCCCACCCCTGCGGGCCCCCAGCTGCCACTGTCCTCCCTGCCTAGTGTTTGCAGATCAGCGGTCAGCATGCACCCTCCTCGGCTCCCTGCGAGGACCAGGCACAAACAAGGACAGAGGCCCGGGGGTCCCAGCCCGGGGGACCGGGGGGCACACACTTGTCCCCCCAGCCCCTAATTCCCCATCTATAGCCTGAGGAATGGCCATCCCCCCACCCAGGCTAGCACGGGAGCTGCCGGAGAGAATGGACAGGAAGTTGTGCACGTCCAAGTGGCTGCTTTTCTTCTTTTTTGGATGAATTAGTTACGGGGGGAAAAAAAAAAAAAACTTCCAGGCTGCCTAGAAGTGAAGGAGAAGAGTCATGCATGGAATCTTCCGGAATCCCCTCCCCGGGCCTGTGAGCGTCCTTCCCAGGCACAGGGCAGCCTTTGTCTGGCTCTGAAAGTGGTTTGGGGAGGGGAGGAAAGGGGAGAGGAGGGGGCTGCAGGGTTAATACAGCCTGGGACTTGGCTGGCCTGGCTTCTCTGCCCCTTTCTGGGAATCTGTGCTCAGGCACAGAGCCTGCCCCGCCTCCATATCCCCCAAACACAGGTGGCGTCCGCCAAGAACCAGACTGTCTCGAGAGATCCAGGAGTGGGACAGTGTGATCTTCCATGCTCTCCCAGGCACCAAAATATCTCTGAGCCCCTGGTGGGGGGTGGGGGGAGCAGTGCAGGTCATTCAGACCCCCTTCTTTGTCAAAGGGCTAACTCCTGGGCACTGGAAAGGTCCCCCAGTCCAGCCCCCAGCCTATCTCCAGGGTCCCCTACAAGTTCTCCCGCTGGTGGTCACTTGCTGCTGGCCGCAGTGCCCGCAGCCCTCTGGGGTCAGCTTCAGCCCCTGACTTCTGAGAAGGAGGGTGTGGTACACGGAGCCCAGACCCACCGGCAGGACGACCCCTGATGGCCCAGGCCAGCACAGGACCCATCTTCCCCACCTTGCCCAGCGTGAGCTTTGGGAACTGAAGGCAACTCCCCCGCAGATCCCCAGCCCCTGGGAGCCCCCTTCCTGTGGCCTGGCCCTACAATCCTTGGAGGGTTTTCAAGTGACAGCATCAAACGCCCCCATCCAGCCCCTCTGTTCCGAACCCCCCCCCCCTCCCGCTGGGCTCGGACTACGTCATCTTCAGAAGTGAACACAGTGGTCAAGGCACGTCCCTGCTCCCCGAGACTCAGCAGGACCAAGGCCCCCCTTCCCTGCTCCCAGTCTCGGAGTCGCCTTACCATCACCAGGCCATGTGCCCCAGAAGCCAGACGGGCGCCCTCCATTCGAGATGCCTCCCTCTCCCTCCACCACCAGACCACAAACCTTCCCCAGCACTGCCCCCACCCGCACACAGGAACAGGACAGTGATGGGTGCCCCTGCCCCAGGGCCCACGCCCTGGCGCAGAGCCCCGACCCCGCCGGCCAGCTGCAGGCTCCTAGAGGGCAGAGCTCAAGTGCAAGGGGCCTGTGTCTCTTCACTGCCCCCACCCCCGAGGCTCTGGTTCCCTGCCTCAAGCTCAGCCGGCCAGCTGCTGAATGAGTAACACATCAACACCTTTGCACAATTCTGCACACCTCACTTCTATCCACCACCCGGCACAGACAGGAACCCCAGGATCTGCAGGGTAGGGGGAGCCTGGCCCCCTCAGCCACCCATGGAAGCCACCAGTCAAACCCCAGCTCCAGGCCACTTCCAGGACCCAGAAGGACGCTAGGCCCCTGAGAGTGGGGTGCCTCACCGCTTTCCCTGACAACTGCAGGGCCCCCTTCCCTGGTCCACCACCTCCTGTGGGTTTGCAGGGAACACGGGAAGGGAAGCAGGAAGCAGGAAGCGGGAGCCCCAGGCAGCTGAGCGCTGTGTGGGAGGGATGGGTGAGGACCTGGCCCCGTCTCTATTTTCAGAGCCGGCCAAGCCCCTCCTTAGCAAGTATTGTGTTCCATCAGAAGAATGCGGTGAGGGAAAGAAGATCAAAGGAGACATGGGAGCAAGAAACACCAGTAAGTTCCAGTGAGTAAGGCCCAGCTGCCTGCTGCCCAGAGGTGGGGGGCAGGATCTCTGCCAGGAGCACTCCCAGGGGCAGGAACCCCAGGAGCCCCCGGCAGGAAGCTTCAGCTGCATTCTAACCCACTGGACAGCTGAAACATCATGCTTTACTGTGCTCCTCCTGAAGAAGGAATGAGAAGCAAAGGCCACGCTCGCGCTGCAGGACGAGGCTTCTGCGGAGGGCTAGGCCTCCCTGTCCCCTGCGTCCACCAGCCCCTGTCCCTGCTCCGGGGGTGCCAGCCACACTCCCTCCCAGGCTCGCACTCTCTACCCAGGCCCAGGTCTTAGAAGAAGACAAGCAGGCTAAGAGGGAACCGGCCTGGCCTGACACACCAGCCTGGTGTGTCATGAATTCCGCCAACTGATCATTGGTTTTCCATCAGTAAACTGAAGCTGACAGCCACTCCTGATCCTAGAGCTCTGGGAGCACCCATGAAGCCATGGGGGTGTGGGACTGGCTCAGTAGGGCGCCCAGCCACAGGGCCCTCCCTCGCTCTGCTGCCCCTGGTCTCCTCCACTCAGGACACTCTCACCACAGGGACCCCAGTGAAGGCCACCTTCACCGGCCTCAATGCCAAGCTCTGTGGCAGCTGGACAGGGGGACCTGCTGAGCTCTGTGCCTGGCTCCCTGGCAGGTCTGAGACAGCATTGGCCTTCATCCATCACCCAGCAAGTGATGGCTGAGACCATCTCCTTCTCTCCCTTCTCTCTCTCCCCCCCTCCCTCTGCCCCCACCCCCTCCTCAAAAAGTAAATAAATAAAACCTTCAAAAAAAATCTCATTAAACTTGGCAGTGGCAGGGTCTCGGGCAGTTCAGTCGGTAGAACGTCCGACTCTTGATTTCAGCTCAGTTCACGATCTCCAGGTTGTGGGATCAAGTCCCACTTCTCGGGTTCCACGCTCAGTGGGAAGTCTGCTGGAGATTCCCTCTCTCCCTCCCTCTGTGCCTCCCCTGCCTCAAAAAATTAATAAAGAAAATCTTCCTTTAATAAAAAGCCTCATTAAACTTGACAGTGAGACTAGCTCACACCGGTTCCAATTTTAAGACAACGAATAAAAGAAGGGGAAGCGGCCCACAGAATCCAATGTTATCTCGAACGGCGCCAGTTCCCACCTCCTGCATGTCAGGAACCGGGACACGGGGGACCGGGAGCAGGAGGCCACTGAGCGCGGAGACACAGCTTTCTTCTGGAAGGAGAGAGAAGCCGAGGCCATACAGAGGTAGCATGAGGACCAGACGTCCTCGTCACCAGCAGATATGACCCATTAATAACTCCCCGAAGCCTGAATTCCCAACACAATTAAAAAGGTGCTATAAGGTACTTAATGAAGTTGGGGATGCCTCATTGATTTGGATATTGCCTGTCCCCGGGGAACTTGCTTCCCGTGCGCCGAGATGGCCTTCCCCCTGACCCCACGCCTGCTCCTTTTTTTGAAAAGGTCCTCCAGGGGCACTAATTCTGAAAAATCAAATTAGATTGGCTTTTTTATGACCCTGTCAGAGCTCTGTTTTGTGAGTGTGGAGGAGCGGCCCAGAGGGACTCCACATTAACATACGATCATGAACAAGGCCCCCCAGGAACTCCAAGGTCCTGGGACCCAAGGTTGGAAGGTGAAATCACTTTTCTGCTGGGGCCCTCAGAAACCTCAGCTGTTAACACAGGCCTGGGGACACTGCGAAGTGCTAGCCAGATGATATTCTTACGCTTACTGACACCATAAAAAGCTATTCGATATTCTTTCCTCGTAGTGTTGAAAGGGATGCTGGTGTCCACACGTGCCTACACGCATACACACAGTGCATAATTATTGATTGTCCCTACTACATGGCAGAGACTATTCTAGAAGATGGGGATAAAGTAGGCAAAGTAGCTCACATTTATACAGGTGGGGGGACAGACAGTAAACAAATAAGGAGGTATAATACATGTTATAACCGACTTTGGTAAATGACCTTTTGGAAAATAAAAATAAGTGGGGGCATAACCCCACGGTTGTTTAAAAAAGGTGGTCCTGGGAACCTTACTGAGAGGTGGTAGCTGTGCACAGCCTGAAGGGGGAGGTAGAGAGCAGACATCTGGAGAAAAGGATGGTGCAAAGACCCTGGGGCAGGGGTATGCTGGAGCACACTGTGCCAGGAGATGAGAAAATGGCAGATGCAAAGGCCCTGGGGCAGGGGTGTGCTACAGCACATGGTGACAGGAGATGAGGCAAGGAGAAGGGGCGGTGCGGCCTGGCTTCTTGGAGTGAAGTGGGAGCCACTGCACAGCAATTAGTCGTGCAGGTGTCTTTGCTCCAGCAACACAACAAGCTTTTGGAGGGCAGGGAGCACAACTGGCTCCATTTTGCACCCAGGCTTCTTGCAAGTCTGCCCCATCAATATCGGGGACACGAGATGATGCCTGCGATTGGGCCGCGGAGACGAGACCAGAGCCAAGAAATAGCAAACAAAACACAACTCCGCGTAATCAGGTGCTGAGCTGGGAAAGATGGGCCACAGTTGAAGGCGGTGCAGGTGTAGATGGTGAGCCTGCCCACCATCCTTCCCATGCTGTGGGCCACAGAAGCCACTGCAGGGGAGAGGGGAGGGCGCAATGACAGAAGGAGAGGGGAGGTTACCATAGTCCACTACAAGGTGCCTGGATTTGTCCGAGAAGGAATGGGCGGGAACAACAATTCTAGGTGTTAACCACCTCCTTTCAGATCAGCAAGAACGCAATCCAGAAACACGTGCAGGAGGGACCACTTGGGAGATGGGCCCAGCTGATGGAAAAAGAACAGAAACTGCCCCTTGTCACCTAACTGTGGTTTCAGGAAACACACTCTCCCCTGGGGCTATGAGGCCCCCGACACTCAGCCCGGGCAGCAGAGGCGACTGGGGCGGGGGGGTGGATTTCTGCCAGCCCCCACAGCTAAGGCAGCAGCTAGGGCCAGCCTAGGCCTCTGCCCCCTGGAGAGGAGGGTCCAGCACGCGCCAGCACAGTGCTCCCCAGGCTGGCCTGCAAACCTGTCATGGCATGGGACCACAGACCAGGTGTCAGTAGCCTCCCCAAGTTCCAGACCCAGTCCTGAGCCTGGCCCAGCCGCTGAGAATTCGGAGTGATACTGATCCCCTCACCCATTCATTCAGGCAGGAATGTAAGGGGTCCTGTCTCTGCAGGGCGCAGTGCTCATCTCCCCCGAGAATGTGGACTAAGGATGCGCACTTAGCATTTACTTGCTCCCTGCCTCCCCTCCAGAATATAAGCTCCATCCAGGGACACAGGCTTCTTGGTCCTGATCACTGCTGCTTCTCCTGTGTCCACACAACTCCCGGTTTGCAGTTGTTGCAGAAGTTGCGTGAAACGAACATCCGTGGAACCAATGAATGTGGTGAGCAAGAGGACAGGGAATGCCAAGCTCTGGGCTGTGCTGTGGGACCTATGAGTGACCCAGACCATGCCTACGCCAGGGATGAACAGGACAGAGGGCCAGCCAGAGGAAGACAGAGGGACCACACCAGTTCAGGGTGGCACCTAGCTGAGGCTGAGCCACCTGGGGAAGGTTCCCCAGGTAGGTGAAGCCAAGCTAAGTCCTGCAGAGGAAGGAAAGGACGACTCCCCCGGGGGAACATGTGGGCAGAAGGAGCTGTTTATGCAAAGGCCCTGAGGCACACAGGCACACGCTGTGGCTTCAGGACCCTGGATCTTGCAGAAGCCACGGGGCCAGTGGCCAGACTGACTAGAACGAGGCTCTTCTCTGTGAGTGGATAGAGGCCGCAGGCCAGGTCAGGGCGGGTGGCAGAAAGGGGCTGGGCCAGGCCGGTGAGGAGGCTGGCAGGAGACAGGCCAGGGTCGGGGTGGGGGGGTCCCTCTAGGCATTCCATGTGGTGGTCCAGGGCATGGAGGCCAGACACCCTGCATTCAAAGGCTGGTGAGTTACTTCCCTTCTCGGTGCCCCAGGTCCTCGTCCACAAACACGGTGTGGTGCCAACACCCATGCAGCAGGCCAGAACATGGGCATGAAGGTTAGAACAGGGCCTGCATCAGCACTGATTTACCCCGATAAAATCAGTTCATTCTTGGAAGTCAGAGGTGGGGACAGGAGACAGGAGTCTCATTTCCAGGAGGGTCTCAGCAGGGCTTGGGGGAGAATGCTAAGGGGAAGGCAGGAAGAAGGGAACACTAGATTCAAAGAATCCTCCCTTGATCTCCCCCTATCCTACAACTCCCTGCCCCTGGCTCTCAGACTCTGCTGGGTCCCCAGGAAAGCTGCCCCACTTTCCACCCAGAGGGCTTCCTGCAATGTGGCTTGAAGAGGATCCTGTCCTCCCTCCAGTGCTCCCGCTCCTGGGCCCCCTCCTCCAGGAAGCTTTCCGGGCAGTGACTATGCCCTCACTGTCCCCTCTCCCTGAGAATCCATTCAGTGGTTGCTCAAACAATTTATCAGTGGCTCAAAGGGCAGGGCAATGCCTGTTCCGAGTCTCAGTCCGTGGGCCCAGGGGAGGGCATGTGGTCTCTCTTGTCCTGATTATGCCAGCCTGTAGCTGTCTTCTCAGCCCCAGAGAGAAACACCGGTTCCATCAGACCCTGACTCTTGCCTTTCCAGCTTAGAGTCAGGCAAGTCAGGCAAGGCGGGTGTCTGGGAACTCTGGGAAGAGGACAAGTCAAGGTCAAGGCCGGTGCTCTGGTGTGTGTGCCTGGCTGGACAGT
The DNA here is from genome assembly GCF_002288905.1 of Enhydra lutris kenyoni. Taxonomy (NCBI): domain Eukaryota; kingdom Metazoa; phylum Chordata; class Mammalia; order Carnivora; family Mustelidae; genus Enhydra; species Enhydra lutris. Next base: position 65,803,045 of record NW_019154105.1, on the reverse strand, counting down.
GGGATCGGACCCTAGGGAGCTCAGGGATGCGTGTGCCTGGGAGCTCTGGGCAGCAGAGTCCTGGAGAAGGACGAGAGTGCTGGACAGAGGGGTGGGAGCCCGGCTCGGGGCCTCCTGCCCCTCCTGGTTTCAGATGCTAAGACATCCAGGGAGAGCCCAGACTTTCAGAACAAAGACCCTGCACTCCTTTCCCTTACACCTTTAAGAAGAAAGAACCACAAAAACCAACCGCCTAGAAAATTCTCTGGGATCTAACAGGTGCTCCCTTCATAGACGTGTGGGTGCTTTTGCCCTGTTTTAAAAGGAAGGGGAAAAAGTTATCTCCAGCTGTTCTTTGATGTTCCAGACCAGATGGTCTCAGAGAGATTTCTTCAGGGATACACCATCCACATGGAAAGGCACTGAGGATCGCAGATGGGGAGAGCCACCGTCGGAGGGAAAACAAGCCACATCCCACTGATTAGGATTGGGGGCCTGGGGCCACCATGGCAGCCCCGATGTCTCACGAGGGCCCAGCATGCCATCAGCTCAGCCAGGCCCCCACTCGCGGGGCCTCCAGCAGCCCAAGCAGCAACCCGCCCCCCCCCCCCCCCCCCAGCCTGGGCTGGGCCGCGTGCTTTGTCTGCCAAGCACCAGAGAGTAAATTCCCTAGGGCACTGCTGATTCCTCCTGCTCTCTGGTCTTATCTGCCCACCTCCCCCCACATGCGTCCCCCCACCCTGGGGCCCCGGGGAGCTGGGTAGGGGACAGCCGGGGCCGGGGGGGCCCTTTCAACACCCCGCTAATCCCACCACTGCACAACCCTGAGGCATGGGGTCACTTTCAGGAATCTTCCCATGAGGCCCTTCCCAGAGGGGGACAAACCCACGGAGGGAGGCGGGCTCTGGAAGCCCAATCCAGGTCTGTTCCCCCAGAGTCTCCACCACAGGGCTCCAGACACCACGCGAGGGTCCGCACGGCACGGGGAGCCCAGGGCCACAAAGGGTTGCTTCGGGCCCCCACTGCGTCTTTGGTTGATGAAGACATGGGCCCCTGTTCCTGGTCACTCCAGCGAACTGGCCCCCTTCCTCCTTCCTCCCAGCTGTGACGCTGGCAGCGTGGACACTGAGGCTAGAGACCACGCTGGTCAACGCCGTGTCTACAGCAGAACCAAGCAACCCGTGGCCTTTGTGACCACCAGTGGCTCTGAGACTCTGGGTTTCACAGTGGGTCACAGCCAAAGGAAAGCCACAGCTGGGGTGTGGAGCCCAGGCAGTGCCCTCGAGCGGCATGCTGGGGCCCCGGGGCACCTCCCCAGCCTGGGCCTAAGTCTGGGCAGCCCTCGCTCCTGGAGTCACACAGGATACATCCACCTCCCATTCTGAGGTAGCTCTTCTGAGTTTCACCACAGACTCTAACCTCCAAGAGCCTCCGGCAAGAGCCTGGGACAAGGCCTGCAAACACCAGGCCACAAGCCTCACCACCACTCAGCAAGGGGCAGTGACCTGCCCAGGCCTGAGGGGGGTATAGCTCAAGGGTAGAGCATTTGACTGCAAGCTTGCGGGGGGGCAACAGGAGCAGAGCCACCATGCTCCCCCCTCCCTAGCTAGAGATCCCACCCAGCACTAACCCCGAGGAGGGGCCAGATCAGCAGAACAAACACAAAAGTGGCATTCATGTGGGGAGCCTGGGGACAGCGGAGGGCCAGAGGGCAGCCCAGCCTTTCCCGCCAGCCTGGCCAGGCAGCCATCCACGGATGCCCTTCACAGACACTGAGTGCCCTGTGGGACCCCGTGACAGGCACTGGGGATGCCGGTGACTCAGGGCTTCTGCCCTCCAGGACGGGGCAGACATGAGAAACTCCAGAGGCCCAGAGAGGGGGGCCCATAGGCATCCAAGGAGGTAGAGATAGCCCCCCCAGACCCCCACCCCGAGCAGGAGCAGTCAGTGGAGTATCAAAGGCAGGAAACAGTGGGGCGGGGACACCCAGATGGTCCCTGGCCCGTGGGAATCCAGGGGCGTGAAGACACAGCCGTCTGGCTAGGGAGCAGCCGGGCTGGTTCTGGGCACCCGGGACGCCAGGCCAGGCGTGTAGACTCCTCGGGGGGTGTCGGGGAGACGTGGGCTTGTCTCTGACTGCGGGGCACACAGTGGGGAGCACCCTCCACCCTAGGGTTTGCTGTTTTCCACACTGACCTGCAGAAGCGGCTCTGGCCCCCGAGGTAGTGTTTGCAAATATGAACTCATCCACTCCTCCCACAGCCCAGTGGCCGGGACACTGACTCCCATTTGACAGGTGGGCAAACTAAGGCTTGGAGCGATGCGGTCGTCTGCCTGAGATCTGCACTCATAGGGGCAGAGTGCCTTCAAGGGACAGAAGAGAGGGAGCCACTCTGGGTTCCAGGGGCCCTCTGTGGGATTCAGCTGTGCCCCCAGGGCCTGGTCTTTGGAGAAGAGGCTGTCAGGGAGCCCCATCCCGGCTCATAAAGGCCCACTACCAAGTGTGCTCACCACACACAGGCTCACCGGTGACACAATCGAGAGACAGAAATAGTGTCTGCCCGGGAGGGACAGAGACTTCCGGCTCCTAGAGGCTGTGAGAGCAGAGGCTGAGCAGGGCAATCCGGGAGCAATCCAGGGAGAAGAGGGTGCGTGGGAGGAAGGGCCGGTCAGTCCAGGGGCCAGTCAGCAGGTGTCCCTGCAGCTGTAGGGCTGGGCACTGAGTATGATTCCCCACATGTGGGTGCCGTCCCCTTGGGGCTCAGACTTGCTAACCACAGGGACCCCCACACCCCAGGGCTTGTTTCTCTGTCAGCTGGGAACCACACTGGCCACAGAGGGCTTGGCATCTTCCGTCTTCAAGTGTCATAATAGAGGGCCTATGGTATGCCGGGCACTTGGCCCCGTCCCCCCAGCCTGTCCTACCACAACAGGCCCATCTGACAGGTGAGGAAACTGAAGCTCAGACCCAGGTGGTGCTCATAGGAACTGGGGGTGGGGGCACAGCCAAAGCTACCCCCCACAGTCACAGTAGCAAATCAGGATGAGAGCAGCGTCCTGTCTGCAGGCATGGAGCAGGGTGGCTGTCTGGGTGTCCCCATGCACCTGGTCAGAGCGCGCAGACCCCCACTGGAGGGACACCCAGGCCAGCCCCACCCCCCAACAATTCCCACCATTCCTGACAAGGGCTTCCAGCCTCCCCCACCCCCGCCCACCCCGACCACCCTGCGGCTGGGCATCTGGCCCTAGACGGCCCCACCCTCACTGTCAAGGCAACGAGGCACCCAGCCAGGGGCTCTTCATCCACAGACAAAGCCCCAGAGCAAAGCGCCCGGCCAGCCGCCCCAGCTCAGGCTGCCGCCTGCACAGGACCTGGCTGGGAGTCTGATTATTCATGGAAATCAGGCCTCCGCCATGTTCCTGAGCTTCGGTGAGGCCAGCTTCACAATCGCCTCATTGTGTGGGTGGCCGTAATGGAGTCTCCGGACGAGGAGGAAGGAAGGGGCCAGGGAGGGGGTGGGGGAGACAGAGCAGGAGAGGGGTGGAGGGGAGTGGGAGAGGAGAAGGAGAAAGGGGGAGGGGGAGAGGGAGGTGCGGACCAGGGAGGAGGAGCAGTGGGATCGGAGTGGGGAGGAAAAGAAGGAAGGGGGAAGCAAGTCAGGAGCCCCCCCCCCACCCCATGCTGGCTGGGCCCCCACCCCTGAGGACAGGGTGATGATGTTCCCGAACAAAAGTGTCCCCGATCTGAAGGTCTTCCTCCCTCTCCTGGAGGGCCTCAGTGGTATATCCCAGGGTCTCCGTCTGGGGGGCTGGGGGGTGGCAGGGTGGGGGGTGGGGAGACCCAGTTCTGGCCCTGGCAGGGTTTGTGTGCAAACAGCGTGGTCCAGGACAGCTCACGATTAAAAACCAGAACAACTTCCATTCACCCAGAGTCCAGGCAGCCAGAAAGCCCAAGGAACCGGAGTGTTTTTAGAGGATAAATAACAAAGAAACAGGGGAAGGGCTGATTTTTTTTTTAATGAACTTCTAGGGAGTGCAATGAAATCAGGGAAATCAGGCCAGAGGGCTCCAGGAGAGCTTCTTTGACACCTGCAGTGGAATTCAGAGACCCCTTGGTCCAGAAACCGTCTATGGCTCCCTAGCACCTCCAGGTGCTGCCTCCCACCTGCCATCACTGAATGTCACACTCGGGTCCTAACCTACCCCCCAGCCCCACCCCCACCTTTCCTTCAGTCCATCCCTTCGCCTCCCAGCCCCTGTCCTGGTTACTCCAGAGGACACTCAGTTCTTGTCACTGCCCCACACCCCCACAGAGACCCTTGCTTCAACAAGAAACCATCACCCCATCTCTACCCACTCAACCCCCTCCTCACGCGGGCGGCTCCCAGACCAGCCCCTCCCCACCCCCACACCACTTTACAGGATCCGAGCTGTCACACCGGTGACGAGCATGGCACACATGTGCCATGCTCCGAACTCCTCCGGTTAATGAGAATTTAAATTAACCCGAGCCAATGCTCCTCAATGGCTGCGTGCGTTCGGCTTGGGCCAGACGGGGCCAGACGGGGAGGCAGAACGCAGCGCTAGGTCCTGGAGAGTTCGAGAAAGCAGGAACCAAAACAAAATGGCAAATTAGCAGGAATAATGAGGATATGTGGAATGCCTTTGGAAGGAAGGAGAGATCCCAGCAGGCCAGGCTGTTGCCAACGGGACCCCTCGGTAAGGGAGGCCTGGCCAGAAAGTGAACACCAGGGCTTGTGGGAGGCACCCTTTTAAAATGAGCCAACGTGGGGCGCCCTGCCTGTCCTGGGCCAAAGAAAGTAGTCTCGGAGGCCTTCCTTCCAGGAGCCACTTGCTGCCCCCCTGACCTGAAAGGCAGACACCCCTCCCCCACCCCGGCGGCTCATGTGAGGCACCTGCTCCCCCCAGCAGAGCCCCCAGAAACAAGAGGTCGGCTTTGCACACATCCAAAAACACTCACCCCCTTGACGAGAGGTTCCACTTCTAAGGGAAGAATCCTAAATTCCAAAAACAGCTCATGGAGAACTGAAAATAACCACCTGCAGAGGAACAGCGGAATGAATTTTGGAACATGTCCTTGGTGGAAGTCTAGGCCACTCTTAAAAACAGTGGGTACCAGGGCTGTGGGAGAACGGGGGACCACGCACAACGGAAATCGGAGTCAGAAACACATCAAGGCTCAAATGCGCGTGGTTGGAAAAACCTCGACCAGCGAGTGGGAGGCCACAAAGTCCTAAACGAAAAAAAACGAAGGGAAAGTCACCCAAGATGGCCTGACGGTGATTAGCCGCATGCCCTCACCCTGGCAACCCTTCTCCCCTCTCCTTCTCTGTATTTCCCAATAAGCACACCCTATTTTTTTTCTTAATCAGTGAGTGTCTTCTGGGAAAAACACGATTCAGCATGCGGCCCAATTTCGCAGCTGAACGTGGGCCCAGCCCCAGCCTCATCTTCTTTCATGACGCCAGGAAGAACTGGAGACTGCCAACCCAGGGCCCCAGCCTGGCGCTCCTGGAGCCTGGTCAGCCCCACGCTGGAAGGGAGTCAACCTGCTTGTTGCTGTAGGGGGCGGGAGGGCCGGGCATCACAGGCCTGCAAGTCTGGTCCAGTTTCCCTGCAAGGCCCCAAGCACCGCGATCCCCAGACCACAGGCACAGTGGTGAACGCTGTCTGCCCACACACCCCCTCCTGCCACTCTCCTCCGCCCTCCACAGGTGCTTCAAGTTGGGTGGTTTGTCCCTCTCCGGTCACAAGCCCTCAAAAAACCCTCATGGCCTTCCTCCCAGCACATCGGCTCCCTGGGCTATAAAGTCAGAACTGAATATGGTACTCTCTGGGTTCAGGGGAGAGTCATACGCAAGGGTGTGGGGCAGGGACAGGGACACACTGGACTTCCAGCAGACCAACATGCCCACCCTGGCCCCCTCCCTACACCTTCCAGACTCGGCTTCCCCAGCAGTCTCACTCACACTGAGACAGCTCCGCTGTCCCGAAGGAAAGTGGGCCTAGATCCCTAGCAGCCCAGGTCCTCTACCACACAGGACTTTTCTTTCCCAGGAAGGACACCACCATGCCCCCGGCTCCCAACTAGAAACGTCAGAATTGTTCTGGAAGTCTCCTCCCTCCCCGTGCACCAGTCCATCTCCAGTCCCCGGGACTCTGTGCTCCAGACCCCCAGCCTCCAGGCTGGCTTAGCCCCAGAACTGGCTGGAGAGCGCAGCCACCCCCCACCAAGGGCCCCCGCCTCCTCTCTGGGTCCACTTTATTGCTTCTGCAGCACCTAGTAGCTGGAGGGCTCTTATGAAAAGCCAGGCTGATTGTACGCCCATCCAGCCATTAAACCCTCTGGCTTCCTCTATTTCTGCTCAAAAGCTGTCTCACTGACTACATGGCCTTGTGCTCCATCCGCCTCTTCTCCTGCCCCCTCTGAGCATGTGCTCTACTTTGTGTTCCAGAGACTCTGCCTTCAACAGCCATGCTTGTTCTCACCCCAGGACCTTTGCACATGCTGCCCCTCAGGCCAGATCACTCCACCCACCTTCACTCAGACATCTCCTGTCCATTCCTGGAAATCTCTGCCCAGAGAGGCTGTTTCTGGCCCCCAGGTGTCATGCTCTCCCATCCCTGTGTGCTTCTACAGTAGGGCTCATGGTTGGTGCACCCCTGTGCTCAGCGCAGACCCACAGCCTTCCCTCACCAAACCAGTGAATAGATGAATGAGTGAACAAATGAATGCATATCACACACACGTGCACACATAGGTATGAGAACGTGGGAGGAACACGGGCTGAGAGTCTCCAGACCTGGGCTCAAGCCTCCACCTTCCCACTGAGTCACTGTGGTTCTCAGCTGGGCCTTTTCTTTTCCTGGCCTCAACGTCCCCATATGGCCCAGGGGTAGGTGGGGCCAACAGACCCATAAGGGCCTCCCCACTGTGGGCGCCCATCAGCGATGCTAACACAGCTGCACACACACACCCAGGTGGCTGGAAGGATGCCCACAGGAGCAGGGAGTACAACAGTGGCCATAGGGAGGAGGCCCCAGGGGGCCTAAGACTGTGAACACGTCTTAGTGAGGAGAGCCACTGACCCCGTGAGCTGAGCGCTGTTCAATGCCCCCACTGTACAGACATGGAAACCGAGTCTCGCTCTCCAGGCCAGGTCCCTCTGCCCCCTTGCCCTCGGCCCGGGCCACAGGAGTCCAGAGAAAGACATGTGGGAAGGGTGAGGTCAGAGGTCACACAGATCTGGGTGGGGGGTACAAGGTTTGCCTGCAGGTGAGGGAGGGGTGTGTGACCCCACCAAGTAATCCGTCAGGCCCCTGGGACCAGGTGATAGCCGACAGCCCTGAGCGTCCCAGGCGACAGTCTGTGCTTGTTCCCTCCTGCCCAAAGGCTGAGGTGAAGGCTCCAAGACGGTGGGCCCATGCGACGGAAGAGGTCACCGGTCACCACCCAACCCACGTGGTCACTGTGTCAATAAGCTGAGAGGTGTCTGTGACAGCAGTGAGCGTCTGTGTCCTCATAACAAAACGGCAGCCATCAAACCCCAACGGGGCCTTCTGTGAGTCTGCCACACGCCATGCTCTGTGCCAGGCAGGCCAATGTTTTCAACAGCCATGAACCAAGCGCCCTGCCAGCGGCTCTCAGTGTATGGGCTCCTCTGGCTGGGCTACCACCCGGCCACCGCCCATGAGGCAGGGGCTGGCTACAGCCCCTCACCACCTCCCCAGGGTCAAAAGCCCTCCCACAACCTAAAAGTCTGGCTCAAGTTTGGGGCCAAAATTCCTTGGACACAAAAAGTGACATGCCCCATCCCACACCCCCAAACAGGAAAGGCCTGGAAGGGAGGGAGGGAAATGCCCAGATGTCCATAGGGGTGGCCTCAGTGTATGGCGGCCAAAAGGGACTTGCCTGCGTCTTCGTGAGCGTCCGGACTTGACCACTTTTCTACAGCGAGCATCTGTGATTATGATGATGACAGCAGAAAATAAAACATTTTTTTTAAACCATCCATCACGGGAAGGGGTGAGACGTCCAGTTCACGCCCCGCAGCGGCTGGTCAGTGGGCGGGCTCCTCTTGCTCCCCACAATGGCTGGCTTCACCCACAATTCCCACCAACTCCACACCTCCCATGGTTACGAGGCTGGGCCATCACGGAGATGACCCGCCACCCCCGGGGTCAGCCAGCAGCTGCCCCAGAATGAGCCGACCTCCCCAAACCCCCCGTGCCCCGCCCTTCCCCACGCTCCCAGGAGGCCAGGGGCCAACTCCGAGGGCCGCTTTCCCGGCGAGTGGAAGGGGGCTCTCGTCCCCTCCCTGTGGCAATCAGGGCGGCTCCAAGCGACCGTGGCAAGGAGGAATGTGTTCATTGAGATCCTGTGCAAGCAGGAGCCCGGCATCTCGGGAGGACAGCCATGCGCCGACCTCCATCTCTATTCGGGATGTACAAATAGGCCGTGTTTGTACTCGGCGCCCGCCTTCTGCAGCTGCCCGCTTTTATCCTTGGAATGCTGCTGCTAAGAGAGTCAGAAACATGCTAATGCTGGAGGAAACTCCCCGCAGAGTTACAATGAAAAGCTTTACATAAATTGTGATATTTTACTAATGTCCCAGGTCTGGGAGGGCTTTATTAACTGTACTCGGGCTCATTGGCAGTTGCTGCCGATCTGCGCGGCTGACTTCAATGCATTCAATTCATCAAACATTTACTGAGCGCCCATTAGGTGTCAGGCACCGTTCCAGGAGTCGGGGGGCAGGCTTCGACCCACCAACAAGTATTTACTGAGCACCCCTCGTTGAAGGCACTGAGCAACACGGGGATGAGGGCCAGGCCCCGTCTGCGAGGCTCTGACGACAGCGAGGTGGGCTCGTGGGGCCGCACACTTGTAAGACTTCCTGGAGGAGGAAACACCAGGCCAAATCCCAAGGAGAAGCAGGCCAAAGAGAAGTGAAGAAGCACATTCCAGGCAGAGACCGGCCCCAGCAAAGGCTAGGAGGCCTGGAACCTCACAGGTGCTCAGAGAATCACAGAATCAGATTAGCTTGATTGCCAATCCTGAAGCCACCCCAAATCTCCAGAAATACACCCTAAATTGTCAATGGTGCTCTAGATGGAAGATACTGTTGGTCTCCCACACTAGATGGGGGGTGTTTTCCCATTGTTAGCCCCTCAAAGTCTAACCTGAGTACCAAGCCTGAGAGGGCGAAAGTCTAATTGTCCATGAGCCGAGGACAGCACAGAACACCCTGAAAACCTGGAAGAGGAAAACAGAAGGCTTCCTGGAGGAGGTGGCACTTGGGCTGGGCAGCAGCTACATCCAGCAAGAAGGGCCCAGGCTAACAATTCTGCTACAGACTGAACTGTGTCTCCCCAAAATTCATATGCAGAAGTCCCCCACAGTGTGACTGTATGAGGTCATAAGGTCGGAAGAGGTCGGTGGGGTGAGGGCCTGAGCCAGTAGGGCCATCCATTTGAGAAGAGAGCAAGGTCAGTCGACCACCAGAGCACACAGCAAGGGGTACATCGGCAAATCAGGAAGAGGGCCCTCAGCAGCTACAGGGCCAGTGAGCGGGCCCCTTGCTCTTGGCTTTCCGGCCCCCAAAACTCAGAAATAAGCCACCAGCCCACACTCCACCACCACAGCAGACCCAGGCCCTCCGCCTCCCAGACCAAAGCAGTCTCTCAAGGGAGGGGCAACTGTGAGAAACAAGGAGGACAGACCCCACTTGCCGTGGAGAGGGCACCCCCCGGGCCTGAGGTGGAAGGTTCCAGTTCTCACAGCCCAGCGGCCTTTTCCTTCAGATGCTCATCCTGAGAACGTGGGTGGCGATTCTGGCTGATTCACCGAGGTTTTCCGTGGATTAACTCGTTAATTAATATACTGCTCTTCTGAATTTTTAAGCACCACATCAGAACCCCAGGGACAGCTGTCTAAAATCATTGGTTGGAGCTGAATGGCATAAATTGGTTTTCATAAAGGCCCCCTGCCTCCCTGGGCCGGATCAGCGTGCCGACAGCCTCCTCCTCCTCCCACGCGTCCAGAGCCCCAAACAAAGCCGCCAGCAGAGGCTCACGAGGGGCATCTGGTCGGGTCTCCACTCAGCCGGTTTCAACACTTCCCTCCAAACCAGAAACCATTTTTTAAAACACTGCAAGAAATGGCCTTACCTCCAAGGGGAAAACCACCTTAAATAAATCTACTGTGTCCTTCGCTCTTTTATTTCTGAAGACAGGAAGACCGCAAACCAGCCTCGGCCTGTGACACCAGATCAATACTCCTGAATTCCTTAGAAGCTATTTTTTTTTCCCTCTCAGTCAAGTGTCAAATTAAAGGCAGTCGATACCAGGATTGTAGTATCTTTCTTTAAAATAATAATAATAATAATCTACTGGATGAACTCTGCACCTGTAAAGTTAGACTCTTCTTCCTCCAGAGGCTGGTGGAAAGCGGCCCACACCTGCTAAGTCTAGGTGTTTTCACAGCAGCAGAACAACCTGAAGGAGAAGAGGCTCGTGTCTCCCAGCCTGTCCGAGGACAGGGCACCCGCAGCCCCCTACCTCCTGAGAACCATCTTCCAGCCAGGAAATGGTTTTCATGCCTGACTTTTCCCTTTCTGGGAGTGAAGGCCAGCCAAGAACCCACTAAGGAGTTCACCAAGAGAAGCATCTGGAAAGGCAGGCAGGGGTGCAGCTGCTGTGAGCCTGACAGTGTCTTCACCTCCTGGTCCCGGTCTGGGGATCTAATCAACCAGAGGCCTGAGATCCCCTACCTGGGGTCTCACGTCTAGAACCTGTTCTTCTTCCCCAGTGGGACCTTGGTCCTTCTCATCTGGAATTTTCCCTTCTTCTAGGTTGTCAGAGATACTGTGCCCACCTCTGCACAAAGCATGAGACCCCCCAAGATGACTCCCATTCCTGCCCTTATGGAGTATGCAGATAAAAGTCCATGCTGAGACCCAAGGCAGCACAGGGAGCTGAAGATTCAGAAGAGGGAAGGAAGGGCTTCCTGGAGGAGGTGGCTCCCAGGCTGACACAGTGACCTCAAGCAAGGAGGACTCAACTTGAGGCCCCAAATCCTCTCCCTGTGCCCCCCTAGGCCTGTCCCTCTCCTCAGTCAGACCTGTTTCCAGCCACCGAGTTCACCTTCCCAAAACTACTTCAGAGCATTCTGTCCTCACAGCCTTCCACGGCTCCTGATGCCGACTAGGCCCAGTGTCTGTGGTCTGGGTCGCGGGGCCCTTCCCAGGCTGCTCCGCTCGGGTCACCTGAGGCCCGTGAACACGTGCCAGGCTGGAAGGCAAAAGACTGAGTCCCAACTCCATCTGGGAGCCATGCGGCCGTGAGCAAGGCCCTCTCTGGGCCCGAGTCCTCCCCCAGTAGAATTTGGGCATTGGCCTGGGGCCAGGGGGCAGCCAAGCAGCAGACCCAGCTCCAAGCCAGGACAGCCTGCCACCTTCTGTCTAGCCCGGACAAGCAGCACCTTGGGAAGAAGGAGGAACCCGCACCCCCCCCCGCCCCGGGCAGACGGCCCAGCTCACACCTCAGGCCTCTGGGGCTGTTCTCCAGCACCTGTCTTTTCTCCTGCACCCTCTTCCTCTCTGTTTCCTGCAGGGTCCCCCTTCCAGGCCAGGCCCTGCCTCTGGCACAGGCTGGTTCTGCTGCGTCACTCCACAGACAAGACCGAGGTCTGAGTGGCCCAGACTGTCACATCGGGAAACTGTGTGCCTGCTCATCTCCTGGGGGCGCGGCAGCGAGGATGGAGGGATGCTAAGAGACCCCGCCCCAGGAGGGGTGCCAGGAGGATGGCCTGGGACAACAGGACCAGCAGCCGGCTCTCAGCGGGGCATGGGGAAGGGCACCTGCTCATGGGGACCCCCAGCTCTGGGTCCTGGGAGTGCCACCCACACCACCCAGGCTCACACCTCTGAGAAATTCACTGCCTCAGCGGGAGAACTTTTAATTTGCTCTCAGCTTTGCTCTCCCAGCCCCAGGACCACGTGCTCCTGGCTCCCCCGGGACAAGGCAGCTTGAGCCAGACCAAAAGGAAAAGGGCTTTGACTCTGGAAAGCTCTGCTGGAGGCCTGGCCTCGCATGAGGAAGGAAGGACGGAGGCCCCAGGTGATGCCCCCCCCCCCACCAACCCCCCCCCGGGCACCCCTCCCCGCCCACCCCCCACCGCAGCTTAGCCAGCTGTCTCAGAGGACTGGCTGCAAAGCACACACAGGGCACGGGGAAGGCAGGAAGGGCTCCCTGGAAATCAGCCCCTTCCTCCACCCAGGCCCTCTGCGGAGCCCCCACAGGGCAGGTGAGACCAGGCACGGGTGTGGTGGCTGAACGGTGGCCCCTGAAAGATGGGTCCACATCTAACACCCAGGGCCTGCCATGTGACCTTATTTGGACAAAAAAAGTCTTTGCAGAGGTTATCCCGTTAGTTAAGGGTCCCAAGGGGAGACTATCCTGGGGCTTCTCCAGGGGGGCCCTAAACCCGGTGACAAGTCTCCTCTTAAGAGACACAGAGGAGGGGGCTGCCTGGGTGGCTCAGTGGGTTAAGCCTCTGCCTTCAGCTCAGGTCCTGATCTCAGGGTTCTGGGATCGAGTCCCACATCGGGCTCTCTACTAGGCAGGGAGCCTGCTTCCTCCTCTCTCTCTCTCTCTCTCTCTCTCTGCTTGTGATCTCTCTCTCTGTCAAATAAATAAAATCTTTAAAAAAAAAAAAAAAAAAGAGACACAGAGGAGGAGAGATGGAGGGATGCGGCCACAGGCCCAGGAGCACCTGCAGCCCGGGAGCTGGAAGTTGGGGTAAGGAGCCTCCCCCTGCAGCCTCCCCGGAGGGAGGGCAGCACTGCCCACACCTTGATTTTGGACTCGGGCCTCCAGGAAGGTGCGAGAATACATTTCTTATTTTAAGCCACCAGGTTTGTGATCATTTGTCACACCAGCCTCGTAAACCCGCACAGCTGGAAACCAGAGGACCCGGGCTCCAAAGCCACGGCTGCCACACATTTACTGAGTGATCAGAAGGTGTGGTGCTGGGCGCCTGGGTGGCTCAGTGGCTTAAAGCCTCTGCCTTTGGCTCAGGTTATGATCCCAGGGTCCTGGGATCGAGCCCCGCATCGGGCTCTCTGCACAGCAGGGAGCCTGCTTCCTCCTCTCTCTCTGCCTGACTCTCTGCCTACTTGTGATCTCTGTCTGTCAAATAAATAAATAATCTTTAAAAAAAAAAAAGAAGGTGTGGTGCTCTTGGACCCCGGATTCGACCAGAACACGTGACCCCTTCGGGCCTTCCAGCTCTGAACACCTTCGTGTCAAAAGCTGTCCCTCCCATGGGGACGGGCGTGGAAACCGAGACTCAGGGAGGTGGAGGACATTGCTGCAGGTCACACAGTGATGGGGCTGACACCCAACGTGGGGTCATCTGACCTCACTCTGTGCTCTTCCCCTTCACACTGCCTGGCAAAGAGAAACCAGTTTACAGGGAAATTGGAGGTCCATCCAGCCGGGGTCATAACCCCTCCTGCCTCGTCCCCGTAACGACAGTCATTCTGGAGTCGGGAGTCCTCCCCGTGGCTTTTCACAGGCTGCATGGCAGAATTGTGCACAGCAATATGCCCGGGGTTCTGCCAGGCTAGACAGTCTCTGCAGCACCATGGGTCCCGCATCTCTGGGGACATCCCCCACCCCCAGCCCCAGGGCTGTCTGCAAAGGATCCCTACGAGGCCAGATCCCTGGAAGCGAAGGATGAGATCGACATCACAATGGACCCCTCGCCCTCTTGGTCCAAGTCCTTCACTGGCTCCCTGGTACGGACAGGAGAAGCCAGAGGGACCTCCAAGTCTCCCTACATCCTCACCCTGCCCCCCTTGGCCACCTCCCCTTTCCCCAGACCCCCCACCCCGAGGCTCCAGCCAGAATGAGCTCCTCTGAGAGGCGTTTAGGTCATGAAGGTCGAGCCCCCACAGATGGGGTTAGAGCTCTCCTAAGAAATGGCCAGAAAGCTAGCTTGTGCCTCTTCCAGCGTGAGAGGAGACCAGAAGTCAGCTGTCTGCACCCCGGAAGGGGCTGCTCCCCAGAACCCGGCCCTCGAGGCACCATAATTGTGGACCCCCAGTCCCCAGAGCTGCAAGCGGATGAACGTGTGCTGGTGACCAGCCACCGGCCTATGGTATCCATCCCGCAGCCTCAACAGACATAGACAAAGGCCTGTGCTCATTCACTCAACGCACACACGTGTCCTGAGCACCCGTGGAGAGCCAGGCATCTCGGCACACCTCCCCTCTCTCCAGTTCACACTCCCTCAACCCCCCGCAAACCATCTCCACTCCCGTGTCCACCTCCCAACTCCGCTTGCTTCCTCCCCAAGCTGCTCCCGGCAGGCCAGGGCACCTCCTAACCCAGAGCTGCCTTATATCACCCCTACATGTTCCTGCCCATCCCCTGTCCCCCCCACCTCAGGGCACAAAGCCCCAAGAGGCAAGGACCTGGTGTCATTCATCGCTCAGTGCAGATTCACCCGGCTGTGATCCCAAACCCCCACCCACCGCCAGGGAAGCTTGCCAGGGACAGTGACTCACCTCTCTCTGCCTAGCTTCCTCATCCGTATCCCAGGGACCACAACACCTCTGACCCCAGGGGGTGTGGGGGGGGCGCTAAGCCACCGACGTAACGAACACCGCCCACCGACGGGCACCGCCAGCTCGTGCCCGGGCTCGCCTCGCAATTAGCGGGGGCGCCGAGAAGGGATTCACAGACTCGGGCTGCCTGGGCGATCCCTGGAACACGAAGCCACATCCTCATTACGTCGAAATGGTAGCTGGTGCAAACAAGTCCAGGACAGCAACCGCATTAACATACGCCCCGTGATGCCCCAGCCCTTAGCACTCAGAATTACATGGCATTACAGGGGCTCACGAATCAGACTTACAGGTGTCTGTAAGGTGTCTGTACAGAGAAGGGTGCAGGCCTGCAGAGACGGGTGCGAGGAGGCAGGGGAGAGGAGGGAGGAGGCCACACTGTCATTCCCAGCACAATACCCCAACAGGGCCTGCCAGGCTGCCATCCCAGTGACGGAGGTCTGGCCACCCCACCCTCCACGCAGCTGGCTTGGTGGGGGGCTCCAAGCTCCCTGGGCGGGGAGATCCTCTGGTTCTAGAATGAGAGCCAGACCACTAGACCCAGGAGCAGCCTGCCCAGACGCCAAGGGCC
Organism: Enhydra lutris kenyoni; assembly: GCF_002288905.1. Classification (NCBI taxonomy): domain Eukaryota; kingdom Metazoa; phylum Chordata; class Mammalia; order Carnivora; family Mustelidae; genus Enhydra; species Enhydra lutris. Next base: position 65,787,841 of record NW_019154105.1, on the reverse strand, counting down.
GGGGGGCGGCCCCTTGCACTCGGAGGCTGAGGGGAAGAAGGATGGGGCAGGGGAGCAGCACGATGCTCCCCAGGGGGCAGCCGCTGGATTGAGACCCTCGTGTGTCAGACGACGGCCAAACCCCAAATGAGGAGCTACAAAGACACCACGAAGGTTTGCAAACATGTCACCAGTGCCCGGCTGACACGTGGAGACAGGCGGCCCCCTCCACCCGGAAACGGAATGATTTCTCGCCAAAACAGCAGTCCCATCTCAAGCGCAGGGCACAAGCTGTCACGAGCATGACCCCCGCGCTCCGATTCTATCAGCCTGACTGACAAGGAAAAATCGTTTTGTGCAGAGCGGAGAACGCTGCCGGTCTCCCGGCCTCCCGGCCTCTCGCGCCGGGTGCTACCATGTGTCTCTTTCCAGGGCCATGTCCTGAGTCCAGAAGGGCTCCAGACAGGGCCCGCTGCGACAGGAAACTTGCATTTATGGCGTGGCAGGCCGTTCTGTCTGCGCCAAACTAATGAGGCCCTTGCACAGGGCTCTCCAAGATGAGGGAGAAAGGGCCTCCGTTAGCCGGTCAGGGGTTAATTAACTGACAACCCCCAGTGTGTGCAGCAGACGGGGGGGGGGGTTGAGCGCTGCCTCTGGGGTCAGTCATTCACTGCTCACCACCACGGCGCGCTGTCGGTGTTCATCATTTCCACATTTTCCAGAAGGGGAAACTGAGGCATCGAGCGGGTAACTTCATCAGGGGGCACTAGATCGCAGGACATGTCCCCAAACCACTCCAAAGTGCTCCCACAGCCACAGCCATGTCAAACCGGGTCTGGGACCACACCCAACACCAGCCCTCCCTGGATGACCGGCCCATGGGACACAAGAGAGAGCAGGAAGGGAAGAGGGTGTTAGCCTGCTTTAGGAAGTGAAGGGGAAGCAGCCCCCAGATGTCCACCGGGAAACGGTTTAAGAAAAAGGTCACTCTTTCAGATACGCTTGGGGAGGGCCAACCACACAGTTCCAGAACCCTGGAATGTTCCAGAGGCCGGCTCTGGTGCCCCCATGTGCCTCCGGGGAACGCCGTTGTTCAGAAGGATGTGTTTCCACCTGAGAGCCCGGGCTCACGGGCCTGCTACCTAAAGGGGCAGAAATCGGAGACGATGTCCTCGTGCAGGGCGAGCCCCTATATTCCTGTGGGTGTGGCCAGTCCGCTGTCTACTCCCTTTCCCGGACTTTTGACATGTCTTCCCTTAGGGAAAATAAGTGACAGCAGACACCCCCCCAAAATAGAGACGAGAGGCTGAATTCCAGACCTGGAACCGCGTAGCTCATAAGGAAGTGTTTCAAAGGTGTCACCACCGGCGTCCAATCTGGGTCCAGCCCTTTCTCAGAAACAGAGGCCTGAGGTGTGCAGGTTAAGGACCGCTGGGTGTGCCGATGTCACCACAGTGATTCCACACGTGCACTGGGGATTGCAAAAATGCAACATGGTAGACTAATGGGGTGGGGGACACAGACCCAGAGATTGATTTTTAAACCAAATTTTTTAGTTTGTCTGATTAACCGTGAACCCACATGATACCCACGAAGGGTTTTGAGCACACACAATGTTCCCCTCATCTGTGTCTTCAAATGTGGCAGGTCCACAGCCACAGATGTGGGCTCCCTCAGCATACCCTGCCCACTCTCCCCTCTCAGGGGCTGGACAGCTGACCTGCTAGGCGGAGTGGGATATCTCCTCGCCCCTCGACCCTGCAGAGAACGGTGCCCTTGAACAGGCTGTCCTGGCGTGGGGCAGAGCCTCCCTGGTGAAGAGGGTTTGGGGATTGAGCCGTTCCAGCTGAATGAACAGAACATTCCACTGGCCGAGAGGATATGACATCCATACCGGCCACTGCTGTCAGCACTCGGTTCAGGGAAGCTCTCCTGGGCAGCAGCCCTGTTTGCCTCTGTTCAACTTTCCCTCTTCACTCTGGCTGCTAGGAAGCTCAGAGCCACCTTTAGAACTGAGTGAGGCGGGGAGCCACATGGCATGGGAGGCCACTATTTCACGGGGCTGGGCCAGTGGCCAACAGTGGTGGCTCGCAGACAGGGAGTGACCGCCTGCTGGCTTGCCCCCAGCCAGCTCTGGGGGTTTTCTAAGAAGCTTCACCTTGGAGATCCAAGCTTTGGGCTGCTCTGCAAGCCTTTCCGCAGATCTCGAGAGCAGGTAATGCCCATTAGATCCCCTTTCGCACAAGCCGGCTAGAGGGGTTGCCCTTTCTCCACGACAGCATTCTGACTGATCTATTCTGTTTGAAAAGAAGAAGCCTTTGGTGGCAGAGCAAACATGGGGCTGGTGAGGAGAGCTGCCCCAGAAACCCCGTGCAGCCCCTGCCGGCTGAGACATCAATACTGCCGTTGTGGAAGGGAGGGGAGGGGAGCGTCCCTGGATCTATGAAACAGATGTTCTCTGGAACCTCGAACATCAGGAAACCAGCACCTCACCCTGCTTAAAACATTATCCAACAGACAGACGTGACCTGTAGGAAGGGAGGGCTCGGCGGACCCTGGGTGGTTGGCGCCGCTTGGAAATCGCACAGCTGGCTTGGGGCATGGCCACAGCCCTGCCCCCCCACCCCCTTCTCCCTCTAAAAATAGATGTAACACCAGAGGGCTGCTCAGCAGGGATGGTCATGAAGACCCCATGCCAACTTCTCGGGGAATTAATGCCCCACCCGATAAATGCTGGGATGGGCAAAGCCATCAGACTCCCGGTCGCCCAGGGCAGGGAGGGCGGCTGCGGGGGCGGGGGGGGCGCGGGGCGGGGTGGAGACGACCTGCCCCCAGCAGAGCGCTGGCCTGGACTGCCGGCCCCACCGTTTTTTGCACAACCTCACTGGGGGTCAGCTCCTCTGTCTGCACCAGGTGGACCCAGCGGGCAGGATGTGGCCCCACTCCAGACCCTCAGCGGGAGGCTCTCAGCCTACATGCTGCTGGCGCCCCGTGCACAGACAGGGAGAGCAGGGCCCAGAGGGACCATCACAGGGCGGCTCTGCAGGCCGGCTGGCCAGGTGGAGATGCTCCATCACAGCATCCCAGGACCGGCGTGCAGCTGCCAACTAACCCAAAGGCTAGCACGCCTGCACCACCCCCAGCAGCAAGGGCGGCACAATCCTGCCCCATGAGGCTCCTCTGCATCACCTCGTGGATACCTGAGCTCTGCCAGGGGGCCAAGGGCTATGAGGACCCTCAGTCCGCAGGGGACAGAGCAGGGCTGTGAGCTGGACAAGGCCACCTGCCATCTTCCAGGTGAGCCACCTGGAGCAAGCCTCAGTCTCCCCACCTGTGAAATGGGGCCCTGTGGCCCATCCCAGAGGCCAATGAGAATGAATGTGACCCAGGGCATGAAGGCAGGCTCGTAAAGTGCTTCATAAGTTCAGGGAAGTTTCTGGAAAAGCTGCTGGGCACCACAGGTCAGGCTGCCAGCAATCATGTCCCACCCTGAACACTGGCTCCCTGATGGCCTCGGGCAAAGCTGTTGAAGTCAGTCTGCCAGCCTCCCTGGCCTCACCCCTGAAACAGGAATGGTGCTAGAACCTAAGAGCCGGGTGGGGGCTCAGATAGGCCTGTGGGATTCTTAAGGAGAGAGCAAATGTCTACAAAGAAAGGAATCTGGAGAACAAACTCTCCCAGGACGGGATTTAGTTACTGGTGCCAAGAGGCCGATGGGCATCAAGAGAATACAAGTGGTACAGAGCCACGCAGCCTTCCCGTTCCCACCCCACCACTTACAGGCAGGTCTATGGCACATTATTTCCCTGCTCTGTGCCTCAGTTTCCCCTCTGGGTTGTCATAAAAACTGCATGAATCCATAGCCACCAATGCTTACACCAGAGAACAGGAGCCCTTCTCCACTGGCAGGGCTAGAGGGAAAGTTCCAGAGGGCAGGTGGACACCATCTCGGCTGCCTTCAGGAGCCTGGATTCCATCTGGAAGTCAGGGGGCTGCAAGGTTCCAAGGCGGGAAAGGTCACGGCCCTGCTCACGGCTCAGCTCACTGGCAGACGCTCCTTGGGTTGTGTGGAAGGAGCAGAGGTAACTCCTGCCCTAAACAGACGTTTTCAAGCCCCACCTCATGCTCTCCAAACTGTGATTTGTGCACCTGTCTGGGGACTCTTGTGTGTGCCTTCTTGCACTGGGGAGCTCAATGCAATTCGGACGAATGAGAGAGTGAGTGAGTAACCAGGACAGGGCCATCGGACCTGCTAGGAGCCCAGTCTTGCCAAGGCGATGCCACAACATTCCCCGCCGAAGCTGATAGAGAGTCCCTTGGACCCCTCACTCAGAGCCTACTTACTCCTAGTTCGCTCACAACACGAGTAAGTTTAGCGGAGGTTTCTAGACCATTTGTAAAGGATGCCCTCTCCCCGGCCAGTCCTTGGGACAGTGTCTCAGAACAGAGACCCGGGATCCGGCACCGTCCGTGCCCGGCCCTGTGCCCCCCATGCCAGCTGTCCGATAAATGAGTGCTGCGGAATTCATTGTTCAGACTCATTTGTATACATGTGACCTGAGAGTGCCCTTGGATCTGAGCCACCTGCAGAACCTGTTACCGTGACCCACATCCTGCTCGTCGCAATGACCCTGGGCCCCCGAGAAACACAAGAATCCTCTCTGCTGTGACTTGTTTCTGAGGTGCCTGCAGGGTGCCCAGCTACACGGCCCACCTAATGCTCGCAGCGACCCACAGATGGAGACCCCGATCCCTGCTCTCCCGACGAGGAAACTGTGATTCAGCACGGTGGGTGAAGCGGGACATGCTTGGCAGTGATAAACCTGCCCCGTTACTCCCAGAAAACTGTAGGAGACCTTTTGGAAAGATTCTCATCGAATTTCATTGAGGAAAAAAAAAGAAAAAACTTTGACACCAGGAGGGCCGCCCTCAGGATTCGAGGGGAGGTGGCCGCCACTGAGACCTTGAATGGTGCGGGCCTGGCCCCCCTCACCCCTGAGATGGCAGGTTTGTGCCCCCACAGAGCCACGGGGAGCTGGCACCAAGGTTCTAGAATGAAGGAATGAATAGCGCACACACCTGCCCTCCCCTACGACAGGTAAGCTAGCTATCGGAGCCCTGTTCCAGCAAGACAAACCAGTCCCTGGGGGCGCACTTCACAGCCACCGCCTATGGGGGAAGGACACCAAGGAACCAAGACTTGAGGCCCACTGCGCAGAAAATGGATGTGGGAAGGGTGGGGAGGGGGGTGAAAACTCACAGGAGGGAAGACCAGTTAATAAAACCAGGCCATGGGGCAGCAGAGAAAGACCAACTTTTATTGGAAACTTGGAGTGTAGGACATGAGGACACAGGGGGAGGCGGCAGGAGCTCTCTTCTGCCTGGGAGGGGTCCGTGCTTGCCCCCACAACCCCCGTGAGCAGTGCAGACCAGGGCGCTCCCTCCGGCCCCCTCCCCAGGCACCGAACCCACGTGTGACCAAGTGCCCGGGGCGCACTGAACACACACAACCTTCCCCACCAGCCTGGGAAGGCGGGACTGTGCCAGAGCTCCTTTCGCAGACAGGGCACAGAGGCTCAGAAAGGCTGGGACCATGCCCAACGTCCCACAGCTTTCAAAGGACACAGCCAGCCATTCCCCATCTCCCTCCCCCCAGATGGTCATATTCTTAACCCTTTGCTAAAGTGCCACCTGCTGCCAGCCTAGCCTGTGAAAGATCCAGGGACAGCCTCTGACGCTCAGCCAGGTGCCCGAGAGAACGCTGTGGCCAGACAGCTCTGCCACCCCCGCCCCGCCCCGTGCCTCACTGGGTGGCTTCTGAGACTCTCAGCACCCCCTCGCTTTGCACCTCAACCCCACATGCGCTCCGGGCCCCTCCCCGCAGCACCCCTGCAGCTGGCACAGCATGGGAGGTGAGGGGGGTTCTCTGAGGGCCTAGCACCCCACCTTTCCACACGTGCTGCCCCCACCATGGACATAAGGCCCTCTCCACCTCACAGAGCACTGTCAAGGTCAACATTGGATATAATCTTCCCATGTCACGGGTGGGGAAGGCGGGGGGGCCAGGCGGCCGGGCGGGGACCCTGCGGCTCTGTCAGTTACCAGAGCATGAGTGGACTGTGAGGGGCGTCTGCTGAACTTCATGCTTGCCGCCGTCTGTGCACCCCCACACCTCCTGGGACAGACGCACAGACACGAGGACTGAGCACGAGGTGTCCCGCAGGGGCCCTCCGGCGTCACCCCACATGCTGCAGGCTGCTTCCTGGCCACACCTGAGGCCTCCATGCGTGTTCCTCACCGTCCCCCAGGGTCCCCTGAGGGACTGAGCCCCAGCTGCCCACAGGGGGCCGGGCTGGGCAGTGCACGCTGCTGGAGCAGCCCTCAGCCTGCTCCTCCTTCCCACAAATGACACGTACTCCCATCCTTGTCTCAGGGTGTTTCTGAGGGAATCAAACCCAGATGGACACGGACCGGCTGTTCAGTTGGATTTCGATGTGGGTCGCTGAGATGGGGGAGGGGAGGGGCGGGAAAGGAGCCCTGCTTCCTGTGTGCTCGAAGCAGGCACTAGGCGCTGGGCTGGCATCTCTCCGTCTACCTGCCAGCCTTTCACTGAGAGGCCATGGCTCCCGATCCCCCCAGGACTGTCGGCTACACTGTTCCCACCATTGTGCTTTCTCATCTGTTGTGTTTCCTCCTAAATATCCCAAAGGGATCTTGGGAGAGGACATGGGAAGCTGCTAGCCAGATGCCATTGGGAACAACTCCCCTCTTCACCTCCGGAAGCTTGAGTCCTAAAAACCAGTAAAAATACACCAGGACCACGGCGAATCCCACATCCCTGGATGGGAGCCTCCAGCCTCCCACCCGTGGCTCTGCTCCACGTGGCATCCCTCCACGCCTGCACTCTCCCACCCTGGAGAGCCCTGGCAGGCGGGGGCAGCTGGAGCAGAATGGCTCTGGAAACTTCTGCCGGCTTCTAGTGAACAAGCATTCTGTCCCGCCTCCCCGGGGGTTTCAGCTTCCACCCCGAAACGCAGGATCTGACCACGATGATCACAGGCTTGTATCACTGTGTCTTAAATTGCCCACCCCCTGGAAACCCCTGAGCCTCGCTTCACACCGGTGGGCTGCCCCGCTCCTCCCCAGGAGACGCTTCCCGGGCCGGCTCTACAGAATGTGCCAGAAGGTTTCACCTCGAGGAAGCCTGCTTGCACACACAAGCTAAGTGATTTATGGCACGCCCCAGCCTGTTTCCTTTGGTTCTCCAGAGCATACATTTGCCTGCATTTACGAAAAGAACCTGGCGTGCTATCCCGTATATCTGTACATTCCATTATTACCGTATTTCACTGATTCTAGCACCTGCTGTTTTCTTCCACAGGTTAACATCTTTGAAATTGGAAGGCGGCTTATAAGCAATGACATTCCTCCATGGCGAATAAAATAACGATGCCACATGCAGCGCATGGGAGGGAGTTTCAGGGGGATGAAATACGGTATCTGAAATTGTTGCCAACAACCAGGCGAGAACTAAACCTCTTTTTACTGCTGACATCCCGCCTCTCCACAGCCAGAGCAAATCACCACAGGCTTTTAACATTATGTCCTGGTAATGTACACAGTCCTTTCAAGTGGACTTCACTGCAGATAAGAAACGGTGCTTAATGCTTAATAAACGGTGGTGGAGATGCGCTGGTAAATCATTAAGGCACCTGCCCAGCCCCAGCCCCCTCTGCGCATCCTCAGGCACACACTTGCTCACACATGCGTGCACACGTGCGTCCCCCATGCTGAATACCCCCCAGAGACCTCACCGTTGCCTCTGGAGAAGGTTGCGACACCTCAGCCCATCGCCCTCTGCACCCTCAGTCCCCATCCACCTGGACCCTTCCCTCTCTGTTCCCTGGACGTACATGCTTCCCGGCCCCAGGCCCTCTGCATGTGCCCCACAGCCCAGCTGCGGGGCTCACACTTGCCCTTCCAGACCTCGGGCTATGGGTCACGCACTCCTCATTTGCCAGCCCCATCCCAGGCACCACGGAGGCCACGGCAAACGAAACGAGCAGAGTCCTGCCCTCCCTGGGGTTTGCATTCTAGCACAGGGACCCACAGAGAAACAGGACCACTGAGTGAATCGTGCTTTGGATAATGTAGTACTAGGTTGGGCTCGGAGTAAAACCGTCAGGGAGAAGCATAAGAAGGGGTTGGGGTATTGACATTTTAGACGCAGTGGCTGGGGAGGGCTCCCTGAGAAGATGACGTTGGACTATAGACCCGAGGGAAGTAGGGGAGGGAGGCATGTGGCTATCTGGGGAAGGCCATTCCAGGCTCAGGGACAGCAAGCCCAAAACCTGAGACCAGATCATGCTTGGCAGATTCAAGGAGTTGAGAGGAGGCCGGTGTGATCTGGAGGGAGAAGAGCAAGAGATGAGACCAAAGAGAAATCGAGACTTGATTCTATGGGGCCTTGTGGTCCACTGGGATCACTGATTCTTTCTCTGAGAGTGCTAGGGTGTCCAGGGAGGTCTCAGAGCAGAGGAGAGATATCCTTAGAGTGCAAGATGGGGTTTTCACAGGATCCCTTTGGCCCCTGAGTGCAGAGTAGGCCACGGGGGCCAGGGCAAGAGCAGGGGTCCCAGTATCCCCCACCTCCATGATGGGGCTTCCTACAGTAGCCCCATCATTTGGAGTTCAGCCTGCAGTCATCATGGAAACACTCAGTTCCTGTAGCAAGAACGGTGTTTAACCCTTCCCAGGGTCTGTCCCACACGTAGCGTAGTGTCAGGCACAGGGATGAATGAATGAATGACCTAGTGGGCTCTGGAGAGGACATCATGCTGTTGAACTGCCCTTGGCCCCTCTCCGTGCCCACCAGGAAGGCCAGCCGAGCGGGGGGTGTCGAGCGGAGGTCTCCAAGCACGCCCTCCACTTCCCAGCAGGATGTGCGGCTCTAACCCAGACTGCAGTCTCTTATTCCTGTCCCGAAATTCCTTTCCAGCCATCTTACAGTTGGTGACACACTTCCACAAAAAGAAAACCAACTCTGTTTTGTCTTCGCCTCCCCTGACGGTGGCTTTCAGGAGAACAGTCGGAGCTCCCAAGGATCTTTTTTGCAGTGGAAAGGCACATGGCCATTTTAGGTTAAGTATTCCGAGCAGCAATCTTCCTAGCAACATTTAGTCCCTGAACGTGACTCTGAAAACATGCAACTCTGCTGAGCGGTAGGGTGGGACTACGAGTACGTGGCCAGGACCCCCGAGCCCCGGCTGATGGGAGGGGGGCGGGGGAAGGACAGGACAGCAGGCCACGGCGTAGTCACGTGGTCTCAGGGGCTGCAGACAGAGGGCCGGGACAGACGGCTGACCCTACTCAGCCCACCATTGGCGTGAACGCGGCAGGACGGAGTGGGGTTACTTCTGGAACAGGGCGTTCCTGCAGTGCTCCCACCCACGCCAGTGTGCTCCCGTTCCTGGGCAGCCGATCTGCGCCCCTCACCCCCACTGGCAGGTAGAACCCCTGAGCACCACAGATGTCTCAGGATGACATCAGGAGATTGAAAACCCACATCCTGCTTCTTTCCCGCAGCCGTCCTACAAGTTACCCCAAACTGGGGGGCTGAGAACAACACTGCTTCTTGTTCCTCATGGTTCTGGAGGCTGCAAGTCCGCAACTAGGATCGTGGGGCTGAAATCAGGTGTGGGCAGGGTTGGGTCCTCCTGGGGACTCTGAGGGAGACCCCATTCCTGGCCCCCGCATTGCCTTCTGGGGACCACAGTCCATCTCGGGGCTTCCTGGCTTCTGGATGCATCCCTCCCATCTCCGCCCATCCTCATGTGCCCCCGCCCCGTGCGTCCATGTCTCAAATCTCCTTCCTTTCTTACATGAGGACACAGGCCACTGGATTCGGGGCCCCTCAAAATCCAGGAGGACTTCACCCCAAAACCTTCAACTTACTACTTGAGCAAAGACCCTCTTTCCAAAGAAGCTCAAGTTCATTGGTACCAGGGGTTAGGATGTGGACCCACCTTTCTGGGGGGCACCATTCAACCCATGACCCCCACCATCAGGCCAGCAGGCCACAGGCCCCGGTCAACGCTGGGCAGCCACCCCACACACACACACACACCCTTACAGGCCCCTTACAGGATGCCCAGATCTCCCGTTGCTGCTGGCTTTCTGTCCGTGTTTGCCTCTTCAGAGAATGCCATAGCCAACATCCAGTGTCCCTTAGACCTCCTCCAGCCATCACCTGCCACACCCACACCCAGGCTGCAACCTCCTACTGGCCCTTCCTCACACTGACCCCTCCCTCTAGGAGGCCAACTGGCTTGCTACCTGCTGCTCACGCTTTAAGATACAGTCCCCACCTCACCTCCTCCGGCAAGTCCTCCTTGATCCTTCCCCCTCCCCAGACTCAGCTGGCCCCTCCTTCACGCACAGCGTCCCTGACCAGCCCTCCCACAGTGCTGTCATCACTGATGAGAACACCTGACTCCTGGATGCCCCTGACATTGGTCCCCATGGCCTGATGGCCAGATGGGAAGGGGACTGACCAATGAGGGGAGCGGTCCATCTGAACAAAGCACTGTCTCCTCCCAGGAAATGCAGCTCCCCTAGGAGCCCCACAAAGCAAGCCGCTCACAGACCAACCCACGGTGGCGGTGGCGGGAGAAGACTGGAGGGGCCTGAGGCTTATTTTGGGGAGCCCCACGGGGCAGGCACACAACTCGGGTCATGTTCCACGCACACACCAGGATCCCTCCAGAAAGGGCCCTCTCCAGTCGGCTGGCAACTTCTGGTTCGGCCTCACCCGCGATGTGCAGTTTGCCACGTCCCCGAGCACGCTGGTCACCTCCCTGTGGCAGTGTCACACAGCCAAGACTTCTCTCGCAGGAGCCGCTCCTCTCCTGACTTAATGACAAAGGTCTGGCAGCCCCAGTGCCCAAGAGAGGCTGATCGTTCCATCCATCAAGCTTTCTTTCTTTTATCCAATCAGCTCCAGTCAGGGGCTACAGTCACAGTGGGGGCGGGGGGGGGTGTCACTGCCAGGATGACACCCATTGGAGCCTGTCCCCAGTCAGCTGCAGGGGGGGTGGGGGACAGAACCCCCTCCTCAAACCCGCCCCTCAGAGCTAAATGTGCCTTGGCTCCCCCATGAGGGAGGCTTCTCCAAGGACCCCCGCTCTACCCTTGATCGAACAGGTGTTTTGTGCAAAGAAGGGAAGACAGACCTCCATGAATCGAATCCACTGCTCTTAGGTAAAAGGGGGAGGGCGTGGGAATAGCTAGCAGCTGTAATAATAGTGGAAGAATAACGGAATTTTAAAGGCTCAGGGGGAGGAAACGCATACCCGTTTCTAACACTCTCTAGTCTGTCCCCGTGTAATAATTCTCCAGGGAACTTAGGAGGGAGGGCCTGTTTGGCTCCTTCATTCATTTAGTACAGACTTACTGAGAAACTATCAGGTGTGCCATGGGGGAGAGGCTGGAGGCCCCAGGCCACCGGGGATCCCCCTCACCCCATGCTCACCAGCATTCCTGTGCATGGCCGGGCCCGAAGTGCCCCCTACCAGCGGAACCCCTGGGACCCTGGACCAGCCAGCCGCTGTCTGCAGGGGTGTGAACGGAGGCTTGAGGTGGGGGCGGGGGACAGGTCATGACCTTGTCTGATGTCCCTGCCACCACTGCTCAGGCAGGGACTTGCGAGCAGGCAGCCTGGCTCCAGCATGAGGATACTGGAGAAACTGAGGCAGAAGGAGGTCTTCACAGAGACCCCAAGCCACACAGTGGGGGGGGGCGTTCCCAGGGGCCCTAGGCCATCAGGGGGGTCCCCCTGGGGAGGTGGCATCTGAGTGTTAGTGGAGTGAATGAATGAAAGAAGACAGCAGACTAGCCGCGGAGGGAGAGAAGACGGAGGGCCCCATGCACCTCGGGCAAGAACTCTGTTTCTGCATCATCTTCAGACACGCCCGAGGCATGATCAGCAAGGGTAGGGAGACGGCTCAGAGCACTGGGCATCGAGGGTGGGGGACAAAGGGTTCTTGTAAGAAGGAAGCAGTAGGAGGAGGGAAGGACACCTCGGTCTCCCTGTTCATTCACAGGAGTAGCCTCTTCTGGGAAGGGTGTTTGCAGAAACGATTAAGGATCTGGAGGTGAGGTCATCCTGGATGACCTGGGGGGACCCTAAATCCAGCGACAACTGTCCTCATTGGAGACACACAGAGAAGAGAGAGGAAGGCCACATCAAGTAGGAGGTTTTGATGAGGGGGTGGAGCCCAGGAGCTGGGGGAAGGGGGGAGGGCCCTCCCCTAGAGCCTCAGAAGGGGGCTCACACACCTGACTTCCCCTCTGGCCTCCAGACTGTAAAACTGTGAAGCCCCTGGAGCCTCAGGAAACAAACATACCTCCCAAGAGAACCAGAAGTCCCCCACCTCCCCGTGCTCCTGGGGGCATAGGGTAGGTGGGGAGCGAGGGCCGGGAGCCAGGCAGGGTTGCTGGAGAGAGCCACACCAGGCCCAGCAGCAGCATTTGAGAAAGAAGTGAACCTAGACCACAGCAACACCAAGAGCGGCCATCACGGGGGATCAGGCTCCACTGTGGGCCCCAGGGTCTCCTGTCCCGCTAGTGACAGGGCCCAGTGGTCCACACCAAAGGGAAGATGGCAGAAAGCAGATGGCCAGCATGCTGAGGTTTCCACGTGGCAGGGACCCTGCGGTCCTTGCCTGTTCCCCGCCCTGATGTCCCCATGCTGGTGACCCAGCAGCCTGTCTCTCATCATGGGAGATCGAAGCCCCCAACCAAGTCTGTCCCCCAGCGCTGAAACAGTTTTCAGTTTCCTCCTCCGGGTCCTCAGGCCTCCAGCCAGCCCCTCCACCCCCCGTGTGCTACCCCAGGTCTGCAGTTCCCTGGACTGTCCCCCAGTGACCTGGCATCCCCAAGTACCCTGCAGGAGGCCTGGCACTTCCTGGGTCCTCAGGGAGGAGTGAGTGCAGGAGGACGGGAAGTGCTCTGCTGACCCATGGACACGAGAGAACAAGGCCAGGGCCGCCCAGCAGGCTCGGCTCGGCAAACCTCCTGCATCCACGTCCAGGTGGAACTTGACCGTGAGACCCTTTGCCTGGCCCAAGTTTAGGGGACACTAGGAGGTGAGTGTCCTCTAGAGATCTTGCCAGCCCCACAGCCCCAGCATAGAGGAAGACCCCTACAAGCAGGAGATGGGCGGACAGAGGATGAGTAAGGGAATGAATGGAAGGACAAGGAAGAGAAGGAAGGAGGGACATGAGGGAGGGAGGAAGAAAAGGAGGAGGCAGATGGAAAGGAGGGAAGGGGAAAGGGAGGGAAGAAGGGAGGAGGAGGGAGAGAAAAAGGGCAGAAGGAGAGAGGTGAGAAAAAGGGAGGGAAGGAGAATCAGAGGAAGAAGGAAGAGGGAGGGGAGAAGAAGGAGGGAGGAAAGGAGAGAGAGAAGAAGGAAAGAAAGAGGGAGATGGGAAGGAAGGAGAAAGGAAGGGAAGAAGGGAGGGGGAGAGAGAGGAGGGAAGGAGGAGGGAGGGAAGGAGTGAAGGAGGAAGGGAAAGAAGGAGGAGGGAGGAGGAGGGAAAGAGGGAGAAAGAGGGAAGGAGGAGGGAGGAAGCATCAGCATCTGCCACTCTTGGCAAAGACCAAGAGCAGAGCACTGTAGGGTTTCAAAAGGAAGAGCGCTTCTTGGAGGAGGTGGCCGGGAGCGGGCCCTGAGCGCTGGGCACAGGCAGCCTGGGTGCAGCGGGAGGTGCCCTCAGGTCCCCCATTTCTGCCTGGGCCTTTCCCTGTCTTCAGGACCACCTTCCCACTGCACTAGCCTTTTTTATAAAGCTGATTTCCTCACACACACACCTCCACTCCCAGGACCCCTCTATCTTGCTCAAATCTATTTTGTATACACATAAAATGTATTTATCAATATTGTTTGTGTTTTTTCCCTGGAATGGAATGCAAATTGCATTTCATACATAATACAAACACTCCAATCCACACAAATCAAATGAAAAGGACCGCGGATGGCTGGTTCATCCATTTCTTTGCCGCATCAGGACTCGAGCAGGGCAGCGTCCACAGGGACCCTGGCCGGACCCAGCCCCAGGTCCCTCCATCACCACTGGAAACGCCACCGCCAAGGCAGGTAAGATGAGTGCTTTTTCCCATTTATTACTTCTCCGCCCAGTGTTTCAGGCCGTTTGCCGAGGAGCCTGATTTCCTGATCCGCTGTAATTAAATAATCAATCGCTACTTCCTTAATAACTGAATTTATTAAATGCAGAATATATACAGCGGATCACTCAAGGAACTAATTTGCAAGTCAGAGCTTTTGAGGGATTGTTTAAAGAGAAGATCCATACATTTCATAAATCTGGGATGTGGGGAAAGGAGGGAGAACAGCAAGACAGGGAAATAAATTTGCCCGGCGTGATTTGCATTCAATAAATACATTCCCGTGTCTTGGCTGTGGAGGCCACAGTGGAGGGGAGGCACGTTCATGAGAGAAGCACACAGTCCCCCAGGGCCAAAGCGAGATGTGGCGCAAGACGGACCCCATGCAGCCCCATCTGAGCAGCCCTGGGGGCCTTCCTTCCGAGGAACCTCCAAATTCCACTAGGAAATCATCTGCACTGGGAAGGCCAGCACCCAGGGCCTTCACGGGCGGGACCGAATGCCTGCCTTAAAAATGTAATGTTAGACCACAGAGCAGGTCACATTCACCAGTTAGGAGGGATTATAAGGGGACAGAATGCATGAGAAGCCCCAGCTGGTCCTAGCACCCGTGACTGTGCTCGGCACACGCATTGGGGGATGGACAGGGAAGGGAGGTTAGGACTCTGTTCTTTAAGTCAGCTTTCCCCAGATACAGTGTTAATGATGTTCATAGATGTCCCGAGAAAAACAAACAAACAAAAACAGGGTTTCAGGATCAAAGAAGTTTGGGAACACTCCAAGAAGTTAATTGATTTCTTCGCTACAGGACTTGTCAGAGCCTTTAAATGCTGTTGGGTAACCTGAGGCTACAGAACATTCGTCCTCTTTCCTTCCTCATCCACGAACATACCTATCAGAAGACTCCAGACCCCAATGCTCCCTGGAACTCGGCTGAGGGAATGCCACGGAGGCTGGAAATCATTGAGGACCCATCTTGCTATTTGTGATGGCCTCTCCTTTTTGCTTGGAGCAGAGGAGACGCTGAGTAGGCAGTCAGGGCTAACTGAATCCAAGCACACATAAGCTCTCCAGGGAGGAAGGCACCCATGGCTGGGTCAAGCCAGAAAACTCCATCCCCTGCTCCGGGCCCCCAGAGGGAAGGTCTGGGCAGCACACAGCTGATGTGAACAGAGAAGTCACACCTGAGGCCAGCCTCCCTGGAGGATAGGACAGGCCCACGGTCACTAATCCTAGAAAATGAACAGCCAGCTCAGGGATCCTCTGTTAGGCAGGCCATGCTCGGGATCAAGGGAGACCACTCAGGGCCAGCCTGGGCCGGACACCACCAACACTGTGACAAGACACCCCAGGCCATCCTCCATGGGACTCCTGGTATAAGGGGGCACAGGACAAGCTCAGAGGCCATGACCGCACTCACAGAGCTGTGAGTAGGGCTGGGATGGGGGAGGGAGGCAGACACAGAGGCTGCGGAAGCTGGAGGGCTGGAGGTGGGGCCTGACCCAGGAGTGTAACCCAGGGAGGCTTCCTGGATGCCGTGACATGGGCAGAGGTGAGGAGCCCATGGCCCAGTTGAGGAGACCGAAGAGGAGCACCGAAGTCGGTCCTCGGAAATTCTGGGCCAAATCCTCTTACCTTGATCTTTTTGCCAGACAAGCAACCTGCACAAGTCCAGGGGGCCTGACACCTTGTACCCCTAGTCCCACCACAGGCCCCGAGACAGCAGCCCAGCCAGACGTCAGCTGGTTTAGTCTCTTGCTCTGCTCCAACCTCGGCCCCGTGCCAGTTCCCTCTGTCCCCACCCATCCCCTGAACACAAACACTCGAGTGCCTAGCAGGGAGTACCGTTCCACCAAGGCCCTGCTGAAATGCCACCTCTCTGCCTGCTCCCACCTTCCCCAACACCCTGCCTCCTCCCCCTGAGATGGAGTGACGTCCCCTGACTTTCTCTCTGTGCCTCTCTTAGGGGGCAGAGTGCTTTTCTGCCTGGTTGCTATATTGGTGCATCGCCTCCAGAACAGCCTGTAGTGATCACCCTGGTACCACCCATCCATCCACCATCCACCCACCATCCAACCATCCATCCATCCACCCAGCCAGCCAGCCAGCCATCATCCACCCACCCATCCACTCATTCCAACTGAAAACCCACTGGTGCGCTGGGAGGCGGTGATGAAACCTGGGCAGGCAGGGGGTCATGCATTTTCCTCACCTTCCTCCTTCTATCCTCACCCCAAGGGCAGGATCTGTGGTCCTTTTCACAGAGGGAGACAGTGGGCCCCAGGGAGGTGGGGGTCCTCCTGGCAGCCCTCAGGGTGCTGAGCTGGGGTCAGCAAGGCAAGTGGAGTATTGGTTGAATGACTACTGCACCAGCCCATCAGTTATCAAAGGAGCAATGAAGGCAACTTGTTCCTCACATAATTCTGGAGAGTGGGGCCTGGAGCCGCAGAGAGTAGGGGCTGGGACAGACGGAGGAGCCCCTGTGGCCCTGCGTAGCAGACCTTCACACACACCCCCTTAGAGCAGCGCCCGGAGGAGGAAAGCCAAGCTCCCCTGGGGCAGTGAGCTGGGAGGTCCTGAGGCATCGAGAGAGGCGACCCTTCTCCCCCACTCTTGGGGAGGGGCAGTAGGGGCTAGGAGGCAGCAGCAGTGAGCACAGTCGGGGGCCTTCTGCTTTTCCCCCACATAGTCCTCAACCCCCGCCAGTTCCAGCCTGGACCCTCAGGGAAACCCTTGCCCTGCCCCACAGGCTGTGTCACCCAGCAGTGACCCCGCGGGCTTGGGGAATGTCCTCTGCTCCGTCCTCAGCGAGGCAGAAGATCACTGCTTCTCGGAGTCGTGGGTCCTTGTCTGCAAAATGGGGACAAAACTATGAAGCCCAGGGGGGCGTGAAGAGTGCAGGAGAGGACCACCGGGAACGCGCCAGGAGCCGTGGGACAGCCACACACACGAACCCCTCCTTGGACACTTGGGAGCATCTCCTGGGGACGGAGGGCTCAGCCTCACGGACAGACAGATAGACAGAGGGGCCTGGGCTGGATACCAGGGGCAAGAGGGCTCTTGGAAGAGACAGCAGCGAGAGTGCAGGGCCCGATGCAGGGGGAGGCAGCAAGGCCCACCACTCCCACCAGAGGGACATACGACACACAGTTGTCACCTGAGCACCTCCTACAGCTGCGAGCCTGGTGACCATAACCCCCGAAGCCCCGGGACGCCATCCTGGGGGGTGAACGTGGCCCTGAGGACATCCCAACCCAGCAGCCTTCGTTCAAATCCCCCAGGCAAGGAACCTGGACTTAGAGGTCCACTTCTATAAAACGGATGACAATGGCGCTTTCACACTGGGGAGGGGGTCCTGAGGATTAATGAATAACACGGGTCCAAGGACACACTCCCCACACCGGCCTCCCCGACCCGAGGGCCGCTCTCCACTGGAGGGTAGGGTGGGCAGACCCAGGCCCAGGGCGCGCGGGCCTGACCTCCAGATCTGTGCTGTGGTTGCCATTCCTGCCACCCAGGAGGGGATGGGGAGATCACTCGTCTGCAGGAACACACACACACACGCTCTGCGCCCCGGCCGGCTGCCCACCCCCAAGCCTGGAGGGCCTGTGGCCAACGATCTACACCTTTAATAATCCCTTCCCCCTCCCCGCCCCGAGGGCCCCAGATGCTAAAACACCAAACCCCAGGCTATTCCAGAAGCACTGAGAAGTTCCCACTGAGCTTCTGAAATCGGTCAATGCCCCGGAGCCGTAAATTAATGGTGACACCGCGTGATGGGCATGATGGGTGACAGACCCCGCTGTCTCCATGGCACCGGCAACGCCCACGTGTGCAGAGCGCAGAAACGAGGGGCCTGGGCGGGGACCCAGGCTCCACCAGGGAACACCGAGCCACAGCGTGACACGTGAGCCTTCAGGGGGTAGTGCCAAGCCAGAATGAGGGGCGGGCCCCAGCTGAGGACACAGCTTGGGCCAGGCCTTCAGAGGCCTGGGTGCCCCTGCAGGGAGGGCCCACTGGCATGATGGGCACCACCAGGACCTTGGTACCAGAGAGCCTGGGTTCAAAGCTCAGCTCGGCCACTTCCCACTGTGCAACTTGAGGCGAGATAATTAACCTCTCTGAGCCTCAGTTCCCCCATGTGTGCAATGAGTATCATACCAAAAGCACCCAACCTGCCTGTTGAGATGGGGTGAGGATGAGGAGGCTCTGTTTGCCCAAAGACCTGGCCCATAGGAAACCTTCAGTGGCTGTTAGCAGTATTCTTTTGTTCTCCCTCCGCTTCTTATAACGCAGGCAAGGCACAGTTCTGCTAGAAAGATTCAGTTGCTGGGGGTACCTGTGGGGGGGGGCTCCGTGCATTGACCAGCTGACTCCCGCTTCAGCTCAGGTCATGATCTTGGGGTCATGAGACTGAGTCCTGCATCAGGCTCCAAGCTCAGTGGGAGTCTACTTGAGATTTGTCCTCTTCCTCTCCCTCTGCCCCTCCCCCCGGTCTCTCACTCTCTCCAGTAAATAAATACATCTTTAAAAAAAAAGATTTAGTTGCTGGTATGGAATGTGAACACGTAGGAAGGGCCCAGCCAGGACCAGGAGTCCGTCCGAGTGGCTGGCTTCTAGAACAAGGACCCTCGGCTTTGGCACTGCTGACGTTTTGCTCTGGATAATTCTTCCGCAGCACCCCCATCTCCACACACGGGATGCCAGGAGCCCCGCACGGGCAGGACAGCAACCAAACACCCACCAGTGTCTGTGCCGCTGGGGGACAGACGGCGGAGGGAGGGAGCGGGGGACGGAGAAGAGAGAGAGAACATGAGCCAAGACGACATGGCCATTCTCAAACACCGAGTTCGAATCCCACGGTCACGTCCTTGGTTCTCAGCGGGGATGGGAAGGACTCTGATGCGGAAGGGCCTTGGCTTTGCCCTCAGACAGAGCTGGAAGAGATGGATCTGGGTGTTTTGCCTTAAATAAACCGTTCACGTTAGCTCACGACTCGGGGTAAAGTTGCGAAGAGCATGGAGAAGTCGCGTGTACCAGACCCAGGGGCGTTTGCTACGAAAGCAAGACTCAGGCCTTATTATCAACTAAAGCCCACACTTGGCTCGGATTCCCTTAGTCTTCATCCAGCGTCCCCTCCCCTGTCCCAGGATCCCGTCTGGGACATCACAGGACACGCAGCTGTCCCATCTCCCCAGGCCCCTCTGGGCCACAACAGTTTCTCAGACCTCCCTGGTCTGCGATGATTCTCGTGAGGAGTCCTGGCAGGTGGTCCGTGGGGCGTCCCTCCATTAGGACTGGTCTGGT
The DNA here is from genome assembly GCF_002288905.1 of Enhydra lutris kenyoni. Lineage (NCBI taxonomy): Eukaryota > Metazoa > Chordata > Mammalia > Carnivora > Mustelidae > Enhydra > Enhydra lutris. The sequence goes on along the minus strand of NW_019154105.1, from coordinate 65,768,371 downwards.
TATTTCTTGTGATCAGTCGGGGATCGCGGGTTCTTGGGAGGAAGACCCCAGGGGCACAGTGCCCGCCCGTCCCATAAGGTCAAGGGCACCTGCCATCGAAGTGACCAGTCACAGCAATAGTGACCGTGACCCCCTGGCCGAGGTGGGCTTTGCCAGGCTTCCCCGCCCCCCCCCCAGTTCCCCTCCTGGCCCTCCCACACTGTGCCCTTAGTGGGGAGGTCACCGTGCCCCGTGCACGTGGGGGGGAGGGCCCTCCTCAAGGGTGGAGTATCCCTGTAAGTCACTGGGAGCTCTCCTTACGGGTTTGCCACCGGTCTGGGTGTTTACAAGCTGAATCCCTCAGGATGACAAAGCATCAACTCACTGTGTCCCAAGAGACCGGTGACCCCAAGGCACTCCAGGACGAGGAGAGGAGAGGACAACTCACAGTGGCTCTCTACGGCCCAGGGGGGCTACAGGAGAAAGAGGCCAGACATCACGACCTCCGTTCCTGGCCTAGCACCCTCCGCGCACTCTGACCCCGATTCTCCCTGATTTGCGCCCTGCCATGGTACTATCACATCACCTGGGGGAGTCGGTGGTATTCTTGCCTGGTGTCTCACCAGGCAAGAGATTTCCCCAGCCTCCAGCACTCAGTGGGGGCTCAGCACACTCACCCACGGGCAAAGGAATGCCAGTGAGGTGGTCTTTGCGAGCCCCAAGGCCTGGCGCTCCTGCAGGAGAAGGGATTCACCCCGGGCTTCACCCCACCCCCGGCTCTGGGAGGCACCCCAGACCCTGGTGAGGACTGGACTGCCCCACTGCTCAGCGTCAACAGAACACGCCATTTCCAGGGGCCCGGAGGGATGCAGGACAGAGGAACAGAGAGTCAGTGCGGACCTTTGGGACCCCCACCTCCCGAGAGCCGCCCTGCAGTCCCTCCCCAGCCCAACGCCTGTTTGTGTCAGCGGCGAATGCAGGGAAGGCTCCCGGGGGCCAGCAGTTGGATTTGGGGGAAAGCTCACAGATCAGGAAGGCCAAGGGCTTTGCTATTTCAATTCTTAATTATAGTTGTGACCCCCTTAGCCTTCCAGATGCCTCGGAGGCTGAGAGGAACCTGGCCATGGTGGTCTGAGCCCAGCCGGCCAATCCAGCAGTGCAGGGGGCCCGAGCTAGGGTCTTTAGCCAGTATGCGGGCGCTGACATGGGTCCGGCCATGCAACCTCCTGCGCTCCATCTGGGAAACAGATAATGGCCCAGGATGTGCTGGGTTGGGGCAGGGTGGGGGGGTGGTGGTGGATTTTCTGTTTGTTTCCAAAATTTCAAAACAAAATATCATAACTATTTTGGATAATCATCCTTGAAGACCCAGGGTGGCTGGAGATGTTTATCCATAATGCATGTTGGGGGGTTTAGTTGGGGGAGGACCATCCATTCCCACAGGGGGCCCCCATATATGTCTGTCATCAGTGCAGGGATGAATCCCCCCCGCCCAATCCTTTCTCAGGAGTGTCCTGGCCCAGGCGGTCCATCACATGGTCACTCTGGGCTTTGTAAACAGAGGGACTCATGGAGAAAGAGGAGCTGTCTGGCGACAAAGTCACATGGAGAGATGTTTAGAGCCCCGGAGTTTACTTTTTTTAAAAGTAAAAATCAGTTTTATTGGTTTTCTTTCATTCTCCAAGTCATACAATTTCCACCAATAGAGGAATATTTCACAAAGAAAGAGGGGGTTGAGCAATGCCTTCCTGATTCAGCCCCCCAGAGTGGGACGCCCTCCCACAGATGCACGCACCCCGGGCCACAGGCTCCCAAGATGCATGCACCCCCCAGGGCCACAGCACCCCCAGGTCCCAGAGCCCATGGGCCCAGCTCTGCCCCACCCAGACCCTCCTGTACTACCTCCTGTCTCCCAGCTCTTTGACCTTCCCATCTGTCCTACCTCAGGGCCTTTGCAGGGCAGTACCCTTGCCTGGAAGACCCCTGCCCTGCCCGCCTCCAGCCTCAAGTCCCACCTGGCCAGCTGGGCCTCCCCCAGAGCAGCACTTCCCAAAGGCCCCAGCACCTCTCTGATGAATTCGTATTTCCAGTGCATCACAGGGGATGCCGGCCCCCCTTTGAGAACCACTGGTCTAGAAAGTTTTCAGCCTCCCTCCCAGCCTCCATCCCAAAACAAAGGAGGCCCCGTGATGGGGCTCAGGCCTGCATACCCCTCCACTCCACCAGGCCACGATGACAACTTAGCAGAGCCCAAAAGCTCTGTGCGGTCTGGGTTGCATCTGTCTTGCTCATTGTTGGTCTTCCTAGGACCGAGCACAGTGCCCAGCACTGGGGGTCATTACATATCTACAGGGTGGAACAGGTTCCACAAGTGTGTTCCACAAGAATGAACCAGGGGTGACGGGAAGGGTCCCGCCCTCCCAGGAGATAGGGAGACAAACAGTTAGGTTGAAATAATGGTTACTTTACAGGCCTTTTCAAGGCCTTTAGTGGCCAGTGGACATGGCACATCTCATAGGGACCACAGGAAACAATCCCCACTAGTGTGTGAGCAAGGATCCCATTTTACAAAGAGCAACTTGTGGGGTTCTGTTTGAAAGGCTAATAGCATGCTTCCACTCACACGCATGCTGACACACTCACACACACTTACATGTACAGAATAAAAGAACCAGTCTACCCAGCTGTCAGGCACCAGCCATGCCCGGAGCCATGTCCCGAGTTACGCCCCAGCCATGACCCAAGCAGAAACCCAGCCACGCAGCATCTGGCTGTATGGTGGACATTGCCTTTCACCCTGGGGAAAACCATGCCCATTTTTCATCATTATAAACAATTACAAGAAATGTATTCTTGTGTACATACATCACATGGGGGGCACCTGGCTGGCTCACTCGGTGGAGCATGAGCCTCTCGATTTCGGGTTGGTAGGTTCAAGCTCCACGCTGGGAGTCCAGACCACTTAAAAAAAATAATAAAAGAAAATCTTAAAAGAAAAAAAAACTTCATTCCTCTGAAAAGTTCAGTCTGAGCATATGTGGGCACAAACCGTAGCACCAGCGGGCTCTGGAGTCCTGGGCACTGAAGGCTCATAGATGGGCCCCACCGTGTCCCTGGACCTCCACACAGCATGCAGAAACTCGAGAGGAAGCCCCCACTCTTGGTGAATTCTCACAGGAACTTGGGGCCCCCAACAAGGAAGGCTCACCCTGTGGCCTGCCCCGGTTCCTAAGGACATCCCCTTGCTTCCTGACACTTCCCCCAGGGCCCTCAGGCCCCAGCCTGCCTCTGCAGGCAACTATGAGGTTTGACAACGTTCTCAGCCTCATGGGGCCCCGTGTGCCTATGACCCAGGCTGGGAGTGCCCTCTGTCTGTGTTCCCATGCGGCACCTGCCCCCACCGTCTCCTCCTTGCTGCTGGGAGCCTTGCCGGGAGCCCCTCCCCCAGAGGCTTCTGGGACAAGCACACCCCCACCCACTTCACCTCTCCAGCAACCCCTGTTACTGGGTCGGGTCCTGGTCGTGCTCTCCTTTTTTCTGTTCCTCCTTTCCAGGCTGTTCCACCTACCCCAACTATGATGATGCTGTCCCTGGAGGGAACCTCATGCCATCTTCCTTAATGACTGGCTGGGAAGCAGCCAGCGATGGGACCCTCTCAGATGTGTTCGGGCTTGCGGGGGCTTAGACAGTGCCCAAGACTGGAGCCTGAGCAAGTAGGGCTTCGGGGTCCCACATCTGAGACTTGGCACCAGGCTAATCCGCACACACCCCCCAATCCTTTCCCATTGCAGAGATGGGAAACTGAGGCCCAAACATCTCACGACACTGGCTCAGACTCAGGGAGCTGGTGCCATGCAGAGCTCGGGGTGTGGAGGGCCTGCCTGAGCCCAGAGTGTTCCTGCTTTCCCTCCCAAGGGGGGCAGAGGAGGATCTGGGGTAGAACACGTCTGATAAACACATTACCTGCCCCAAGAATGTGGGCCATTCAGCACCCACTTTCCACATCCTCCTTGCCAGTCTAACCTGACACTGTCCTGGGGAGTCCAATGCTTAGCGGAAATACTGACCTTCCCAGACTCCGTGGTTCTAGAGGTGGCCATTTCTGGTGACCCCGTTCTGACAGCAAAATACAGGCAAAAGTCCCTGGTGGGGTCTTTGGATGGCTTTTTTAAAAAGCTAGGCTCTCCAAAGGCTTCCTTTTGCTCCTTACCTCTCTACCCCTCCTTCCTGCCTGGAGTTCAAATGTGATGCCCAGAGGTATGGCAGCCACTTTGTAAACTGACGATGAAGCCACACATGGAGGACAGCAGAGCAGGAAGGCAGAAGGAGCCGCAGAGAGGAGCTGCCACACCAGCACTGGTCAGCTCACCCCAGTCATCTTCTAGCGTGGGACAGATACATGCTTAACCAGTCAAAGGATCACTGGCCAACTATTCTCACAGCATGGGGCTGAACTGAATTCCAATCAGGTGGACAAGAAGCAACTGGAAATGATGCCAAAGGGACCAAGAGAACTGCCAAGGACACAGATGTCGGGGAGAGAGGAACGCCGCAGGAGCACTCGCCGATTCCAGACCCCAGGGCCTTATTCTCTGGATGTTCACAGTTACCGGTCCAGGTGCCAAGAGAGTCTTTTACCCAGTTATGGAAGAGGAGCCTGAGGCATAGGGAGGGGAGGGCTCCCACCTGGAGAAACAGAAATCCTAAAAATAACAGAGCCAAGCTCAGTATGCTGGTCATCCTGGCCCAGAACTTTCTTCCCTATGGCATTGTGCTCACCCCCAGTCCCGAGGACAGCAAATTAGGACTTAGGGGGCGGCCGTCTATACACCACGAGGAGAGATCCTCCAACAATAGGACAAGGTAACAGTCCTTATCCCCCAACCCACTCTCTATGCTGTTAATATGAGTGTGCAGATTTAAATTTTTTTAAAAAATTGTTCAACTCCCTAGGAAAATCTTAGGATGACTCCTCACCAAACAAATTCTTGCACTTAGCAGAGCCTGGAGATAGAGAAAAGAACAGAGCTCAGATGACATTGTTTGAGCCTCTGGATCCAGCCACGCCTGAAGCTAGAGCTCTATCCCAGGAATTTTCCATTATACAAAGTCACATATGCCTTTTTTTTTTTCCTTATGCTAGTTCCAACCGGGTATCAGTCATCTGCAAATTATGGAACAGTGCCTTAATGCACCCATTCGACAGATGAAGAAACTGGGGTCTAAAGAGATACCCCTAGTCACTTAGCCTTTTGGTGGCCAAGCAGGGACAAGAACCCTACACTCCTGACCTTACCACTCTAGCGTCCACACCGCCTGGGGCAGCTGGCTCTCGGTCGACCAGCCAGCCTGTCCCAGTACCACGGTGGTTCGGGCAACAAGTCCATATTAAGAGATCCCACTCTTTTGGCCTTTGGGGAAAACCTGAACTTCTCTTATTAGGCAGCAAAGGGAAGCCACTGTTCTTGGCAGACATGCACCAACTTTCCAATGGCCCCAAGTACAGATGCAACAAGACTGTGTGTGCCCAGATGTTTCCCGGCTTGGCCTCTGTGCACCCTGACACCTCACGAAAGCACACAAAAGACCTCAGGCCAGCTGCGCCCAGTCTGTCTGTGCCTCGTACGCAGCTATCCTCCACGTCTGCCTCGAGGCCGGGGACACCTGCAGAAGATCAGGGGACATTTGGAAGATAATTATTCCATGGGATCCAAAGATACGTCTTGGGGACATAAATCTCGGGAAGTCTCTATGGAAACACACAAAAATGCATGTTGTTTTTATTAATACTCGCAACGAAATATCTCTGGAATAACCCGGCTTGCTTCAAATCACCCCAGAAGAGCCAGTGTGTTTCCCATTAAACAGGATCTGTGGGGTTTTTTTAATTACAGAATGGAGCAGCCTACAGAAGAGAAATGTTCCAAGTCAAGGAGGCCCAGGTGATGGGATAATTGCTGGGTTGGAGCAGACCTTCGCCCCCTTTCTTATATAAGACCCGTTCTTGCCTAAGCCTGCCAAGGGCCGTCCTGTGCGCGGGGGCCCAGCTCGGGGATGTGCAGAATAAATGTCAGCGGGTTCATTCAGCTCTGTACCAGAGAGGAGAATTCTGCAGGTCCCAGCATCTTTCTTGCTGTGGCTCACACTCATCTTACCGCTGCGGGAAGGGAGTCCTGGGTTCATGCTGGATCTCCCATGCACACCCTGTGGGGCCTGGAGCAGGATACTTGCCCTCTCTACCTTTACTTCCTCACCTGTAAAATGGGTATATAATGGCACCTGCCTCCCAAGCTCCTTTGAGGCTTCAAGGGGGTAAAAAGCCTTGGGGCTTTTGGAGGAGCGCCAGGTCCACAGTAAGCTTCCACGGATTGTGGCCACAGAATATTAAGGATGGCCACAATTTCTGGCATGCCGCCCACCAAGAGGTAAAATTTATGTCTCAGGACCCTGGGCAGGTCCACGACATTGCTGACCATAGAACACAGCTGCAGTGACAGCATGCTGGTATCTGCGCCGGGCCTCGGGAGCCGGTGGCTTCCACGGTCTGTCTTTGAGATCACGTCCTCTGAGGCCGCACAGAGAGTGCGACCCCCCACCTCCTGCCCGCCCCATCCCCCACCCACCTCACGCCAGTCTGGCCGATCCGGCCCAGGATCCAACATGGGAGTGAAGAAGCCTTGTCATGGATGTCCTGCCCAGGCGAGCCTTGGGAGACGCCAGCCCCACCACCCTCCGACAGCCACCAAGCCAAGCAGGAGCCACGCGGATGAGAGAGTCAACCCCTCTGACCGTGAGTAGTGATAGTAAATGACCATTTCACACCCCTGAGATTCGGAGTAATTGTTACTGCCAATTACCTCGATATCCTAAGAAAAGCCCTCATCATCCCACATACCCCTGCCAGCCTGACTTTTAGCAAACTCAAGGGCCCTGAGAAGTCTGGGAAGAGGGACGACAACCCGCCTGGCCCCCGTGCACCGGCCCCCATGCCCCAATCCCTCCAGACACCCGGACCCAACAGCCCGGACCCAGTGTCCCACCACCTGGCCCAACACAGACCACGAGCAGGGACCTCCAGCCCTGTCACAGATGCCACCTCTGCGGGGAATGAGGTGGTTTTGTGAAACTTGCAGCAAAGTATAGGGCTTCGAATATTCATGCATGCCAAGGAGGAATGACACACCTGGGAAGGGGATGCAAATTCAAGGACAGGGACCTTTACAAATCAATTGGTCAAGTCCCGTCATCTGAGAGATGAGAAAACGAAACAGGCCAAGCCAGGGGCCCACCCAAGGCCACGCAGCCAAGGATCCAGATCATGGCTACCATGTACCAAATGCCACCGGTGCACCAGGCACTCTGGAGGGATGTCTAAAATTCCCACACAAAATCGTGGCAGAGAGGTGGCCTCTGCCACAGGCGCAGAACTGAAGGCCCAGAGAGGTTAAGTAACTTGCCCAGAGTCCCACCGCTGGGCCACACCCCTGGTGCGGTGAGGATGAAGTTCAGATTCAACCCACGGGCCCACACTGGCCGGCACCTCCCCCACAGGAGGCCCATCTCCAAGTTCAACGGACAGGGTAGAGGGAGCCCCAACTGCCAGAATGTCCTCCACGCACCATCCCCCCCCAAATCCAGCCCCACCGTGGCCTGCACGGCCACAGGATCACCCCAGCACACACAGCATCCTGGGCTCCAGGAGGCTTCGGCACCTGCAGCCACACACGGTGAGCGGCTGAGCAGGCGTCTGAGCTCAGGCCTGGGGGCTCCTCTCCCGGAGCCTGGAGCCCCACCCTCTAAATAAAGAGGAGCGGGGGCTCAGTTCCCAGGTCTCCCAACACCCTGCACGGGCCGCCCCCTCCTTAGGAGGGCTCTTCATGCACAGGGACTGAGCTCCCAGCTTTTTAGGCGACTGGGGCTAGAGGGATACAGGACAGGAGTGTGTCACTCTGGGACATGGAAGGTTCTTGAGAACAGGGGGCAACGGGCTTACAAAGCAGTCTCCCACGTGCCTCACACTTGACCCCAACAGTCCTGGAAGGGGAGCCCCACGGACATCACTGGCATCTCCAATATTAAGATGAGGCCCGTGAGGCCCAGCAAAGGAGGAAAGCTGGCCATGACCCTGAGGCTCAAGGCCAAAGCCAAGGCCCAGCCCCTGGCCTGCTCTGGGCCTCGACTCTACATCCATACAGAGAGACGGGGGCCGTCACCAGCCCCTCTAACATCCCCTGTGTGTGCCTCCCAAATCCTCCAAGGAAGATGGAGAAGTCGTGTCTCTCTGAAGATGAACGAATCTGCTTCTTCCTTGTGTTTGACGAGGCCACTTAGAGCTGGCCAGCAACCGAAACGCTCCAAGTGTTGGAGGAATGTTTTTCATTACGTTTTAAAGGAGTGTTTGGGTACAGACACTGCATTGTTTATTCATTCCGATAATTTTGTTTTCTGAGTCGTCTGCTGAAAACTGGATAATGGATTTCATTACCCAGAAACATTAAAGCCTCCAGTAGACACAAACAGCACTGAAGGCAGAGAAGTCCGTTTCCCATGTGTAATTCCCAGTCGGTCACGTCAGGCTCCACGGGGGAACCCGCAAGAAGATGTGGCTGCATCCCGGCCACCCAGCAGTCCGCCAGCTCAACCCTGCTGCTTGGGCTCTCGCGGATGACCGATGCTCTCAGAGGGAGCGTGCAAACCGGTGGCAGGGCAGGACCCCTGGCATTCAGAGCAAGGTTCTTGCCACTACTCACGCGGCTCGCACATCTTGAGCACCCACTGTGTGTGCCATGGAGGAGGCAGGGAGAGGGGCAATCAGGGTGGGCTGCCTGGAGGAGGAAGCAAGTGGGCAGAGCCTGGAAGGATGGGAGGGCCCTGCCTGTGGAGACGGTAGGGCAGTGGGAAGAAGCAGCAGGGTCACAGGGGAGGAGTGTCAGACACTCACTCTTATGACCCCGCAGCAGCTCAGCCTGCAAACCCCACACGCCCACGCAGGAGGGACGGGACATCCCAGTACTGCGGGCATCTCTCTCGTAAGGAGGTAAGGCATGCTCCGAGGGCCCCAGTCCTCCGGGAATCAGGCAATGATGTGCTGCTGGTGGTTTCCCTTTGCAACTATAGCTCGGGGGGTAGGAAGGTTCCTCTATATTCTCTACACATCTTAGAAGCCAGGGAAGACACCCTGATCATGTCCTGAGTTCAAATTCCAGTGCTACTGCTTACCATTTGCAGGTCTGGGCAAGTGAGCCTCAGTTTCCACGTCTGTAAAATGGGCACAGTATTCGTTCCTACAGCAACCCCTTTATGTGAAAATAAATGAGATCATGCTTACATGGCTCCTGGATTCACCCTTGGCACAGAGGAAGCACCAGGTAGGCATTCTCTGAGCATCTGGTGTTTGTGGTAATGCCGCACTGGGACACAGGCCCCAGCAGAGCAAGGTCTTTGTGCTGTGTACCTCAGCATCTCCAGGAAGTCCTCCCCAATTGCCCCAGCCCTTCCTGATGTCCACATAATGTGGATTGTGTGACCCTGACTTGAGGCCTCACTTCTTCCTCAGGAAATGGGAGACACCTCTTCCCCCCGTAGCACCCCCAGGACTAAATGAAACTCTGTGTTAATGTCTACAGGCCTGTGCTAAGCATACAACCGGGTATCAGACCACATTTCCTCATGGACTTTCTAAAGCCATTTTTTAAAAAAGAGTCTGCTCCTAATGAGGGACTTGAAACCCCCCACCTTCCCTTGAGCCCCAAGTCACTCCCCATGAATCTCTTGGTGAGGTCCTTGGTCTTGGCCAAAGCCAAGAGGCTCGACCATGTCTGGAAGGGAACAGCAGGGCCTGACGTCAAGGCTGGGCTGAGAGCCCTTGATCAGTACCTTGATCAGTACCAGCCCTGTTCCCATGCTGGGCATCGGGAACCCGGGAGCCAGGGTTGTACATGGTAGACAGAAGCATCCTGTCCACTCCCTGCTACCCCATTCAAGGTCTTGAGCCCAGAAACACATCAGAGTCTCACAAACTCATGATTCTCCTCGACTGTGGTCATCCTGGGTCCCTGTAATGGGCTCTACGTGCAGACTGGCCCAGCGCCAGGGAGCTCAGTGGACACCGCTCCCGCCCTACTCCTTCCAGAATTAGACGTGCATTTCTGGAGCTGACTGGAAGCCATGTGCCTCCGACTCCTTGGCCCGCCAAGCTCCTGGGCTCCCCCAGAAGCAGCAAAAGCCAGAGTCTTGTCTTTTCTCACTGCCATACCTATAACCCGGTGGTCTTTGGATGCCTCTTCAATGGCAACAAAAGGAAAATACCCATGGGAGATGCCATCACAGGAAGCAGAGGGCTCACTCGTCTCTGGGATTTGCGGAGACCCCACGAAAGGAGGGTTTGGGGGACCACCAGTCTGCAAGGCTGCAGGCAGATGGTGCGGTCACGCCAAAACTGAGCTCCTAGAGGACCCTAAAGGATCTTTCAGATCAAAGACGGACGACCACTTCTGAATCCTGGCCCCACGCCTGCCCCCGCAGCCCCTGCCTCAGCCCTTCCACGGGCCCCCGCACAGCTGCCTGCATCTGAGCCAGACCTCTGGCCCCCACATGGCTCCCAGGCGTCTCTCAACCCTTCTGGCTGGGGCCCGGACCCTCCCACCTACGAGAACACCCCTCCCCACCCTCTTGCGCGTGTAAAAGGCTTAAGCCCACGGGCGGGCCAAACTCGGACTGTCGTTTCCCGCTTCACTGAAAGGGGCAGCCCACGGTCTCCAAAAGGCGAGAAGAGGCTACTCTGGGCCGACCTTTGCCCAGTTTGAGACAGGAAAGCCTGAGCAGTCTCAGCGTAAGTGCCTTTTGGGGCTCTGAACAAAGTGACATCATACACAGTCCCACCGTGCACACCACCTCCCTCAGTCCTCGGCACAGGGAACCTAGCCTAGTGACCCCAGACTCGTTACTCGCTGCTTCTAAATACTGGTTTCCTCATTTGTAAAGCCGGGTGGTCCTACCCTGGACCCCTGGCTGGGCCATACAGTCTCCACCCAGCACAGGCCTGCCCTGCCCTACAGCCTCACTCCAGGGCATGGGCGCGCGGGGAGCCTGAGTCCCAGGGGAGCCTGAGTCCCCGGGAACCAGGGCACCAGCCAATCCGTGGGTTCCCAGGACTGCCTCCTCCCCTCCCTGACTTCCCACCCAGTAGGCCAAGGAGGCCAAGGGCCTGGCTGGGCTCAGCATCCCCAACCGCCCTGCGTGATCTGCATATTAAGGCACAAGGTTTCCCTCATCCACATTCTGGAAACCTTCCACTCCGCAGAACAAAAACACAAAAAACGGCTGAAGGAGCCTGTTTGGGCTGCTCGTAGACTTTCCTCATTGTCCAAAAAAGGATTTCCCGTAATTGTTTCACCAAGAGTGCACGGAGGTGGGCAGGGCTGGGATCAAGTGGGTGGGTCCGCTGGGGGGCTCACTGGGACCCCACATGCTCAGGACGGGGGAAACAGGGCCGAGGCCTGATCCATGCTGCGCCAGCTTCGTGTCTTCCATCCCCCCGAGAACACATGAGTCATGAAAAGGGCCTTGGCAGGCCCACTCCCTGCCGCACTTCCTGGGCAACGGCAGGTGGCCCAAGGGGAGAGGCAAAGAGGGCAGAGGTGACTCAGCAGGACAGGGAGATGATGAACAAGCCCTGAAGAAAGACAAGTGTTTTCTCCCCGGTCATGGGCCTCCCACCTGCCCAGGCCATCCCCCAGGCCCCCCAGAGCCCCATTACCCAGTCTGCCTCCCATGTGCACGTGGAAGGGGGCAGAATCGCAAGAGGGAAAAGCAGGCAGGGGGTCTGGCTGTGCTACACTGGAGGTGCGAACATGCACCTGCTGGCCTTAGAGAGAGGCCCACCTGCCGGATGGCGTCCGTGAACTTGGATGTCAAGAGGTTCCCGCCACCCCAACTGGTAAGAGCGGCTCGCAGGGGCTCAGTCCTATGTGCAGACAGCGTGCTGTGTGCTGACACCTGCTTTCCTCCTGAGAGTTGGAAATTCTGGCAAGTGCCAGAATTTTCCTGAGCAGCTCCCAGGAAAAACCGGGGGCACCGAGTCTCAGTGGGCTTGCTTAGGGGACACTTAAGTGGGTTGCCGTGACCAGATGTGACTGTACCAGGAAGTGGCCCTTCGGAGCTTACATCTGCCTTTCTCCAGACTTACACCACGTGCCTCTTCCCTTGGCTTTTTGTCCTTCAGCAGTAAATCCTGAGCAGGACCATACACCCAGGCCCGTGAGTCATCCTAGGGAGCCACCAAGCCTGGAGATGGTCTTGGGGATCCTTTCTCTGAACCCCACTTTCTGGCTAGACCTAGCAAGGGTGAGGTTGGCTAGGGTTTCTTTATCCCTAGCCCCATCCTCACCCAAAGTCCAAGACCTGCATCCAATATCTAGCTTCTGCCAATTTCTATAACTCAGGGAGTAGCCTGACTGCTGCTGAGTCCAGAACATTCCACACAATGAGCAACAGTATAATTCCCCAGAATTTGTATAAGAGGGCATGTAAGCAAATTGGGCCCCGGCAGGCTGATCCCAGCCCCCACCCCTGCATGGAAGAAAATCCCTAGGGAGAAGACGGGGGGCCAGAGCTCCAAACTCGAGGTTGGGAACCCCAAAGAGGACCACGCCTGACGTCCCTTAAACTATCAGCATGGCGTGCAGCCAGCCTGCTGCTGGGCTCAATGGGAACATTCCATTATAGCCACCATTTCCCAGACACCATGCTGTGGAGGGTGACAATTATCCAAGCATATAGTCATGTTTGCAGCTAAGTCTACTACCAGGTCAACCAAGTGCCTGCTCAAATTATGGGGGAAATAATGAACAGTGGAATCAGTGGGGGTGGGGGCAGGGTGGAGGCATTCATCCAGAGAGCCAGGAAAAGCTTTTCATAAGAGAAGACATTTGCACTGAGTCTTGAAGTATGAGTAGGCTTTGGAAATCAAGATGGTGGAGAAATTCATTCCAGAGAGGGAGACAACAGAGGATGTGAAAGCCCAGTTGGCTGGCCAAGATGGCGAGGAAAGGCCAGTGGGGGCCAGCAGGTTTGGACAATGCACATTGGGCTAAAGATTCAGGGCTTGATTCGGAAGGCAATGGAACATCTGGACAACTCTCACTGACCTGCTTCCACAAGGACGAGGCTCGCTGGTTCCCCACACAGGGCGGGTGGAGAGCCTGGCTGAACCAATATGATGGCCAGGCTGAAGGCCACCAGGTGGTGTAACAACCGAGAGAGACATCCCCAGCCGGTCACCTCCTCGTCAACCGAAGTCGCAGACCTCAGGCCATTATGCAAAGGGCCAAGTTCCCAAGCAGCAGACCTAGCAAAGGAGAATACAGGACCCACAGTGCAATCTGGATTTTGGATAAACAACAGATTATTCGGATACTTTCTTAATGTAAATATGCCCCAAGCCATATTTGAATTTGAAGTTCAAATGCACAATAATTTCTAGATACAAGTATATCCCAAATGTTCCATGGGATATACTTATGTCTAAAAAGTATTCACTGTTTATTTGAAATCCAAATGTAACTGAGCATCCTGTATTTGATCTGGCAACCCCAGCTGAGGGTCAAGCTGGCTCTCAACAGCCATGTGTCCTGCTCCCAGCCGCTGTTCTCAGGGGCTTCTACCAAACCGCCCTGCGTGCAGGGCCTCACGTGGTACCGTCCTGGTCAGTCTTAACTCCTCTTCATGAGAAGTTCGTCGGTCCAGGCTTCAGGATTCTAACCAGACTCAGGGCTGAGAAGGTAGGGCCGCTTAAGAAGGCAGTGTCTTTGTGATGCCACATGGCCCGCCCCCAGAAAAAGCGGCGGGATAGAGCTCATGGGGTGGCAAAGCCTCGGAGCAGGGCCCGGGCTTCCCACCTTGGCTCCACTCTAACCTCGAGAACCAGGAAGGGAGCAGTGATTTGGCAGAATTAGGAGCAGATAATCGCTTCTAATTACCATCCCTCCAGCCTCTGAGCTCCCCAGCGAATTAGAGTATATCCTTCATTCCAGCCGACATCCGCGATAGCGTCACATTAGGCATCAAACAAATTGTGAATCCCCAGGAAGGGCTCCTCACAGTCGTTTGCTGGTGAAACATCTTTGCAGAAGTAAAACCCGATTAGAAGGATGCTCTTCAGTGTTCTCGTCCTCTGTCTTCCTCCCAAGCAGGCAAAGCGTCAGTGCTGCTGTCCGGGGTCCCGTGCTGGGCCCCCGGCCCAGAGACAGGGACACAGAAGCCTCCTGCCCCACCAAGGACAACGACACCCAGAGATACCTGAAGCCACCTGGTCCGCACACCTGGTGCTTTGCTCTGGGCTTTCCATCGAGCTTGCCATGACACCAGCTCCCAAGGTGCTCATGACGCTCCTATGGTCCTGGGGCAGCCTTTTCACGGCCCACTGTCCAGTCCCCACATCCTGGAGGGTCTGGAGCTGAAATCAGGACCCCATTCCACGGTGTAGAGGCCAGGCTCCTTTCTCAACAACCCATCCTGCCCACGGAGGAGGAAACCAATATGGCGGCCCTTGGGTCCAACGATCCCAGGGAGAACATCCGTCTTCCCAAAGCGGTTCGACAAGATGGATGAAGGCAGCATCGGGCCCTTAACCTGATTTGACAAATTCTTAGGCTTTTATCTTCAAAGACAAAGAAATCAAAGAGTGGTTTCTTTTCTTTTTCATTCCCTTTGCTAACATCCAAAAGGGCAAAATGGTCTTTTGAGGACTTCTCACCCAGAACCTCTGTTTTCCACTTCACAGAAAGGATGTGGACCCCAGAGGGCCTAGCCCGCTACACAGTTTATGTCGTGCCCACAGACCAGTCGGGCTGGGCCCAGCTCCTGGAAGGCTCTGCTGATAGACTGTAGCCAAATCTGTCCCCTTGAAGTCCCTTGACCAGATCCCACGCTCAAAGTCAGAAGCTGTGACCAAGAAAGTCACTAAGGACAGTCCACAGAGGGACAGCAGCCTGGGCCCAACTTACATTTGGACAAGGGCAGGAAGGTCAGGAATATTCAAAATGAAAACCCGAAGCCCTTCAGGAAAACAATCAGCAGAGAGACAGAAAGAGAAGGCCATTTTGTGCCGGTCACCAGGGGGTGGCTCGTTCTGGGCTGAGGGCTCCAATTAGACATGTCACCTCTGCGGGGCAGCTGCTCTTGGCAGAGCACTCTGCCCTTCCCAAAAGGAGGCTGGAGCTCCCAGTAGCCACAGCCCTGCCCCAGTCTTATGTGTCGCTGGCCCCGGTCCCGGCAGAAGCCCAGGAGCTGCCCATGTGTCCATGCTGGGTCCCAGAAGTGGGGAAGAGAAGGGCCCCCTTAGTTGACCACAGCAGGCAGAGCACAAAGCAAGGCCCCCCAGAGAGTGGGGGTCAGAGGACCAGAGCAGGGAGGAGGAAACAGAGCCACACGGCCAGGATGGACCTGAGAGGCTCAGCTACAGCCTGGGAAGCTGTGGCCCCAGGGCCAGGGAGATGAAAGCACAGAGCTGGTCTCCGGGAGGGAGGAGCTGAATTCAATCACAGAGCCCACATCGGGATGCCAGGCTCACACTCACCATCGTGCACTCCTTGCCACAAGCACGACAACACGTGCTCCTCAAGACCATTCCCTGCATAGCTTCCACTGTCCCCCACCCACACACACATGTACACACTCACTCCCAAGAGCAACCGAGCTGTCCCAGGGCCACAGCGCCGCTCAGCGCCCAGCAGAAGGGCCATGTTTTGCACTGCCTCTCTGAGCCCAGCTGTACCCCCAACCAAGAGTCTGAGAAATCTAACAGTACCAAGAGCCCTATACCTACACTTCTAAACAGAACAGACTCCGTCTGGATTCAGTGTTATCCACAGTAAAGAACTCCACCGGCAATATCTAGAGCCTTCTGTGGCACCCAGGGGTCCCCTTCAGACCCTTTGCAAAGCCTCCTTCTCCCCCCCACAGGCTCTTCTAATTAAATCTGGATTTTTTTCCTCAAGCATCCGCTTCCAAAACTGATAAAATCTTTGTTTATTCTTTTGAGCACGCCTGGCTCACCAAACAGTCATATTACTGTAATTTCATTCAGGCTCTACAAACCAGCCTCCCCGTTCCCACCACGAGTTCAATACAACCTTGTCTCTCTATTGCCGGTGCAGCCGAAAGAGTATTGTTTCTGAAGGAAAATGCACTCCACGTTTCAGATGACAGACGTCCGACAATGCCCTTGGTCCACAATCCATTAGTATCTGTAAAAGTTCTGAACATTTCGGCACCATGTTCTTTCACTTGCTAGTTTTCTCTGAGAAGCAAAAGAACATCCCCTCCCCTCTGTCAAAAAATATCCCATTTCAGATGGATCATGGTGCAAATCTGAGAGAAGCACATAAAAGAAAAAGAAGAACAAAGCTTCCCTTCCTCGGGCCCCGCATTCTCCTGGGTCCAAAGGGCTGTCTTACTACACACGATCTGATGTGGACCCTGGCCAACACCCCCAGAGTCTGGCATATCACTCGCGCTCTACAGATGGGACAGCCGAGGCTCAAAGAGAATGAGACCTGAGACTGAACACTCCAGGACACAGAGTCGTGCCCGTGCCCCTCACGTAGGCCCAAGCCTCACTCCTGGTATACAGCAGGTGCTCAAGAACAAGGCTGAATGAATAAATGGATAGATGAAAAGAGTCAACTATGAAATGCCGGAGTCAGACTCCAGGCCCAGGCGCACGCAGTTCATGCCACCTGCTCCCAGTCTGCAACTCCATCAAGATAGATGGGGGTGGGGTCTTCACTGGGGGCCAGTGGGGGTTGCTGCTGATGCCTGAGAGCCAGGAGGTGCCCCCTCTGCGGGAGAGTTCCATACTCACAGCCGGAAAGCCACGGGGAGAAAGCGGACTTCCTCCGATAACAAGATAAAAACCATTGTAAGCAGGACTCCCTCTGGATGGTGAACTTCGCCATGCATTCTGAAAAGGCTGGCTATTTTTATTGCAATCAATTTTGTTAACGCTGGATTTCCTAGAGTGGATGAAAACTGCCCACATTACCTGCTGCTTGTCAGAAACTCCACACTCCGCTTCCATTCTCAGTTGGACTTGAGGTCCCGACTCCTCCGTGTCCCCACCAGCGACGATGAGTAGTCGCCATGACCCAGGGCACAGCCACAGAAGCCAGCATGGTCAGGAGGGCCGAACCAGAGTCCGCTCTTCCCTGGGAAGCCAGCCAGCAACCAGCCCCCGCCCTTCCCTCTAGGCATGGGGCCTCCTTCTAGAAAACACCACTGCCTCTCCCTCTGGGGAGATGTGAGACTACGTGAACCAACTGTTCTAAGGACGTGGGCTCCAATGCCCCCTTGTCCATGTCTGCCCCTCTGCCCCGCCACCTCTTGGCCTCTTCTCCCGCCAACAGACTCTGCTGGGCCTCACACAGACTGAGACGCACCCTGCCTCAGGGCCTTTGCACCTGCTTCCTGCTTGCGCTGTTCAGGCCCCAGATGCCCACAGGGCTCAGTCCCTCATTTCCCTCACAGAACGTCTCAAAAGTCACTTCTGCTCTCTGGTCACTCCCCTAAAATGTCAACCACCCCCATCTTCAGACATCCCCTCCTCTACCACCCAGTTGTCTCCACTGCACACCATCCCACAGGTGGAGATGCGTGTGTGCGTCCGCTCACCTATGTGTGTACAGAGCACCCCTCTCTGCAAGGACGCCGGGGAAAGGGGATTTCCACCGATTTTGTTCTCTGCTTTCATCACCAGCACCCAGAACGGTGCCTGCGCGCCAAAATGCAGTGTCCACACCTGGGAAGTCATGCAGGCTTCGCAAGACTTATAGCTGATGCTTCCCAGGGGCTCGCGCCTGCCCACAAATCCCACCCTGGCACTGCCCCACGACGGCCCCCCGCCTGCCATGAGCAGCCGCCCTCACAATCCACACACGAGGCATCACTCAGCTTTCCGGCAGATCCCAGTCTCCACCTGCTGAGTGCTCAAAAACACAGTGCTGACAGACCCCAAGGGCGCACGGTCTCTCCCCTGCAACCAGCCAGGGCCTGGCCTCTCACCAGTCATGCAAGCGGCCAGAATAGACCCCTATGGCATTGGGGGTTGGCCCAGGGGTTTGGCACCACCCTCCTCAGAAGCTGTCCCCTCCGGGGCCTCTAATCCTCCCAATGAGGGGTTCCCATCCACTGCATCCTGGGGTCACAGCCCTGGTGGCTTCTCTGGGTCCCACCCTCGTGGGGGCTGCAGGTGACAGTCCTCTTGTCTCCTGTGGAGTAAGTGCTCAGTACCAGCCAGGAGGCCGGGCCATGGTCACCCCAGATGTGTTTACAGGGCTCCTGTCCCCTTGTGGCTTCTGCAGATCAAGTCCTCAGTGGGTACCCGGCCCCCGGGCCCATCCCTCTAGCTCTCCCTGCCCCGGCGCCTTCCAGGCCTTCTCCATGCCGTGCCGACTGGCCGTGAGGGGCGTCGCAGCCTGTGGGTGCAGGGGAAGCCTGCCCTCACCCCCCGGGGCTGGGCGCACTCCCGTCTCCAGCCTGCCCATCTCCACCAGGAAGCCGCAGTGACATGCCAGCCTGACCTCAGACTCTCGCATCCAATTCCAGCCCCGCTGCTCTCCAGACATACAGCCTCAGGCCGAGCTCTACCCTCCCTCTCCCCCGTGGGTGAACCCCGACCCCTGGGGCCCGGCCCTTCCTTGGTGCCGACAGCCCTCCGTTAAGTGGAATTGAACTGAGTGCCCTGGTTTCACCCATGGCGTCCCTGCCCCCAGCTGGGGAGAGGGGCCACCGATGGGGGGGGCCACGGTCACCGCCCCCCCTCCCGGCAGGATGAAGGGAAGGCAGGCTTCTGCACAGCACGGGGCCTCCTGCAGAAATGGCAGCAGCTGGCGAGGGCAGCCCTCCCCCCGCCCATTATGCGAAGCCCCACTGCCAAGGGCTCGGATTGAAATGTCGGAGCTGAGTGGGAGTCTGAAGGTCACGGACCACGAGGCTTGGCAGGGAAGCAAATTAAGAGCTCGGGACCAGAACCCTGGGGGGCTGTAGAGATGATGAAAAGAAGAAATCTGCCATCCCGGGCTGCCATGGGGAGTGACATAATGAGACCGGCACGCCAGGCCCCGCTCGCTAACTAGCACTCCCAGGTGTCCGGGCACCAGGTCACGGGGCCCCAGGGGCCAGGGCGGCAGCTGGAGAGAAGCTCACCTGGGAACCAGCCCTGAGAGGGCTCCGGGCTTGGCAGCATCCCCAGACAGAAGACACAGTGTCACCCAGTGTCCCTGCTTCCTCTCCACTGCCCCAGCCACTGCCCCATCTGGCCCTCCTCCTCCTCACTAGCCCTGCGAGAGCCCTCCTCCCTGCCCTCTCCCAGGCTTCAGCTCCAACGGGTTCCCCCAAACCTGCAGCCTTCCCTAACCTGAGCTACAGGATGGATGTATGAATGGACAAACGTGAGGACAGAGGGATAGATAGAATGGATGGACAAATGGATGGATGAAAGGCAAAGGGAGGGATGGATGGATGGACAGACGGATGATGGATGGACAGATGGATGAACAGGTAGATGGACAGATGCTAGATAAATGGGTGAATGGATGGATGGATGCTGGATAGATGGATGGAAGGATGTTAGCTGGATAGATGGATGGACAGATGGATGTTGGGTAGATGGATGGATGGATGTTGAATAGAGGATGGATGGATGTTGGATAGATGGATGGAGGGAGGGAGAGAGAGAGGGAAGGAGGGCTGAGTGGATGGGTAGATAGAGGAATAGTTGAATGAAGCAGGTATCTGCCTCCTTCCTACATGAACGTGATGACACTGCTCTGCCCCCAAGCCCTTACACACTTGACCATGAGAACGTCATGCAAATTTAATGCTCGCAGCCTTGACAGAAGCTCTGAGTACATTTCTCACCCTCTGAGTGACAAGCAGCTGCCCTCTGTACCCTGAAGATGAGCCAAGTAAGGTTTGGTTTGGCTTATGGCAGGAGGGGTTCCGGGCAAGCTCTCAGAAAAGGAACTTACACACATCGATGCTGGAAGATGGCGACCCACTTCACTAGGGACTTCCTCTGGGAACAAAGGCCAATTCTAACACAATGGCAACTCTCTTTCTAGAAAGGGTCTAGAGCCACTTGGACAAAGTAAGAGGACTGATGCCTCAAGGTCCTCTTGGTTCTGAGAACTGGTGGCAGGGAGGTTGAACTTCCAGATTTGGGGGTGGGGGAGTCTCTGTCAGCTGTGTGTCAGGGAAATCATGAAGGATGGGAAGGATTTTGCTGTGTGGGAGTAAGAGGAAGAAAGGCACATTCTGGAGACAGAAAGTAATGCAGGGAGAAAACAGGGCTGTCCTAGGAGGAGAGGCTCTGAGCAGGACAAAACGCCCCCTTTGCCCAGAAAGCAGAAGCGATATCCTATGGGCAGCCCCGGAATGGGGCCCCAAAGTCAAAAGGGACAAAACAATGGGAGCCACAGGGCCCAAGGGCCTCTGACATGGACAAGGCCACGGCGAGAGCAGTGTGAGCAAGGCCGCACCTCGGAGCCCACTCAGCAGCAGGGACAGGCAGCCTGGACTTCAGGCACGGGTGGTTCCAGCCCTGACCTGAGCAGCAGCATCCACAAAGACACCAGCTGGCTGATGAGTTTGTGCAAGGGGACACCACAGGGCCCTCGCTTGTTCTGGGGGTGATCCTGGGCCACCACGGTGGGGGGGGATCCTGGGGGGGCGCACATAGCCACGCTGCCAAATGACTACCACCACCGTGGAAATGGCCCAAAGTCTCAAGCTCTTCCGATGTGTCTCCCCCACAGCCCCATGAGAGGAAGGCGAAGGCAAGCCACGGGACCCAGTTACAGGACAAGTTACTCGGCCGAGAGAGCACGGCAGCCCCCACCACGAGGGGGACCCCACGGCACCTGCATCCATCATGTCCCCCCCCAACTCAGCACCTCAGAACGGGACCCTATTTGGAAGTGGGGCCCTTAAGGTGGTAATTCAGGTAAAGGAGGTCATTTGGGGTGGGTTCTGACCCAGCCTGACAGGTGTCCTACAGGAAGCGGGAAGACACAGAGGACCCAGGAGAAGACTCCACTTACAAGCCACGGAGGGGGCCTCAGGGGACCAAGCTGCCCATGCCTGGATCTTGGACTTCCGGCCTCCGGGACTGAAGCCCCAGGCCACAGCAGCCCCAGTAAACGAGTGAACACCCACTAACAAGCTCCCCTCCCTGCCTCCTCCCGGCAGTCTCCAAATGCCCCCCGCCCTGGTCACCCTGCGTGCCCATGGGACCTGGGCCCCAGAGAAAGAGAAAACTAAACCGTACCCCCTCCCCCACACACCCTGCCCCTTGAGCCCGTGGGCCCTCCTGGAGCTTGAGCAAATCCCGGGACCAGGAGGGTCTGGAAGATTGGGCGGTGCCATGGGGACAAAAGGGCAGCTCTGGCCCTCCTCTGTGTGGGAATGGGAGCAAGCCTGTTGTCTCCTGCAGAGGCCCCAAGAGACTCAGGAGGAGAAAGCGGTGCGGTGGTGGGGGGACCGCCCAACTTCTGTCTCATGATTGCCCTCCTCAGAGTGTGGGAGTGTGTGCACAGATAGCAGTCATGTGTACAAAAGGCAAGGGCACACTCAGCATAGCCAGCAGCCCCCGGGGCATGATCCACGAGGCGTGGCTCCTTTCAGCCTCAGTGAACCAGCCTGCGAGCAAAGAAAGCATGTCATCCAGTTTGGAGCCTCTGGAACCTTGGCCCCGGGAGACCCAGAAGTGAGAAGACGGGGCCAGAAAGAGCCCCATGCTCTGGCACTCCCTGGGGGGTCCTGGAAGTGCCAGCAGGTGTGGCTCCCCCAGGAACCTGAGCAAGGCCTGGCCATGACCTCATGACGGGTGTGACCCCCTCCCCCCCCACGGGCTGCAGCTGCATCTCAGCCTGGGTGGGACCCCACAGGCAGAAGGTGGCCTGTGCCAGCCGGGGACAGATGGCGGTCTGGATTATCGGGTCTCGGGAAGGGCCATGGCCTCTCTTCGTCCTGTGTGGCATCGAGCAGGCTGTCACCGCCTACAGACCCACGGCCCTGTGCACAGCACTTGTTAGGACTAAATCCCCTTCCTTCCCTCCTCCCTCTGACACTCTGATCAGTGGGGACACATGGGGGCCAAGCAAAGCCAGGCCTGGGGTCAAGAGGACCCTGTTCGAATCCAGATTCTGCCCCCTGGGCTTTGCAACCTCAGCCACATGGGCTCCCCATGCCTCTCCCATAAGCAGGGGAGCACTGCCCGTCTCCCAGGTTTGGAGCAGAAATGGTCCCGCGTGCACCACGTGCACTACAGCACACATGCCACCAGCAGTGACCTTACAGTCCCGACCTTCCCTGCACGATGGAGCCCCTGCTGAAGACCCAGAGGATGCCCTGGGGTCCCAGGCCCTCCAAGGCCATGATTCCTCACTATTGTGGTTTTAAAACACAGTCCCCATCATCCCACTAGATGGTCGAGGTTCCCTCCCCTGGAGTCTGGGGAGGCTGCCGACTGGTTGTTGGCACAAACGACGCAGCATGACTTCCAAGGCTGCATCCTGAAAGGGCACCACGCCCCTGCAGGAACCCGCACGCTGGAGCCCAGGCCCGCCTCGTGAGCACTCCCCAAGCACCAAGGCCACCATATGCCCAGAGGGGCTGGAGCAGGCCCAGGGCCAAGGAACGCTGGAGAAGGCTGAGAGCCCACCAGCTCCTGCCCCCCACTGGCTGCCCCACCCCACAGTTCCTGGACCGCAGTGGGGGCCAGTGCGCCCCATCTCTGCCCCCTCCCAGGACTAGACCCAGCACATGCAAAGTCCTGCCCCGACAACTCGCATGCTGGCCAGGCCGTGCTGGTTCAAACCACCAAGAGAGGAGAAGCAGAGAGGGGTTCAAGCTCACAACGCCACCAACACCTGGCCACGCCCTGTGGGGGCCCAATACTGCGGTTAGTACTCCTTCCAATTGGACGGACAGCAGCTGGGGCCCATCCTGAGCCAAGAGCAGCACCAGGTGTGGAGAACACCAGGATGAGGAGGTAGGCCTTGGTCCCACCAGCCAGAGCTCCCTAGTCTGACAGGCTAGCCTTGGACCCCATGTTTGGGGAAAGCCCAACCATGAGGGAAATGCGTACATAGCAAAGCACCAGGGCGAGCAGTGGGTATGAGCAACTCTGTCTGAGGGAAGTCGGGAAAGGCTTCATAGAGGAGCCAATGCCCTATTAGGGTTTTAACGAACGAATAGGAGTCTGCCAACATAGTCTGTGTAATTGGATCATATTTCTTCTCTCTCCTTGCCTCCCTCTCTTTGAATCACTTTAAGGAACACAGACCCCAAATATCACTCCCCATAAGGTGGAGGGAAGACTGGTCTGTTCACCATCATTTAGAGGAAACCTCGAAGCAAACAGGTCAAATGTCTTGCCTGAGATAAAGATGTCACTGATGAAGCTCGGGGTCCTAGGGTATGCCCACCCGGCCCCCAGCAAGCAGGAGGGACAGAATCACAGCCTCAGGACCGTCCTGAAGGGGAAGAAGGGAAGCTTCCCTCCTCAGAGCCCACCCCACTCACCCGCGCCCACTCATCACAAATTATTAAAAGCAATTCCACACTCCTGTTTGGTGACTTAATGGTGCGTTTGCCTTCACGCTCAACAAGACTTGAGTTGGCAGGTGCAGAGGGGAGAATTCGACATCGTCAGACCTGCCTTCCCAGCCAGGTTCCCAGGGCCACCCCTGGGGCTGAGTGCTGCAAGGAGCGGGGCCTCCTGGCCAGAACCTGGCTTTGTAGGAGCTTCTAGCCTCCCAGCAGGTGGGCCTGGGCCTGCTCCCTGCGGGCCAAGCCTAGGGGCCACCATACCCCTCCCTGACCTGCCCCTGTGGCATATACACTCTCTTTGCATGTCTCTCTTCATTGGCTGGAATAATTCATAACAAGATCACACAGCAACTGAGTCCCTACTCTGCGCCTAGTAGGCCTGAGTCATCCCATTGAACAGATAAGAAAACTGAGGCCCAGGGAAGTTACCCGTCTCACATGCTGCTTAAGAACATGGACTCCAGAGCGGGATGACCGGGTTCCAATTCCAGGGGTGGCCGTTGAGCTGTGTGAGCCGGGGCAAGTTACTTGACCCCTCTGTGCTTTGGCTCTCCCATCTGCAAATGGGCGAGAGCTGTACCTGCCTCCAAGGATGCCATGAGGACAAAGAGAGTTCGTTCACGGAAAGTTCTAGCACCAGTCTGCAGCAACAAAGCACTGGATGAGTGCATGTCGGGGGTGGAGGAGGAGAGCCCCCTGCCCTGCCACCTACCTCGGGACCCTCCCATAGATCCAGGCACGTCCCCCCACCCCTCCACCTGCGGACACCCCACCTTCCGGCACCTTCCGGCACCCTCCAGCGGGATTCAAGGCTCCTTGCTCAAAGGCCCTTCTGGGAGGATCAGTGAAACTTTCGCTGTAGCCAGCCTTTCAAGTAGCCACCTGTGGTCAAAGAGTTTGTCCTGCCAGAAGTCACACCTCAAGCCTCACACAGGGAAGCCCAGCCCACCGGCCAGGCCACTACTGCCTCCCCGGGCAGGTACACAGCCATGGGGGCTGGAGCAGGGGTCCCTGTGTTCAAGCCTGCCTCTTCCCAACCGTAAAGTTCACTTGTCCCTGGAAACCGGGGAGCCCCTCAGCAGAAGCCTTGGGTCCCAGAGAACCAGTCCTCCCAGGACACCTGCGTGACCACTGCAGGCCCGGGCCTGGCCCCCTAGCAGTGACCCGGCGTTTCCCTGTAACGAGGATACTCGCTGCCTCAGGCGCTGACCAACAGAGGACCCTGAGAAACAAGTCACTCCTGAGTCACTGACTTCCCTGGCCAGCATGCTCAGAACACTCCACAACACCCAGGAAAACTGCAAAAACTCAGCAGGACATGTCATGAAAGCACTAATGAAGCCGAGATTCCTGGATTTCTCTTCTAATCTTTTAGTCCAGCTTTGGCAACGACACAGGCAGGAATAAGGTAACCGCAGCCGCTGTGAGATCACAGAAAACCACTCAGGGCCGGCCTCGTGTCCCCAAACAATGGCCTCTAACAAGCACAGGGCCACAACAGAACAGCTTCACCCACGCTCAACTGTGCAGTTCCAAGGCCGGTGGGAGGCTGGGTCGTGCGGGCCACACGCGCATGAGGTTCCCACTCCGTCCAGCCCCTGGGGGGGGCACACAGCTCCGCACCCGCAGCTCCCTGGCCTCCCCCAGACGAAGATGCCTACGTTCTAGCCATCGAGACCTTGCACGTGCTCCCCCACCACACACCATGCCAGAGCAGCCCATGGGCCAAGCGCGCCTCCTCCAAAAAGTCCGCCCCAGCCCAGCCCTTCCCAGGAGGAGACCCAAAGGGCCCCTGTGATGCCCGTGCCTGTCACTTCATCACACACGAGGCACACTGCAATTCTAGGATGCATGGTGGATCTTTCTGGAAAACATACCTATGGCTAGTCTGCTGGAGGTTCATGACCTTGGACCTGGTGACTCCCTTCCAGCAAACTGGTCCTAGAAAAGGGTTAGACACGTGGATAGGGTGACAACGAAGGGTGTTGGTTTGGTTCACGGGATCAATACCATCGCTTCTAATACCACAAGCATCCTTCCAGGGATGACAGCAGGAAAATGTCTCCGAACGATGACAGGGTTGCCTCTGGCTCTCGGAGGATTTCCGCTGACATAGAAAAAGGGTCCTGGGGTGACGTTAGGCACACGAAGAATTCTATACTTCCCAGCAGGGCTCTCTGGCTCACACAGAAGAAATGGGGGCGGGGAGGGAATGGCCCAAAGGACCCAGAGGACACTGCCCTCTGAGGTATGGGCTTATTAGGTAATTCTGGTTTCTTTTTTTTCCTCTTTCTTCATGCAAGGTCGAACGTGCGCATGGGTTACACGAGGCAGAACACATGGTCTTTTGTATCTGGTTTCTCTTGCTGAGCACCCTGGGCTTAAAGCTCACCCATGTCGTAGAGCGTGTCCACACTCCCTTCCTTCTTGTGACCCAACAGTGGGAACTCCACGGTGCAGACAAATGTCATTGTTTACTGATTCACTGGCTGGGCGGCGTTTGGGTTGTTTCCCTTGGGGAGATGAAGCACAACGCTGCTATGAACATCCGTGGGCAGGGTCCCTTCTCCGGGTGCTCATCTCCCAGCAGTGAGGTGGCTGGGTCACGTGCCACTGTCCTTCCTTCCATCCGCCACACATGCACAGCCCAATCCCTGCTCAGACGTGCAATGCTCCCTTCCCCCGCACCTCTGGAGACTCGCATCTCTCACCTCTCCTACAGCCCCCTTCTCTATCACCTGCATGTCATCACTTGTCTGATGGTCTCCCAAGCCCTGAGCACCATCTGATTTTATTTAGCTGCTTTTTTTAGGTTCAGTGTCCCTCTCTTCTGCTAAAATATCATCTCCACGAAGACAAGTATCTGTGTGGCATGGCTGTTACCAAATCACCACCACCTAGCACAGGGCTGGACCCCCAGAGGATCCTTAATACATCTGTACTTAATTTAATGTGACTCGGTCAATTCCCCAAGTCTCAGTGAAATGCCTCCTCTTCCAGAAAGCCCACCCTGATCCCGCTGTTCTGCTCCACCGGCCTTGCTTGGCACTTACCTATCCATCTGCTTGCTGGACTGGGGGGCTTCTGGAAGCCAGAGCTTATGTGTCTCTCTCTGCGTCCCACAGGCACACATGGGCCTGGTACAGAGAAGAGGCCCAGGGAGTTTTGCCTCTGACCAGCCCCAGTGACACTGCTTCACGTTCTCAGAGTCCACACACATACTCAGAGAATCAGGGGAGTCTCACCTGTCCTGAATGCAATT
Organism: Enhydra lutris kenyoni; assembly: GCF_002288905.1. Taxonomy (NCBI): domain Eukaryota; kingdom Metazoa; phylum Chordata; class Mammalia; order Carnivora; family Mustelidae; genus Enhydra; species Enhydra lutris. The sequence goes on along the minus strand of NW_019154105.1, from coordinate 65,741,520 downwards.
CGCACTCCTGCACACCCTGAGATGGAGGGCCCTGGGGGTACACAGGGGAGGTCACCATGTCTGGGAGAGGCCTCTCCCATGGAGGTACGGATCCCACTTCCGGAGAGCTCATTCAAGATGCGGACGCCAGGCCCACCCTGTTAACTCCGGCCCAGGACATCTGAGGGGAGTTCCAGCCTCAGTCTTTGTACCAAGCTCCCCCTGGAGAGTCGGAGACACACTGAAGTTTCGGAGTAACTCTTCAAGGACCTCAGTTCAGGGACTCAAGGGAAAAACAAAAAAGGTGCTTCACGTTCTGCCCAAGAGGGCCTGGGGACATCTGGTCGACCACAGGCCTGCTGCCAGTTCTGTAGCGTGACAGAGAAAGTCAGCACAGCACGATCAGACGTGTAACAGGGCACACCCCCTCGAGCTGACACACTTGTCCACATAAGTAATTATGATTTATTGAACAACATTCTGCTTATTAGAGCCTTCTCTCTCTCTCTTTCTCTCTCACTGACAAATCACTGGGGCATTACTCTGTTTTGAAAAATCATTCCTTAAAAAAAAAAACAAACTGTATGGGTGCTGCTTAATTAATCATTTACTTTCTAGAGCAACTTGGAAACATAAAAGAAATTAAATGTGCAGTGTGCTAAAACGGTTTGTCGGAAATTTCACGCCAACCCACCCCCGAAATCACTTCCCACTGCACAGTATCCAAACGTGAACTTGAGAAGGAGCCGGAAAACAGGGGAGCGTGCAGGCACCCAGGAGGCCACTCTCTGGGCGCAGAAACACGTGTCTGCACAAGGACGCTCCAGATTGGGCAGAGGGGGCTTCCACCAGCCCCTCTCCCCCTGAGGACAGCAGCCTACCCCTTTGCTGGAAATGATCCCTCTGGTCTCTTCCTGGGAAGGCTGGGCTTGAGAAGGGTGTTTTGGAGGACACATCTTTGCTCTACAATGGTGTGCAGCCAGCTTGTTCAAAGTCTCAATGGCTGGAACGAGGATGCAGAGTAGATATTTCCAGAAAATCAACTGGAAGGGACACAAGAGTTTCAGCCTGCCTGGGACATGCCCCCCGTGAGCACCAGGAGGCCCTGGGGTGATGTTTTACAGATACGAACGGGGGGTGGGGCAGACACATCAGTATCAGAAAAGAGTCGTGACATTTCTATCAGGATTAATATTCACGACATTAAAGGCCTGCCTTCTCGACCTTTCTCTTTGAGTCCCCTCTGGCTTCAGAGATTTGGAAACACACACAGGGGATAGCATCAGCCTTAAGTTAAACACAGAAAAGGCATCCAATCATTTTTCGATGCCCCGATCTCATATTTCCATCCCAGGCACTCAGCAGACACAGAGAAAAGAATATGCATTGTGTTGAACAAGGGGACAGCATTTGAAAAGTCTTCCGATCTCTTGAGAGAGGAATTATTTCAGCGGGCTAAAGCCGATATCTATAATTAATATCCATGAAAAATTGAACCCAAAGAGAAGAAAAAAAAAAAAAAAAGAACTTTTTCAGGCTAAAAATCCTCCTGTGATTTCTAGTAATTAACAGTTTGGCCTCCGCCTGAAACTAATTTCCTTTCTGGCTACCGAGGCCATTCTTTGAGGGATGGAAGAGAAGAAAGCTATTAGAATCCATTTACGGAGCACGGCGAGGAGGTGAGGACGGACGGAGAGGGAGGCAAGCAGACCAAGCGCCGTCAGGAGCACGGGCTCTCCTTGCACGGATTTCCTTTGCGTTTCCTCTGACTTTCTGCTTCAGCCAAGTCCACCGGCTCACAAACCTCCAAAGATGGCCATCTGCTTCTGGAGGGGTCCTCCTGACTCCCGGTGGTCCAGGGGCTGGCCCGAGCCCGCCACTCACGCACGTGCGTATGGGGAAGTCAGGCCCTGGAGAGGTGCCCTGGTCTGCTGGCCATCCCTTAGCTAGCAGGGGATCCTGTTCACCCCGACCCCAGCTTAGCAGTCCCTCCGCAAACCCCTCAACCATCAGCATCTGAAAAACATTGAAAACCCACCCAGCCCCCCTCCCGTGAGCCCTGCCTAGGTCCTCTGGCTCCTGTAGGCAGGAACGACCCACCCAAAGAACCTTCCTCATGGCTTCTTTCCCTGCGCCCAACTTAACTGCTGGGTATTTTTCCTTCTCATTCGTTTATGCGCTGTTGTCACAGACACCCACGCACAATTAAAGAAGAAGTCACTTGCGAGCAGAAGCCAAGGGCCACGGACAATTCTGGCGTGGGCGCGCAGACCGCAGCCGTCCACACCACCCTGGGGAGCCACCTTCCATTTGCACCTGCTCAAGAAGTATTTGCTGATTTGCTGTCATTTAAAGTTGGCCAAATTTTGCCTCCAAATTGATTTAAAACCTTTGTCTTCAGGAAAAGCGTACAGACTCAGCCTCGTGGGATACCCACGTAGTTCTACAGACAGAAGGATGGGTGAAGAGGCTCAGCGTCAGGCAAACTGCTTAAATGTGCTTTAAAAATAGCTCTCCTCTCATTTATCTGCAACTCGAGTGTGGACGCTTCTGTTCGCCATCCATCCCACAAAGGGTCACTGAGACCCACTCTATCTGAGGGCCACGGCCTGAGCAAGGCTGCAGGGTCCTTGAGGTCCCGAGGCAGGGCACAGTGTCCTGGGAAGGTGATGGAGGGCAGACTATCATGTTCTCCAGTGCTGGCCATGGTGGGGCCAAAGCAGGGGAGGCCCGTGGTTAGGAGGCCAGGCTAGGTAAAGATGGCCCATTTGCAAAACCCAGAGACAGATGGGGAAGGGGGACCCCAGAACAGTTGGTCAGAGCACCGTGTGAGGGCCGGGGGCGCCGGTGGGAGAGGAAGGCAGCGGCAGCTGATACCAGCCCCAAAAGGTGCCCTTGAACCCAGAAGGGACCTTGCATGGGACTAGGCAGGTGGTTTTGAGAATCTGGAGATGGGAGGTTACCCTGGATGTTCAGGATGGGCCCTATGGGATCACGGGTCCTTACAAGAAGAAGGCAGAGGGAGATGTGACTCAGAAGGCCATGCAATGGAAAGCAGAGCTCAGCGGGGGGAGGAAAGGCAGCCCTGGGCCAAGGACAGTCAGAGTCATGGAGGTGTGACCACACAGCAGAGGCTGGGGAGGGGCAAGGAAGGGACCACCTGCCAAGGAACGCGAGCACCTCCTGAAAATGACAAACACGAGGGATCAGATCATCTCTTGGAGCCTCCAGAAGGAACCTGACCTGCTGACTCCTTGACCGTAGCCCAGTGACGCTGACCTTGGCCTTCCGAACCCCAGAACCCCAAGAGAATATATCTGTGTTCTCAGCCACCAAGGGTGTGGGAGTTTGTTCCAGCAGCCCCAAAAGCATACACAGAGAGACGTGGCCTTGAGCAGAGGGCCCAGCCGTAGATGCTGGCCCCCTGCCTCCCACCCACCGCTGGCCACCAGATGGACCTGTCCAGGGCTGGGCAGCCTCCGCTGTGTGGTGCTGCTCCACATTCACAAAGATCGTCCCCCCCACCCACCTTCCAGCGTTTGCCATCAAAGGGAGGCAAAACTGCCCCCTCCACACACAACCTGGCCCTACCCCCACTCTCTGAGTTGAACAGACTCACAGCCCAGAAACCCAACCAGCAAAGACAGGCATCCCCACATCCATCAGACGACCTGCCCTGCCTGGGGCGGCATCTTCTCACTGCAACCCCGGCGCACTGCTGACTTCAGCCACTCTCAGCAGAGACCAGACATCCTGGAATGTGCTGTCTCAGCAAGGGGTGAGCCTCCCGTCACTGGAGGGATCCCAAGCCCCTGGAAATGCTGAGACCCTGTGAGTCTGTCCTGGATCTCCTCTCAGCAGCCATCCTGCACATAGTAGGTACCCACGTGAGTGAGTGAGTGAGTGAATGAACGAATGGGCGGGTGAGTGAATCCACATGACAGCCTCCCCAGCCGACAGCTGTCCTCTTGGCAGAGGCGCCGCACGCAGGGCTGGCTTCCTTCTCGGAAGAGCCGAGGAGACATCTGTGACTCACCTTCTCCCGCGGCTCCTGTCAGACACCAACAAAGACTTGCAGCCAAGTCCCTCACAGAGGGCATCCACTCCCCGAGGGAATGTCACAGCTCGGGGACAGGATGGTCTCGGGGCTGGGACACCCACGCTGTTAGGGGACCCCTCCCTGGGCTGCCTTCAGCCCCCGTCTCCACCCAATGGGGCCACCTTCCACCCTGCTCCGGCCCTCCTAGGGCCTGTGCCCGGGGCTCAAGGGCCACCCCCCCTGCACCTCACCCTGCCACCTGTGGCTGCAAAGCTCTGCCCACCAGCCTTGCCCTAGGGAACCCACAGGGCACAGCGGCCAAGAAGCAGCCCAGCCATCCCGGGGTCAGGCGCAGGGAGGTCCTCTTTCACTCGCGAGCTCTGTGGAGGCTGACACAGCCCCAAGCAGAGCCAAATGGCCCTGGACGACCTGGTTTGGGGCTTCCACAGACAGTAAACCACCAAAAGCAAGGTGATGGAGGCCATCTTGGCCTCGTCCATGCAAACAGAGGTAGAAATGACACTCTGGGAGGCGGGGGCTTTGGGAGAGGGGAAGGGACACCATGCGACAGTGCCAGATGCCCTCCCAAGGTGGGAGCATGACCCTCTGCCCACAAAGCCAGTGGAGACTGAGGGTGCAGCCCGGCTCCCTTCCAACTCCCCACGTGCCCCCTGTAGGGTGCCCCCCAGAAACGCTCCCGCTTAGCCTCAGTGTACGCAGCTCGAGGGTTGGGCACGGGGTCTGGGCTTGGCGCTCAGAGCATGTCATCCCACCCAGCAGGGATGATGGGTGCAGGTAAGGCATGTGAGCTCTGGAATCCTGCTGGGAACCACCGGGGGCCTAGCCTCAGCTTCTCAGAGACCCCCGACCCGAGTGGGCCATCGGAAGGAGGCAAACACACAGGGAAGCAGAGCCCAGATACAGAGACGGAGACAGAGGGCCTGGGGCCAACCACAGGGCCCCTGGAGCCAGCCATGCCTGAAGTCACTATCCTTGGGCTTCCTGTATCTGTGACCTGTGATTCTACTTTCCACTTAAGCGCCTTGGTTTCAGGTTTCTATGACTTGTCATCAAGAACCCTGCTTAACGCACTCCCTTCCTCGCACGGCACTGCAGGAGCTACGGGTAAGCACGGACATAGGAACAGGCGCCCCAAACTCACCTCCCCTTCAGCCTGGGCAGGAAGGTCTGACCAGTCGGCTGGAACACAGTCAGGTGAAACCCCATGGTGCTTACGGTGCAGCCCAGTTGGGGTAGGAAGAGAAGCCGGGAGGGCCAAGGGAGGGGAGGCAAAGACCCGAAAGTTGTCACCCCCCAGCATCCCCTGCACTCTGCCCCCTTCTTTGCCCTCTGCCTCCAAGTGGAGGTACGGGGAGACAGGCCCTCCAGGCAGGGGAGCCCTGGAGACTCCGGCCATGGAAGGGGACTTCCCCACGCAGAAGCCTGGGAACATTCTTGACGGAATTATGCAGAAACAGACACCCTTCATTATCTCCTTGCACCGCTCAGAAAAAAAACGCCATGCCATTCCGCTTTCTTCCAGGTGGAACGGGAATAAAAGGGATTAAGGATTAGCCAACAGCGTCTCAGGCATTCACCCACACCCCTCTGCCACTGCTTCCTCCTTGATTGCCTGGCGGGCGGGACACATAGGCCCTCGGCAGAATTTCAAGAGGATGCCCATAGACACACACCTTTAAGAAGGCGCCAGAACAGGGCGCCTGGGTGGCTCAGTGGGTTAAAGCCTCTGCCTTCGGCTCAGGTCATGATCTCAGGGTCCTGCATTGGGCTCTCTGCTCAGCGGGGAGCCTGTCCCCGCCCCCCGCCCCCGCCTGACTCTCTGCCTACCTGTGATCTCTGTCAAATGAATAAATATAATCTAAAAAAAAAAAAAAAGAAGAAGAAGAAGAAGGCACCAGAACAAAAAGTCAGAAAGTGGCAGGCCAGGCAGCCACTCCTGGCTCTGCCCAAGGATCCTTCCTTCTAGGCTCTTCCGTGAGTCTGTGCCCCGCTATTCCCACCACCTAGATGCCCTCCCTCCCTCCTCTTCATTTCCCAAGCACCAACTCTGGGAAACGTTCCAAAATTTCTCCAGGTGGGGAGGCTCAGGGGTCAGTTTTTCCCCGACAGGAGAACAGGGACCCAGAATGTACTGACTGAAGGAAGAACTACAGACACAAGAAATTTCTCACACAGGTGAGTCCGCCCCCTGGACTCAGCCCTGCCATAAACCTTCTCGGTGTCCACCGAGCAGCAGGAGCTCCTGGAAGAGTTCTGTGGGCACCTGTCCCGTGGGCTAGCGGACCACCCCCCACCCCGCATCCCCCAAACACCTTTCTCATGGTAGGTCCAGGAATGACCTATGCAGTCAGCAGGCGGCAGGTCCCTGGGCCCCATTCCTGGGCACTGGGCTTGGTGACCAGTGTTTACATGAATTGTCTCAACTTGGGCCCAAGATATTATGACGAGGTGGGCACCGTGTACCCCCATCATGGGGGTGGGGGGGGGCTTGCCTGGGAGAGGACAGGCAGCATGAGCAGCCCAGCCACCATCCCCCACACTCCTTCCAGGTCCAGAGCAGGACAGAGCCCCACACAGCATTGCTGCAACCCCGACAGACTTCAGGGAAATGCCACCCCCTCCGTCAGGACACCCTCCCTGACCACTGACTCACACAGGCCCTTGCTTTCCCCACTCCAGTTAGAGACCCCACACACACCTGTGTGCTCCTTCATGGCAGCCTCCCACCCACTCCTGCCCTGTGTCTCCAGTTCGTCATCCGTCCCCTCGCAGGGCAGGGATGGCGCCTCATTTGGCCATGTCGGTCCTTCCACCCGCAGCAGGTGGGGCCCGGAACTCTCCATGCTCGCGGTCCGATGAGCAAATCAACCGTTCAAACCCACTCTCTCCAAGGCCCTGTGAGGGAAGTGCGAATTCAGGCCAAGCCAAGCCCCGTGGGTGTCAACAAAACTGTGGGTCATTGACAAGTGGGGGGGGGGTCACCCTGGCATTCTGCCTTCCTCCCATCACACTGAGAACAAGATCTGCCGATGTCGGCCTCAGGGGGAGCTTCGGATTCCAGCAAACCCCAGACTGGAAATGGCCCCAAACTCGTGGATTGGCGCCCACACACCAGCCAGGGGTGGGGCTCAGCCGCCACTCTTGGGGGCCGCTGAGCCTGGGGCTTAAGCACCTCCAGCTGGCCTCACTGCTGACCCCACTCTCACTCTCTGGCAGGCTCCCTTCCGGCAGGTGGGGGCCTCTGGCCCAACACCACTGCACCCCAGAGAACCCCCTCCCCCTGCCCAGGATGGGCCAGCCAACCCCAGAGGTATGCAGGAAGACATGAGGAATCTCGGAGAAGGAGGGCAGTGAGGCCCAGGGTGAGGGACCACATTCCTGAAGGACGGGGCAGTGTGGCAGGGGTGAGGATGGCCAGCCTGAGCAGCAGGGATGAGGAGGGGCACCCTGGGCAGGAGCCAGTGGCCCAGCACCCAGACCAGCCCTTTACATAGGCCTTCAGTCCACAAGGTCACGGACGATCTCATTACTGTCCTTAAGGATGAGAAAGACAAAACTGCGTGAGGTTAGCAGCTGGCCAGGGCCACTCATAGCCAGAAGGCAGCAGAGCAGAGGGGACAGCCCCGTGGAGGGCCATGGGTGTGAAGAGGGCCTGAGTGTGGTCAGGGACAGGTAGGAGCTGGTGGGTGTGCGGGAGCCCGTGGAGCAGGTGAGGGTCATGCAGTGTTGGGGGAAAGATGTGGAGGCAGACGGGGCCATCCTCCACGCTGCCCATTCCCAGCCAGGACAGGTGGGCTCACACGGCCGGTCAGCCTCTCAGAGCCCTCTCAGTGCTCCCAAGACCCCAGACCTGGGTATGGTTGCAAGCTCCTCTATGGGACTACAGAGAGGCCACCAATGAGCCGAGTGACAAGGGGATTCATCCCTACAAAAATTCTGGGGACCCTGAAGGAGACACAGCAGAGGTCAAGCCCAGCCCCACGGTCTTGCTGGCCCCAGACGGAGTTGCAGGCTCTCGTCCTTAAAGCCGCCATCCCGAGCGCTGCTCTGGGGCCACGGGTAACTCAGGGACTAACACAGGAGGTCTCGTGAGCCATAGGCACGAACAGGTGGGGGTCCTGCCCTGGCTCCGGGGTTGCGGAGGCAGCTGAGCCCAGAGACCAGCGGGCAGTCTCTGATGGCCGGCTCAGAAGGGCGTCCATTGCTGACCTACCGAGAACGAAGCCCGGCCCGCAGGGAGGGGGCCCAGGAAATGTGTCCCCAGGAGAGAGAGGAGGAGCGCAGGGCAGAAGACGGGCCCTGCCTCCAGCCTGGTGTTGCCAAGGCCCTGCCCGGACGACCATTCCCTGAGCTTCTCAGTGGACAACATGCACTGAGGCCATTTGGAAGTGCTCTGGAAGGCAGGACTCCCTGTTCCCTGGAGAACTGAGGGCGATTTTGTTCCTTCCCCAACATGACACATGGTTGGCCCCCCTCTCCTCCATACCCCCAAGGGGTGAGGCGGCCACAGGCTGAGCGGACAGATGGGGACAAGGCCACCTCGGAGTCCAGGGTTCGTCCTTCTTGCTTTTTCTGTGTCAGAGGGGGCGCTGCTGACTGTCCAGGGCTGGCCTGGTGGAGGGGGGGCAGACAGGAAGCAGAGGGATCTTAGGGAAGGCGGCCCCAACGCTCCCTCCAGCCCCGAGGGCCGCAGGTTTTGGATTTCCCTGTGCCGGCCCAGGCCTCTGCTCGCCTGGGACAGAATGGAAAGAAACTCTGACTTGCTCTTAAGAAGAGAGCATTCCAGGCAATCATTCACGTCAAGAAACTTGTGAAAAGCCAGCCATCAACGAGAAATTCTCTGTACAAGCGGATTCTCGGAGCCCCCGTGTTTCATGAGTGTTTTATGAATACCGCTGGGCCTAGTGCAGCCGTCGTTGAGCCAACCGTTCCGGGAAACGTACCCACATCGGACCCCCTGGCTCGGACGGGCACCCCCGCCATCTGCTCAGTGGGTTCCAGCTTCGCCCTCTGGCCCCAGCTTCTGCACACACCAGCAATCTCCTCCTGTGCCCCAGGGCAGGCGCAGGTCCCAACAGTCACTGTGGGGACCAGGACACAGGACACCAGCTGGTGTGTGCTCCCCTGAGCTCTGTGTGCAGCATGTCGGTGGGGGGAGGGGGGGCACAGTAAGGGGGTGCTGCCAGCACCCCAGCCTCCAAAGACAACACCTTGAAGGGGACACAACATAGGAGAGTGACATGGAACAAGGCCCCTCCTCCAGGGAGCCGGCCCAAGGGACCGTTCAGTGCGGGGCTGCTGGCAGCCAGATGGACAGGCCGCAGGTACCAGAGAAGGATACTCAGGCCACCAGGAGCTGGTGCTCCCACTGCTCCAGAGTCAGTGCTCCTGCCATTCCAAAGCTGGTGCTCCCACCACTCCAGCGTTGATGCTCCCGCCGCTCCAGAGCCGGTGCTCCCGCCACTCCAGAGCCACATCCTGGGCCAGCTTTGCTGGAGGCAGCACCCTAGCCCACCCAGTCTTGGTCCAGAAGCTGAGCGTAGCCATCTCCCGGACATTTTGTCTTACATCCATGAAATGAGGCTGGAACCGGGGGTGCTATTTAAAGCCCCTAATTCCAGAGCAGGTGCCTTCTCACCAGAGTGCCCTGGCTCCTGACCAAAAGGCAAAGGCAGGAGACCTGGTGGCACCAGGGCCTGACCACACAGCCACTGCCATGAGTCAGAAGCTTCTGGACAGCTCTCCTCTCGGCCTCGTCTCGGAGAGGAAAGAGACCTCTCCATGTCTCCGGGAAGCCAACATGACCTGTCTGCTCGGGGGTGAGGAGTAGTTAGTGCTTCAAAGAGTAGGCAGCTGAACAGGGGGCCTCAGCCCTGTCACTCCCCAAAGGGGAGTGGGCTGGGCCTCTGGGCTCTGGTACCCTATAGGACTGACAGTCACTCCTCTTCTACTCAAAGGCTTACTGAGCATCTACTAGGTGCCAAGCACTGGAGGAGAGCAGAGAACAAGCAGACAAAAGCCCAGAGGCTCTGGGGCCTGGGAGGCCAAGAAGGGGCTGGAGCCTGGCAGACATAGTACACAGGGAGCAGGGAAGAGGAATCATTCCCACAGGTTCTGTCTCTCCCTTCTCTTTCCACGGGCCATGGCCCACCTCGCGTCACTGTTACTCCTACACACATACGAGCCTCTGCCTTCTGCTGGCTCCTTTACTATGTTGGTAAAGAAATTCAATTCAGTATTTCACTAACTACATTGCCACAGAACTGATTTCCTTTGAATGCTGTAGATTTTCTTTTATGCTCATTATTAAAACAACATCCTGACAAAGTTCCATGGGCTCCTCCAGACTCGGAGTAGGGCCGTCCATGGCACAGAGAGAGCTAAGAACCCCCCGAACCAGGTTGCCGGAGCCAGGAAGCCCCTCAGTGGGCATCGGGGGGCAGCCCACAGCGCCTGACAGCGAGCGAGGCACACAGCAGCCCCCTCAAAGCACAGAGGCAGAGCTGCTGCAGGATTCAACCCCCAGAAGCCCATCCTACAGCCCAAGGATAAATCAGAAAATGAACTTGGATGGGGTTAAGCAGGATTGATAGGAATAAATTGAGAAAAACATGAGATTTTTTATTGAGTGCTTTATTTTTACGGAGGGAAAATTGAATTATTTTACAGGCCAATGAGGCAGTCAATAGGGAAAAGCTCCTAAATGCAGGGAGGAAGCAGAACAAGCTTGAACTTGAAATGCACACCACCAGCCTTCAGGACCGCATCGCCCCGGCCAGCTTCCTCCTCCCCCTCCTTGGCCGGGCAGCGGACCAGCCAGCCTCCTTCTGACTTTGCAACACAGACAGAGCTGGTTTTCCCGGGCTCTGAGCAACAGCCCCTCCCTTGGGTCACGCTGGCAGAATCCAGGATTATTGGAAGAACGCAGAAACAAAAGCCGCTCCCACGCACAGTCTCGCCGCCGGGCCCTCTCTAGACACGGGACCGCCTCTAACACGGTCAACAGTTCTCTTCCAGAAATGCAGGTGGTGGGCTTCTTGGGGGATTGCAGTCATGCAACTAACGGGCAGGCCGGCAAAACTCAAGGCAGACACAAGAGCAATTTCTGCTCCAGTTAAGTCCTTGGGCTCGACCACAAAACCAACCCGGGATTCCCACATGACTCAGCAGGCCCGTTTCTGGGTACGCACCCAGGAGAAGTGGACGCGAGGACTCGATCAGGTATCTGTACGCCCAGGATCACAGCGGCGTGATTCACAACAGCTGGAAGGTAGGAACAGCCCCCCAGTGCCTCCGGATGGACAGACAGACAGACGGACAGATGAAGATGTGGTCCATCCAGACAACAGACTATTATTCAGCCTTAAGAAAGGATGGACATTCTGACACCTGCTACCGCCTAGATGAACCTGGAGGATATTATGCTCCCAAAATAAGCCAGTCACAAAAAGACAACGTATGTATGTATGTTTCCACTTACGTGAGGTCCGCCAGATGAATCAAGTTCGTAGAGACAGAAAGCAGAACAGCGGGCAGGCACCAGGGGCTGGGGGCAGGGAACACGGGGGGCTAGTGTTTCATGGGGACAGAGTTTCCATTTGAGAAAAACGAGTGAGCTCTGGAGGCGGAGGGCGCTGGTGGCTTAAAGTCCCTGAACCAGACACCTACCAGTGGTAATAACAGTAATTTTTATGATACTTCCATTTAGAATTACAAAATAATAATCAAGAAAAAAGAAAATATATCTCTTGCACTAAAACTAAAAAACAACACTCAGGCTTAAGAGGAAAAGAAGTTAGATGTCAACTCAGACCCTTACCCCTTACTAGCTGTGTGGCTTCGGGCAAGCCCCCCTCAGCCCTGTGTGGCCGTGAACCTGACTTCTCTTGTCTGGAAAGTGGGTATGATAATCAGGTCAACTTTGCAGGGCTAGCGGAGGGAAGGCAGGTGAGGCGCCCGGCATAGCAATGAGCCCATCAGTGGGGCCCGGGATTATTAACTTCATTATTACTCATCAGGAGCCCTATGTAAATGACAAGCAATTGTTTTTAAACTTTGATTCGAACCGAATTTATCTCCGAGCATCGGGAAATGGTGCCGTGCGAGGGATGTGTGCCCTGTTGAAGTCAAAACGAGCTCTGCGCTGCAAGGAAATTACCTGCTTTTGCAAAAAAAATTACCGAGGAAGGAGAACAGTGTTATTTTAAGATCTTCAAGGTGGTCTGAGAAGAAACTAATTAAAAGATTGTAACATTCTGTGCAAACACAGTCACTGACTGCTACAGAAATGCAGAATGGAAAGGAACTTTTCTATCTCCAAAGAGCATCCGAGGTTTCCTTTTTCCTTCAGTCCTCCTGCGAGAGCCCACACGTTCGAGGAGCCCTATTAATTTTTGAAGACGACAAATGGAACGGAGTCGGGATGAAAAGGATGAGCATGAGACACATTGTGTGACGGGTCCCCGAGCCACAGGACTCAAGTTAAAAAGATGTCGCTGCTGCCCTCGGTGGGTGTGTGCCCACCACCCGCTCCCCGGGAGGCTGAAAACAAGCCTCAGTTTCCCACAGAAGCCGGAGCAGGTCAGGGCGCGCATGCACCTGCTGGGTACCAGAGAGCACAGGGCCTCCACCGTCCACCACCCGCAGACCTGCTGACCTGGGGCCCGGAGGGTCGTGGCTCTAGGAAGACTTGGGGTGCAAGTGAGATCATACTTAGGGGGATCCCCATCCTGGGCACATTTCACATTTATATGGTATTTCCTCTATGTGCAGAAGCCCAGCTCCGGCCCAGTGCGAGGCTTTCACGGGATTGCTGCAGCAAAATAGCAGGCTATGAACAGATCAGGTGCTTGCCTTCGAGCCTCTAAACGCTGCAGATAGAGGCCTGGGGGTCCCCGGTTTCCCTTCTCCCGGGGCTTCCAAACCTGGGGACAGTGACCGGGAACAGCAGCAGTGGCCTGGCATCTCGGCTCGTCGGCACCCCTGCTCCACGAAGCACTCACATACACTGGGCTTTAGGAGGGGTTAGGATGAAACAGGCCATTTGTAAGATTCTATAAATAACTCTGTCTTTGGAGGCAAAAGGATAGATACCTCAAACACAAGGCAAGGCCAAGTTCCCCCTCAGGGTCTCTCTCAACTGAGAAAAGCGCAGGGGCTCGACCTCCTCCCAGAGTATTTTCCAACCGCCCCAACCCCGTACCCCTGCCCCGGGGCCTGAGCCTGCCTCTGACAGATAATAATAAAATCAGAATTAAACACAAAGGCAACCCTCCAGAAGGCCCTTGCATTGGGCCACGCTCCGCTCTGAAGGGGCCGGCAGAAGGATGGAGTTAATTTATGACCTCTTTAAAACACTCTCAGGAACTCTCATGCAACTACAGATTAAATAGCCACTTTATTAAAGTAAAAGTAGATTTGTGCAACGTGTTCAGGAACTTTATTAATGGGGCCGTCTCTCTGCCTTCAAGCCCGGCTTCTTGACTGACGGATGTCCTTTCCCTGTCCTAGTGCTTGGGGCTTTGCAGGCCCCCCGTGCCTCACCTTGGGCCTTCACGCTCTGCCTCCCAATCTGCTCAACTGGTCACTATCAACGTGCCACACAGCCACAGCTCAGCCTCCTGTGGGCCAGACGTCTCCCTCCAGTTCAGTCCCCAACCCCGGACTGCCGGGAGGCCCACACGGCGGTGGGCTGGAATTCCAAAATAACACACGGAGCATTCAGCGGGCTTGAACGTGAGACCCTGTGCCCTGGAGCTACCCAGCTCACCTCTAAGAAACCGCGGTATCAGACATAGGCCACAAGTCAGCTCTGTCACTAGATTTGGACCTGTTCATTCGAAAACCTACAAGTGCTTGAGGAGAAGGCCTTTATGGTGTTGTGTGCTGGAGGCCGGCCAGTAACCGTGAAGCCAGCAGGGCCCTGGGAAAGGGAGAGGCCTGCAGAGCGAGGGGCTGCCACTGCCCGTCCATCCTCACCTGGAAAGCTCTCTCACAACCCCTTCCCTCCCTCCGCCCCTCCAGGGTCCGGCCCAGGTCTCAGTCTCCCAGCAGCCTCGCCTCTGAGCCTCTGTCCAAAAGCCTCCCCTCCAGCCCCCGTTGCTACACACCAGCACCCTCCCACGCCGGTGCTCGCGGAAGCTCAGATGGGACCCAATGTAGTTTCCTGCATGCTCGCTGTAGGCCAGGCCCATGTCAGAGCACAAGGACCACCTCCTTCAGGTGCCAAGCAGGCCCAAAGCGAGGCTTCCCAGCCAGGCTCCAAGATGGCAAGACCCAGCTGAGTCAGTTTGCCCAAGATCTCCGAGCCAGGAAGGATGAGGCCGGGGAACCCCAGGCCAGCAGGCGCTGAGGCTCACCACCACCGTCTCTGTGACAAATCCCACCAGCTCCCTGTGATACACAGGAAAGCACATGGTCACCTGAGAGGTCCCCCTCCATGGTGTGGAGGGGACCCTGAGGCAGGAACTGGGATCACTCCACAGCTTCGACCTCCCCGGGCACCATCCCCAGTAGCCTGCTGGTTTGCTCAGGGGTCCAGCGCCTTGCCCAGAGCCCGGCAACGATGGCAGGGAGCCTAAGCCCTATTTCTGCTTGATCCCCCTGAGGTCGGAGGTCCACAGGAAGAATAAAGCACATATAAAGGAATCAACTCTTTGGGGACATCGAAAGGGGATTTTCAAGTCATTTCTTGCACAACCTAACTATTCCAATTAGCCCACAATCATTTTGGCCTTTCTAAATAAAAGCTTTTAACCTTCAAACCAAATAAAACAAAACAAAGCCACCACTTCATCCCGCCCCCATGGGCTCTCCAGCCTCACGTTAGGTTCCCTGAGGAGCTGACTTCAACCTGTTTTTCCCAAACTTCTTCCCTCTGATCCATCTCTATGCATAATGCATCCACGGTCTTTACACAACAGGTAGACACCTTTAAATTTCCATATCTCAGAGCTTGTCCATGCTGTTCCTCCCCATTGAGTGATCCTCTCGATCTCCCATACACCTCCCCTAGTTATTCCTTAGGCCCACTCTGATACCACCTCCTCCAGGCAGCCTCCCCTGATTTCCCCACCAGGGAAGATGGCACTTGCCCCTCGTACCCTACCGTTGGTGTCCCTCCCTTCTCTCCTGCCGGACCACCCTGAGATCCACCACATTACCACTCCATAAACAGAAGGGTAAGAGAGACCCCTTCCCCGCCGCTGTGGGCTGTTCCACAAACGTCATACGTGGAAGTTAAGCCCCTCTGACTGGGACTGTACTTCGGAGGGTCTTTTAAAAGGTTCAAATTAAGTGAACATGAGGCCAGTCAGGTGGGCCTGATCCAATCTGACCGGGGTCTTCAGAAGAAGAGGAGATCGAGACACAGACACACACAGAGGATGACCACGTGAGGGAACCAACCTCAGACTTCCAGCCTCCAGACCAGGAGGAAACATGCTTCTGTCATTGAAGCCACCCGGTCTGGGCTGCCTGAGTGTGCCCAAGCACACTAATGGACCTGCCCTCCCGGAACATGACATCTGGCAAGTTGTCATGACCCAATTCACACCCTCCATCTGGAGCTCTGGCTCCCTGGATCTAAAAGAGACACAAATAACCGGATCCTAGAGACCCCAGAGTAGAGAATGTGGATCACCAGCTCAGAATTACCTCTGTACACAGCTCCCATGTCCCATGGACATCCCAAGCACTGTGGGCACAGCACAGTGCAAATGTGCAAAATGGGGGAGGGGGCGAGGATGGGGACGGTGGGGGACAGGGAGAGGTGCTCATCTACTGACAGTGGGGACAACACTGAACCAACCAGGTCGAGTTGCAGCAAGCTCACGTTCAAGTGCCGCGAAGGCACCAAAGCTAGTTCAAGTGCCACACCCTGCCATAGCTTAACAGTACATAGAAGCGGCAGCTCTAGAGAAGCGAAACCTGGAGCCTCGGGGCAAAGCCCCTCCTGGATCCCTCAAAGGCAACGCCCAGTGGTCCCGGTGAAACGTTCATTTAGCTCATTTAACCGTTCGTTTCTACAGCTCCATAGACGGAAACACAGTGTTTGAACTTCCAGGCAAGCCGGCTTCCCTATCTCCATGGGAGCAGGAAGACATCAGGCCGTGGGAAGGAAAAGGCACACAGGTTCCCAGTGCTCAGTGACAAGGGCTTGTCTCTTGCAATCCTATGACTCCTCGCAGACGCTCGAAAACACTATCTCAGAAAGTCTATCCCTCTCAGCAAACGTTTTTTTTTTTTTTTAATTTTTGAAAACACCTGCTGGGCTAAAGCAAACACTTCCTCTGCTGCTGGGGGCCACATCTGCAAAGAACAGTTTCCGGGGTCTCTCTACCCAGACACACGGAGCGAAATAAAATTTGTGAAAGGCTCCGCTCTGCAAATCGGCCTCAAGTTTGTTTCTTCCCTGTTGTAGCCAATCGTGCCTTCAAGTGCCGGTAAAAATCGTGCATTCAAGTGCAGAATGCCTCGGCTAATATCTCAGGCCCCGTGGCTGCCCGCTGAGAACAGAGGGAGCAAAGCACATTTCTAAGACCTTCTTCAGGTGCCCAGAAAACAACGCCACCTGTGCACTGAACAAGTAACAATTAGAAACATGTAAGCACTTGGTTCGGCTTTCCCTTTCCATATGAGCCTTCCCCTTTCCATATGAGCCTTCCCCAGGCAAGATGAAATTCTTAAGGTACCACCTGATCCCCGGGCCAGAAGGTGACCTGCTTTTCCAGAGAGAATGCAGTTGGCCTCAACATCCCATTCCAGAGGATGGGTGAGCGGGAGAAGGGAAGCAGAAGTGAGAAGGTGCTGGAGCCAAATGCCTGGGTTGACATTTCCATGTAGCTTGCCTTCTCTTTGCTGCTCCAACAACACTCCCTGATGGGAATAAGGTACTTCTGGCTTCTGCCTCCTAAGTGTGTGCTAAGTGCCAGGATGGGCCTGGCTTTTTACATGCTATCCCTGCCCTCCCCTTTGCGGGGGGCCAGAGGAGAGATCCAGCCTTTAACACACCTCTCCTGTTCTGGACCTCTTGTCCCTCCCCCACCAAAGAGAAGGCAGATCCCCTCCCCTCCCAAGCCCCCTTCTCTAGCAGCCAGGATACAAGCCGCCTAGTTACAAAGCAGTCCCGCACCTGAGCCTGAGTCCCCAGGGAGCAAAGTCAGGGAAGCTCCTCTGATGCTCCCCACCCCCACCCCAGAACTCCAGCCCCACGGGCCCAACCCCTCCTCACTCCCTCCCAAGGAAGGTGCGCAGCGCTCTGGCTCTGTACTCATGCTGGGGTGGGTGCTGGGAGCCGGTGAGTCCCGAAGGTGCCGGTCCCACCCCTGACCACCTCCCTCTCCCTTTTGCCACCCCCACCTCCCCGCCCGACCCAGGAAGGGAAAATGACCAAGGAAGTGGGTCAGCAGCTGATTCATCCCCCTCAGCCAGTGGGGTGGGGGGCTTAGTTGAGACAGTGGGGCTCTAGGGGATGACCTTAAATGCTCATGTGTTCCCGGAAATGTTGGATTCCTCGTTACCTTTAGGTCCCTAAGTCAGAGCTTACAGCACAGAGGATGGGGACGGGGGGGGTTGTCCACCAGGATGGGGAGTGATCAAGAGCTGGGGTCCCCCCTGGCTCTCACCATACAGACAGGGACCATCTCCTAGGGCTCTTCAAGGGAGGGGGAAGCCTGCTACCTTCCGACAGGCACCATTCCCCCAACCCCCACTCCACCTGGCTCCCTGAGCGCCCCCTGCTGGCCTCCTGGGCATCAACTCAACAGCCCCCCCGCCACTCCACCCAACGCTTCTAGTCTGACTGGAGGTGGCAGATATGACCCGGTGGAGGACGGGCAGGGCCCTGGGCTCTGGACCAATCAGGTGCAGCCAGTGCTGCCCCCTGGATGCGCTGCCCCAGGATTCGGCTGGAGAAGCCATAGGGTGGTCCAACATGTTCAACCCCCACCCCTCCCTTCGCTGGCAGAATCCGCCCCGCCCCCACCCGCATCAGCCCAGCAGGGCCAGACAGAGAAAGGTAAAAGCGCCTGGAGCCCATGTTACACCCCTTTCTTGGGTAAGGAAGCTCACAGATGCCCATCCCTCCACTCCCAAAGCATGCAGGGGTGCTGGCCCCATGCTGCCTCCTCGGAACTTTGTCCAAGAAAAGAACTGCGGGGGTGGGGGGTCAGCCTCTGGGGAGACCTAAGTCAACACCGATGGCAGGGAGTAAGCGGAGAGTCCCGTCTCTACTCCCCACACAACAGCCCCCCCCCCCCATAACAGCTGCCACCTCCCTGCTCTCTTCCCAAACTGGGGATAACCCACCAGGGCAGCTGGGAGACGACCCATGCCTGACCATTGGTCATCTGTCCTGGGGGTAAAAGGAGGCTGAGGCAGCTCCCCAGGGAAGAATATGAGGGCCAACCTCCAAGAACCACCAAAAAAAAAAAAAAAAAAAAAAAAGGAACGGACCGGTATCCAGAGGGATAGGAACCACAGCGCAGCGCTGGAGGAAGGAGGCACCCAGGACCCTAATAGATGTGGCCAGGGTGGGGGAGCTCAACTTCCAGAGTACGGGGGAAGGTGGAGGGAGGGCGGGGAGTTTGCGGCCACCGGTCGCGAGCGCTGCGTGGCGCCCAACTCCGTGGGCACGCAGTCCCTGAGCTTCCAGGTGCAGCCCCGGGTCGCACTGGGGGAATCCGGACAGGGGGTCCCAGAATCCCACGCCGAGCGGACCGCGGAATTCCTGGAGCTCGTGGAGCGAGCTCCAGGGTAGACCACTAGCCGGGTCCCGGGCAGACCTAGGTGGAGAGGTTCCCGCAGCCAAAATCCCAGAACACAACGCTGAGCGGACCGGGTGGAGTCTGAGAGCGGTCCGGGCGCAACACCGAGTTGGGGCGGTCCTAAAGGACCGGGAGGGACCCTAGGTGACCTAGGGACCAGGGTTCCGAAGCCTCGGGAGACACCCCCACCCCATAACCTGGGATCGGGAGGCCACTGGGGGCGCCTCCGAAGTGGCTCGGGGTCCCAGAACCCTGTGAGGTAGGGTCTTCACATATCTGGGGACCTCTCCCCCAAGAAACCCGTGGCTAGAGTCCAGTAGGGGCGCCGCCGAGGTGACTCGCGTCCCCAAGTCGCCGAGAACGCCCGGGGTGACCGCGGGGCGGTCCGGAAGTGGGGCCTCGAGGGGTCCGGGGCAGGGGCCGCGGGGGGCGCGCGGAGGTCACTTACGCTGCTGTTCTCGCCCGTCCAGTGCACCATCGCCTGGTTGTGCGTTGCGTCCCCCTTGAGCACGAACGACGTGCTGATGAGCGAGACCTGCGCCCGCGAAGCCGCTCCGGCCCCTGGAGCCGCCCGCGCCCAGCGCCCCTGGCCCGAGGCGGGGGCGCCGTCCTCGCCGGGACCTGGAGCGGGACCGATCCCCGGGGCGCCGGGCTCCGCGCCGCGCGCCTGGCGGTCCTCGCCGCCGCCAGGCAGCGCGCGCCCCGCGGGCGGGCTCGTCGGCACCCGGGTCAGCAGCGCGCGGGGACCCAGGCGCCCGGGCTCGGGGGAGCGCCCCGCCGCCCCGCAGGCGGCCAGCAGCAGCAGCCAGCAGCAGGAGCGGCCGCGAGCGCGGCGAGCGCGGCGAGCGCGGCGGCGGCGGCGGCCCCCGGGCTCGGGGCTCGAGCGGCGGGGCCGGGGCCCTTCGGGGCGCGCGGGGGCCCCCGGGGCGCCATGGTCGCCGAGGGGCGGCGGCGGGGCGGGCGCGGGCGACGGAGACCGCGGCCGGGCGAGCGGGAGGGCGCTGGGGAGCGCGAGCGAGAGCGCAGAGAAAGGAGCCGGCGAGGGGAGGGAGCGGGCGGGAGGAGGGGACTCGCCGCTCCGCCGCCGCCCGCGCAGCCGAGGGCGCACCGCCACCTGCCGGCCGGCCTCGCGCCCGCCGAGCGAGCGCCCACCCGCTCAGGGCCTGAACCCAGGTCCCGGGGAGTGCCAAGCCCCAGAGCCCTCTCCTCCTTTCCTCCCTTCTCCCTTCCTCCCCTGCTCCTGCCCTCCTCTCTGCCCTCTTCCCTTCCTCCCTCCCTTTCCTCCTGTACTCACTGAGCACTTACTAGGGCCAGGCACCGTTCCAGGCCCTGGGGGCACAGGGGTGAACCACTGCCAGGTGCCTGGTGCCAGGCCCTGGAGCTGACAGCCCGGGAGACCTGCACCCCAGCGAACACCTTTAGGGACGAGAGAACTCCAGAGAGCCCGAACTAGGACAGAGTGGAAGTGGGGAGGTGTTCTCTGGCAGGGGCCTCCGAAGAGTGAGCCGGCAGTGTAGACTGCACGTAAGGGCCTCTCTATGCATTGCAAAGGCCCTGAGGCTGCCCCTGGCCCAACCAGGCAGCCTCTGAACATGAGAGCAGGCACCTGGGTGCGGAAGCATTTAGAGGGGTGTGGGGACAAGGATCCATCCAGGGCACAGCCGGTCAGGCCACAGAGAGCCAGAGCCCATAAAGCCGCCACCGGAGGTCATGGGCTACTTTAGGCAGATTTCAATAGAACTTTGTTGTGCTCCACATTGGCCTTAGGGAAAATAGGAGGACGGGAGTGGGAACTTCACTGAGGCCAGGCCAGCTTCACATCCTGGGCCAGGCTGGGGGGCGGGGGTGGGAACAGGGGGCCAGCCTGTCTCCATCCTTCCCCCAGAGACCTCTGCATCTGGTAAAAATCAGGAGGCCCTGTGCCACACCTGCTTCCCAGCTGGGTATCTTCACTCCAGAGAGAAAGAACCACGAATGAGGCAGAGGAACAAAGCCTCAAACATTTGGGAAGGGTGGAGAGTGTGGGTTCCCTCCTGTCCCCAAGAGGAAAAGCGCCCAGTGTCCTGTGTGCTGGTGCTGGCTCACCACCCCGCACCCCAGGCTCAGCCGGAAGTCATATCCAATAACAGAGAGTGTCCCCAGGGCCATGGCTGTCTGTGCCCAGCCTCAGGAGGTGGGATGTGGTGGTGACCCCTGGAATGTGCCCTGGCCCTCCCCCTTCGTGGTGTCAATTCCCAACCTGTCAGACTTGAAATCTCCAGCTCAGGCCTGGGGTCGGGAAGGGATGCAGAAGCCATCAGCTCTGGGAACCCGTGTTCTGGCCCAGGGAGCAGAAAGGAGCAGAACCCAGTCAGTGCAGAGCTGAGGGAGGCAAGCCTGGGAGCTGGGTAACAGGAGCCCAGAAAGAAACTTCAAACAAGGCACAGGGCAGACCGTGCCTGGCCGGGAAAGCAGGACCAGCGGTCCGGAAAGGGCTGGGTCGTGTCCCAGCTTTGACCTGGTGCCCCATCAGGCCTTCCCCACACCCCGGTCCCCACCACCCCTCCCCAGCCACACAGGCTCAGAGCTCTCTCCCCACCTGTTCGCTTGTTTTAATAAAAGGGAGGCCCTAAGCGCTGTCCCCAAGATAAACTGTGACAAGTGACTGAGCACCTACTCTGTTCTGGACATTGTCCCTGGGGCCCGGGGCAGAGGGCGAGGGGGGTCCCCACTCCCGGGGCAAGAGGAGACGTTGCAGGTTATTGTAGGTAATTCTCACGACCAGGCTGTGGGGTGCATGTGATGGTCCCCTTTCCACAGTTGAGGAACCAGACTCCACCAGGCCGTGACTGCCCGAGGTCCCCAGGCCAGAGCGGGTCAGAAACCAGATTCCAGCCCGGGTTTTCTGGCCCCACGATGGCGTCCTTCCCACAGCCCCATGTGGTTACCTGTGGTCAGGGCACTGGGCTCACAGGCGTGCTGCCCCTCAGAGGCTCAGATGGAGCCTCTCCACCACGGGCACAACCAGCCACCGCCGCAGGCTCACACCGAGGCCCACTTTGTTTGTGACTTGGTGAAGGTCCACGACCGCGTGGAAGGAGAGTCCAGACCTGGAAGGTGGGTGGAGTGGCGGACGCCTCACCCGGCTTCTTCCAGAACAGTCGGCTGGCTGCTTCTGCCTGGATAAGGCTGCAGGGCTTGTCAAAGGGCAGGACTGATCCGGCCCTTCTCTGAATCCAAAGCTCAGAGACGTGGGGACTCCCTGAGGTCACTTGGCTGTCGAACATTGCCGGGCGCGGGGACACGGTGACAAGGAAACGGATAAGTTCCCCGAGGGGCAGGTGCAGAGCTCCCGTCCTTGTGCAGACAGGTCCCAAGGAAGGCTCATTTCAGACAGGACTGAGGACCCAGGAGAAAATCGGATGGTCACCACATGGAAAGGGAGGAGTCACAAAGGGGCCGGGTAACTTTGAGCCCAGAAGGAGAAGCAGCAGAAGAGGAGGAGAGTGGGAAATGCTGTCCCAGAGGGCATTGGAGCAGGAGAGCCACAGTCAAGTCCACGAGGGTGTGGGCGCTCAGAGGAGGCAGACAGGGGGCCTGATTTGTATTCACAGGCTGGCGCAAAGTCGCTGGATGGTTTTAAGTGGGGGAGTGAGACCAGCGACATTTCGGAGCCGTGTCTCCGGCTGCGGTGAGGACCAGTGCAGGGAGCCACTTAGGAGGCTCCTGTCCAGGTGGAGAGAGGCCTTAGGGGCTGGGCCCAGGCAGGCAGTGAGGGACTTGGGGAGGATAACGGAGGGAAGCCCACTCCAGCATCTGCTGGGCCTATGCTCACCTTCACTGGTGAGCGAGTCAGGAAAGCAGTGGACTTGGGTGCAGAAAGCAAAGAGAACAGGGGGCAGCCAGGCATGCTGCTGGAGAGAAGCGTGGGGAGACCACGGGGCAGCGTTAGGGTGCCCCCCCGGGGCAGCAGGGGGTGTGAATGCTGGCGGAGGCCCCGTGCTTGCAGACACTCGGGTCCGGCATCCGTGCTCTGGGTGTATGGGGTATCAAACACGCTCCGGGTTTGTAAAGCTGGGTTGCTCACGACAGGAACATCCTAAGACGGGGAAAGCAGCCCCAGCCACCTCCCTCACTGCCTCCTCCTTCCAGGTTCCATGGGGGGCACTGAGCTCCAGAACCCCATCACGCCTGGCCCCAGCTTGTGGGGGGCCCCCAGTGGGATGGGGGAGACACACGGTAGACCACGCCATCCGGGAAGAAAAAGTGGCTCGGCCCCCTATGTGGGGCTGAGGGAAGAAGGCTGCTCAGAGGGGGACACCCTTCAACTGATCCTTTAGGAGACAGTCACAAAAATAATCAGAATTAGGACTTGAGCCTACTCTGGGCCCGGGATTGTTCCAGAAGGAAGACCTCATTGAACCTCACATCGATCTAGCATACATCTATGTAGCACTTACACTGGGAGGCCACAGTTTGTCCCACTTTGAGGATGAAGGTGAAGGCACACAGGGGTTCGGTAATTTCTCCGACGAACTCAAAGAGACGCATCCCCATGTGCCAGCTAGTGTGTCCCGTGGGAGACTTGTCCTCTCTCTGTATCTGTCATCGCCCCACCAGCACTGCCCAGACTCGGTGGTTCTCTGTGGGTCATCCCTGGACCACAGCATCAGCTTTAATGGGAACTGGTTAGAAATGCATGACTCCTGGACCCCACCCCAGACCCTCCGAACCAGAAACAAGGAGATGGGGGCCTTGGGATTTGGGTTCTAACCAGCCCCATGGTGGTTCCGACGCATCCCCAGGTTTGAGAGCCATTGTGCTAACCCGGTGGTTCTAGGCCTGGGCTCTGTCTGAGAACCACATGGGAGAACTTTAGAAAAATGCCAGTGACTCCTGACCTCTGTGTCTGGGGCCCACTATCCAGCCCTCGCTAAACTCACTGTGAGTTCCACGAGCGGCCAGAGTGTGCCATGGACCCCGCGGGGCTCCTTATGGGCATCCGTGAATGACCAGATGCCAAGCGCCTGGCACGTGGTTGGATCCAGGAAATGGAGCTTTCCCTGAGAGGTGAGTGGGGGTCCCCACTGAACCCCAGCCCAAACCAAGATGCAGCGTGGGTTCCTCACCCCGCAGCAATGTCCCCCCACCCAAAAAGGAGAAGTGCTTCTCCTCTCCAACTGTTAATCTGACCACTTACTCATTAAAAGTCTCAGGCTTTTTGAAATTATCAAAGGTCTCTAGTGATAATATTTTAATGTGTCTTGATACATGTGACAAAGCTCAGCGTGGTCAAGGACTCCATGAGCAATGCTCTCGGGGACGCTGGGGGCGCCAGCAGGAGGGAGACTGAGGGGACAGGCTGTTGGGGGGCCAGACTCTACAGCGGGGAGCCTCTCCCCTGTGCTGTGCCCTTGGCCTGGCCTCCAGCAAAACTAAGAAATTTGCACCTGCTTAGTGGGGGTGGGGCAACAGCCAGGTGGGGGATGGGGTGCTGCCAGATGTAGGGGAGCTGCCAGGTGCATGGGGGGTTGCCAGGTGAGGACAGTAAGGTACAGGGGTGGGGGGGCTGGGGAAGCTGCCAGGTTAGGAAGGGGGGGCTGTGGGGAGAGCTGTGGGGGTGCTGCCAGATGTTGGGGGAAAGCCACCAGGGGCAGGGGCCAAGGGTAAACTGCAGGGCAGGGGAGCTGCCGGGTGGGGGTGGTAAGGAAGCTGCCAGGTGTAGGGTGGGGGGCTGTGATGCCTTGCAGAGACGTCTCCTAATGCCTTCCAGCAAATGACAAGGGGTTGGAGGGGACAGCTTGCGGGACATTATCCGGTTGCCATGGGGAAGGTGCCAAATTGGGGGGGAGGTTGCTCAGGACATGCATTCGGGCCAGGGGCAGAAGTGTGACCCGGAGGCCAGAGAGAAATGTGTCTAGATGGAGAAGGAAGAAAAGGCCCCACAGGGAGATGGTGGTCTGGCTGCTCTGATCCGTAGAGGGAGGGAGACAAGGTGGAAGGCGGTGGCCACTCTGGGGATGAGACACTCTAAGGGGCGGTGGGGTGTGGTCACTTCTTGGTGGGGGCAGGGATTCCTCTGGCTTGCAACCCTGTAGCCATGGGCCAGCCCAGCCCTGCATGTATGAGAGGCCCGCCAAGCTGGAGGCTGGCTCCAGGGAGGGACGGGGATGGCAACTGCTGTCCCCAGTTGCAGACCTCGCACGGCTGATGCAGTGTGACAGGCTCGTGTCCCCCTTCCTTTCACCGGGTGTCCATGGAGCCCCATCACATGCCAAGCTCATCACGTGCCAAGCTCGAGGCTCCGGGGAGACAGCAGGGAACAAATCAATCTTTGGGTAGGTAAACAGGTGGAGGGAGTGGAAGAGGGCTCCCAGCAGAAGGACCGGCATGGGTGATGACCTGGGGGAAGGCAGAGTCGGGGACAGGTGAGGACATGGACACAGAGCTCCAGGGAGCCAGAGTGCAGGCTGGGGGTGGGGGGCAGGGCAGTGACGACTGGGGGGCTTCCTGGTCCCAAGAGCATCTCGTGTGGTGCCGGGGTCCGAGGGATGACCTGGGACTGGCCTCTGGGAAGTCAGCCGTAGTGATGGGGGCAGGCAGATCAATGACACCTCAGTGTGGCCCATGTTGGGGACACTTCCCCAGCAGCGGCTGGTGTCACACCAGCTCTGCCCCAGTGACTTTGCAAAGTGCGGGCCCCCAAGCTGACCGGAGGATGGGCTTCATCATCACGTCCTTTTCCTGGAAGAAGAAACAGAGGCACAGCATAAAAAGGCAAAGGGGCTCGCCAGGGTTCCGTCCGCAGCAATGGGAGGGGTAGGCCGGGGGCACCCTCCTCTCTGCCTCACCTTCCGCGTGCATCAATCTTTCCCCAACCCTGGGAGGCTGGGACGGGGCTGGGCTGATTATCATCTCCACCGACATCCACTGAGACTAGGGTTCCCAGAATGACAGTGGCCCCCCCCATCCCCCGTGGCAGGTAGGCACAGTCCAGGGGGCCAGCCCCAAGCCCCACTGCTCCCCACCTGTGTACATACATAAAGCACTATGGGGACAGGGAGCGGGACAGTGACTGGCTCTGACCAGCGCAGGCCAGCTGCTGAGAAGTGAGCCCTCAGCTCCTTAGAGCTTTCTGGTACTTGATCATCAGGGAAGACCCTGGAAAATGGCCCCTGTGGACCCTGGGAGAAGGGATTCCCCATCAGTCTGCAGGGGCCAGAGCCCGCTTTGGTCACTCCAGCAGGCAGGGCAGAGGAGAGGAGGGCTGGACCTAAGAGGGACATACAACACCAGAAACGGTCCCTGGGGATTCCTGAGAGCTGGGAAAGAGGGTAGGGGCCCAGAGTCTCTGCGTGGAGGCCAAATGCAGAGGGCGTGGCCCAGGAGGGGCCCAGTACACATCTGTGAGGGACATGGGGGAGGGGAGGGGCATAGTCAGCTCTGGTGGGCCCTGCTTCTCCTCAGACTCGCCCTCCAGGCTGAAGACCTCGGTCTGTGTGTGACAGGTGCGTGCTGGGGGGCGATGAGCTCACAGTGGGGGTCAGGCTGGGGCCTGAAGGCTGACTCCCTGCATAAGTCACCGAGTGTCTTTGTGCCTCAGTCTCCCCACATCCACTGAGAACAGTCACAGCCCGAGTCCCAGGCTGTCTAGCAGGGGGAGGAGTGTCTCTACAGAGCTCAGAAGCGCACCTGAACCGCGCTGATGGAAGGTCGTCACGTGGGAGAGTAACAGAATGACCCACCATAGGTCCGTCCGTGTGACGCACGTCTCTGAGGTGATGGTCCACGACCGTCCCCTCGGAAGTCTTCCGCCATCCCCCAAGCGCCCAGCTGGGGTGCGGAGTATCTTCATTTGAAGGGAGAGGCCCCGGGGGGCTGAGCAGTAACCACTGACGCTGGTGGGCAGGGGACCAGACGGCAGTGCTAAGTCCCCAGCAAGTACGTGCCTCTGTCTCTGGCAGCCGTGTGCACTCGGCCTCAGTTTCCCACCTGTAAAACGAGGGGAAGGACAACATTATGACTTCCCCAGGACATGAGCTCCAGGAGGCGCTCCCCAGAAGCGCATCTGTGGTCTAAGCCCTACAGCTGGCTGACCACCCCTCTCATGGGCTCACGTGCGTAAGGAACGGAAAAGCTCTGCAATTTAACCATCTGTTTGACGTTGACGAATTCAGTTTCACCCCCAACTTCTTGACCCTGTAGTTCTTTCCTCCTGCTTACCGCCACGAGCACCCTGGAGAATGCAGGTTATAATGGAAATATGTGCTGAGTACGGCGGAAGGAAGAAGGGAGAATTCATTCTGCCTGAGGTGCTGGCAAAGAGAAGAATACATTTGAGCAAGTCTTGAATGATGAGCTGGGACCTGGGTGAAGTAAAACACAAAGTGTAGGACCTGCAAGGGACAAAGGACAAAGGTCCCCCACCCACACAGGGAGGGCCCAGCAGCCTGGCCACGCAGGACAAGAACCATAAGACTTGGGGGGAAGCCAGGCTTGTGCCTTCTCCCAAGGTGAAAGAGAACCTTCCAGGGCTTTCAAGAGCAGGAACAGCACAATGAGATTTGTTTCAGAATGATAATTCTGGCAGCTCCAGAAAACCAGAGCTTGGAAAAGAGACAGGGGGGCCGGCGGGGGCCACGGCATCAGTCCAGGGCAGAGAAGACAAGATGCGGGCAAGCACAATGGGGAGGAGGAAGAAGAGGGGGGCCCATCCCGTGCAAGTCTCTCTAGGGAGACTTAGAAGCATCTGGGACAACATGACGCCACTGCATGGTTAGGGAAAAAATTTGAAGCTGGTGAATGCTCAGCTTTGGATGTGTTGCTTCCAAAGTGTCTGTGGGACATCCAGGAGCCATGAGTCAGGCTAGGCTAGGCTGGGCCACAGTAACAAATGAACCCCAAATCCCAATGGGATAAATAACCTGAGGAAGGCACACTGTACTCATTCATGAAGCCTGATGCAGGTCAGGTGTCTCCCCCTCCAACTGTGGCTCTGCCAGTTGGACCATCTAGCCTTCAAGGTCATGGTGGCAGAAGAGGAAGCCAGAGAACCACATGGGATATTTTGTGGGGTTGGGCCTGGGAGTCACCTCACTGTCACTCATGTCCCATCGGCCAGAGCCAGGGTTCATGGCCTGACCCACCTGTAAGGGAGCCTGGCAGATGCAGGAGCACAGGGACATTTGGTGGCACACCAGCAGCGGGGCTCCAGAGGCCTTTGGAAATGGTGCCTGGGACAGAATCAGAGCTTGGGACACAGATTTGGACATGACTGTGGAATGAGATCACCTGGAGGGGGGGAGGAAGGAAGAGAGAAAGATGAGATACAAAATTCCACTAATCCCTCTGAGGTTTTATTTAGGAATTCCCAGAGGATGACTCAAGATGTAGTCCAAAAGCTCATTTCCAAATATCCACTTATTTGTTGTCATGTGGACCAAGCCTCCAGAGTCTTTCCTGCATTTTTCAGTTTCCAGATGGCACTTGGCATGGCACAGGCAGCCACAAGCAGCTGGCACGTGTCTAAGTACCAAACCGTTCTGCAAGGTTCCCTCCATGCAAGGCCAAGGGCCTCAGACTTACAGATTTGTCTGGAGGAGGAGTTTCCAGAGCCTTCCATTTTAATGACTATTTTGAAAGACAACTCACAGTATGGCTGCCTTTGAGATTCATTTCAGAAATCAAAATTTTTGCTACCAAACTATTAAATATGACAGCTTCTTTTTTTAAAAGATTTTATTTATTTATTTGACAGACAGAGATCACAAGTAGGCAGAGAGACAGGCAGAGAGAGAGAGGAGGGGAAGCAGGCTCCCCACCGAGCAGAGAGCCCGATGTGGGGCTCGATCCCAGGACCCTGGGATCATGACCTGAGCCTAAGGCAGAGGCTTTAACCCACTGAGCCACCCAGGCAACCCTTCTTTTTTTGATTTAAATACTTACACACTTAAAATGCTTCCACAAATAAAATTTGCCACAAATTACTATTTGAAATCACGTTTTGTGGGATTTTAGTTTAGAGGTTAATTAAAACTCATTGTTTTCCCTTGAAAGGGATATTGCTTTAGTTAAGACTAACAGAGAAGGATGGGATACTTCTTCAGCATGGATCTTGCCCTTTCCTGAGGCTAGTGTCCCACTCTGAGACTATGAGAGGGTCATAACACTGGAACCATGTCAGTTTTTGTTCTCTACTTAGCCTCAGAGCACAGCACAGTGCTGGGCACACAGTAGGTACTTAATAAGTATTGAATGAGTGGATGGGCCGAAGGAAGAACAGAGGATGGATAGAAGGAAGGAAGGATAATGGACGGATGGAAAGATAATGATGGATGGATGGATGGATGGATGGATAGAATGAAGAATAATGGATGGGTAGATAGATAAAGGATAATGGATGGATGGATAGATGGATGGATGGATGGATGGATGGATGGATGGATGGATAGGTGGAAGGAAGGATAATGGATGGATGGATGCATGGATGATGGATGGATGAAAAGAAGATGGATGGATGGATGGATGGATGGATGGGAGGAAGGATAATGGATGGATAGATGATGGATGGAAAGAAGATGGATGGATGGGTAGAAGGAAGGAAGGATAATGGATGAATGGAAAAAAGATGGATGGATGGAAAAAAGATGGATGGATGGATGGGTGGAAGGAAGGATAATGAATAGATGGATGGTGGATGGTGGATGATGGATAGATGAAAAGAAGATGGATGGATGGATGGATGGATGGGACGAAGGATAATGGATGGATGGATAGATGAATGGATGGAAAGAAGATGGATGGATGGGTAGAAGGAAGGAAAGATAATGGATGGATGGAAGGATAATAGATGGAGGATGGATGATGGGTGGGTGGATGGATAGATCAATGGATGGATGGATGGGTCTGCCATCCTGAAAACTCCTAGGGATTTGGACTTCTAAACAACAACTGCTGAAGCAATTTGGAAGAAGGGAAAGAGCACTGGACTGGGAGTCAGGAGGGCCAGGTTCCAGTGTCAACACGCTAGTGACTGAGCTTCAAGAACTTGGGAAAAATTCCTTTCTCTGTGGGCACTTCCGTTTTCCTTCTTTGCTAAATAAAGTCTCATCTACCCCAACCAACCTCTACATCCTCATATATAGCCACTTCTTCCCCTTTCTATCCCTTCAAGCACCCTCAGCTCTGCCCCACGTCCCTAGTCACAAATGCACTCTGGGGAGATAGAACCTTGATGTGTGGCCAAGTGAGGGGGTTGGCAAATGCTCTTTCCAGAAATCAATTATAAAACTGCACAAGTTAACAAAAGCAGCTATTTCCACATGCTGGAAATCATCCAAGAGCATGCAACCATCTATGAAGTGTTCATGCTTAAAAACTGCTGCATTTCAGGTAGAAACAGTGAGTCTGGAGCATGCTGGCCCCAGGCTGCTCCCAAAGCACCCTCCCAGCTGGGGAGACTCAGAGACTCTGTAGGGAAGGGCACAGCAGCTGCAATGCCATGGCTGAAGGGACTCACTCAATTTGGACCAATGGGTGACACCCCTGCCTAGTAGCAGTGACAATGGAAATGATCATCTTGAAGGTTGTATAGAATGGCTGAGACTGTGTGCCTTTGGAAATGGCCCAAGCCAGCCACAGACTCCTAGATGACCCCAAGGCCATGTGTACTTACATAGGAAACACGAGCAGCCCAGTGAAAAGCAAAAGCCAGGCAAATTTGAAAATGCCTAAATTTTGAATGTGCTCCTCTACCCACACAAAGGTCTTTGATATCAGATAGAAGGTTTACTAACTCAAGGTATTTGAGAATACCTCTGATCAAATACTGGCTGATCTCTAAGTGAGGCAGACAGAAGGGTGCAAAAGCTATAAGTTAAAAATAAAAATTAAGAAAAAAATCACCAGCGACAGAGATAGATTTCAAAGATTTAGCCCAGGTAAGTTACTTCAAAAAACAAACAAATGAATAAGAAAAATCAGAAATAATCTCTGGAAGAAAAGAAAAATCCAGAGTTGATGCAATAGATTGAAAAATGTCCAGTTTTTAACAACAACAACAACAAAGTGAGAAGTACAAAGAAACAGGAAAATATGACCTATAGTTGGAGAAAGGGGAAAAAAAAGCATTCTTCCATCTTCAGGGGACCCCAGAAGTTGGATTTGGTAGTGAAAGACTTCAAAGCAGCTGTTTTATACATACACACACACACACACACACACACAACACCAAAGAATTAAAGGGAAGCATGACAATAAGAAATCAACAAATGGCAATTCTCAGAAAGGAAAAAGAAATAATGTATCAAATGGAAAGTCTGGAGTTGAATACAATAATGAGGAAAATTCACTAGAGAGGCTCAGTGGCATACTTGACATAGCACAAGAATGCATGAACTTGAAGACAGAGTTATGAAAAAATTATCCACTGTGAAGAACAGAGAGAAAACTATGAGCAATAATGAACACAGCTTCAAAGACACATAGAACAACATCAAGCACAATCGCATGTATAATGTGAGTCCCAAAAGAGAGGTAGAAAAGGGTTAAGAAATAAACCATGAGGAATAATGGCCAATATGTTTCCAGATCGATGAAACACTTTAAATCAAACATCCAAGAAACTAAACAAATCCCAGATAGGTTAAACACAAAGAGATATACACCTATACATACTATAATTAAACTGTTGAAAGACAAAGAGAAAACCATGAAAGCAGGAGAAAACCAAAACTTCATATATTATGAACAATACAATTAACAGATGGCTTTTCATTAAAAGAGGGGAAAAAAAGAACAGCAGAAGGCAGTGGAATGACACATTCAAAGTGCTCAAAGGAAACAAACAAACAAAAAAAAAACTTAAACAAAAAATCCAGCAAAACTATCCTCCAAAACTAAAGGTGAAATAAAGATATTCTCAGATAAACAAAGATCAATAATGTATTGTTAGCAAAGTTGCCTTGTGAGAAATACTAAAAGGAATTCCATTAGGCTGAAAGGAACTAGCACCCGATGATAACTTAAATCCACGAGAAGAAATAAAAAACAGCAGAAATGGTAAATATGAGAGTCAATATGAAATACTCGATAAATATATTTTTCTTAATTTTTCTCTTAAATTCTTTAAAAGACCTAAGTGGTAATTACAATGTTCTACTCTTGGGTTTATAGCATTAAAAGACACGAGATGTATGGCAATGGCAGCACAAGGAAGGGGGAAGGATGGAGTGCACTTTCCACATTTGACCAGAGGGAAGCTAGTGCTAATTTGAAGTGGACTGAGACAAGCTCAAATGTATTTTTGCAGTCCCTAGAACAAACCTAAGAAAATCATCCACAGTATATGGTTTTTTACAAGAGAAATTAAAAGGGGACACTAAAAACATTTACTTAGCATAAAGGAAAACAGTAAAGGAGAATCAGAAGAACAAGACAACAACAATAAAAAAAAACAAACTCAGGAGACATGGAGAAAACAGCACAAGGGAAAATGTCAATATCATGTAATAGAAATTTTAATTTAATTAGTTAAGGTCAAATAATTTAATTTATAATTAAATGTGAATAGTCTATGTGCTTAAATCAAAAGACAGAGATTATCAGACTGAACAAATAAGCAAGATATGAATGCACACTAGCTACAAGAGACAAATCTCAGATTCAAAGATGCAAGCCAGTGGGTTGAAAGTAAAAGGATGGGACAAAGATACACTATGAAAACAACCACAATAGGAGAGCCAGGAGTGACTACTTTGATATCAAATGAAACAAATGTTAAGACAAGAAATATTCCTAGAGGCAAAGAGGGACATTTCATAATGATAGAAGGGCCAATCTATTGGGAAAATATAAAAATTATAAATGTACACACCGCTCATAATAGAGCCTTAAAATACATGAAGCAAAAACTAAACTCCTTAAAAGGAGAAAGAGACAACTAGGCAACAGCATCAGAAGAGGTGTTGATACCCCACTCCTGATGGCTGGGAGAACAACTAGATTTTAAAAATCAACAAAGATGCTAAAGACTGGAGGACACTTCAGATCATATAACCTAGTGGACCCAGTGACTTTGGGTCGCACTTTCTTTCCAAGCACACATGGAACATGTTCCAGAACACACCATGTGTCAGGCCATAAAATGATCCTCAATAAATGTGAAAAGCCTAAATTCACAGGAAGCATGATCTCTGACCACAACGGAATTCAATTAGATATTAACAATAGAAAGACTGATGAAAACCCAAAATATTTCAAAATTGCACAACATGCTTCTGAGTAACTCAAGGGTCATGGAAGAAATCACAAGAGAATAGAGAATATTTTGAAGTGGGTGAAAATCCCTGCAATGTACAAAAATGCATGGCGTGCAGTCAACACCACGCCTAGCGCAGAGTTTGTAACTTCAAATGCCTACATTAGAAAAAAGAATGTTCTTAAATAATCAAAGCTTCCACCTAAAGAAGCTAGAAAACAAAGAACAAACTAAGCCCAAAGCAAGCAGAAGAAAGCAAATAAGAAATATGAGACCGTACATCCATGAGATAGGAAACAGAAAAGCAAGAGAGAAAATCAATGAAACCAAAGCTGGTTTTTTAAAAAGGTGAAAAAAAGGGGCGCCTGGGTGGCTCAGTGGGTTAAAGCCTCTGCCTTCGGCTCAGGTCATGATCCCAGGGTCCTGGGATCAAGCCCACATCGGGCTCTCTGCTCAGCAGGGAGCCTGCTTCCCTTCCTCTCTCTCTGCCTGCCTCTCTGCCTACTTGTGATCTCTGTCTGTCAAATAAATAATAAAAATAAAATCTTTAAAAAAAAAGGTGAAAAAAAATTGACAGGCTTTTAGCTAGTTAGGAAAAAAAAATAGAGACACGCAAATTACTGAAATCATCATGGAAAAGGCGGGATGATCACCAACCCCCTGAAATGAAAAAGATTATAAAGGAACACCACGAATGACACCAACAAAACACACAACGAAGATAAACAGACATGTTCCTAGAAACACACAAGTTACCAAGCTGACCCAAGATAAAATATGAAGTCTAAATGGAGCTGCAAAGAAGAAACAGAATTAAGAATTTAAAATCTTCCCACAAGAAAGGTCCAGACCCATTTGGCTTCACTTGTGAATTCTACCGTTTAAAGAAAAAAGAAAACCAATCTTGCACAAACTTTCTCAGGAAATGGAAGGGGTAATACTTTCCAATTCATTTATTCCTTGTTAAATTGAAACAAAAATCCTTAATAAAATATCAGCAAATAGAATCCGTCAACATGGAAAAATGATTTCACACCATAACCCAATGGGATCTATCCCAGGAAAGCAAGGTTGGTTTAATATCCATATATTAATTAACGCATGTACCATAATAGACAAATGAGGGGAAATCACATTATTATGTTGCAGAAAAAGCATTTGAAAAAATTCAGTACCCACTGATGATAAAATTTCTTGACAAACTATAAGAAGAAAGACACTTCTCAGACCAGCTGAGGACAATGCAAATATCTACAGCTCCAGCTACCATTGTGCGTGTTAGTGAAAGACAAACAATGCTTCCCCCGAGATCAGAAAGAACCAACCAGGGGTGCCTGGGTGGCTCAGTGGGTTAAAGCCTCTGCCTTAGGCTCAGGTCATGATCCCAGGGTCCTGGGATCGAGCCCCGCATTGGGCTCTCTGCTCCGTGGAGAGCCTGCTTCCTCCTCTCTCTCTCTGCCTGCCTCTCTGCCTACTTGTGATCTCTCTCTGTCAAATAAATAAATAAAATGTTCAAAAAAAAAAAAAAAAAAAGAAAGAAAGAAAGAACCAAGCATGTCTTCTCTTACCGCTTTTATTCACAGATTCTCACCAGGGCAATAAGGCAAAGCAAATCGCCAAAAGCATCCAGATTCAAAGACACCCGACTACCTTTGTTCACAAATGAAATGATTCTTTATGGAGAAAATCCCTAGAGACCCATAAAGACATTATAGAACCAATAAACAAATTTAGCAAGACCACATGATACAAGATCAATACAAGATCAATAGATGTATTGATCTATTGATCAACTCTATTTGTATATGTTAGCAACAAAAATCCAAAAATGAAATTAGCAATTCCATTCACAATAGCATCAGATAGAGTAAAATGCTTGGGAATAATTTTAACAAAAGAGGTCATGACCTACCCTGAAGTCTACAAATGTCACTGTGGGAAATTAAAGATGATATAACTAAATGCAGAAACATTCCATGTTCGTGGATTGGAAGACTCAATATTGGCAAGATGGCAGTTCTCCACAAATCGATCTATAGGTTGAATGTAATCCTCACCAAAATCCCATTGGGCTTTTTAGTAGAAATTGGCAAGCTGATCCTAAATTTTATATGGAAATGCAAAAGTACTAGAATTGCCCAAACAATGTTTAAATAGAAGAACAGGGGCACCTGGATGGCTCAGTCGGTTAAGCGTCTGACTCTTGATTTTGGCTCAGGTCATGATCCCAGAATTGTGAGATCAAGCCCCGCCCACATCAGGCTCCACACTCAGTGTGGAGTCTGCTTAAGATTTTCTCTCCCTCTTCCTCTGTCAACCCCCCGATAAACAAATAGATAAATAAAATCTTTTTTTAAAAAATATTTTAAAAGAACAAAGTTGGAAGACTTACACTACCCAATCTCAAATTTACAGCCAAGATTCAGTAATCAAAACAGGGAGGCATCTGTGGGGGGACAGATGTATAGACCAATAGAACAGAATGAAGAGTCCAGGAACAAAACCTTACAGGTTAGCATAATGGATGGTTGACAAAGGTGCCAAGACAGTTCAATGGGGGTGAAGGAAAGCCTTAGATCCAGAATATACAAACAACTCAAAACTTAAGAGGGGAGAGAAGCCACAGGAAAATGGGCAAAAGAAGTGAACAGACATTCCACCAAGGAAGACAGACAAATAAATGGTCAAGCATATGAAAATATGTTCAACACCGTTAGTCACAGAGAACATTCAAAACACAGGGACAGACTACTGCACCTCTACTCAGGCGGCCACAACAAAGGACAGGTGGAAAGGACAAAGAGCCCAAACCACTGTGGGAAAGTCCAGTGGCACCACCACTCTGGAGACAAGATGATGGTTTCTGAGAAAGTTCACGTGAGCCCCACCCAAACCTCAACAACATGGAATCTCACTCTCCTCATCGGTGAAATCAACTCAATAATAGCAGTGCCCACTTGATGGGAGAGTGTGTCCACTCTTCCCAAGAATCCATCCGAGAGACCCAGAACCACCCAGCCTGGGCTGGGTGACCAGCGGTCGAGGGACGGTTGCACAGATCTGTAAGTGTGCTGGAAGTTACGAAGTGGCTTCCAACAGGTGGATTTTATGATGCATGAACTATACCTCAATAAGTCTGTTTTTAAGACAGAAAGAAACATGTTTCAGTGGGGTTTTCATTTTTCATCCTTCATGAATGCACCTACCAGGTCTTGAGCACCTCTGCTGTGCTTCTTGGGCCAGCTGCTGGAACCAGGGGAAACAGCAGGTGACTGAGAGGTGAGCGTTTCTCACCTCACCCTCATCACCCTCACCAGCCCCACAACGTCCCTGTGAGGTGGGTGTTGCTCTCGTCATTCCCATTGTGTGGATGGAGAGATTGAAGCTCAGAGAGGCTGTACCCATTATGTAAAGTAAGGGGGTAAGGGTCAGGGTCAAGCCCAGACCACACTCCCACCTCCTTCACCTCTGACCTCAAGGAGATTACCATCCTCCCTCTTCTCCCCTTGTTTGGGCCCAGCTTGTCACAGAGCCAGACTAAAAGCCTCTGCCCTTGGGAGGTCCCCACTTTCCCACTGAGTGACAGACCCCACACCCCCCACCCTGCTCCTTGTGCCTTTGCTCACACGCTCCCTCACCGGGCATGCAGAGCCAGATTTCCACTCTCACAGCCTCCTGCCCTGAGCTTCCTCCTTCCCTACAGCACAGCTCCCACTCAGAGGAGCACACCTTCATGCCTTGGCCTGATTCTTGGGGTATCTGTCCTCCCTGCCCCACCAGACCTTGAGGCCTGGTCTATGGAGTGGGGTCTACAATGGGGTGACTCATGTCCCCCCCAAAAGTCATGTCCAAGTCCTAACTCCCAGAACCTGTGAATATGACTTACTGGGAAAGAGGGTCTTTGCAGAGGGACTTAGTCAAAGATCTCCAGATGAAGTCTTCCAAGATTTAGGATGGGCGTGAAATCCAATGACTGATCTCCTTATAAGAGACAGAGGAGAAGACCATGTGAAGAGATAGGCAGAGATCAGGTGACACTTCTACAAGTCAGGGAACACCAAGGATTCCCAGAAACCTCCAGAAGCTAGGAGAGACACCTGTACAGATTTCCCCTTCACAGCCAATACTGCCAACACCTTGATTTTGGACTTCTGACCTCCAAAACCGACAGCATAACTTTCTGTTGTTTCAAGCCACCCAGTTTGTGGTCATTTGTTATGGCAACCACAGAAAACTCATGTGGTGTGGAAGGGGGGTGGTGAAGCCTGGGTGGCTCAGTTCGTTGGGCATCCAACTCTTGATTTCAGTTCAGGTCACAATCTCAGGGTTGTGAGATCGAGTCCCACATTGGTCTCTGCCCTGACCGTGGAGCCTGCTTCAGATATTTTCTCTCCTTCTCCCTCTGCCCCTCCCCCTGCTTGCTCGCTCTCTCTCTCAAAACAAACAAAAACAGGAACACCTGGGTGGCTCAGTCGGTTAAGCTGCTGCCTTTGGCTTAGGTCATGATCCCAGGGTCCTGGGATTAAGTCCCACATCGGGCTCCTTGCTCAGCAGGGAGCCTGCTTCTCTCTCTGCCTCTGTCTGCCACTCTGCTTGCTTGTGCACTCTCTCTCTCTCTCTTTCTGACAAATAAATAAATAAATAAATAAACAAACAAACAAACAAACCAATAAATACAAAAATAAAATTCACACAGGGTTCATGCCAAAGGCACCATACCACCAGTCCCAGCACAGGGCTGGCCCCATCTGGATGAACCAGAATCGTGTCTGAGTCAAAACCTCCTTGTGTCTCTGATTTGTCACCTGGAGCCCCTCCCTGACATGCCATCTGAGGATCAGTTTTATCTTTTCTAGAAACCCTGAGGTCTCATCAGTGATCCACAGGACGATCTGCCCTTCTTCACAGCAAGCATCTCGCCATGTTTAAAGCAAGAGGCTCTAGTCATTCCTATAAAACCAGAACAGGAGAGAAACCACTTAGAACGAATCCGCTGAGATAAAAAAACAAATGTCCTGGTACATATCAGGGACAAGTGGGAAAGGACACACACTGAGCAAAAACAGAGATGCAGGAGGGCTTTCAGAACTGAACATTCTCCTCTGTGCTCTGGGGGCAGGTGATACAGGTGTGTGCAGGCTGAGAAAGCACAGAGTTGTGTCCTCACCATCTGCACCCCTCCGAGTGTGTATGTGTTAGGGCCACAGAAATTTTACAGGTGGGGCCAAGAATTACGAACATCAACTTATTTCACCCTAATGAGATGAAACTTGAGATATAATCAGAACAAAGTGCTGACATTTAGGACTAGCCAACTATAAGTCAAGGCTTACAGGGGTGAGTTTCCTGGGTGATTTTTCCAACAAGTCCTATGAGAGCACAATACAACATCCCTCGTGTTATGTTCCCTTGACAGCCCCACTGTGATGCCAAATTTATGTGTTCCCTTGACTTGGCCCAGATAACTGGTTAAACATTCTTTGCAAGTGGGTCTGTGAGGGGGTTTCCACCTGGATTGGCAGACTGAGGAAAGCAGATGCGTGGGCCTCATCGAATGCAAGGGAGACCCAGACAGAACAAACAGGCAGAGGAAGGGCCCATCCGTTCTCCATGCTTGGGCTGGGACACTGATACCCACAACCTGTCTCCCCATGCTCAGAACCACAGACCCAACTGAATGTACACCACCAGCTCTCAGGCCTGCCTCCGAACCACACCGCCAGCCTCCCTGGCTCTCCACACCATGTAAGCCAACATCTAGAATGAGATCTATTGTGAGGACATGGCTTGCGTGGTTATTGCCCCAGATGTATCTTCCTGTTGACTCAGCTTCTCTGGAGAACCTTGGCTGATCGAACCAGTACAGAGCGTCCTTTCTCAACCACATTTGGTCATTCTCTTGGGGAGCCCGCCTCGTGCTTACCTCACAGAGTCCCTGTTCCTCGCCGGCTCCTTGTCTGACACCACAGGCCTGGCTGTCCCACTGCCTGTGACCCCTGCAGCTCTCTGGCTCACCTGGAAAATGTCACCAAAATCTGCCGCATGTTGGGAGACACAGCTTCTCCTGCTGTCTGTCTACACTGTGTTTGCCTGATTCAGGAAGGGGCCCGCCATCTGGGGGACACTAGCCAACGCAAGTGTCAGACACAGACATAGGCCAGACCCCTGACAAGTGACAGGAGTCTCCACGTCAGACAGGACGGTGGTGGTTACGGGCCACTGTGTGCGGTCAGTCGTACTAGACCCCAGGGCAGCCCTCACAAAACCCCAGCTGGGGGGCTCCAAACAATTCATTTTCTTTCACTTCTGGAAGCCAAAAGTCCAAAATTAAGGGGCTGGTGGGGTGGGTCCCTTCGGAAGGCTCCAGGGGAGACTCCTGGTCTTTTCCCACTTGTAGTGATGCCAGCCTCCTCGCTCATCCCCGACTGCAGGACAGCTTCTTCCCATCTGTCTCTGACCTCTGCTTGTGACCTCACATCTCCCTCTTTTGAGCAAGCTTGTGATTCCACTAGCCCCACCTGGATAATCCAGGACAGCCTCTCCATCTCAAGGTCCCTAACTCTTTCACTTCTGCAAAGCTTCTTGCCATAGGAGGCAACACAGTCACACATTCAGGGGACCCGGGTGAGGAAATCTTTGGGGGGTCGTTATTCTGCTCTTCACACAGCCACCTTCACTCCCCTGCCTGGCCACCCCTTGTTCCTTGCTCTCCCCTAACTGCCTAGAGCCCACTGATGACCGTCAGGATGCTCTTCCTCCCTCCTCCAGCCCCCTACCCACCCACACCCCGCACCTCTCTGTCCTGGTCAGGGACAAGCTGTCCGCGTTGACAACGGAAAGATTCAAACTGCTGACCAATCTCCTATTTGCTGGGGGGATTTGAAGCATTGAATACCTCTCTCGACAATGAGTCTCACTCTCCCTGCCATGCCCTCTGTGGAAGGGAGACTTGCCTCTGTCCAGTCCCTTCTTAGCCACCACCCCTCAGTTAATCAGGGGACAGGCAGGGGACAGCCACATGGACAGGTGAGCCAGGGACATCAAAACCCACACAAATCTGCCTTGGCTTCTGCTGTCCAAGTGATGCATGGGCAAATGGCATATGACTTGGTTTCTCCAGATGAACATTTTCCTCCAGGGGCTATCCAAAAGGGCCCCAAGCTCAAAACATGGATTCAAGAG
Source organism: Enhydra lutris kenyoni (assembly GCF_002288905.1). Classification (NCBI taxonomy): domain Eukaryota; kingdom Metazoa; phylum Chordata; class Mammalia; order Carnivora; family Mustelidae; genus Enhydra; species Enhydra lutris. Next base: position 65,701,298 of record NW_019154105.1, on the reverse strand, counting down.
TAAAAGTGTCCCATGGGGGCCTTGAATCTGAGACATGCACATACTCCAGCATTGACAAGAGTCCCACGTCCTGGTGCTTGAGCATTGTTGTCAAAGCAATAAAGACCAAGGAGCTCTAGACAGTCAGGGGAGAGCAAGGAGCAGGAGTGCCAAGAGCTGGAGAGGGCTTGGCAAGCCTGGAATCATGTAGGTCTGGGTCCCTAACCACTCAGCAGCATCAAAACCAAGGACTGTTACTCCCAACGCCTGCCCAGTGGGCTCTCCTGGGACTGAGTGAGACACGAGGGGCTTCATGAGGAGTCCAGCTAAAGTATAAAGCCATCATGGACCATGTGTCCATCAGGGGATGGATGGATAAACAAAATGTGGGAAATCCACCCAATGGAATACTATTCAGCCTTGGAAAGGAGGGACACCTGGGTGGCTCAGTCAGTTGGGCGTCTGACTCTTGATTTCAGCTCAGGTCATGATCTCACAGTCCTGGGGTCAAGCCCCACATTGGGCTCCCTGATCAGCAGGGAGTCTGCTTCTCTCTCTGCTCCTCCCCCTACTCACTCTCTCTGTCTGTCTCTCTCTCTCAAATATATAAATCTTTAAAGAAAAGGAGAGAAATTCTGACACACAGCACAACATGGCCAGACCTGGAGAGGACACAGTGCTCAATGAAATAATCCAGGTGCAAAAGGAAAAATCCAGTGAGTCTGGGGACACGAGGCATCTGGGGTTGTCAGACTCAGAAATAGAAGGTAGAGTGGTGGGCGCCATGATGCAAATGTACGCAGTGCTATTGAACCATAAACTCAAAGAAACCCTTACAATGGTAATTTTTACGTGATATGTTCTTTGCCAATTTTTTTTTTACACGTTATGGATTACCACCATCATTTCCCCTATCTTTGTCTTTCCCCCATCTTCCTCATCTTGGTCTTCATCCCCACGAGTAGGTCAGGCTGGGACAGCTACCGATTTCCACCCACAACCTGCTGACTCTCGAGCCCGATGAGAACGGAGGGAGGACCGCAGGGCTGTTGGGCAAGTCATTTGGAGAAACCACATAGCGGCCCAGGTAGGTAAGTGTGCTAAGAGGTGACTGACCAGATGATTGAAGTGTGTTTGTACTAAAAATATTTTTAAAGCGCTTCTCTTGATTTATACCCGAAAGAAAATACCGCAAAGGGGAATGAGTTTTCAACTCAAGTAGCACTTACGCCTGATCTAACTAAATTAGCTCTTTTGAAATGGTGGTTTTGCTCTGACGCCTGTAATGAAAATAACAATAATGTGCATTTAGAGGCTGTTTTATCCTCTAGAAGCCCAGGGCTTCCGTGGTGAACAATTCGCTTCGTCTGTGCAGACCAGCAGGGTGACGGGCGAGGGAAGGGGGGGGGCGGTGCTGGGGGGGAGGGACATAAGATTCCTAGCAGCTGATCATGTTTGGTAAAATCAGCAAATGTCAAATATGCAAGGAAGTGGATTTCTCGGTGCTCTGAGGAGCCTAGAGACAAATGGGCCAGAAGTCAGGTCTTTCCCTCTGTCCAGAATGGAGAATTCTGTCCAGAATTATGTCCCCCAAAAATCATACACAGAAGCCCTACTCACGTACTCTGGTGGTACGTGGAGGCGGGGCCTTTGGGAGGTGACTGGGTCATGAGGTCACGAGAGTGAGGCCTCCCCGGGATGGGATCTGTGCCCTTGGAAGAGAGGGAGAGACGCCAGAGCCCTCTTTCTCTACCTGGATGGCTCCTGGGCTCTGTCCTGCCGCTCCCTCAGCACCCCTGACATCCTGCCTCAGTCTTTAAGGGATTCCTGAGCCCACACTCCCCGGCCTCTCTGCCCCAGGTAACCCATTCCTACCCACCTGTTCGACTATAGCTCATCCACGATCACCTCCTCCAAGAAGCCCGTCCTAACCACCTGCATCCTCAGGAAAGTGACGACTCCACCCTCCCACAGCACCCACCCCCACACTCCGTGTTGTCACTGTCTCTGTGCACATCAGCTCCCTCCACCAGAGGGGAAGCTGTTGGGGCACAGCCTGCTGCATTTGGGCCTCCAGCACAGAACAGACTCAGGGAGGGGCTCGCCACTCGCCCCCAGCAGCCCCACCCCATCACAGGCTCTGGGAACACATGGCAACAGACCGTCCCCTGAGCCTGAAATTCATAATCTCACTAGCTCACAGCCCAGCCTCCAATTCAAGAATCCTGCTATCCCCACTTTGGAAAACAGGCCCCATCCCAACACAGGTATCAGAGGCCAGTCCTACACCCACAGCCAGGGCCATTTCCGGAGTGAGTCCCGTGCACCACCCACGGGCCAGCTCTTGCCCTGAGGCCCCTCCCTCAGCCTCGTGTAACGAGCATCCTCACCCACTTCACAGGGGAATCACCTGAGGCTCCTGGAGGGACCTGCCCAGGGCCCCAGGGCTAGCAAGGGGCAGGGCAGGGCTGGGACGGGATCCCGCGTCTGTCTGAGTCTAAAGCCAGAGCTTCTCACTAGAGTCTGGACCACCACGAAGGCAGCTGGGTCAGAGGGGTGGGCCCACGGCCAGAGCGAGCCAGGCATCGTCCATCGATCTGAAGCTCAGGTCCCGGGACCAGAGCCTTCCCTGTAGCGGCTCTTACTCACTCACGCAGCAGTAAGCTTTTCTTTCCTCCCGTACTTGACAGTGTGCTCCCTAGTGGGACTGTTCTGACTGCTGGCAACAGCACCCCAGGCTAAGAGCCGAACGCAGGAACGTGGTGCAGAGACGTGGACTGGCAGAAGGCATTAGGCAGCTCGAAATAACTCAGGGCGGGGTTTGCGTGCGGTTGCAGGGGAAGAGCACGGCCAGCCCGAGGCCGGAGCGCTGGACTGGGGCACAGCTCCGAAGGCCCCAGATCTCATTCTACAGGCAAGAGTGGCTCCCTGTGGAGTCCTGAGATAGAGGGGCCCCTGGTCCCATCAGCCTTTAGAAAGTGCACGCTGGAGGCTGCCCAGCAGGTAGACTGGTGGGACCTTCTGTGCCTTTACTGTTTGAACTACAAGCTGGTGCCTCTTCTCTCCAGAAGTCACCACGTCACCCCACCGCAACCCCAAGAGGCCAAATCTGGACTCCCTGCCTCCCCTTGGCCTTGTGGTGCTTCCTACCCTCAGGCAGCCTCTGTCCCGCCCTCCTCATTCAGTTGGGTGAGACACAATACCCAGGTAAAGACAAGCCAGACCAGGACATGAAAGGACATTCGCTTTCATTATGGAAAGCCACGCAGGCCACACAAAGCCAAGGAGCTCAAAGGAGCGATTCTAAGACTCCCCACATGAATAAGATATGAAAAATCCTTTAACTTTGCATTTTAAAAGTGCTTTAATCCAAGGGCTTTAGGCCCTTTGCAAATCATGAATTTGATTCAGGAAGCATTCCCAAACACCTCTTCTTTATGCCAGGCATGGGGTAGTTCCAGAACCCCAGGCGTTCTGGAAGGAGCCATGGGGCCCCTGGGTGCCTTGCTTGGAGGGGAACAATGAGGGCTCAGGGAAAGGGCTCTTCTTACACAGGCTCGGGCTAGGTTGAAGGACACATACGGGAAGGTGTTTCTCTCCAGAGCCGAAGCAAGAAGGGTCATGACTCCAAGGGAACACCCAAGGTTGTAGCTGAGGGAGGGGCCCCAAGACAGGAGCCGTGACCTGGGGGTGGGAGGCAAGCAAGGCCAACTCCAGAACCAGGGCCAGGCAGGCAGCGAGGAAGGGGAACCAGCCTAGGCTCTCTGGGTCCACTCTCCAAGCTCTGGCTGGTGCCTTCCACTGGCTGAACCCGACAGCAAGTCCGAGGCCTGCCTGGGTGAGGACATCCCCAGACGGCGGCCTGTGCGGCCAACACGGGGCCAGGAAGAGTAGTGCGGGAGTCTGGGGGCGGCAACCAGGCTGGCCTGTCCCCTTCCTTGGGCACTCAGAAGTATAAGGACCGTAGGTGGTCATCATGACATCACTCAGGACACGGATGTCATTCCAACTGTCTCTTTACAACAGCACCAGCTGCCGAAGGGTGAACTGTGTCCCCCAAGTTCCTATGTTGAAGCCCTAACCCCCAAAACCTAAGAATGCGGCTGTCGTTGGAGGTAGAGTCTCTGAAGAGGTGATTAATTTACCATGAGGTCACCTGGGTGCCCTGAGCAGGTGCCCTTGGAAGAGATGAGGACACAGACATGCCCAGGGGATGACCACGCGAGGACCCACGGAAGGAAGATGGCCATCCTCACACCAAGGAGAGAGGCCTCAGGAAAACCTACCTGCCCTCACCTTGATCTCGGGTTTCCAGCCTCCATGACAGGAAAGAATAAAGGCCAGCGGTGTGAGCCCCCGCCCAGGCTGCTTTGTTAACGGGGGTCCCAGCAAACAAAGGCAGGAACTCACCAAAAGGAGCACAGCCATGGGGTGGTGATCTGGGATTGCAGCCACCTCTCCCTGCCCCTGGAACCCGCCAGCCTCCCCCTGCCCTGCTGGGGGGCTGAGGGATGTCTAGACTAAGCCAGCGATGTCCCCATCCCCACATGTCACCAGACGGTTATAAATGGCACTCAGGCGCCCACCACTGCCACAGCCTATGTTTGGGGCCTGACCCCGGGCTCTCATTCCCACAATGCTCTAAGAGGCGCTTATTAGGAATGGTGTCTAATCTTGCTCACCACGTAGGTAATGCTAAGCAGACGCCCCTTGTTTTGGGAGGAGGGGGAGTGGGGACACAGCAGCTTCTAATCCCCTAGATCAGAATTCTGGGTGATTAGAGGACACTGACCCAGAAATCACCTCTGAGGGTTCCTCTCGAAACCCACCACGGCCCTTTCCTGGGAAACAAAAGTCTCTTTAGAGCTTCACTACCCAAAACAAGGGGCAGAATGACACAAGGGATCCGGGTTGGGGGCACAGGTCCCCTGTCCACTATGACCCAAGTCAAAAGTACCTCAGTCCAACACTTGAATGCAAGGTGCTTTTCCCCCCTTTCCTATTCCACGGTGTTTGTTTGTTTCTGGGATCTGCCCTAACACAGTGCCACCCGCTGAGGGCCTCCAACACAGGACCTTAGCGTCCCACAGCCCTGGTGGCAGGAGGTCCTGGATCAAGGCGCCACCAGGGCCTCAGGAGAACCTGCTTCAGACCTCCCCCCGAAGGGCTGGGTTTGATGGTGGCTCTGACCTTTCTCCTCGGCCTGGGGACCTCTGCCTTCATCTGAACTGGCCACACTCCCTGGGCGTGTCTGTCTCTGGCCCCAAACCACCACTTTTCGTAAGGATGTCAGTCAGGCAGGAGCCAGGCCCACCCTCACGGCCTCGCTTTAACCTGCACATCTGGAAAGACCCATCTCCAAATAAGGTCACCTTCTGAGATCTTGGGGGCTAGGATCACAGCACGTGAGTTAGCCAGGGACACATCTGAATCCACGACACAACATACTACACACACACACACACACACACACACACACACACAAGCGTATGTGAAACAGAAACATCCAGCTTCACGGCAATTGGAACCCACGGGACCTCCTCCAACATCAAGAACCAGAACATGGCGGGCCCACGGGGGACCTTGCCCTTCCTGATGATAAGCCCCAGACGTCACCAGGATCCTGACGCTCACGTCCCAGTGGTCTCGATGCGCTGGGTAGCAGGTTCCCATGGCCCGTCCAAGCCCGGAGCCCATCTTGGCCTGTTAGCTGAACATCACGTAACCCGACTCTTACCCTGGGGTCCGCCTTCGTTCTCTCCGCCACGTTCCTAAGACTCAGCTGTTGTCAAGCACAGTTTCCCATCACAACAGATTGCCAGAGGGTCCTCCAGGTAGACACAGCCTGGTCGCCTCGGGCTGTCCCCACGGGGGCCGCCACGCACAGGCTGTGCCTCCCTGCCCACGGGGAACAGCAACATTGCGGTGGACAGGCAGAGCAGCAGAGACACGATCTCGGACTTTCCCGGAGATGGGCCCACTGTTTTCCCAAGGCTGGCCCTGACTCGGAGCACATCTCAGGGAGAACAGAAAAGAACATCCAGAAGAAGCTGGACTTCTGTTTCTGAGAACGTACCCTGGAGGGCCTGGCCATTTCTGGATGCCCACCCTGTGCCGGGCATTTGCCAAGTTCACTGAGCATCATCTCCCCGCACCGACAAGTGCCGTCCAGGTGCCCCCTTCCCGGGAGAGATGCTTCACCAGTGACAGGTGACAGGGTCAAGCGACCTGTCCGAGGTCACACACAGATCTGAGACTGGGACCCTGGCCTGTTCACCTCTAAGCCCCGTGTGTTTACATGGGAAGAAAGTGCGCGCCGGGGAACAGGAGAAGTTGTCAAATCTAACAGCCTCGTTCCAGGGCCGAACCGAGCCAACAGTCGCACCAGACAGCATGGGACAGGTGGGCTCCAGACAATTATTCCTTGCTGGCCGGGATCCCCCCGCCCCCTGCCCCCAGCTAGCAGCTCCCGGACGTCAGGGAATCCGTGTTCTGACTCCAACAAGCTGCCTCGGGCAATTTAAATGTGTTTTGTGTTTCATGACTAATAGATGAGGCCCCGAAGAGAGCCGGGCGGGCAGCAGCGTGAGCGCGTGAGCAAAGCAGCAGTGATGGACGTTACTTCTGGTCTACTTAGCAAGCGGACCGCGCCCCTCTCTGCCGGAGACCCCAGCTGCTCTCATCAGAGAAATCTCCGAGACCTCATTCCTGGGAAGAAGGCGGGCTTTGTTCGCTGCCTTCCTCATCTTTGTCACACAGTCATTTCCAATCAGCGCAACGACAGTGAGTTTGAAATAGAATCCTCCAAAGACGCATCTTGGGCTCAAGCCTCTAGCGCCCCAAGCCTGTCCTGTCCCTGCGGGCCTCCCCTTCTCAATACCGAGGATCTGGAGGCTTTCGACCCCGAATGAGTGGCCCATGGCCGCACTCTTGGGGCTACAAAGCCTATATGTAGTGAGGGGACATGGGGGGTCACCCAGGAGAGAGGGAGCTGGGCTAGGTTCTGTTCTACCTGATGAGAAAACAGGGTGCCATGCCAAGCCACCCCAGGCCCCAAGTGAGCAGCAGGGCCAGAGCTGGGGGGCCCTGCCTTGCCCTACACCTTGGTTCCTCCCAGCGTTCCAGGCCCAGGACCGGGGACATCCCAGTTTCTGGTCTACGTGGGGGAGCAGTGTGACAGAGAGGAAATTCAGTGGAACAATGAGGTTAGTAACGATAATAACCGGTCATGATGGCCTGACTTGTGTCCTCTCAAAAACTACAGGCTGAAGTCCCAACCCCCGAGACCTCAGAACATGACCTGATTTGTAAACAGCCATTGTAGGAGTAATTAATTAAGCAGAGGTCGTACTGGAGCAGGGGGCCATCATCCAATACAACGGGCATCCTTATAAAAAGGGGACATTTGGACAGAGACAGGCACACAGGGAGAAGGCCATGTAAAGATGAAGGCAGAGATGGGGAGCACCAAGGATGCCAGCAAACCCCCCAAAACCAGGAGAGGCCCAGAACAGGCTGTCCTTCGCAGCCTCTGGAGGACCCAGCTCTGCCCACACCCCGATTCTGAGCATCTGGGCCCAGAATCGCAAGAGAATCCGTGCCCAGCGCGTGAGCCCCTGTTTGTGCATGTCGTCCCAGCAGCCCCGGGAAACTGAGGCACGGCTCCTCGCTCAGCAGTGATGTGCATGTGGGAGCTTCATGCTGGGGTCCAAACGTCAGCCCCCTTAAGTGCCAAGACTCGTGGGGACGATAACCGCCAACTCGGGGGCAGCAGTTATGTCGGGGGCGGGGGGAGGGGCATGGGCACCAGCAACAGCCCATCTCCTGTTTTGGAAAGAAAACTAAAACCGTAAATAGTGACAAGGCGGCGGTGGGGAGGGTAGGGGGTGGGTGGCAGGGTCCATCGAGATTTTATAGTCATTTTCTGAGTTTTTCTGCATGTTTTCAGTATTTTCTTCTTAATTGGTTCTGATACATGGAATAGACATTTAAAAATCCAAGGGTTTGGACTAAACTCAGAGAAAATCTCCACGCATCTCCTGGTACTCGTTTCTGCCACTCTGTCACCAAGGATCACTCCAACCCTCTGTCCAGGATGTCCAGCCGCCAGGCCTCCCTGCGCTGCCCCTCACCCCACTCACACAACCCTGCCTCCCACCCTCATCCTCCGCGGGGGGCGTCTGAGTCCTAGTCTCTCTCAGAGCCCCGTGCAGTGCATAATGCCATCCAGGGTCCCAGGACATGTGTAACATCACCTTGGCAGGGTTTGGTGACTTACATGGCCCAATTCACCGGACAGCCAGGCACGATCCGTGACCAGTGGCGACTGTGTCAATGGATACACATGTCTGTTCTACCTCATCGAGGCCATCAAGGGGCAAGATCAAGGTTGAGGCCCTGCCCCAGCCCCACCTCTCCCAACAGGGGATGGGGTGCCGAATGCTTGGGCCCCCTTTCCCTGTGTTGTCTATTTATCCTCAACCCCACCTCCTTCCTCCAGCTGATAAAGTGGCCCCCTATCCGCTGCCTGTCTCTGCCCCTGGAACACCTCTGATCCTCTGGCCCCACTCCCCTTCCCTCCCACCATCTGCCTGGCTATGCCACCAAGACTCAGCACAGGCGCCACTTCCTCCAGGAAGCTCACCCGTGGGACTCCAGGCCCCTCCCCTCTAGGACAACGCCTACACACTGCCTATGCTGTGGGGGACGAGCATGGGGTGAACTGGTGTCTGTCTCCCCCAGTAGCCTGTGAGCTCCCTAAGGACCATGGCCATGTCTGAGTCACCACACACCTGGCTCAGTGCAAAGCAGACCAGCAGAGAATGATGAATGAGCGAAGTGACCTGTCACCCCTGCTTCAGCTCAGCAGGGGTCCTGGCTATCTGCATCAAAGGTACGGCCTTGTGTTAACAGCAGGAGAAACGTGGGGTGTCTGGGGGGCTCAGCTGGTTAAGCGACTGCCTTCAGCTCAGGTCAGGATCTCAGATGGAGTCCCAGGATCGAGTCCTGCATTGGGCTCCCTGCTCCGTGGGGAGTCTGCTTCTTCCTCTGAAGAAGCAGACTTTTTTCATGCTCTCTCTCTCTCAAACAAATAAAATCTTTAAAACAAAAAACAAAAAACAGCAGGGGCAACAGGCAGAGTGGGGAGGTTGCCAGCGATCAGCCTCGCATACTGGAAAACAAGTTGGCCTCCAGGATGCCCCTTCCAGAAGGAACCAGAGCTCCAGCCACCCTCAGCCTCCCCAGGGATGCCCAGGAGGAGGACATCTCCAGGGACACCCAGGGACCTGAGAGAGGCCAGAGCGCCACTCTGCCCAAGGCTGCCAAGCAGCCTATGACCCCAGGGGGCCTCGCCTGGACTCAGGACTGAGGGTCATTTTTCCAGATTCTCTGCTGGACATTTTTTAAAGTTTAGAAACGAACAATTTAATATAGAAGTAACACATGCTTGTTAAGAAAAAAAAAAAAGACCCCGACAGTGAGGAGCATAGAAAGAAATACTAGAGCAATAACGTAAACCCTTCCCCACCCACCCATCCCAGCACTACGAACTGGATGTGGATCCTTCCTGCTACCCCCCCACAGCACGCACACACATGTATTTTACTAGGGCTCAGTTTAAACACTCACATCCTGTTGTCTGGCCCCAGCGAAGTCCTGTGGACTTTGCCTAAAGACCAGGCTCTGGAACATGGACTCTGATACTCCACATTCGTAACAATGTGTCTAAATAAATACTCTACAACGTAAGACTCCAAGATAAAACGTAATCCTACGGCGTTAAACCTACTGCTCAAAAGAGAATCTTCTTTGGGTCGATGAAACAGAATCTCCTTTCATTCCTTCATTCCACAAATATTTACAGAGTACCTACAAGGGACCAGACACAGCTCTAAGCAGTAGGAATAAGCAGGGGACACAGCAATAATTCCTGCCCTCTTGAGCTTCCGTCCCAGGAGGCAGAGGGAGACGCTAAACACAGAAATGAGTAACACCCTAGATTATGTCAGACGCTCCATGGGAAAGACAAGGCAGGAAGGAGAGCAAGGTGTGCACCCAGAGCCATCGCCCACTGCTGGGGTCTCCCGCCCCTGCCTCCCTGCGGGCGTACCTGTGCCCGGGCCCCGCGCTTGTATACATGAAGAAGACATGGCATTGGAGCCTGGGCTCTGGCTTCTTAACCAGCCAGAGCTGTGAGTGAACAGCTCCCCAGGGCACAGATGGTGACCAGTGAGAAGCAGGAGGTGAGTGGTGAGCAGACACGTGCCCCCCCCATGACGTTACCTGCGGAGTCCCCCAAACGTGGCCCCACCCTATGCGCTTTCTGGAGAGTGGCAGTGCTGGGCACACACAGGTGCCAAGTAGCCTGCCGGGCATCACCACGGGTTGCCAAGAAAGGGGCAGCGCGGGGCTTCCTCTCCCCTCGCGCTCGCCACCCGGGGCTTGCAGCTCGCAAACACGCCATTCCCACCCCAGGCCCAGCCTCCTCCTCAGGCTCTGCTTCCCAAGGAGCAGAGCTCAGACCAGACGCGATCTTGAACCCCCCACAGGGCACCATCCACACTAAGAAAGGGCACTTGACAAACCCAAGGAGGTTAGCGGAGAAGCCGCATAGGTGTTTGGGGAAAGGGCATTCCAGGCAGGGGAATCTGGCAGGTTCTAAGAACAGCAAGGGGCCCGGCGGGGCCAGAATGGGTGAGCCAGGGAAGGGGAGTAGCAGACACCGCCAGAAAGGAAGGACGGGGTGGGGGGGGTGAAGTCTGGGTGACCTGGGAGCCACTGGAGGTCTCTGATGGGGGGTGACATGGCCTGAGTCTGGCCACTAAGCTGACTGCCGGCTGCAGGGAGCAGGAGTGAAGGCAAGGAGGCCAGACAGGAGGCTGTTTGTGACCCAGTCTGAGCAGCTGGCGGCTTGAGCCAGGGCGCATGCAACAGAGGAGAGGTCAGGAGAGGGATTCTGGACATATTTGGGTGGGAGACAAATAGGCTGTGCGGACATCTTGAAGAGGGGGTGGGGGGGAAGGTCGGATTCTAGAGTGACCCCAAGACACTCGGTCTGAGCAACTGGAGAGACGGAGTCGCCGTTGACAAGCTGGGGAGAGAGCAGAACGGCATGGGGAAGGACAGAATTGTGCGCTCGGTGAGTCCGAGTGTCCACCACACGCCCCAGGAGGAGGTCACAGAAACAGCCGGACACACATGACTGCGGCCAAGGGGGCCAACCCAGGACACAGAGGGACAAGGGGGCATCCGTGCTGCTCATGGAATGTACTTAACGCCTTGAGACCAGATGGGACCCCAAGGTCCCAAATATACGGCCTAATGAAGGGAGAGTCCAGGGACTGCTTCCTGGGCATGTGAGAGCCCACAAGCGGGAAGCACGGGAGAGACAAGAGACTAGGAAGGGTCAGTAAGGCAGGGGTGGTGGGGAGGGAATGCACAGTGGTGGCCCAGAAGCAAGACAACACTGTTTCAAAGGACAAAGTCAAAGCCAGCACGTTCGGGGAGCGAAGTGAGGGTTAAGATTAACTCACGCTTCGGTACTTAGTGGCATGGACACCACTCTGAGCCTGAGGGCCCCGCTTCCCCGGGGCCGTGGGGGTGCCGTCTGCTGAGACGGGGCTGGGGCAGTATTCAACGAACAGACACGTGCTGGGTGGATGGACAGCTGAGAGGGCGGGCGGGTGGATGGAAAGACAGACAGGAGAATAGATGGGTATTTCTTGGACAGATGGAAGCACGGGGGTCAGAATGGATGGGGATGTTTGGATGGACGGATGGTTGAAAGGTCGGGTACTAAGGTAAATGGCTGTTGGTGGACTGGAGGCCGGGCTGAGTAGATACTTCCCAGATACGGGAAGGTCCGGGAAAGGTCACTGGTCACCCTCGTGGCTCTCGGACGGCCCCGGAGGCAGCTTGGTCAGAACCCGCACTGGTGGACCACGAACCGTGTGCAGGCTGGGAGCGAGGCCCTCGTCATATTGCCGATCGTCACGACATCCCTGTGACTGGGATGACTGTGACCTCCATCCAAACCAAACGGGGCCACCATAGAGATGAACACCAGCTCCGTCAATAACTAAGCCATGAGCACAGGCATCAGCCGGGACCGGCTCAGGCAGCTGGGACACTGGGTCACCTGCTCAGCCTCCAATGTTCCTTGTCCCCATTTTAAAGATGAAGGGATTGAAACTCAGACGAGTTCCACGACACAGGGAAGTCAGCTTGCTTCTCACGCATCCCTCCCTGTCATCGGCCCTCAACTCTGACCTGAGAAATCCCTGCCCGTCTTGGGGGCTTGCCCTTGACCCTTCTCTGGGGACCAGGGTCCTGCTGCAAGTGACCCTCCACAGCCCTGAGACTCTGGCTTCCTGTTCGCCCCTGTGCTTCTGTGGGGGAGAGGCCTATCCAAACTACCCCTGGTCCTGCTCTCAGCTCACATTCACCCCACGCCTGTCCTGCTGCAGGCGAGGGGGAGGGGGAGTGGGAGGTCCTTTGTGGCACCCCCAGGCCTGCACTCAGGGAGCAGCTGGGAAGGGAACTGAGCACAGACATCTCCTCTGCGACACCAGATCCTACTTTTTCTGGGTTCCGAAGATCAAAAATTCCTCACAAAGTAAATAGCCTTGAAACCACAATCCAGGTCAAGAATCAGGACATTACCAAGGACTCTGGGAGCCCCCACCACCCCGCAAGCCAGGGCCCCTCCCCAGTCCAACCCCTCCCAAAGTTAACACACTATCCTGATTTCCATGTGAAACACTTCCCCTTCTTTACAGAGTTTCCACGGAGCCTGCGTCCTTAAACCCTTTCCTTCAACAGCATTACTGACAGGCAACAAATCGCCCTTATTCAAGGTGTAAAATCTGATAAGTTCTGACACCGTATACATATGTGTCTCCCCCTCTTCCCTATCCCCTCTTCTCTCTGGAAGCCACTGATTGGCTTACCACGGAAGGTTCCCACCAGGCCACTGTCCCTCCACAGGCCCCCACATAGCTCACCTGCACCACAGACCTACACCCTCTCTGGACAGCACCCCCTCACTGCTGACCACTGGGCCCTGATCGCACACAGGAGGGGGGCCACCTGCCTAAGGACTGCAGACTGGCTCCCATCTGGGAAACCTGACAAGCTTCCCCACTGTCCAACGGGCTGAACCACACCTCCTCCACGAAAGTCCGAACCCGCCTGGGGAGGCCCCCTCCACATTCCTTCCTGCTTGTCTTTTGTCTCTCGGCCCAGGGTGCCATGTAGACCCCTTACACGTTACAGCCACACACCAGAGCTTATGGGTCCTTCCCACCACCCTTCCCATCTTACCCACAGGGACCCCAGGCTGCAGCACGGACTCCAGAAGGACATCCTTGACACAGGGTCTGGGCTGGCATTTCCTTCTTCCTGCTCGTTAAGGATCTCGCTCACCACCTCCTGGCTTCCATTGTTTTGGATAAGAAGTCAGCTGACACTCTAGCAGTCATTCTCCTGAAGGTGACCTGTCCTTCCTTTCTGGCTGCTTAGAAGGCTTCTTGTATCTTTAGCATTTGGCAGTGTTGGCATGGGGTGGAGAGATGCGGTTTTGTTCTCCTTGTCCTGCTCAGGGCTCCCGGACATTCTCGAATCCATGGCTGACTATCATCGCTACGGCCTAACTGTGTCTTCCCCGCTCCGCCTCCCAAAAAGGGCACTCGCTGAAGCTTTACATCACAGCACCTCTGGATATGACTGTTTGGAGGTCGTATCTTTAAAGAGGTGGTTACGTGAAATTGAGCTTTGGGGAGGACCCTAACTCAACCTGATGTCCTTCTAAGCGGAGATGTGGACGCACAGAGACACCAGGACACGTGCGCATGGAGGCCACATGAGGACGCAGCGAGAAGTCGTCCCCTGCAGACTGAGGACGGAGGTCCCAAGAGAGACCAAACCCGCCAACAGCTGGATCTCAGGCTTCTGGCCTCAGAGCCACGATAAAGTGGATTTCTGTTGTTCACGCCGCGCTGGCTGTGGGATTTTGTCATGATGGACGCAGCAAAGGAATGCAGTCTCGTTCCAGACCCAACCATGATTGCTTCTGGCCCATTTCTTTGCCTCTTCTTCCGGAACTCCGATCTCATTGGATGCCCCCCTTCTATGGATCATAACCTCTTTCTGATGTTTTCTACCCTTTAACCCTGTGCCTCATTCTGGTTTTCCCTTTCGAATCTTCCTCCAAGCCCCCGGTTCTCTCTCCAGCTGTGTGTTTCACTTACTGAATGTCTGAGTTTGGTCATTTCCACTTCACTGCTCTTTACAGCTCCCAGTTCTTGAAACTCTCAATCCCATCGTGTCATCTCTTGGAGCCCAGAAAACAGTCCCATCGAAGTTCTCGTCTGGTAACTCCTTTCCTGGATGTCCTGAGGGTCTGCGTCTGTGGTCTGTCATTCCTGCTGAGCTCCCAGGATGCCGTCTCGTGTGCCCAGTAGTCGTTATTGTGCACAAACACCGGATTTCTGATGTAGACATTCAGGATGGTGTCACCCCGTCCAGAAGGGATCTACGTTCGTGTCTGCCGGCTGTCCAGGGCACCAGGTATCCCATATGGTATCTCCACAATTTCAGCGGTTCCAACTGCACAGAGCTGAAATGCTATATCCACATGGTCTGCTGCTGACGCCCTCACGGATAAGGTCCGCCCTCTGTGGTCCTAATTCAGAACAGGTCCGGCTTGGCAGGACAGGATCCCTGGGCAGGTCCTTGCATTAGTTTCCTGGGGCTGCTCTAACAAATTACCACCAATTTGGTAGCTGAAAACAACACATACTGATTTTCTTACAGTTCTAGGGACCGGAAGTCTGAACTTTCTTTTACTAGGACAAAGGCAAGTGGTCAGTCAGGCTGCCCGCCCTCTGTAGAGTCTAGGAGAGAATCCTGGCCTTTTCCAGCTTCTAGAGGCGCCCATGTTCCTCGACCTGTGGCTCCTCCTCCTATCTCCAAAACTGGAAGTCTAGCATCCTACATCAGTGGCCATAAGGCCTCCATCTTCTGCATCAAATCTCCCTCTGGGATTATGTTTAGGGCCCAGCTAGCTAATCCGGAATCATCTCCCCATCTTAAGACCCTTAATCATACCTGCCAACTCCCTTTTTGATGAAGGGAAACACTCACAGCCTCTGGGATTAGTACTGGCTACCCTTGGGGACAGTCAAGTTGGGTACCAACTGTGGCTGGATTGAGCTATGGTTGGGTCGATCACAGGGCTCTTGTCCCCTGGCCACAGGCACGACTCAGCATCTCGGAAAGCATGCTAGATCCCCGTGGCCCCAAATGCTGTGCTCCTCTGCCCGAGCCTCTGTCTGCTGCCCCCCACCACCCCACTCTGAGATCTCACCCAACACTCCTGGTCTGGTTGTTTGTCTGAAACCCACAAGCACTGTTATTACTGCCGCAGTCCTAGTTGTCCTCATGAAAGGGTTAGTTCTTCCACCTAACTTCTGGAAGAGAAGTTTATCATGTTCTGTGATGATCAGACAGTGGGCAGGGTCAGGCCCCGGGTGAGAGTCCCCCAAGGGCTGGGAGCCGGGTTCTCCATGTGCCCTATGGACAGCAGACTCCTACAGGTCCCCTGACCCTTGATTTTAAGATTATCAACTCTTCACAATTATAGAGCACTTCACAATTGGTAGGAAGCATTCCATTTAGGAACACTTATGGCCACTAGTTATTATTTTTTTTAAAGATTAGTTATTTTTTATTTGACAGACAGAGATCACAAGCATGCAGAGAGGCAGGCAGAGAGATAGGGGGAAGCAGGCTCCCTGCTGAGCAAAAAGCCCAATGCAGGGCTCCATCCCAGGACCCTGAGATCATGACCTGAGCTGAAGGCAGAGGCTTTAACCCACTGAGCCACCCAGGTGCCCCGCCACTAGTTATTATTGACAAACTAGATAACAGATTCCTGATTATTGTCACTTCTAACCCTCACGCAGACCCCGACATTTGAGGACCACCATTGTCACCATGAGCTGGAGAAACCTAGGCCCAGAGAGTGTGGATGACCTGCCCAGGGACAGCACAGTCCCGAGCAGCAAAGCGATGCTGTGGACGTGAACATTCCTGACTCCAAAGCCTTCCTGCTTCCCCATTCTGTGCCTGGAGCCCAGACGCAGGAGGTCTGAGCAAGGCGACTGGTGAGTGTGCATAAAACCGGGCTACCTCATTTCAAATCCTGCCCCCTCCCAGCCTCACTGCTTGCTCGCCCTGGCCCAGGGGAGCCCATCGCAGACACAGGATGCTTCCATCCACCTCTGGAAAGAACCCTTCCTTCCAGGAGTTCCCCTGCACCTGCTCACACGAAAACCCTCCTTCCTTCCCCCTCCCCCAAGAGGGGAAGAGGTGACCTGCCCAGGGACAGAGACGAGGTGGGTCCGCTTCTTATGGCCTGGGAGTCCTGGAAGCCTCCAGACTCTATCCAGGCGCCCCTGCATGGCTGGAGCCTAACCAAGGCCCAATTCCACTCGTTGAGGATGCCAAGAAGAGCAGACGGGAAGACCAATGACAGACAGACAGACAGCTTGAATCCAGCAACCTCGCTGCCAGGACAGGGGAGCCTGCTTTTTTAAGGAAGACTCCCTGGGGAGAGGCGGAGGGTTTGCTGGGGGCCTGGCTGACTAGAAATAGCTGTGGGAAGGACTACCAAGTGCTCTCCTCCTGGCGCTCTGCTGGGAAGAAGGAGGGATCCGTCAATAACAGATCAATCACTGGAGATTAACATCTTTTGATAAAGGAGCTCACCTGACACCAAGACCTTGGTTTCAAAAAAACCATCACCTACAGGGAGCGAGACTAGGGTGCGGGGAGGGAATTCTAGATGCGGGGCAAACACGGGGCAGTGTGGGTCAGCAACAGCTCGCGGGCGATAAGGAGTCATTGACGAAGAATGTCTTTAAATGCCGGGGAGATGTCAGAAGAACAGGGGCTCCCACTGGCTAAACCTGGGATAATTTGATCCCCAAAATGAACCGTTACAATGACGGATGATGGGGGGCAGTCCATATGTTGGGGGTGGGGCAGGGGAGGGAAAAGCTGCTCTCTTCTGGAGGTCGGTCAGTGTGGTCTCATTAGAAAAATCGTCATCTGACCAGCACTGGCACACACACGGACTCGGGCAAGGCCCAGGGATGGACGAGAACCGCTGGGCGACAGACTGATGGGGGCAGGATGGGCCGCTCCCGCGGGCCCGGAGCCCTGCCGGCTGGCCCCACGGGCTGCTGACAGACCCCCAGTGACCCAGGGTCACAGGAAGAACCTGCTCCCACCCACAAACCACCCCTCTGGCCCTAACGTATCTGGGTCAAAACTGGGTCACTTCTCTGTTACACCCACGGATCCGGTCAAGGGCCCCAGCCACCCACCCCAGCCCCAGATTTGTAATGTGTTGCCTCATCAGGCTAAATTAGCACTCAGATGGGGTCCTTGAAGGAAACAAGGGAAGGTGGGGAGGGAATGGAGAAAAAGGGGAGGGGTGAAAAGAGGGGGAAGAGAGGAAAGAGGGGGAGGGGAGGAAAGGAAGGAGGAGGAGGAGAGGAGGAAGAGGAGAGCAGAGAGAAGGGGCAGGGAGGGACAGGTGGGAGGCTACCTGACAGGTAATAGGGGCACTGCTGGGCCCCACTGCCCCTGGTAGAATTCTCCTGCTTCCCTCTGAGTTCCTACTGGTGAGTTGCTGATTGTCCCAACCACCCTTTATGCCCCGGCCTGTGTACAGGGGCTGGACCCCATCCAAGGACCCCACCCCCACCTCCCCTGCCCTCTGGCTTCCAGGAGGGCTCACCCAGTGGGAGATGGAGGGAAGAAAGCTGAGTGGGGGGCATGCTGGGACCGGGATCATTGCACTCCACTCTGTGGCCTCGGCTCCAGGTGAGCGGGGGACAGCCCGTCTTCCGTGGCCACAGCCGCCACCTGTTCGGGGCCCAGCCTCCTGCCCTCGGCCACTGCAGACAGTAGCGGCTTCCTGCGGCTCCCGGACCCTCGCCTGCCCTATGGGTCCCCCACCCTGGCTCCATCAATGGGGTCTTCAGTAAAGCTTTCCGGCGGCCATGCCTCTGCAGTGGGTCAGATGATGGCCCCAGAAAGACATGCCCACAGCCTAACCCCTGGAACCAGTCATGGTGACCTTCTTGGAAACATTTGCAGATGTCCTTGGGTTAGGGACCTTGTAACAAGACGGTCCTGAGTTTAAGAGGTGACAAAGGACAGACACACAGCTGAAAGGACTCTGTCTCCAGAGGGTGGAGCCCCCCAGGTGTTGAGCAGCAAAGGGACCCGTGGGTTGGTCTCAGATTCCCTGCAGTTGTCCACACTCCGCCTGGGGACCATGAGCTCATGTCCTCTGTCCACAGCCCTGTGCCAGCGACCCCGGGAGCCCCACAGAGACACCTGCTACCAGAGTGGCCATTCAGTGACCCATCAGCCCCGCGAGCCACAACCCAAGGACAGGAGGTTCTGGGCCCACGCCAGGACACCCACCCCTGCATCTCCAGGGCCCCCTCTTCCGTGGCTCAGAGCAGCACGAAGCTACCGCTGGAGACACACAGCACAATTTGGCAAAAGCACGGTTCCACCCTGAGAAAACACAGCTGGTGCTCCTTCTCCTCGAGGTTGGGCCCGGCTTTCTCCAGGTGTGTACATCCTGGGCCATCACTCCGTCCCTGAGTCTGTCCCAGTCTGCCCAGCCAGTGGTAGCAAGGGCCACAGCAGTAGGCTCAAACAACAGACTTTCACTCCTCACAGCCCTGGAGGCTGGGGTCTGAGATCCGGGCGTCAGGGGTGCGTTTCTGACAGAGGTCCTGCTGCAGGCCGTACCCAGACAGCTGTCTGCTGGCTCTGTGCTCGCACGGTGGAGAGTGAGCCAGTCTGGTGTCTCTTCCATCAGCCCCCCAGCCCATGACCTCCTCTAACCTTCACCACCTCTGCAAAGGTCCCGTCTCCAAACATAGCCGCACGGGGCTGGGGCTTCAACACAGGAATCAGGGGCGACCTCAGCCCATTGCAGATGACTTTATCCCCTGTAGGTTTAGTGTGTTTGGCGAATCCCAAGGCTTCCTGGGATCTCATCTTTTGCATTTGGCCCAGTACACAGCAGGCCCTGGGGATGGCCAGGGGGGTATGGGGAGATGTGACAAGCACTGTTTACTTGGCCAAGGAATGCCCCAGCGGTGTCCACCCTCCCCGTCCCCTCTGTCCTTCATCTTGTGGAAGATGGTGGAATTCAGCAGTGGACAGAGCCCAGAGCCTGGGTCACAGCCTGGAAAGCGGCCCAGCCAGGAACGCCCACCGTGGACCTTATTTACTGAGCCCACTGAGACACGCCAGGCTCTGCAGCTGAGCGAGCTCGTAGACCAGCAAACGAGTGAAGTAAATAGGCAAGGGCACAGGCATGGCGGGGCCTGCGACAGGCAGAAGCTCAGGAATCTTTTCTTTTTTTTTTTTTTTTAAAGATTTTATTTCTTTGACAGAGATCACGAGTAGGCAGAGAGGCAGGCAGGGAGAGAGGAGGAAGCAGGCTTCCCGCCAAGCAGAGAGCCTGATGTGGGGCTCGATCCCAGGACCCTGGGACCATGACCTGAGCCGAAGGCAGAGGCTTTAACCCACTGAGCCACCCAGGCGCCCCAGAAGCTCAGGAATCTTCCCGTCCTGGCCCCAGAATCCCCAGATGCGCTGGTCAAGAAGGCAGACTCCAGATCCAGGCAGACTGGTTGGAAACCTCAGCTCTCCTTACACCAGCCATGAGACCCAGGTCAATTCACTAAACCCTCAGAGCCTCAGTTTCCTCACCTGTGAAATGAGGCCCAAAGCAGCACCAAAGCTGTGAGGTTGCTTGAGAGGCAAAGGAGATGAACAGGAAGTGGTCAGTAGGCACAGCTCCTGGCCCAGGGAAAGAAGGCAGTGAGTCTCAGCCATCACTGTCATCATTGCTGATTCTAAGTAGAAATTTGAACCAGGAACAGGAATCCTCAGGTGCAAAGTCCCAGAGGGAAGGGGGAGAGGCAGCACCCTTAAGACCGCAGGGGCTGGACCCAGGTGCAGCAGGGTGCACGGGTAAGCCTGACGAAGACAGTCCTTCCGAGTCAAGGAAGGATGAAGCCCTTCTGAGTGCAGCGGGGTTTGGGACAGACGTGCAGAGTCAGATTAGCCTGTGAGGGGACTCGCTCTCACTAAAGTGTGAAGGACACGCTGGGATGGGAGAGGGGGATGAGGAAGCGGAGGCTCTGAGGATCTCCGTAGGGGGCAGTGGGAACCTGTGCCCGGCAGGTACAGAGGGAGGTTGCCACAGAGACAAAAGCCATCTGAGAGAGAGAGAGAGAGAGAGAGAGAGAGAAAGAGAGAGAGACAGCTAGAACAAGCACCCGCTAAGGTGGGCGCAGTGAGGCCATGGGGGCATGGGCATGGTAACACCATCCTTCACAGTCCACAGTGTCTGCGGGGACGATCCCAACCCAGCAGGGTGCTCAGGCCCTGCCATATGAGGTCACTACCAGCCACGGACACGCGAGCCGGGCCTGCACCCAACCCTGAGCGGCCCACTTGAGCCACAGCATGGAGGCTCCCTGCCACAAGTGAGGGCTGTCAGTCTCCATGTGCGGTGGGAATAGGGGTTAGCCCTGTTACCTGCATGTCAGAGATGAAAGGACTGCTCTGAGACACAGGCAGAAGTAACAGCCAGGGGCTTCGATTTATGAGGAAAGATTAAAAAAACCCGAATCTGTGGGGCACCTGGGTGGCTCAGTGGGTTAAAGCCTCTGCCTTCAGCTCAGGTCATGATCCCAGGGTCCTAGTATTGAGCCCCGCATGGGACTCTCTGCTCAGCAGGGAGCCGCTTCCTCCTCTCTCTCTCTGCCTGCCTCTCTGCCTACTTGTGATCTCTGTCTGTCAAATAAATAAATAAAATCTTAAAAAAAAAAAAAAAAACCTGAATCTGGAGGGCCAGAGGGGTGAAAGCGTCAGAAGGGGGCCCCGGGCACAGGGGAATGCTAGGACCCGGGAGCCCCACTGGAGGCTGATCTCTGGGGTGGAAGGAAAAAAGTTGTGTTCGCAGTCTGAAAAGAAGAGGGAACTTTCTGGAGATGGACTTTCCTAACACGTCACAGAGACTCACATATGAGAGACCTGTGGCCCACGCTTAGGACATTCCATCAACACAAGGACTGGCCATGCGCTTTCCTGGTGGAGGAAGCCAGGGTCATGTTGGGGCGGATAGTGGGGTGGGACACAGGACACACGTCCTATTGGAGATGACAGGTGATTCTGTGCCCCGCCCTCGTCTGCTGATTTAAACATTAATTCATTTTTTAAATATTGTCACAGCAACGTCTGGCCTGGTGTTTCACCAAATACCCGGGTGCTGCCAGCCCAACAGCTGCAACATGAACCACCATAGCTTCCCTGTCTGCACATTTGTTCTCAGTACCCACCCCAAGTGTGCCTAGCCACCCCAGGGGACATGGCAGCAGAGAACACGTCCCTGCCCCCACAGGGAGCTCTCAGCCATACAACACCAATCTCCCACGTGGGTAAACCGAGGTGGAGGGTCACAGCAGCGATGCAGCTGGAACTCGGACACAGGCTGTGGGGCACTCACCCCTAACCCTATGTACTTCACTTCAGTGAGGAAGACCAAAAGGTCCCACCCAGCAGAGGGGCCGGCTTGAGACCAAGAGACCTGGCATGTGACATGGTTGATCCTGTTTCCTCCCACGTAAAATGGGAGTGGGGAACCCTCCTCAAAGCGGATCGAGGCAAGTGCCCGCCCTCGGGGAGCTCAGTGTTGGCCACGGCCACCATCTCTGTGCTGCGGATACTGCCCGGTGATGGAGGATGGCGGGAGTGTGGGGAAAGGTGCCCCCCCATCCCCACCAGGGAGCCGTGGCAGGGAGCCAGAAGGGTCTCCCGCAGGAGGTGGGTGCCCCTGCCCACAGCACAGGCAGGAATGGGAGGGGTGGGGGCTTGCAGACGAGTGACCCCTCGGGACAGGGTGGGCTCCAGGGGCATGGGAAAAAGTCCAGCCCCACAGGGAGACCCTGGCCCCAGCACGGAATGGCCAGGCCAGGAGAAGTGGGGCTCAGATGTGGGGCCAGGTCCCCTGATGGCTCTCTCCCCCTGATTCAGGTTTAGACCCCAACTCTGCCACTTAGTAGGTGGGCAAGTCGCCAAACTGCTGTAGGCCTCAGTTGTCCTCATCTGTAAATGGGACAACACCAGCTCGAGCCAGGGGAGATGGCGTGAGGATCAAACAAGACCAGCTCACACAAGCACCTGGAGCTCACCTCGCTGGAAACCAGTGACCTGTCCTGCTATGTCACCAGGCCGCCCGTGACACAGTTCTTCTTTCCCTACATTACACCTAAAATATTCCATTTGGGGAAATACGCAGCAGCAAGGAGCGCCAGCTGGAGACTCTTCTGATAACATTCTGATCTATTTCTTCTGGATGTTTTTAATTCATAGTTTTTCCATACAGACACATCAAATGAGATGCACAATGTTGCCTTTTGCTTTTTTTTTTTGTCACTTAAAACGTAAGCACGAGCATTTTACTCTATTATTACACGTTTTCATCACTATCATTTTTGTTAAAATGATACAAAGTCTTTTAACATGCAAATATAGAACTTACTGATTGTCCTCTATCTCCAAATTTTTTTTCTGTAAACGATTCTGATAAACATTTTCTCATCTATTTATCTCTTTGTCCAAACTCTTTTCCTTGCCTCCATCCCCCAACGTGGAATTCCTAAGCCAACCAGGAAGGCACTTGACAAACAGGGACAAGTCACTTCCCAAAATCTTGCCGGGAACTGGGCTGCCTGATGCTGGGTGCTGGCCACACCCACCACCACCACCACCAGGGAGCCCACTGGGTGCTCCACAGGGGCCGCTCTAGGCGCTGGTCTCTGGCTCTGGTCTTTGTTTTCCCTCCACTCTGACTCCCACCAAGCTGGGGTTTTGACAACTTCTGGTCACAGGCAGAGACGGGTAGCACCTCAACGGTTTAAATGTCAAAAACAGTTGTTTCTTTGCAGTTTGAGAAAGGTTCTCCTAGCTCTTACATTTTTACAGTTTTTTATAACTGTTATTGTCATGGTTTGAGATCTTCTTGTTACAAGGAAGAAAATGCGACGGGCTTCCATCGAGCCCCTCCCCAGGGCCTGTCCTTCTCCCTGTTGCAGGGCGCTGCGACCAAGAAGCTGGTACATGCCTGCCCCATGTTTTCACTCTCATTGCTTATGCATCCGTTAAAACACAAAAAAAAAAAAAAAAAAATGGGGAATTTTGTGTTTTCAAACAGAATGTGTTTTAATAATGCTTTGTGTTTTCAAAATGTATGTGAATGATCTAAAGCTTAACTGCAATTCAATCCTTCCCAACTGCTGCCTTAAACCAAATTAAAACACAAGACAAAACGCCACCACCCCTCCTCGGGGGGCCTCTGGAAAGCCCACAGCACCTGCGCATTGCCTGCACTGAGCACACCATTCCCTCACATCCTGTCTTCGGGAAAACAGACTTCATTCTGGGCCCAGGGAAAAACCAGGATGGTCTTGATTCCTGGAATCATGTGGTAATGAAAATGCCACCTAGGAACAACTGCAAAGGATAGCAGAAGTTGTTCCTGGAGCATCATGGGTGCTCTCAACCTATTGCATCGGAAAAGGGGGCTGGAAACGAATAGGCTGACCACAGCTGAATAAACCTAATGGAAGCAGAAGAGGATGAGTGAAGGAACCAGAAAACAAGCAACAGGGCAAATACTCAACCAAGCCGACCTCCACTAACCTCCGACAAGAACGATCAAGAAAAACAAAGCACGTGCGCAAACGGTATTTGGAATAAAGAACGGGTGCGACTACAGATATGCCCCCGACTGAAATGCTCATAAAATAAATCTTAATGACAGAACTTCTAAAGGCGAAATGAAATAGACACACTCCGTACTGAGCTTGCGGCGGAAGAAATGAACATTTGAAGGGCCCTGCGATTTAAAACGCGGAGTAAGAAGCAATCCTTGCTCATCCTAGATGCTTCCTTCTCCCCGCACGACGCCTGTCCCTGAGGCTGCTACAACACTGACGCCCAAACCAGAGACAAACTGTATGAGAAAGAAAATGCAGCCCATCGCACACTTGAGCAAAGGTGGAAAGATCCGCCACAAAATCCGGGCAGCCAGATTCAGCGTTTTGTACGAAGTAAGTGGGAAGCTGAAATGTGACCACATCACAAGCTGGATGGAGCGGCCCTGGGGATGCACGGATGATTTTAGGATACGAATCCTCAGTGTGCGTCACCATGCCATCAGGTTCAAGGAAGCACGGTCATCTCAATAATGCAGACGAAAATCTGATGAAATTCAACAAGATGATTTGAAACAAAACAAAGCAAAATAAAAAATTTTGGTAAACTAGACATGGAAAGACGGTTTCTTAACTTGAGAAAGTGTATCTACCAAAAGCCTACGATGAATGTCATCTTCCTGGATGAAAACTAGAAATGCTAGTAGGCACCAAAAACAAGAAATCGATACTCCCTGCTCCTGTTATGTTGTACTAGAGATCCTAGCCAGTGCGATGAGGAAAGAAAAAGAAATAAAGTATAACATGGTATAACTCTCATTATTCACAAATATCTGCATAGAAAATCCAAAGGGGGATCTACAATCAAACTATTAAAAGTACTAAGGGAATCCAAAAGTACATGTAAAAAACTCAGTTATATTTCTATATATCAGCAACAAACATAAAATGTAATTTTAAAAAGATACCTTGCATAATATCAACAAAAAATGTTAACTACCTAGAAGTAACTCTAATAATTGTGCACAAGACTTTTGAAGGAAAATATTTTTAACTGAGGTATAACACGCATACGGTTAAACTCACCCTTTTTAGCGTATTTGTACAAATTTTAACAAATACTTGTGGTCACGCAACCACCTCCACAGCCAAGATAGAGACCAGTTCCAACGGCCCAAGTATTTTCCCTGTGTCCCTGAAGCTGTCGGCTTTGGTTCTGCATTCTGTGTATCCAGTAGGATGTGTATGATACTCAGGAAAACACTGAGCTAGGGGGCAGGGTGAGTGGTCACAGAGGCAAGGGTAGATGAGAGATGTTCCACTGACATGCTAATGTGTCCCTACTGGATAAAAACCATCACGTGTTCTCAGGCACAGAGAAGTCAGGATGTTTCTGTACAGCGAGGCCAACATCCTTCCCCACACCCATTGCTTTCTCCAACCCAGAGCCCTGGTGCACAGAGAGGTCAAGTTATGTGTCTAGAATTACACAGCACATGGGTGGCAAAAGTCAAACACCTTCTCCCCAGCATGAACTCTTCTTCCCCGTCTTTCTCTTCAACCCAGAGCCCTGGACATGAACAGAGGGTAATAAGGGAGGGGAGGGGAAGGATGGGGAGGTTTGAAATCACATAAGCAGTGAAGAATGACTTTGAAATGGTTCAGAGAAATAAGGCATCCGATGGCACATCTGAATTCTATCAGACACAATATTAAAGGTAGTGAATCCACAGCAGCTGGAGTGAGCAGAAACGGGAACCATGGGAAAGCCTGGGGCTGGACAAGGTGCTGGGATGGGGACATCAAAGACTTGGCCACATTTTCTTGGCCTCAGTCCCAGGCTCTGTCCCCAAAGCACCCACGTCCCCAATAGCAGGGGTACCTGGTTCCCAGCCCACTCCACCAGGGAAACAGGTAGTCCTTGGGGGCAGTGAAGGACTCCAGCCCCAGTGTTACACAGGGCCTGCCCTTCCTGCTGTCCTGGTCCCAGAAGAGCCCCAGAGGTCAAGGGTCAAGACCACTCACCCTGTATCCCCGGTGGCCCGTGAACCTGTCTGCAGGGTGTGTGTGTCACTGGTGGGGAGTAGGCACCCTTGGGCCTCCACGCAGGGAACTTTCCACCCTCACCTCTCGGGATGGCCATCTCTCCTCAGGTCGGCCTGTCAGGGTATGTGTTCAGATCCCTGTGGGATCCCACAGCCCTGTAGTGACAGCCAGACTCTTCCTCTCTTCCCAACTAGAGGGCAAGTGTCTCCAAGGTGGGAGACAGCTGGGCCCAAACCCTGTCTTCCCCACTTCCTTGCTGTGTGACCTTAAGCAGGTCTCCAAACGTTTCTGGGCCTCCGTCCTCATTTGTAAAATTTTTTTGGTCCTCATGTAATATTTGTAAAATGGGGCTGGGCATGGCACCTTACTCATGTGCATTTTACTTTAGAAGACTAATGGACTGTATCATCTCCATGTCCCCACAGCCCAGGGTCTCAGAGACACCTGCCAAATGACGGACCAGGGGAGGGATTCTGCCCTCTGTCACCTCGCCATGGCCTCGGTCTGGTAACAAGTTGCAGAGCAGAGATGCTGAAAGGCAAACAGTGGACCAGGCCACCGGGGCTCAAATCTCTGAGCCCCTGACTCCTTGCCATGTGATATTGGCGAGGCCAGCAACCTGCCTGTACAGGATGGATATGCTCATGGCCGCGCCGTAGGGCCGTAGGGGGTGGAAAGAGATGATGCCAGAAGGTGCACAATGAGCCCTCAAGAAGTTACCACTAGTCCAGCCATTAATAAAAATAACCTTCCTTCCCCTCCATCTCCCCGTTCTTCCCTGGAAGGGCTGGAGGAGGAAGGCAGGGAGAAGGGAAGCCAGGACAGCCCTAGTCGGGCCCCATCAGATGAAGTTGATAAAAGGAGCCTGGTCCAGGAAGGGTTTAGCAAGCCCCTCGCATGGGCTATAAATAACTCGGGGGTGGGGGACACTGGACAAGGTGCTGGGGCAGAGACCGGTGAGCAGCAGATGACCAGCTGCCCCTTGCTGCCCGCTAGCAGCCGCAGCCCACAGCACCGGAGAGACAGCAGGTGGCCAGCCCCAGGGAGGCAGGTCCCCGGGTCCTGAATTTGAGATACGTGGGCCCTGAGGGCAGCAGTCCCAGCACAGAGGCACAACTGAGGGGAGAGGGGACCACACCAGAACGGAGCCGACTTTGTACCCACGTGCCAGGGTCTAGGCCCTCCAGCTTGGAAGCAGCCAGGTGCCAGCTCTGCCCACCCCATGGGGCCCAGACGCCAGCTGGGCGGTAGGGCGGGGCGCTCAGGCAGGGTAAGACTCAGCAAGGCCAACTTCTGGGAAAAGCCCGCTGACTTCTTCAGCCCTCTGTCCGTGAGCACCTACTGTGTGTCTGGCATGGGGCAGGCGATGGGCACACAGTGGGGACGGACACTGCTTCACAGAGCATACCAACAAGCGCCGCTCCAGACACGGCCCTCCTCACGTGCACCGATGGGGCCTAACAATGGTGATGATGGTAACCACAGGCCGTCAGCTCTGGGAAAGGCTGCAGTTTGCACCACAGAGCCCAGGACGGAGCCCAGAGTCACATGTGGACCCCAAGAGGACGCCCCACCTTCTGCCACTGGGCCCAGAAAGCAAGGCCAGCATGGAAAGTCTTAGCCATGGGTCCCCAGCCCAAATTCCCTGGCTGGGGGTGGGTGGCACCGGGAATGCCAGTGGGCTTCCAGGAGGCTCAGAGACACCCCACCCTTGGTGGGTACCCCCTGAAGGTCAGCAGGGCTGAGCCAAGCTCAGAGGCACAAGTCCAGAGATTCACCGAGCAGCGGAGGGCCGGGCTAGGGGCAGAGACAGTAAAGAAGAGATGGGCCAGCCCAGCCCCAAGGGAGCCCACAGCCAGACAGACACGGATGGGACACTTCCTGGGACAGATGCTGGAAGGCTGCATCTGGCTGAGGGGAACCCGGAGAAAGCGGGCAGAGGAACAGCAGGTGGGAAGGCCAGGCGGAGCTGAGTGCAGGGGAAGAGCAGGGCCAGAGGTCCTTGGCTCCATGCAGAGTGCGAGGAGGTGGGCCATGCATGGACGCTGGGGAGGTGGGCAGACCCCAGGTGAGGCCCAGCAGGGTCCTGGTGCTTCCCACACATGCACCTGAGCCTCCAACAACCCTGGGATGTGAGTGATCTTACCCCCCGGTACAGAGGGAGAAACTGAGGCACAAGAGGCTAAGAAACTCATCTAAGACCCCCAGGCTACTGTCCTGATTGAGCCAGGATTTGACACCCCCCTCTCACCCTCACCAAGCCCAGGCCTTAATGCCTCTCTGGCACCAGGGAGTCATGGGAGGTTACTGAGTTTGGGAGTGGCTGGTTGTCTGTGGGGGGTTGGGTGGGAAGCGGGGAGGATGAGGCTGGGGGTGGAATCCTGGGCACAGCTTGGCCCACTATAGGAAGGAGCAGCCCAGGGACCGCAGAGCTGGGCCACACCACACATCACTCCAGAACACCCAGGTTCTGCAGTGATGGTGGAAGACAGGCCAACCCTGAGATGGTGGGGGGCGTCCAAGAGGACCTCATGAGGACAGGCAGCCCCCAGGCCTACTGCACTGCCCAGCTCTGTTGCCAGCGCGGCCTGTGCCACTTCTTCGTTGTTCCCCAGAGCCCCCACCCAAGTTCAAAGCCAGGTCTCCAGGCAGCCTTGAAATGCCAAGAGTATTGCTAACACCACCTGGGACCCTCCAATCCCAGAGGTCCCCATTTTACCTTTGCCGGTGGAGGTTGACCCCAGTCGCTTCTCTATTCCTTCTTTTTGTTTCCCTGCAAGAGAAACATCCAGAGAGACCAGCCGTTCTCCCCCAGCGCCCTTGGCTCTGGGGCTCAGGCAGGGTCACGGCGGGGCGAGGAGGCAGCTGGGGGGGTCCTGTGCCCCGAGGCCTGCAGCGCCCCGGGCGGGCCCAACACACACACAGCTGGGCCTGTGAGAAGAACAGAATATGAAATTCATATTAATGTTCTGTTTAGCCAGGATCTGAATTTCAAATCAGGCCCCATGGTGATTCAGATGGCCGGCGGCCTGTCTCCCAGAACCTGTCAAGGAGTGCGGAGCAGCCAGGCGGCTCTCTGCAAGCGGCCCAGCGCCTCCAGCCGGGGTTCAGGGGGCTTTGCCCCAAACAGGTGGGTCCAACCCCCCCCCGGGGGTTTACTCACCAGCGTTCCCCCAGGAACCACCCCTTAATGTGGGGGTTTGTTCAGGTTTGTTGAGAAAGAACGGACAACATGTAAGCTATTTAAAGCATGCGCCCTGGTGAGATGTGAAAAATGCCTCCCCCCAGCCCCTGTCCCCCGCGTCTCCCCAGTCAGACCAGCTAATACATCCATGATCTCACCTTGTGTGTGTGTGTGTGTGTGTGTGTGTGTGTGTGTGTGCAAGAGCCCCAAAGTCCCACTCTCAGCAAAGGTCAGTCCCACAACACGGTGTCCCAGTATGGAGTCATCTGCTCCAATCATAGTTTTCACGTGAGCCCTTCAGGCCTTACTCATGTTACAGCACAGAGCTCGTGCCCTCAGACCCACCTCCCCCTTCTCCGCTGCCCCCAGCCCACCCAACCACCTTCCCGCTGTTTCCAGGAGTTTGACTTGGTTTCTGATTCCTCGTACAAGTGACACTGTGCAGGGCTTGTCTTTTCTCTGTCTGGTTAATCTCTCCTGGCATCATGCCCCAGGCCCGTCAGTGCTGCTGCAGGGGGCGGAGCAGTACCGGGAGGCGGCCCCTTTCCTGTTAACTCTGCCACACTCTGCCACCGGTGACACCGTCCGCCCAAGCACGACACTCAGTCATTCCCTCCTTCGTACGTTCTCTGTCTCCCGTGGCCCCTCTGGGCCTGGCATCGGCTCATGGAAGGCTCTCCCCTCGCTGGGACACCAAAGGCACGGTCACTGTGACCCGTTCCTGGCACTTTCTATCCACACTCAGTGTGTGCAGATGCTGAGGGCAAGAGGTGATGCTGGAGAGGGATGTGGGGCCTGGCAACTGCAAAGCCATGAGTCCGGGGCCAAGACTTGATCTTATCCTCACCTCCTCACTGCCCCTGACAGTCTGTCCTCAACTCAGCAGCCAAAGACATCCCTGGAAACCCAAAGCCAGACCAGACCCTCCCATCACAAGCCCCGTCCCAAGCCCCGTCCTCACAAGTCTCTCTCAGAGAATATGACCTTTCAGTTGAGTCTCAAAGGATGGGGAAGGGTTTGTCCAGGGGAGCAAGGCCCTTCCCCAGAGGGTTCCTGCCTGGCTGGAGGGTGTGTCACCTGGGGGAGAGGCGGCAAGCAGGAGTAATCACCCCTCACGGGTCTGGAGGTGGGAGCCCAGTGGAGCCAAACCAGAGGGGACTCGGAGAGTCTGACCCTGGCCAGGGGGACACACTCAGCCTCCCTGGCTCCTCACACCCACCCCAAGCTGGGCGCCCTCCGCTCCATTTCGCAGCACGTAAATGGGAGCCCGGCAGGGAGGGTCTGTCCCACCCGATCCCGTGGCTGCTGCACTGCCTGGCTTTCCCTCGCAGAGAGACTCGCAGGCACTGCTGGAAGGTCCATCTTTTGTCTTTAGATGTGTAAGAAGTAAACACGCTCCAGCCCTTGATGGTCCTTTAAACATACCTTGTCTCCGCATAGCATGCTGCTGAGGTCACCCACTCGGCGCGGAGCCGCGAGGCCCATCTGGCCAGCGCACGAGCTCCCCCACTCCCCGGCCAAGGGCCCCTGAGGTGACATCTGAGATCCAGGAGCCGCTAGGACGCTCGGCCGGGGCCGGGGGACCCACCGTCGCCCACCTGCCCCAGGTCTCCCCAGACCTGGCCCAGGGAGCGGCACCCTTCCGCAATCGCACCTGCTACACACAAGCCTTCTGATTGGCCCACATCCCGCCGGTGATTTGTCAGTGTGCAAGCATGTGAGGCCCACCTGACCAATGAGAAGAGAGCTGCCAGGCGGTGGGGGGGGGGGGGGGCCGGCCCCTGCTCTAAACGCCAGAACTGATGAGTCCCGGCCCTCACCCCTCACCCTGACTCCTGGCCTTCACACCTCACCTCTCCCCGCTCTCACCCCTCACCCTCACCCTGACTCCCAGGACTGACGGGCTCTGCTCTGCGTCTGCATACAGCGCGCCAGCCACCCTGCGCCCACCAGCAGGCCGGACAGAGCAGCGAGATGGAAAGCCCCGTCCCTGGGCTTCGGTCACAGAGCCCCTGAATGAACCACCGTCAGGGCTGCCCTGCCCTCGGTCTGAAGCTCATTCCAGGGAACTGTGAGTTTCCTTACTTAGTCATTCTGAGTTGTATTTGCTGTTGCTTTTCAGCCAAATGTGACCTGACTGCCTCCCAGCTAGCTCTCCAGCAAGTCCGTGGCAGCTCAGTCTTTTGAGCAAACTTATTTTCTGCTATAATCAGCCAGAGTTGAGGGGCGTCTGGGGGGCTCAGCGAGTTAGGCGTCTGCCTTCTGCTCAGGTCATGATCACAGGGTCCTGGGATGGAGCCCCAAGTTTGGCTCCCCGCTCAGCGGGGAGCCTGCTTCTCCCTCTGCCCTTCTCCCACCTCGTGCTCACTCACTCTTTCTCTCTCAAATAAATGAATAAAATTTAAAATAAAACAAAAACAGCCAGAGTTTGTTTCAGTTTCTTGCATTAGACTCCTCTCCTGATAAGAGAGGAGAGCCTGAACTCAGGCCTGCCTGACAATGAGTAATGGTGCTAAAACAGGAATGAGGGAATGTTTAGAATCAGAGATGAGAGAGAAGGTAGAGCAGGGGCTGGGGCTCCAAGACATAACCACCCCTCATGGGTGGGAACACCAAGGTCCCAGCAGGGCTCAGGAGGTCACAGCACAGGAACATGGTAGGCTCAGATCCGGAGGTGACAGTGTAGGAGCATAGTGGGGTCAGATCTGGAGGTCACAGAGCAGAAGCATGGCGGAGCTCAGATCGGGAGGTCACAGGGTAGGAGCACGGCGGGGTCAGATCGGGAGGTCACAGGGCAGGAGCACAGCGGGGTCAGATCCGGAGGTCATAGGGCAGGAGCATGGAGGGGCTCAGATCCCAGAGGGACTTGAATGCCAAGCAGAAGAATGTTGACAGTATTTTTTTTTTAATTTTTATTTATTTGACAGAGAGAGAGAGCACAAGTAGGCAGAAAGGCAGACAGAGAGAAAGGGGGAAGCAGGCTCCCCATTGAGCAGAGAGCCCGATATGGGGCTCAATCCCAGGACCCTGAGATCGTGACCCGAGCGGAAGGCAGAGGCCTCAATCCACTGAGCCACCCAGGTGCCCCTGTTGACAGTATTTTTAAAGTCACAAGATTTGGGGGCACCTGGGTGGTTCAGTCAGCTGAGCATCTGCCTCTTAATCTCAGCCAGGTCTTGATCTCCGGGTCATGAGTTCAAGCCCCGTGTTGGGCTCCACATTTGTCACAGAGCCTACTTAAAAAAATAAAAAATAATTAACATCACAAGACTTTGACCAAAAGAGTTATCTAGCAAAATTGTCACTTCAGGGCGTTTGCCTGGATGTGGTAGTTCGGGGTCCCAGAGGGAGACCTTGCATCCTCCAAGCTTCTACCATGGGCCAGCCAGGGCCCGCCCCATCTCAGCCGGTACCCACAGCGCCCGTCCGAGGGAGCGAGTGCTCTCTTTTCTAGATGAGTCCTGGGGCACGAATCAGGGAAGGGACTGCTCCAGCCCCCAGGTGGTCAGGAGCACAGCAGGAATTCAAAGGATACCAAACCCGGGCTGTTTCACTGCATCCTGACACCCCAAGCATTAGGAGTTAGCACACCGGTGTGATCCCCCCAGGATCACCCACACTGCTCCAGGAAGGGGGAGACCCCTAAACAAACCAACAAAATGTTCCTGTAGTTCTTGAAACCCAGCAACTGGGTCACTAGCTTTAAAGCTATCTTGTCTCATGGCTGCCAAGGCTAATAAGTGACATTCCATCTTTTTATGCTACGTTAATTCAAATAAAGCCTTTTCCAGATGACAATCTCTGTCTGTGTGTAATAAAATAAGCTGAAGAAATCTTACCGCTCTGTGGAAGCGGGGAGAAAGGTCACACTTTGTCAGGATCTTGGAAACACAGGGTAGATCTTAGACCCCGGACAGGGAGGCAGGCCAGAAGCTTCTGCTTCCGCAGGTGGCTGCAGCAAAAGCAGGCTGGCAGGGCCTGGATTAAACCCAGCACTGTCTAAGCTCACTCACTTGCCCCTCACCAGTGAGCACTGAGGACAGAGAGAAGCTGAAGTGATCAGGGAGGCTTCGTGGAGGAGGAGGCATTGACACCATGCATTGAAGGGTGAGTAAGAGCCAGGAGCATTTAGAGCAGGGAAAGGTCTTTCCCTGCAAGGGGGAAAGCATGAGCTAAGGCTCAGAGGCGAGGGCAAAGCTGCAGGTCAAAGCAGAGTCCCTTCACGCCTCCCACAAACCTCCCTTTTAAACTCTTCTCAAACAGCGGAGATGGAGGGGGCTACATTCCAAAGGAAGACTTGCTATTCACTTTCTCCTTGAACAAAACTCTCAGGCCAAGATTTTTAAATCCTCTTCCCTCTTGGAAAAAAAAAAAAATACAGCTCTGGTTTCCAGCTTGCGTTTTTGGCAACATTGTTCACCGGGTCTCGGCATTCAGGAGAAGCGATGCGCTCAGAAGGAAGGCGTGCGGCCGCCTGCAGGGAAGGAGGCCAGGGCGGGGGTGAGCCAGCTGGGTGGGAGCGGAGAGGGAAATGGGGAAGGGGGGGCCTGGGAAGGGTTCTGCTCTGAGGGGCGCCACCAGAAGGAAGGAGAGTGGTGCCACGGAGTGCCAGCCACATGCACACACACTGGGCACTGCCCACGGGTGGCCTGCCTGAACCCGAGGACGCTTCAGGCCCCACTGGCCTTTCAGGGATCAAGCCTGATAAAAAACCTGCGGGGTCCACCTGGAGAGTTGGGGATGGCCTTGGGGGTTGAACAGACAGGTCCAGAGCTTCTTCGAAATCTAATTCCCTCAAGAATCTAGAAAGCTCCAGTCCAGTCTATGCGCCTGCCTCCACCTCCAGCAGTCTTGTCTACACTGTGACTTGAAGCCCAAAGATTCCGAGCACCTCCTGCCCTGGGCCACACCCACTGCCCTGGCCCCGGGGCCGGGTCCCCTTTGTCCTGGGAAAATTCAAGACACCATGTTCCAGAGAGAAATATCTCCCTCCTCAACTGGGCTGTGACTGGTGGGGTTCTCTCAAGGGCCCTCGACAAGGAGGGGGCAGCAGCCCAGTGAGCTGCTCACCTCTGTGTTGGGCTAGGGTTGAAAAACCCAGGCTCCCTCGGCTCTGGAGAGCCCCGGGGGGCAGAGTGCTTGGTCACAGGCAATGCCAGCCAGGCCTCTTGCTCTGTGTCCTCGGAGACA
This sequence comes from Enhydra lutris kenyoni, assembly GCF_002288905.1. Lineage (NCBI taxonomy): Eukaryota > Metazoa > Chordata > Mammalia > Carnivora > Mustelidae > Enhydra > Enhydra lutris. The sequence goes on along the minus strand of NW_019154105.1, from coordinate 65,667,077 downwards.
GGCTGGGTCCAGCCTTAGCTCAGCCGTCTCCTGTGGAACTTCTCCATGAGGAACCCGCATATGCCAGTATTCGAAATATTTCCTCCATGCCCCTCACCGCCCAACCCCAGTCACCATCCCAAAACCAAGCAGAGGATAGTTAGAACGTCTCGCTGCAGCACGACACGGGTCACCAGTTCTCCCACCTACCACAAGTCCGCGCTAAACATCACCCTGGCTCTCTTTCCCATTCTCCCAAGTTCCCATTTCTGGCAGCGTACCCTTATGGCGTCCTGCCTCTGGGCACCGAAGTCCGCTGCAACCAGGCCTTCATGGGGGTGCACGGAAGCCTACCTCATCTTCCACGCTCAGGGCCCCCAAACGGGCCTCCACTGCGCTGGCCACTGCTCCCGCTGGACAACCCCAGGCCCTTGGGACCCTAACCGGGAGGAGAAGCCACCCCTGGATGCGCACTTGGGGAATGTGTGAACCTTCTGCTCCCATCAGAGGGTGGGGTTCCAAGAGCCACGCCTGGAGAGCTGACTGACGAGATGGAATGGAGATGCACCTCCCAGACACACCAACAAGGAAAGGGGTGGGTGGCCTTCAATCCGCACCCCCTTCAGGGATGGCCTCTGCGGGGAGGATCTGTGCCCGGGCCACACCCTTCCAGGGGGAGCGGCATCTGAAATGTGATCCAGCCCGGGGTAGAAGGACCTGATCATTTTGACCTGTTTCACAACCTGAAGGGTCTTTTGGCTCCAGAGCTCTCCAGAGGGCCGAGCAGGCCTGGCCTTGGACCTGCATCTCAGCTGGATGCCTTCCTCAGCTGAATCTGCTTCCTTCCCCTCCTTTCTCAGGAGCTGGGTCCCAAGGGTCCTCCCTAAACCCATCCCCTACCCCCAGCATGCTACACTTCACCTTGGAGTTGGCTTCCTGGGAAGCCAAGCCTGGGACACCAAGACGTGTCATTTGCACACCAAGAAATGTGGTGGAAGCCATCCATTGTGAACACTTGGGGAATGAGGCCAGGTCTCAATACAGACTTTGGAAAGAAGTGCGAGGGCTACACAAGGGACCAGAAGGTCTCATGGGCCAGACCAGACCAGGAAGGATAGGTCCCAGGGCCAAGAGCACAGGCTCCATGCAAGGCTGGCAGTGCAGGGAAGGAGAGGAGGGAGCAGTTGGCACAGAGACAGGGTTCCATCAAGGAGAACAAGGGTCAGAGGGAACAGAGCAGAAAGACTCAGACAAAGAACCAGAAAGAATAAGAGAATGCGTCCCAGCCCTCGGACCCTCCAGCTATGTTCTGATTGCCATTCCTCTTCATGGCAATTCCCTCTGCTGGAAGGTTCTAGAAGACTCTCCCACCACCCTTTCAACAAGCAGGCTAGATAGCAACAATCCAGAGCTCATTGAAAAGTTTCAGAATTTGTTCAGGGACCCAGGCTTTTTTCTTATCTTCTTGCTTTAAGATCCTCAGCACGTAGTTTCCTTCCTTATATTCACAAACTGGTTGCCAGAACACCAGGCACCACATCACCATTCCAGGCAAGAAGGCAAAGTCTAAGTAGGTCCCAGAAATGCACTCAGATTTCAAGGACAGCACTGGGTCTCATGGCCACCCAAACTGCAAGTGTGCCTGGTATCTGTCCTTTATCAGGACAGAGTGCTACCTGACACCAAATCAGGGTTCTGGCTGATGTAGGATGGGAAGGGAATATTGGCTAGGCAACTCCTCCTCTCATAGTTGCATGGCCATGGGTGAGAGGATCAGGTTGGAGGCAGGAGGCCGGGGAGGGGGAGAACTTAGGGAGAACTGAGAGAGCCTCAGGGCGGGAGGAGAGGCTGGCACACCCCACTACCAGGCTACCCGCCTCCTGGTCTATGGGAGGAGCGGGCTGGACAAAGCACCCACCCGGCCAAGCTGTCCGACGTCTCAAAGCCCCAAACTTTGGGCGGGGGGGCTGGCCTGTAGGGCCATGGGCCCGTCACAGCAGCCTCACCCAGACCCCCCTGGGTCCACTGTCCTCCCCACCGCCGCCGCCTCCCTGAGCAGTGCCCAGCCCAGGTCCAGGCGGGAGGAGGGGTCCCGTGGGGAGGGCTGAACAGGACTGTCCAGGGAGGCAGAGCGGGCCCTATGGTTGGTGCTGGGGAACGTTCCTTGGGCAGAAATCCCACCGGCTCCCTTCACTGTGGTCGGGGTTTAGAGCAGCTCCGGCTGGAGGGCTGCGGCATGCGGGCTGTCTCTTTGATCTCCTCCCAGGTTTAAATTCCAGGCAGGCGTGTGCCAAGACCTCCACCACAGGAGCCGCCCAGTGGGGAGATTCTTAGCACCTCCCACCGCCCCGGCCCCCAGGCGGCTCCTGTCCCCGTGGTGTTGCCTGGGTGGCTGGTGGCACCCACACCCACAGGGAGACAGCTGGGCAGTCTTCTCCATCCAGAGCCCTGTCCCTGCCCCTCCCATGCCACCATCAGTGAGATCCTAACATGGGCACTTGCCTGAGCCTGCCTCAGTTTCCTTCTCTGTCCTGTCCCCCGTGACCCCTCCAGGATCTCCCTGCAGCCCCGCCGTGTCCAAGCCTCTGCATGCCCAGTCCTGAAGGACACACACTCACACACAACTCACACACGTGTGCACATGTACTCACACACTGCACACGCTCACACACCCTCTTCCACACATGCTCCCACGCCCATCTCCACCCAGCCAGGACATCCTGGCGGTGGCCCAGTGGTCCTGCTGAGGCCATACTCCGCAGCCATCTCCTCACACAAGACCCGGCAGGGAAGGGGAGGGGAGAGGCAGGACAGGGAAGGGCTGGCCACTCCTCTCCCATGGAGTCCCCTCCCGTGGGCCCTTCTCCCTGTGCAGGGACGGGGGTCCCAGCCAGTGACCTCAGCGGCCTCCCCAGGCAGTGACTCTGCACCAGCAACCCCCATGCAACCCAAACCCTCCTCGGCCCATGGGAGCTGTCAGGCTGCCTCTGTCTCTCACTGAAGGTTCCAGTTGTGTTTGGGGTCCCGCTCGCATCTCCCACTTCCAAGGCCCTTAGGTCAGAGTCAGAACCCCATCATTGCTTGTGGGCCCAGGGTTCAGTCTCTGGCTTTTCCCCTGTAAATGCCACAGCCTTGGGGGCCTCCTTGCTTCTGGTCTAGCTCTATGCCCTAAGGCTGGTCACTTAAACTCTCTGGGCCTCAACATCCACCTCTTGGGACAAGGATGCTGGGCCTGCTTGGTCCTGCCCTCGGCATTGGCCCAGTCACACTGCACACGGGACAACAGGCGCTTAGACCTACCTGTGTCAGTCCCTCAACTGACAGCCCCACTGGGGTCACGTGGAAGGATGTGGGAGTTCCCAAGAGTCAGGGATGCTGGGCAGACAAAACAGGGAGCATATGAACCCGTTTCCCTGGCATGGGGGTCACAGGGATAACGAACTTCCTGCCTGTAGAGTGAGATCGTGAGCAGCATGTAGCTTGTCCAGTTCTCTGAGAGAACCACAGTCACCCTCTCCCAAAGAAAAGCCCTTACCGCGGCCCCAGGCTGGCGGCACACCTCCAGGTTTTCAGTCTCCAGAGAGACTGGTTTCTGAACCCAGGCATCGAAGGAAATGAGGACAGGGTGGAGGGAAACAGGACTGGAGGGGGCTTGCTGGCCTGAAGAAGGCACAGCAGGGGCCCCACTGGGGACACCCTATTAAATTCCCACCCGGCCACATTACTGCCAAATTCTCATTTCCCCTGAAAGCTTACCTTGCCCACACACTTGAAGGTGATGTTTGCCAAGTTCCAGCTGAGGACACGGTGGCTACACAAGCACACAGCACGGAGAGGGTCACCTGCTAGTAATGACCTCACACAGAGGCTCAGTGCTGGCTGTTACCTCGTGTCCTGCCCATGGCACAGTCCGCGTCCCCGCGCCAATCTCACGCTCCATGCAAATGCCGAGAAAGGTCACTCCACCTGCTCCCGCTCTGCCCTTCTTCACGGCCCGTGCACCTGGACATGTGAGGCAAGCGCTTGCCTTCAGGACCCAGGACTCCGTGTGGAGGCCACTGCCCCCCGGGAGGGGAGGGAAGGGGACCACCCGGGAGGTATAACACCTTTAGGAGGCCCCGCGAGGATAGGTTTGCCTGGAAGAGATTCCGGAATCCCCCCGGGGTACAGCCGACCGTGTTCAGGGATAAAATGGCAAGGGAACCCGAGCTGTTGTCATCTCACTGAGAGGCAAGCCGTCAGAAACACATCGCCCTGCAAGGGTGTCCTATAAACTTCCCCAAGAAAGGGGTGCTCTGCATGTTGCGGCATTCCCCCCCCATCACCATGCTGAGGGTCACATGACCCAGTTAACACCTGGTGCACATTTTCAGGCTCACAGATACCGACTGACAACTTCCTGGGTCCTAGACCTGGCCCTGGGCCGTGGTACTACGGCAGTGCCTGGCACACGGGGCTGGCTCTCAGGGACTGATGCTTTGGCAGAAGTAGCAAGGGCATCCGGGAGGGGGCACTCTCAGCATCTGGCTCTCTGGCTCACCTTTCCCATGGCCAACACACAGCAGGTTTCTAGGGTTGAAAGAAGGAATGAACAAACGGAAAATAAGATGGGCCGCTTAGAAACAATTTGCTAGATGTGAATAAAACAACCCAAACAAAATCCTCAGGGACGCAGCTGCCGCCCAGAAGCAGCTTTGCATGTGAGTCACTTGTTTTACTCTCAAAAGCCAAATTTTACTCTCAATTTCTCAAAGCCATTTTATTCTTTTTTCATCCCTGGCAGGCTTGCCAATTTTAGCAAACAAAGATAGAGGACACCCAGTGAAATGGGGATTTCAGATTAAACAACAAATTAATTTTTTTACTGTAAGTATATCCCATATGTTATTTGAGATATACTTATACTAAAAAGTATTCACTGTCTGGAATTCAGACGTAATTAGGTGTCTTACCTGGTAATCCTATTCCCAGGCAAGGGCAAGAGTGCGGGGTCAGCGGAAGAGCTGGGACTGGCCATACTGGGTGACCTGAGAAGAGCCCAGGAGCCCCATGGCCAGGCACGCTAGAAGGGAGGCCTGCCTCTCGGGACACACCCTTTGTGCCTTCCGAATTTTGTGCTGTGTCCATCAGTTACTTATTTAATTTCTAAAATAATTATTTTGAAAAATGAGACTCAATATTAACATTAGGGAAAGCTGATGTTCAGCTCTCTCCCAAAACTATTTTCCAAGTTACCCGGGGAGCTCTGCGTGCCGGGTGACAGGTGCCGGAGCTCTCCGCACCTGGCCAGCCGCTGGCTTCCACTTTCAAATTTAGGGCTGATACTCCCTTTCTCCTTCACCAACGTGATGAAAGTACAAGCTTTAACAAGAACCGCTGACGCGTCCGTCCTCCCGTTAGAACACTGCCGCAGCCCTGGGAAGGGACAGAGACCCGACCCACACCTCAGCCGGACGAGCCCCGAGAACACGACCCTCAGTGGAAGGAAGCCACAAAAGACCACGCTGTGTGATTCCGTCCATGGGAAACATCCGGAACGGCTATCCAGAGGGACAGAAAGGAGGCTCGTGGCTGCTTAGGGCCGCAGCCAGGGAATGGGAGAGACACGGGCGACAGCTCAAAGTACCAGGTTACTTCCTGACAAGATGAAACTGTTCGAGAATGGCCCAAGGTCATGGTCGTGGCTCTGAATGTGCTGAAAAGCATTTAATTGCCTATAAAGTGGGCGGGTTATTGGGCATGAGAATTACATCTCAGCAAAGTTGTTCATTGTCTTAAAGATGTCATGGTCCCTGTGTCACCTGGAGGGGGATCGCAGAGGTCCTGGGAAGGGCTGTGTGTTCTGGTCACCCAGCCCCTCCCCCCAGCCTCATTTAGCCCACCACCTATCCCCTTCCTGGACTGAGCTTCCCCCCACCCCCACCCCGGTGGTGGCCCCCCGCCCCACCCCAGGCTTTCTAGCTCCTTCTCACAGCCCTACCCCGGCAGGGGAAGGAGGGGGGCTTGTCCCAGGTCCTCCCGTTAGCCCAGCCTTCACCTTCCTCCATGTTCCCTTCTGCCCAGTCTTCTCCCAGACAATGGGTGGGATGCGCTCACTCACTTCCCGTGCTGTTGGCTGTCCCTTCTCCCCACTGGACCATGCGCACCACATGATGGGCGTCACACGGATGGATCCCCAGCACCTATGACAGTGCCTGCTACCTACTGGGACCTTAAAACCTATTTGGGGCATGAAGAAGATGGGGGAGGTTCCTGAGCACCCCCCCCCCACAAAAGGAGCAGGGCAATGACTAGGAAAATCTGAAAGCCCCAGAAATAAAACAGAGGAGCTCAGAGATCCGATGGTACCTTTGGCTCCTCACAGGCATCCAAACTTGGCCCGGGAAGCTCAGAAAGGGGCATCTGCACCCTCCCCTCCACCTGCTTCCCACCCCTTCCCCCAGGTGGCTCAGGCAAGGCACCACCAGCCCCGGGTTCTGCCTCACTCCTCCTCTAAACCATAACAAACCTAACCCGGTACCCAGATGAGACCTCCCTCTATGCACGCTCCCAACACCCCTGTCACCCCCCCCAAGTCCTCTCCTCGCTCCAGCAACTGGGGGTTTGCCAGAGCCAGAGCCCCTGGAGGGGCGGGGGGAACCCCTGCTGGAAGAGGGAAAAGAGAAGGATAATGGGCCGCCCCCACAGTCCCACTGCCTTCCAGTTAGAAAGCATTCTCATCGGCGTCCGATTTAAAACCTCACCCAGGGAGCTGAGCACCAGGACCCCCACGTCAGAGGCGGGCCAGCCGCCTGGGCACAGATCCAGCTCCAGGCCTGGCTGGGGGGCGGATGCCAGTCGGGCCCCAGGCCGCAAGCTGCCCAGGAGAAAGGCCAGCCCAGCCCGCTGGGACGGTCCCTAAAGGAAGTGGGAGGCCCCTTCTGCTTGGAGAAAAGCTGGCAGAATTCCATATCTGCACACCGAAAAACCAAAGTTAAAATATTGTACCAAAGACATGAAAGGTTTTCATACAGAAATCCCTCTGGATGATCAGCTTCTGCGAGGCTCTCTGAAAGGTGGCTCCCTCTACCGCGGCCCGTCTCCTCAGAGTGGCTTCAGTGCCCCCAGATGAAGAGCCCGTGGGCCTCTGCGGCACACAGCAGGGGTCTGTGTTTTGTACTTGGTTTCCATTTTGTCGGGGCTCTGCCATCAAAGCCCTCTGTGCCCCATGAAGACATCCAAGCCTCTCCTGCCCACCTGCTCCCAGGACCTCTGGGCCACCTGAATGCGGACCCAGCCCATCTCCTGGCCCAGCACTGGACCTGGAAGGACTCTACGGATGGGCTGCCTGGACCCAGGGGGGGAGGGGGCTCTCTCTTGCCCTGGGACCTGAGTTCTGAGGACACAGAAGCCTGGATCTCAGGCATTCAGCTTCCTGAGCTGCCTGGAAGGACCACAGAGGGAAGCCAAGGCCGGGAGGAAAGCCAGACCCAAGAAATGGGAAGAGAAGAGGGCCAAGGAGAGCTCTGAGAGCCAAGGGTGGGAGAAGCCCCGGGGCCCATCGATGCGGACGGACTGGCAAATGCAACCATGTCCCACCAGATAACAGAGTATCACGCAGTCGTAAAGGAAGGCGACCCTTCCCCACGCCACCCCACGGATGAATTGCTGAGCCCAGTGACATCAGCCTGTCAGAAGGACCAGTTCTGAGTTCTGGAGCTGGCAGAGCGGGAAGGGGGGTGGCTGCCAGGACCATGGAGAGGGCAGGGGGAGCCTGTACTCCCTAGGAACGGGGTATCAGTTTGGAAAGCTCGAGGGTGGGCACAGCTGCACGACACTTGGCTCTGAACGCCCTCTGTGCCCCTGGATGGGCCGCTCGGCCCTGGCTCAGATGGTTTTAGGTGATGTGGATTTTACAATGTTTTTTAAAACCTGGGAAGTGTGACTTGAATTCTGCTGAATGGGATGCGTCAAAGGGCTTCCACAAACCAAACAAGGAAGCCCAACAACACAGCTTGTCCACCAGCCGTGAAAATTGTGGACAGGAGTGGAATCGTGGAATCGTGACAGGAGTCATGATATTTTTTTGGCGTTTGCAACGCCCTAGTCCCCTCTCAAGCCTGCTCCGCTAAATGCTTGCCCTGGCTTTGGACAGTGGCTGCAGCCAGGCAGGGCCTCGTGAAGACCATTAATCCCCAAACAAACACAGGGAGGTAGAGACAATTCTCCTCCCAACTTGTGAACTTGGCAAAACCAAGCTCTGGGACCCGCCAGGGACACTGGGCCAGCGAGTGGCAGCAGGGCACAGCCAAGCCCAGCCCCTCTGGCTGGAGCTTTCTTACCTTCTAGGTGTTTCTGCATTGACAGCATATGCAATGTTCACAGCGGTGAACTTGGAAATCAAGGGAGACCCTTCACGTTCCACATTCCACATTTCATCAGCGTGTGATTCAACTTATTTTCAGTCGTGGGTTTTAGTTCTGCCACCGAAAAACACGTTTAAACAATGATATTTCATTTACATGGGAAGGTAGGATTCTAAAAATCAAAAATGGGTACAGGCCTTTGTATTTAGAGAGACCTTACCTGCCCACTGGTTTCTTTGACCTTTAGAATGACCCCCGGAGGCACACAGGAGATGAGAAAGGGGGTGCTGATGAGACCTAGGTTACCATCCAACCAGTACGGTATGAATCTGGCACAACCCAGGGTCTGCAACCCACGTTCAGCAGAGCCTGGACCCCGCTGAGCACCTGTCCTTCCTAATTCCCTGAGCCAGGCCTCTCCCCGCCCCCTCCCTCCTCTCCCCTTCCCAGCCTCCACGGTCCACTCTCACTGGCACCATCACACCACGTGGTGTCTGCGTCAGAAGCCAGTGGGGATGACTTCTCTGTGACTCACTGTCCTGGAAGACCACAGTCTAGGGGCAGGGCTGTGTCTCCTCCACCCCTGGACCCCTGACCCCAAACACCAAAACCAGTGCTTAAATAAATATGGAAAGTAAAGAGGGGTGGGGAAGGTGGGACAAAGCCCGGGGAGAGGGCGAGATGGGGGGGGGTGATGGTCAGCATGGTATTGACCCAGGAGAGACTGGGCAGGGCACCCCAGCAGGGGCTTTGTACATCCACCACTAACTGCTAGTCCTTTGAGGCAAAAGCAATTTGTCCTCAAAAGTACTGGTTTGCGGGGCGCCTGGGTGGCTCAGTGGGTTAAAGCCTCTGCCTTCGGCTCAGGTCATGATCCCAGGGTCCTGGGATCAAGCCCCACATCGGGCTCTCTGCTCAGTGCAGAGCCTGCTTCTCTCTCTCTCTGCCTGCCTCTCTGCCTACTTGCATTCTCTGTCAAATAAATAAATAAATAAAATCTTTAAAAAAAAAAAAAAGTACTGGTTTGTGGTGGTGGCAGGAGAATGAAGTGAGCCCAGTGCAGTCGCAGGGGTGGGGGTGGGGGATCCCATCCTCCAGCGACAGTCCTGCAGGGATGCCCCAATGTGAACAACACAGTCCCTCCTCCTTCTCACAGGCTCCCTGGGCTCTGGCCACACCAGGGGAGCAGACAAGTCTCAGCTCGACCTCCTGCAGAGCTGGGGTCCGGGTGCCAGCAGCCGAGCTCCGAAGCCCCCCGTCTCAGCCCCGTGCTACTGCACCACCTCTCATGGGCAAGCAAGGCTGGCCAGAGCCCCGCACAGAGGGGCTGGATCCCATCTGGCAGGAAGGGGGCGGGGAAGGGTTCCTGGGGCAGAGCCCAAGGCCCTCCCATGCACCTGGCATTGAGGGAGTAGGGCAGGGGAGAGGCCTGGAAGGGCTTAGGCAGGTGACAACCAAGGTCAAAGCTTTATCTCAAGGCCAACTTTTGGGGAACCCGAGCTGAGACACAGGATGAGAAAGACTTCACACATAGCTGTCAGCTGGCCCATGAGGGGCATGGGATATGAACAGGAATCAACCTTTGCTTCAGGCCCCTGGGGTTGGGCAGCCCTTGGTCGCAATAACATCATTTCGCTAAACTGGGAACATAATCCCATGTGGAGAAGAGGACATAAGGCTCCGGGAGCTAAGTGGCAGACGAGGAGGGGCTCCCAGAACTATCCCAGCGCACCATTCACTCTGTGATGCAGGGAGGAGGGAAGGGGGAAGGTGTCCCCGCCCAGCCTTAAAGGACCAACTGGGGATGTGGTCATAGCTCATGCTCCTGTCCACACTGTGATCTGGCTCTGGGACATTCTGTGGGCCTCTGTCCACCTCCTGGCCACCCCTCAGTCCACCTGCAACCAGACCCAGAGGCCCGGAGGCTGGGAAGGATGACACTTTCCTCTGGTGTTCGTGGTCCCTCCCCATGGAGCAATATGGCCTTTCCCAGGCACCTGGGGCCAGGGAAAGCCGGCCCGGCTCAGCCTACGAGCACCCCACTGAGGAAAGCCTTGGTGCCCAACCCCCTTGGGACCTTCCTGGGGCCAGGTTCTATCTTTGGTGGGGAGTCAGGGAGGAGGCAGAGGCTGATTCTGTCCTCAGACCATCCTCAGTTGAGCTGAAGGATCATTGCCATCTATTTGTTTCCCAGAGTCTGTAGTTTTCTTGGCAGCCCCTTGCAAGCCCTGGAAATTCTCAAGGTGCTTTTTGAGTATCTCCCATAGCTTTAAAGAGAGGGAGAAGAGAGAGAGGGAGGGAGGTGTTCTGAAGACCTAGATCTGATTCATCCCTTACAGCCATGGGTCAAGGATGAGCCTGGGGGCCAGGGGAAGGGAGCATGGCAGAGATGTTCTCTGTAACCACTTGAAAGCTGGGTCTGGACAATCCGACCTCCTGGCCCCCAGGCAGCTGGGCAGGTTTCCAGGCCACACTTCTCTAAGCTCTTTCTCCGTACACGTGGCCAGGGGATGGATGATGCCAAGGACTTTCCCAGCTGAATGTCCATTGTGCATGTGCTGTCTGGTCTCCCCAGGGACTGAGAGGTCCTCCCTGTGTCCATGTCATGGTGCTTCCTTCTTTCCTCCTTCCCGGCCTCCCTCCTGTTTCCATCATCTCCCTCTACCGCTCCAACGTGATGACCATTCCACTCATATGCCTGTCCCAAGACCCCAGGGCTGCCATTAGAAAGAAACAGCATGTTTAAAATAAAATGGGTTGAGCCAGCCTTCTCACTGTCTCTACTGCACCCCCAGACTCAGTGGGTCACCAAACACGGGGGCTAACAGTACAGGAGTCCACCAGCACCCCTGTCTGCCCACCCTGCTAACTCCAGGCCGGCAGAACAGGGCCTCCTGGGACAGCCAGCGAAGAGGACTTGCCCTGTCCAGGAAAGCCCCCGGGGAAACCCCGACTTGGGTGTTCGAAGGAAGAGGGGGGCTGAAATAGGGGAAGTATGGGATGGCTCAGATAGATAGCATGCAAACTTGAGACTAAAGATAGCATATTCGCTCAGAAATGTGGTTTCAAGCATCCTTCCATCCATTCAACCATACAGCCAAGCATCCATTCATGCATCCCTCTGTCCATTCATTCATCCATCCATCCTTCCATCCACCAACCACTCAGCCATCATTTATCCGTTCACTGTCCATCCATTCACCCGTCCATCCATCCATCCAGCTATGCACCATCTGTTCTCTCCATAAAAACTTACTTCACTAGGCATCTCCTCTGTGCTGAGAGCCATCCTCAAGGAGCTCAGGCCGGGGGCGCCTGGTGGCTCAGTCATTAAGCGTCTGCCTTTGGCTCAGGTCACGATCCCAGGGTCCTGCATCGGGTTCCCTGCTTGGCAGGAAGCCTGCTTCTCCCTCTCCCACTCCCCCTGCTTTCTCGATGTGTCTCTCTCTGTCAAATAAATAAATAAAATCTTAAAAAAAAAAAAAAGCAGCAGGAGCAGCTGCAGCTCAGGCCAGTAGAAATAGAAATGCAACAAGACAACACTGATGAAGGTTGGTGGGGCTGGGCCAGAGAAGTACTGTGGTCTGGGGAGGCCCAAGAGGCACGTGACCCATAGAGGGGGTGCCCAGGAGGGCTTTGTGGAGGGGGAAGTGCCAGAACCACATCTTAAAGGATGAGTAAGGCACCCAAGCAAAAGGAATGAGTGTTTCCCTCGGACAGCAAACCCAGAGCGCCATAAACTGTGAAGGCCCTGGAGGCCAGTCTGAGGGGGCTGGAGGTCAGGACACCAGGGGCAGGGAGGGGTGGGGAGGGATAAAGTGGAGAAAAGATAGTTGTGTAGATGGGGCCAGCTGGGGAACGAGCCCACAAAGGGGGCAGGCCCTACCCGTGATGGATGGACTCTGAAGAGGAGGTCTTCGGGAGAAGATCTCTCCCTTACAAACCGCTGTTCCAATGGTCTCACCCATGCATGGTCAGACATTGAAGGCCAAAGCAGGCTGACTTCCAGCGCCAGGGCCCACAGCAGCGCCGGGCATGGAGCTGGCAGGTCACACGGCTGCTGGGTCAGGGCGGGCCTGGGGATGGCCTGATTCCCATTCGCAGCCACTGCACACGTAGATAGCTGGCCGGGCAAAGAGACGCAGGTGTGAGCAGCTGGAAGCCAGGCTGGCACTGGGAGCATGGCCGGAGGCCCCAGGCCTTCCAGGTGGAGCCCTTGGCTCGGGGCCCCAAGCAGCATGCAAAGCTCATCACACGAGTTTCCACAGTTAAGAGTTTTGCAAGGGACACAGATATTTCCCCTGGTCGCGCAAAGAGATTGGAGCCCCTGCTCCTCCCAGTTTTGTGAGGACAAATTCCAAACGCCTCCAGCATTCTCCTGCGGGGACCTATCTGCCTCAGATGCCTTCCCTATCCGCAAGATTAGAAACGCAGGGACAGAAAGGATCCCGGCCTTCCCGGCGACGGAGCATACTGAATGCCATTTGTTGCATTGATTTTTTTCAAAACACAAATAGTGTGTTCAAGATATTTCCAGGAATGAACAAAGAAAAATCGGGGACAACTTATTTAAATCATCTCTCTTGGTTGAACTCAGCAGAGTCGGGGAAAACAGCAGTGCCCGGGAGCACTCGCTGGGGGCCCAGGCCCAGTGAGCCCCGTTTATCACCTGGAAGTAGACCCTTACTTCCAGACGGGGCCAGACACCTGGCAAGCAGCCCGACATGTCCGGTAAATCAAGGCGGACACAGGGAACTGGAGGCGGGGGCGGCCCACAGAGAAGCCCAGCCTTCAGGAGGGGGTGTCAGGGGCCCAGAAGGAGGCCTCCTTGCAGTGCTATCTCTATCCCAGTGCATGGGGGAATCCGAAAAGTGAAGGAAGGGACCAGGAGGGAACAGTGATGGGGGAAGGATGGAGGGGGAAACAGTGCCTTCGGACTTCCCAGTGTAGCTGCTGTCTCTGGTCACTCTGTCCTGCTCAACAGCCCCGAGAGGAGACAAGCCCAGCCCTCATCCTCAGCCCAGACAAGAGCAAAGACCTCCCAGTGTGGCCAGGGCCCTGATAGAGGAAGGATAAAGTAGCTTGGGGCGATCCAGGAAAGCTTCCTGGAGGAGGTGACAGCTAGGTTAGAGCATGAGTCAAAAGATAGTTATTAGCCAGGCAAAAGGACTTGGGGGCAGGGAGTTCAGGAGAAAAAGAAGGAATGTTCTAGGCTGAGACTCTAGACAACAGAGGGTATGCAAGATGTTCAGTGTGCTTATGGGGGCTGGGGGACTGAGGGCAGGGGTCCCTGGGGCCAGCCTTCCTGGCACATGCATTGATCCGGGCAGCAGCAGAGAGCCGCCTGGAGGCAGCAAGGAGGAACTGCGCAATCAGACTGTCTGCAAGGGCCCTGCCAGCCAATGGCTCCTCTCCGTTCTGAACAAGGAGAGAAGCCAGGAAAACCCCAATGAGAAACCAGAATATTCCCTTTATGGCTGGGGAAGTTGATTTTGGAAAACGTGTTTTTTTTTTTTTTTTTTAAAGATTTTATTTATTTATTTGTCAGAGAGAGAGAGGGAGAGAACGAACACAGGCAGACAGAGTGGCAGGCAGAGGCAGAGGGAGAAGCAGGCTCCCCACAGAACAAGGAGCCCGACGCGGGACTCGATCCCAGGACGCCGGGATCACGACCCGAGCCGAAGGCAGCGGCCTAACCCACTGAGCCACCCAGGCGTCCCGGAAAACGTGGTTTCTATCTGTTGGCCAATAGATCTCCAGACACTGAACCCTGAGCCCCCCCAGCATGGGCAGGCCTTGGCCACAGGGCCCAGAGAAGAATGTGGGGTCCCTAATAGCAGACCTCGCCCATGAGCTCTCTTCCCCTGAGCAGGAGGGAGGCTGGCCAGAGTGGGCCAGAGGCCCCTCCCCCAGAGAAGGACACATCAGGAGGGGGTGACATCAGCTGCTAAGTCCTGGAGGAGCAGGCAGGCTGGGTGGAGGACTGAGGTGAGAGCCTCCCAGGGTTAGGGTCTGCTCTACCATGCCGGGGGCTTGTGTGTTGTCAAGAGCGACAATGGGCTCCAGCCAGCATGTAAGCCAGGGCCATGTTTTAGAGCACAGGAAACAGGGTCAGAGAGAAACAGACGCTGTGCTCATCACACAGTGAGTCAGGGACAGGGCCAGCTGGGAACGCAGGTCCCGATCCCCCCACCACAGTTCTTTCCACCTGCAGCTGTCCCTGAGGATTTGCACAACCTGGGGATTCGTGCGCGCTGCGGGGGCATGGGTTGGAGGTCTCAGCTCAAGCACAGAGTGCGTCCACACCGGTGTGTCCTCTTCCAGCCCCCAGTGGACAGGGTGGAACCCCCCACATGGGGGAGCGCACACCTGCTGGCAACGCTCATCTCTTCCAGAGATGCCCTCGCAGAAGCACCCAGAATGTTCCACCACCTCTGCAGCATCCCTGAGCCCAGCCACGCTGAACCAGAAAACTGGCCGTCACAAGGTTCTAGCTATGATTCTATCACAGAGAACCATGCCCAAGACCTCACGTGAGCCCAGCCCTCTCCTGTTAGGGAAACAGAAATGAACACAGAAGACCCCATCCCTGCCTTCAAGGACCCCACCATCCAGTGGAACACACAGTTTAGCCCTTCCCTTTGGGAACACTGTCTCTGGGGCGGTCACTCCCTCCCACCATGGCAACAGGCATCACCAGGCTACCAGGACTGCCTTCCCCCAGCCTAAAGGCAGCCTCTTCTCCCTCCAGGGGGCCCTGCAGGCCACTGTCACCTGCCCCCCCCTTGCAAAACCTACTTGCCTCCTGATGACTCCGGAGGTCTGCCCACGTGGCTCTCCAGATCCCACTACTTTGGGGTAGAATTAGAGTCCAATCCAGGTGACCCCTTTGTCACCTGACCCCTCCACATCCTCATCACGAGCCGCATCACCTTGGTTGTAATTGCCAGGGCAGCAAGCATCTGCTTGATTTCCTCTGCTGACAGCAAGCTCACTACCTATGGTGATCACATTCTTTATGTGGGTCCCAAATCCCTCCCTTCTACCCACAGGCCCTGGTTCATGATGCAAGCTTGACTTGAAAGGCACAATGTGGACTGATAACTATGGCTATTCACCACAGACTGAGAGCCTTGCTTTCCTCCTATGGCGGCCTCCCTGCGTCTGATACCCACCTGGGCCCTGGAATGGCTCAGCACATGACGAATGAACCACAGCAA
Source organism: Enhydra lutris kenyoni (assembly GCF_002288905.1). NCBI lineage: Eukaryota > Metazoa > Chordata > Mammalia > Carnivora > Mustelidae > Enhydra > Enhydra lutris. The sequence goes on along the minus strand of NW_019154105.1, from coordinate 65,651,533 downwards.
CTGTGTGATGTCTTCATGCGTTCTCCTCATCCCATTTCACAGATGAGAAAACTGAGGCCCAGAGAGTCAGGAGAGTGTTGCCCTGGAGACTAGGGGCGCTGCCCCCTTCCACGGAAACCACTACCCCTTCAGAGAGCACATCTCGTAGAGGCAGAAACAGACATCCACCCCTCCAAGCCCGTCTTCTCGCTGGCTTCCCCAACAACTGCCTTGCATGCACCGTGTGCTCTTCCTCCCAGAACCTTCTCTTTCTGTTCCCTCCCTTCTCACCATCTGGGATGGCGGCCTGCATTTGAATGGCCCGTTTCCTTAGTTGTTCCCCTAAAGAAGTGGCCAGACCTCGCCTTGGCATGCACAGCACATGATAAAGGAGAAGAGATTTGGGGTCCCTTCCACGGGGGGCGGGGGCGAGCAATGGGAAGGACCCCATGGAGCCTAGCCGTTGGGAGAGAGAAGAGGAGGAGGCCCAGCCGGAAGAGACAGGTCCTGAGCTCTGAGAAGACAAAAGACCTGTTTGTCCTCGGGGACAGACAAGAAGTCTCTGCCAGAAGAAACAAAAAAGTCAGTAAAAACAGTTTCCCTTTGTTTTACAAAAATGCAATCTTGTGAGGTTTTTCAGGTCACTTCAGGTAAATAATCACAAAACAGTGTTACGAGCATCTTGATGGAAGGCCAGTAGTACCTTTTATTCTGATCACGAGTTTCTGTCTTGGGCTTCCCTCCAGCCTCAGGGATCCTGTCCAATGTTCCCCGAGTTCCCTGAGTGTGTCCCCCGCGCAGGCCTCAGACACAGAGAGGAGTCAAGATCTGAGTCTGACCTGATGGTATTTCAATGCTGGAATGGTTAAGACTTTGGGGGGCTCTCAGGATAACGTGAATATACTTTGCCTCTGAGGAAGACATGAATTTGGGGGACCAGAGGGCAGACTGTCAGGGGTTAAGGGGTATCCCGTCGAAAGGCATGTTGATGTCCTAAACCCCAGGGCCCGTCAATGGAACCTTTGTGGGAATGAAGTCTTTGCAGATGTAATTAGTGAAGCTGAGGCCATAATGGAGTCAAGCGGGCTCTACTCTGATACGAGCAGGTGCCCTTCAAAGAGAGAATTTTGAACACAGACGTAGCAACAAAAAAACACGTCTGTTGTCGTAAGCCAGCCACCATCTGAGTTTCCTAGGGATGTAACAGGGCACCACGGACTGGCTTGCTTACACAATAGGAATTTACAGTCTCATAGTTCTGGAGGCTGGCAGCCCAAGGTCAAGGTCTCGGCAGGGTTGGCTCCTTCTGGGGCCCTGGTGGAGAATCCGTCCCCTGCCTCTCCCCCAGCCTCCGGGGTTTACCAGCATCCTCCGCTCTCTCTGGCTCAGAGACGGGCTACAGATCTCTGCATCTCCCCGTGCACCTGTGTGTCCAAATGGCCCCTCTCTGTAAGGACACCTGGATGGCAGCCCAGGCCCACCCTGATGACCTCATTTTACCTTAATTACCCTGTAGAGACCCTGTCTCCCAATCCAAACCTTTTGTTGTCTGGCTTATTTCACAGAGAACAAGGCTTTCAAGTCTCATCCGCGTTGCAGCAGGTGTCGGAATCTTCTTCCTTGTTAAGGTTGAATGACATCGTGTCGCACAGATGGGCCACACCGTGTGTCCGTCCCTCCATCTGAGGGCCTGAGGACCACTTCCGACCTCTCGGCTCCTGGGGACAGTGCTGTCACGGACATGAGTGTACAGACATCTCCGGGTTCCTGCTCTCGATGCCTTCGGGGAAAGACCCCCAGGTACCGTTTCTTACCCAGAAACGCTGACTTTCAGAAGTCTTTAGGATGACGCACTTGCATCTTACCTGATGGTCTAATAAGTTGGTAGAAACCAAAACTTCCCACCACGGATTTCTGGAGGAAAACTCAGGGAAGCTCAATAGTTCTCCGGGGGGAGGGGAGGGGAGGAAGGGCAAGGCCGAGGCCTGGTGTCCAGCCTCCGTCCTGGGCTTAGCCCACTCTGCCTCCGAGCCACCAGGAGCCCCCGATGCTCCCAAGTGATGCGCTCATGGTTGGGGGTGGGCTGGAGGTTTTGCATCCGGGAAGCCCACGGTCTCATGGTCAGACGGACATTAGGACTCGCTCACACTGCCTGAGTGCCCGCTACACTCCACTGGAATAAAAGCCCAGCATGAGCACATTGGGGAAAGGACCCTGGGGTGACAGGGACAGTGGGAGTCACAGTGGGGGTCAGATGTCCATTGTATCTGAAAATGAAATAACACGGGGATTGAGGCTCCCAGAGCCGGAACACACACAGACATGCAGACACATAGACACGGCTCTGACTTAAGCCTGGGCCCCTCGTTCATCATCGAGGTAGTGGCAAAACAGCCACAGTGCAGGGGCCACGAGGGACTTCCTGGAGGTTGGAACAGTGGGTGCTGGAAAGAGCGTGAGGTCCAGAGCATGAGAGGGTAGGACCTGGACCCTGGACACCGAGCAGCCACCTTCTCTGTCCACTGGGGTTATGGCGACATCTGTCCCTGACGTGATTAGGAAGGGACACTGCGGTGACCACCTTAACGGTAAGTGACAGAAGACCAAAGCAAAGCAACGTGAGCAAACAGAGCCACTCCTAACTTGGTTCCTCACGCAGGGATGGGTGCTGGCGTGCCTCAGGAGTGAAGAAAAGGCTTCCGGGGGAGGATTTAGGCTCTGGGATGGGGATCTGTGTCTCCAGCCCCTCTTCCTGTGTCTCTGCTGGTCAGTCCCCTGGAACGAGGTGGGCAGGGACTCCAGACAAGGTCCTGAGAGAGGACAAGCAAAGCAGATCCCCTTCCCCCATCACCAGCAGCACCAGCAACAGGAGTCATCCCGAAAAACCTCTTGAAAACATTATGCATGTTTTGAAACCCAATTTTGGAGCAGATTCCAGACCGAAGTGCATTTGCTTCCTACTCAGATGCTGCTTATTCCAGAAACAAAGCCCAGCACCAGCCATCTGTAGCACCAAGTGGGGCTCTTTGGATGCTGTTTTGCGGCTCAGGGTGTGGGCAGACGGAGCTGCGGCAGGAGGGGATTCACCTGGCAGGGGTGTGGCTGGGCACCTCCCCAGGGTCCCTGGCAGTGGCCAAGCTTCAGTCTGCTTTCCTATGGCCTCAGATCACTGGCTTTGTTTCTGGAAGGAACATCTTTCATTTTGGAAACTCCCTTTGGAGAGGTGTTTTCCAAGTTTTCACATCCAAGGAAAAAGCAGTCCAATCGGTGAATGTAGGTGGAGGCCAACAGTGACCCTGCTTCCCAGTTCACAGCCCCCCTGCACAGAACTTCCCTGAGGATTGCTACACTGTGACTTTTCCCTTCCCCCAGCTCTATGGGTTGAATGTTGGGGATGCTGCTGTGATGGCCGGAGCTCCATCTTCATAGAGAGGGTGAGCGCCACCACTGGGGGAGGGCAGAGCCCCAAGTGGGAAGAGGTCTGGGCCCCTGATAACCTGGGACCACAGAGCCAGCCTGGGAGCTGTGGACTGCCGTCCCCTGGATGTTTGCATAGGGGGAAATTAGCATCTTTGGCTTTGGCGACCGTTGCTTCGTTCCCTGAACCCAGGAGGGCTTAGGCATGAGAGCAGGGGCATCCACTGCTTCTGGTGGCTACAGGTCATCGTCTGGGGGATGGATAGCACAGCCATGTGCTCCTCACGATACCACGAGTGTCCCTAGCCTCATTACTCAGGGGAGAGCCCCACCTCACCCCTGTTCACTGCGGTCCCGCAGGATCACAGCCATCACCTCGAGATCCCTCTGGCTCTGGTTCTGGTTCTGGGCTCGGGACCCATCCAAGCGCAGAGCCAAGAAAAACAAAGAACCCAGCTTCATCACGGGGATTCGAGAGCTGCAGAAGGTAGGGGAAGGCTGATGCGCCAGGGGTTCCCTACTGTTCGTGCCCTCCAACGCCTCTGTAATAATCTCTGTTATTTTTCTAATGAGAAACCATCCCTCCTGCCAATCCTCTCCCACAGCGCTTTTCATGGTTCTGACTTTTTTCTGGCCGATGATGACTTCTACCAACACACAGGAGGGCTCAAAACGCAGGGGGCTGGTGGGGAACAATTTAATCAGCCTTAGATTCAAATTATCTCTCATGTCCACAGGCTTCATAAGAAGCTCTCCCCAGGGTGCGAGGGGCTTGCCGCCTCCTCCCTCCTTCCCCATCCTTCAGGCAAGCCAAGGCCACTGTCTTCCCAGAGAAAACTGCGCCCACGGAGGGCCCTTGACCGCACCTGGAACAGCTGGTTCTAACCGCCTGCTGTCTTTCAAAGTTCTCAGGGACATGCTGTGAGTTCTGTTGTATTCGTGTCTCCCTGTGCAACAGATGGGACTCTTTTTGCAGAAGGTAATTTCAACAGGAACATCTGTGGCCCCTTCTGGTGGCATTTTCTTACCAAGAACATCCTTTCTGCTTAGAGCCAGTGTGCCAGAGACGAGTTGTGGTGAGATCTGCTGCTAGACGACAGGTCCCTCATCCAGGCAAGTCTCCCAGCCTGGGAACCCTGGTTTCCCCTTGGCGGAGGAGTCGGCCACCAAACAAAGCAACAGTCCAAAGTGGGCCAAGAATGAGCGGTGGTGCTGAAAAAGGGAGCAAGGGCTAAGATCAATCTATCCCATGTGCTGAGATCCAAAACATGATCCAATAAAGCCGGTAAATGTAAGGCCCACCTCATGGTATTCTTTGGGGTCTCAGTGCCCCTCCAGGTCTCACAGTGGCAGGTGCCAGCAGGCTGGGCATCCAGGGGGCTCCTTTAGGTTGCTGGTGGAGTCCGGCTCCTGGCAACAGAAAGTCGGAGATCTTCATTTCCTTGCTGACCATCAGCTAAAGGCCGCCCTCTGCTCCCGAAGTCCACACCCTTCCGTCCCTCTCCCACAACCCTTCCATCTCCAAAGTGGCTGTGGCCATGTTCTCACACTTGGAAGCTCTCTGAGGTGGCTTGCTGGAGGAACCTCTCCACTCATCAAGGTCAAGCCCAGCGGACAATCTCCATGAAGGCCAACTGCCTTGGGCTTTTCATTACATCTGCAAAGTGCCTTCAGATCAGCACTGGGATTTGTGTTGGATTGGATAATCAAAGGATGGGTATCTTGAGGCCCAGCTTTAGAATTCTGTCTACCACACCCATTATGCCCCCTCTTTTTTTTAGAGAGAGAGAGAGAGAAGGAAAGCAGGGGAAGGGCAGAGGGAAAGGGAAAGAGAGAACCTTAAGCAGACTCCATGCTCAGTGAGGAGCCCGATGCAGGACTCGATCCCACAATCCTGAGATCATGACTGGAGCTGAAATCGAGAGTCGAACGTTGAACCAACTGAGCCATCCAGACGTCCCTCCCATTTTTTTAATTGGCTTATTTCAGAGTTGGATTAAAGGAGGAAAACCCACATCTGCGCTGAGGGACAATAATAATGCAGTTTGTGGCGGCAGCCAACACTCTGGGGAGATGGACACATGCTGCTGGCTTCCCCTCTGACCGTCAGGTGGAAGCTGAGATTAGTTGAGGAAAACAAGGGAAAGTTCTGCCTTTTTCTGCCTTTGAGACCTTGAACAAGTCACCTAACCTGGCAGGGCTCTGGCCTTTCATCACCTTATTGTGTGCTTACCCAAAAGGACATCCACCCAGAGCCTGGCAGCCACCAGCACTCAGTGGTTAGGAGGGTCACACCCATGGCCCGCATGCCTTTGAGCCATCTGCAGAACCTTCATCCAGGGACACCTTCTTAAACGTCACCCCCTCCTTGTCAGGGGCACCATGCACTGTTGAGCTTGCTTTTCCTGCATCCCCGCCTAGGGCCACCCACGCCCTTTGTGAAGTGTGATCAGTGGGCTGATCTAGGAGTCTTCTCATACAAGCAACTTCCTCTCCATGTGGAGAGGACTTGCACCAAGTTCATGAAGACCTCAAGGAACTAACTACCTTAGCAGGTTCCCAAGAGCAGTGGCAAAATGACCCTTTCGTATGGGACACCCCAGCTCCCTTTTGGAAGTTCCCAGTGTGGCCACGAGGTGGCAGCACAGGCAGATCCCTGCTCAGGGAGATTGCAAGGGGTGGGACAATGGTCAGGATTATGGCTTCCTGGCAAGCCTGGACCAAATGGTGGTTCACTGTCCCCAGCGTGGCCTCGCATTGTGACAAGCTCGTCTCTGTCTCGGGACCTGGTGGCTATAACTCTCTCCTGACTGTCTTCATGCTGCATTGTAAGCTATTTGGGGTGCCCGGACTCCCTCTGAGCCCAAATATGTTAGAAAATGAGTATTTGCTTTTTAAACTTCACAATAAATATAATCCAAGTTTTTGGGCGCCTGGGTGGCTCAGTCGGTTAAGCGTGTCCCTTTAGCTCAGGTCATGGTCCAGAGTCCTGGGATTGAGCTCCCCATCGGGCTCCCTGCTCAGCAGGGAGCCTGTTTCTCCCTCTCCTTCCGCCTCTTCCCCTGCTTGTGTGCTGCTTCTCTCTCAAACAAAAAATTAAAAAATCTTTTTAAAGAAATGATCTCAGTTTTACAGGTGAGCAGATCAAGGATTGTGGCTTGCCCAAGGCCGGTGAGAAACAAGGACATTATCATGCTACATTTTATTAAAGGAAATTTCAAATAAACAAAAGAAGAGTTACAATTTGGACGGTATTCACCATCCAGCCTCAACCATTTTCAACATTTTCTCCTATCTTTTTTTTTTTTTTACAAGAGTATGTATAAGGCAAATTCCAAACACTATGGCAATATAGTGTCAATACTCCGTTTGCATCCCTCAACAAATGGGGCATTTTGACCTAACCACCACACCATTCTCTCTCTGTAACAAGTGTCACGACCTCCTTTACCATTCTGTTTGTATCCAAATTTCCCCTCACCGTGTCACAAATGTCTTTTGTGCAGTTGGTTTTTTCCATCATGATCCACATAAGGTCCTCACATCCATTTAATTGTGTCTTTTAAGCTTTGTCAGACAGTCCTACTTATTTTCTTTTCCTCCGGCCCCTTAACTAATTAATAAACTGGGTCATTCTCCCCCAGAACAGCCCCCATCCCGGATCTGGCGGCTGGCCTCCCCCTGCAGGTGTCGCAGACTACCGTTCAACACCGTCACTACTTATGCGGCGCGCGCGGAGAAAAGCTGGTCCTCCCCGACGTGACTTGCGGGCAGCCCTGCCCCTCCAGGAAGCCACAGCTCCAGCCCCTGCAGCCCAGGCGGCAAGGCGCCCACTGGGTTGCGGCCAGGCGCGCTGGAGCAAGAGCCGGGTCAGAGTTCCGGGGCCCTCGCCGGCCGGACGGACGGCAGCCGAGGGTTAGTGCCTCGGGGCCGGTGATCGAGCAGCAGTGGCCGTTGCCACTTGGGTTCATGACCTTCAGCTGTGTCCCCAGAGCCCCCTAGGCGCCGAGCTCGTCGCCACAATGTGTGTTTTACTCGGAGAAGCGAAGGCACAGCGCAGAGAACCAGTGTCGGCCCGCGTCTCCATCCACCCTCCAGCGTCCACGAGGGCCCATCAGCCCCTGGGTTCCCGCCCCGGCTCTGACAGGAGCCCCCCCTCGGTCCCCACAGCGGACCCGACCCCGCACACTGCCTCTCACCGCGCCCGGCGTCCCGAGAGCCCGCACCGCCCCATCGCGCACACGCAGCGTGCCGAACGCGCTCCCACAGCGATATGCGGCGCAAGCGCCGAAGGGTCGGCTGGACGCGAGTCTCCCGGGCCGAGAGCCGCACTTCCGGCGCCCCGCCCTCCCCACGCTTCGTCCCCATTGGTTTTTCCTGGACCGCGCCCCGCCCACGAGCTTCTCCTCCCACGGTTCCCTTCACCTTTCACCTCCTCACCTTCCGAGCCCCGGAAGCCTCCGACCCCGCCCACCAGGAGGGAAAGAGCTGAGAGCCCGGCGGGGGGAGAGGGGTTGGTGGGGAGTGCTCTGAAGAGGCCCACAGTATTGGTTACTATTGTCTGTCCATCAGAGGAGAAGCGGTTACTGACTGGCTGAAGGGAAGTGGTTGGGCGGGGACGGAGGCACGGAGTCCCCGCGAGTGGCCACGCCCCCGATGGGGCGGACCAGCGGTCTAGGCGCATGCCCAGTGCGTGCGCAGTGGCGGCGGCGGCGGCGGCAGTCATGGCGGCTCGGTGTGTGAGGTTGGCGAGGCAAAGTCTCCCAGCTTACCTGTCTCTCAGGTAAGGCGCGCTCGGCTGCCCGTGGCGGAAGAAGGACGTTGTCCTCAGTGCGGCTTCCACTCAGACCGAGGCCGCGCCGGGGGTCCGGCCCGGAGAGGGGCGTCATGGGCCCCGCGGTTCACCGACGCGGCACGCGGACCCCCCGCCCGGGGCCTGGCCCGCTGCTGGGGCTGAGCGGCCCCGCGTACCGGCCCACGCGCGCTCGCGCCCGGGATCTGGCGGGCCGCCCAAGGCCAGGTCGCGCGCGGGAGCGGGTGCGCGTGCTCGGGCAGCGCCAGGCTTGGTCCGTCGGGCGTTCGGGCTGGTCCCGAACCTCGGCCCGGTTCCTTTCGGAGTGCAGGCCAGAAGCGCGGCGAGGGCTGCCCCGCCATGGAGGGAGCAGTTTAGGTGGACCGTCCCGGGCCCTCCCCCTGTTTGTTCTTTTAGCTAGCGGCCTCTGCCATTCGAAGTCCTAGCTCGAAAGGTAATTTGGCAAGTCTTAGCGTCGCCTTTGCCGGAGGAACGGCTCCGAACCGTGTACTTCACGGAGGAGCTGCTCGGGCCAAACGTTGGGTAGCAGCCGGGCGGAGCCGGAGCTGGACTTCTCTTCGGACGCGCTTGCTCGCGTGGACCGGGAGACCTGGCGGGTGGGGCGAGGATGACCTCCGGTGGTTGGGGGGTCACCCTGTGATTGCCAGCCTCGGAAATTACAGAAAGCAACACATGCGGACAGAGCCTTGAGCACCCGCATTGCCGGGGTTGCTCAGGTAGTCTGTGGTTTTGTATCTGAACTAATTGGAAAGCAGTCACAAAGGTAGCAATAATTTCTGTCCTTGAGAACTAGCTGATTGTGGAAAGAGGCTCAAACGGGGAGTCAGGTGGAGTTCTAGTCCGAACTCTGAGAGGGGGCTAAGCTCTGACTGCCCAGCTGCATTCCCTCCGTGGCTGAGGAGCAGAATAGGTACAGAGGCTGTGACTGTCATATCCAGGAATCAGCACTGCTGAGAAAGACGACCGGCCTCACGACAGCATATGCAGTTGTTAAATTACCAGCCTCTTTAAATCACAGAAATAAAATACAATAAAAGGCTTAATGCACTCCACAGACTAGTGGATCCTTCCATTCTTCTTCAGGCCTAAGACACAGGTATACATACACAGGATTTCTGGTTTGTCCTGACAGAGAGGCTTCATGTTTTGTCTATTTCTCTAAATTGCATTTCGTACCTCCCAGTACATCTGTAGTGTATCCCAGAGGTGAGAGTTTGACATTCTTTTTCACAGCCACAGAATATTCCAGATTGTGGAAGTGACAGTGTGTTCAGCAGTGTCCCCAGCTTGTTGCTGTATTGTGTTGCCATAAACATTCTTGTACACATAGTCTATGTACTGATAGCTCTCCTGTTCTTTGAGGCAGTTCCCTTTATTCTGGGAAGAAGGTTGTACTTTATTTTCAGATTGAAATGTGGTGCCATTAAGAAGAACTCTTAGCAGGGCGCCTGGGTGGCTCAGTCCTTAAGCGTCTGCTTGCAGCTCAGGTCACGATCCCAGAGTCCTGGGATCAAGTCCCACATCAAGCTCCCTACTCTTCCGGGAGACTCCTTCTCCCTCTCCCACCCCCCTGCTTCTGTTCCTTCTCTCACTGTCACTCTTTCTCTGTCAAATAAATAAAATCTTTAAAAAAAGAAGAGGAAGAAGAAGAACTTTTAGAAGAAATCTGAGTTTTAAGCTTAGAGGAGAAATCTGGTCCAGGTGAAGAAGTCTGAGTTTAAGACCATTTTGCCATTCATCAATAACTTTGTGACCTTGGGCTTATCACTTAACCTTTTTCATGTGAGGAACAGATTGGATCAGGTTTTGAGTACGTCCAGTACTGGGTTTAGAGCTCCTTATTTCCCTCTATATATCCCTCTGCTTTCCTATCTCCAGTGTGGACTCCTTATGTGTAACTCTTACCTATTCTTCAGAGCTCCTCCGTACAAAGCCTTTCATTTCCCCAAAGTTATAAACATTCTACTCTGAGCCTCCTAAAGCATGATTCCTTCTTTATCACTTTTAAACCCAAAATCATAATACTTTGTCTGTAGATGCCTTTTTTGACAGTAAGTACCCTATGGGCAGGATCTCTGCCCAGCCCGTCCTTGTCCTCAACATCAGCACGGGACCTCACTTCTCCTAGTAGCTACTCCCTCAATATGTGATGGGTGTGGGTGAGCACACCTCAGAAGGAGCTGTTTGGAACGGGAAGAAGAGGTTAGTTCCGCGGCCTTGGCACAGTGACAAACCCGCTTACACACGGAAAGTTGTATGTAAGTTAGCGCCTTCTGTGCATAATGTACTGTCTGGCTCTGTTAGATCTAAGATAAATTCATTCCCCCTCACAGGTCAGTAGCAAATAGTTTTAAATTATCTCAAGTTTCTAAACTGATACATCAGTCTTTTAAGTCAAAAGTCCAGTCTTAATTCCCAGTGCTATGCATTTGCCTTAGACCATCTCCTCGGCTGCTGTGCACAGCTACAAAACAGAAGAACAGTGGCCAGAACCTGGAAGAGGACGTGGGTCAGAATGAACAGAAGACAGATACTCCTTCCCCAGAGAAGATACTCCTGGACGAGAAGGTCAAGCTAGAAGAGCAGCTGAAGGAGACTGTGGTAAGGTCATGTGGGCTCTTGTGGGAAGTGTGATCTGTTGAGCTCAGGTGGGGTTCTCCAGAGGACCTCTGGCCGGAGGAGGTGGGTCATTTTCCAAAAACTATGGTCGGCTCCTGTAGCAAGTTCCCGCTGAAGAAGGGAGTAGAACTCAAATCCTCTGTGGCTCCAGTTCCGTCATGAGAATCCTCTTTACATGCTGCATAGACGATACCGAGTTAAGATGTGAGGCAGTCTTTACAAGTGAGGAACACGCACCTGGCACTTACGCGGGGTCTGACGGGAAGGCAAGGGCTGGGGCCAGAGGTGGGTTCTGCGGTGCACTCCCAGGGAGGGAGGAGTTCGGGGAACTAGTTGGAAGGACAGATCATTGTTCCACGTGAAAAGGCGTAGGTGGCACAAATCAGGTTCTTTAAGAATTGAAAACACGCTCCTATCAGACACACTCTACTGGATCTGTTTCAACCACCTTATTTACATTAATCTTCACAACACCCGTGGGTCGCCTGTTAGAGCCCCGGTTACAGATGAGGAAACTGAGGCATGGGAAGGTTGGGTAACTTTCCCCAGGTTGCTTAGCTACTGATCGGTGGAACCCAGGTTTGAGCCTCGGGAGCCTTGTTCTAGAATCACCTGTAACTGGAGGACAGGTGGAGGACAGAGGCCCTGGAGCTGAAGTGTGCAGATGCGCGGCCTGGCAGGACAGTTGGTGAGAAACAGAGAGGGTGCAGCATTTGCTGATTGGTACCCAGTCAGTGTTGGGATGGGGCCATTGGGCAGAAGTTGAAAGACGAGGTTCACGGATGGGATTTTCTCCACTCAGTGGGCTGGTGGTTCTAAACCCCTCCCGGAGCTGTGGGCTCTGGGTGCGTCCACCCCAACCAGCATTCTGGGATTCCCTGAAGTGGGAAATTCTATGCGAGTGAGCAGGCCGTCCTAGAGGGGCGATGAGACCGTAAAACCATGAGACTTCCTCATCCTTATCCAGCTGCTCTCTGGGGGCTGTACAGATTCGTGACCCCTTGATGTCATTCCTTGGAAGTGGTGACATGGGTGGACCTTCTTTCTGCTCAGGAAGCAGCGCTGCCTGCTGTCTAAAACGCCAGACATAATGACACGTGTTACTTGTACTTTGACTTGGGATTTGTTCGTATTGCATTTGTTTTCTTACGCATCTGTTCCCTTTTTTATTTGTGCGCATTTCCTCTTTGCCCTTTTTTTATCTTTTAGGAAAAGTATAAGCGAGCTTTGGCAGACACTGAGAACTTGAGGCAGAGGAGCCAGAAATTGGTGGAGGAGGCAAAATTATATGGTAACTTCCAACACTGCTTGCACTGATCCTAGAAAAGTATGGGGCAGGCGGGTGGGGGGCCAGGATGAGGAGGCCAGGGTCGGGGGGACGGCCGGGAGCATTCCCTCCAGCGGGGAGGAGTCCCCAAGGAGCCGAAGCTGCAGCTGTGACCCACACTTAGGATGGCAGGTGTCACTCCTTTGGTGAGGAGTGTGTGTGCATTGCTGTCCCCACGTGGACCTCCGTTAACCTGAGGCCGTCTGAGCCTGCAGATGGTTCCCGCAGGCCAGCCTCTGGATGGGCATTTCCGTGGCTCCCTCTGCAGTCGCACAGGCCAGAGATCGAAGATGCCATCTGCACTGTCAGCATTGGGATGTTTTTGTCACTGTCCTTTACATTTTACATGTGAGATCATTGAGGCTTCACAAGGCTGGGAAGTCACGGTGGCTGTGCTGAGGCCGGTGGCCCCGACTGGTGTCCGCTAAATGTCGGTACGGTTTGAGCACTCGCGGGACCTCCTGTACAGACCGGCAGGCACCCTTCCCCCGCATTCTGGAAGAACCACCTAGGGCTCACAGATGGGAGCTGCTTTGCCCAAGGACAGAAGGCAGGTGCACGGCCTGGTGGAAGCCAGGGTCCAGTCTCATCCACAGGCAGCAGCTAACAGTCTGTTCTTGAAATTCTGCTTATTCCTCTTCCTGGTAACGCCCTTCATTGGTTTCTCATCTGCCTGGCCTCCAGAAGTCTGGGTCCTTCAGGGATTGGGGTCAGGCCTCCCCTCCTCTTGACATCCTTCCCGCGCGACTCACCCTCCTGCGGGCCCACGCACAGGTTCTTTGTGGCTCAGACGTTTGTTCAGAGCTCTGGCCCTGTGTGTCCTTTCGTTTACCCCGCATCTTCACCTGGGTGTCTCACAGGTGCTTTAAACTCCATTTTCCCTTTATCTGTGCTGTCCTTCCTCATTCTGCTAAATGATCCTCTGATCTTGCCCGGTGTTTATTAAGGGCAGGAATCAAGTTCTCTTCTCCTGTCCCAAGGGCACTGAGTGGCTGGCCTCCCAGCTGTCCATTTACCTGGATGGATTGTGGCCAGCTTTGGCGCTCACACCACCACACCCTGGGCCAAAGCAATAAGATACAGTCATTCCTTGCTTTACCACGCTTCATGGATGATGCGGTTTTTGCCAGTTGAAGGTTTATGGCAACGCTCTGTCGCGCAAGCATTTTTCCACCAGCATCTGCTCACTTCCTGTCTCTGTCACATGTCGGGCGAGTCTCACAGCAGTTCCAACACTTGATTGTCACTGTGTTTGTTGTGGCCTGTGACCACACCTCGTTGGAGTCTCAGATGGTTAGCATTTTTGAGCAAAATGTATTTTTTAAGGTATGTGTGTTTTACACATAATACTATTGCACACCTCATAGATTCAGCATAAACGTAATTTCTACATGCATTAAGAACCCCAAAAACTCATTTGACTCCATTTACTGAGCTCCTTACCCTTTCGGGGCAGTCCGCAGCTTGAACCACCGTATCTGTGCCAGATGCCCCAACAGTATGACCACGCCATCCGCCCATTTGGCTGCCCCCTCTGGAACCTTCAGCTCGCCTGGGTCTGCCTCTTCCTGTGCTCTGGCTGCCCGTCAGTCCTCAAATGTTTGGATGACTCTTGAGGCCTTGGTTCACAGACCTCTCCTCTGACTCTCCAGTCTCGATGAAGTCCCTTAGTATAATCGTTCCTCAGCACTGAGGAAAGCTCCCTCGGTGGGACCTGTAATTTTGTCACTCGTAGTTCTTGGATGTCTTGTCTCTGTGTTCCCCGAGGACAGACCGCCCTGCAAGAATCAGCACAGGCTTAATCCGTGATAGATGCCGTGTTTTTAGCAGATAGGTAGAGAGTTTTTGATTTTATTTTCCAGCAGGAGGGGAAAGTGTTGTGAGAAGTTGCCCACAGGTGCTGCCTTGTGGTACAAGGTACCCTTGTGTCCAGTCAGGCCCAGACTTCCATTCAGCATCTGAAGCACTCTCTTGAAAACCACAAACAGTTCGATATAATATGCTGCCTTGAATTTTGAGGGACTTTTCTCCTACCGTGATTTCTTTTGTTAGATTAAAGTTAAAGCTCAGGTGTGTTCTGGGAACTCAGCACAGCAGCCCCTCCCTGGCCTCATGTCCGCGGGGTGTGGTGTTCTGTTGGGTGGCGAGCGCAGTTCTTTAGCCCAGGGAAGGGCTGATGGGGAGATGATTCTGCCCTTCAAGAGCTGTTTATCTTTGTGCCTAACGAGCTCTCGTCTAAACCCAGAAGCTGTGGTGGGGGTTGTGGGGGTTTTGTTTTTTAACACGCCATTGGAATCCAAGGACAAGTGAATGGTTTGAAAGGTTACCGTTGGGGAGGCTATGCGCGCGGCCGGCGGTCTTCTGGCCCTTGGGGTGCCCCATGGCGATGGGGGTGCAGGTGACCATGTCCTTCTCTTCGTTTAGGCATCCAGGGCTTCTGTAAGGACTTGCTGGAGGTCGCAGATATCTTGGAGAAGGCAACGCAGAGTGTCCCGAAGGAGGAGGTCAGAGACGACAATCCTCACCTCAAGAACCTCTACGAGGGGCTCCTGATGACGGAGGTCCAGATCCAGAAGGTGTTCACCAAACACGGCTTGCTGCGGCTGAACCCCGTGGGTGCCAGGTTCGACCCCTACGAGCACGAGGCCCTGTTCCACACGCCAGTGGAGGGCAAGGAGCCCGGCACAGTGGCGCTGGTCAGCAAAGTGGGGTACAAGCTGCACGGGCGCACCCTGAGACCTGCGCTGGTGGGGGTGGTGAAGGCAGCTTAATGGCCTCATGGGGCTCCTGTGGGTTCTTTGCGATCCCGTGCTGTAGCTCTTGAAAGGTTCATCTTTGTGAATACCTTTGACCCTTTTCCTGTCCTTGTTGGAAAGCTTTAGTAACCAGTGGCTAAACAGAAAATGAAGCCGGTTGCAGATGCGTGAATGAACTTAAAATCGGGAGTCTGTTCGTTGATTTTTAATACACCTTTAATCGCTCTACATGCTTAGAGAACAGGCCGGCGGGACACAACTGGACCCTAGAGGGTCAGGAATCATGCTCTAGCTGGTTAAGGCCTAGCGACATCCAGGTACCATAAATGAGTCAATGCCTTCTGGAACCCCACTTGGGCTGCGCGCTGTGGCTCACCGGGTCCCGGGCGCTCAGCCCGAACTTTCCTGTGCAGAAGGGAAGGCAAGAGCTTGAGCGTGTTCTTCCTGCTTAGAAAAGTTTCACCATGCTCTCACTGAAAAACATACGAGTTCATTTGTAATTCGTTACGGTCTAGCAACGAAAATACCCAACTTCCGGCTTCCTTCTGGAGATGGGAAGTGAGCACATGCGCCTGAACAGGTCTCACCAGCTTATTTTGCCCGTTACTGAATTTGACAAAATCAGTCACTTTTACCCTTTTGTTCATCTATTTGCAGAAATGTTCAGATCTCTAGTAGCCACTTACTGATGACCGGAAGGTCTTTTCCCTAGAAAGACGGACTTGCTCAAAATCCGAGGATTGCATACTTCGTACATTTTAAATGTCAATGTTTAATTTTCAGATTTTATTTAAGAGGATTAAAGCCCTAATGTGTTTATTTTCCTACTTTCTGGAAACTGTTTTGTGTACTTTGGTGGAGGAGACCCACCTACACTGAGCAGGATTTCGCTTTCCCGCTCTCGACTCAAATCCCGAAGCCTTGTGCTTGACACTCAGACATGCCACACGTGGTAGCTTCCCCGTGGGAAGGGAGAGCAGGAGGAACGGGGCCTTGGCTGGGGACAGATGTCGCCATCCACGGCCCTGGGGAGGGGACTGGGGACGGGTCCGCACCACTCTGTAGGCCCCTCTGTTGCTCATTCACACAGGGTGTTGAGAGTGGGCGGTTACAGACCAGACAAAAGCCAGCCTCCCGCTGTCTGTGCTGCAGAGAGGTAGGTCTGGGAGCGAAGGTCAACACTCTTAATTCATTTACTACGTAAGAAAGGGGGGGCAGTCGACTTTGCTTGTAATTTTGAAAGATGTAGGTAGTATTTGAATAATTAAAAATTTAATTTATACTATTTCAAAGTATTTTCCTCTTTTCTGTGAAGCAGTCTTCATAAGTTTGTTGGTCACAAACTTGCCCCAGAGCCGCAGGCAGCGTAGTGCACTGAAAAAACCCACCAGGGTCAGAGCTCTGCGAGGGCCTTGCGTCACCTTCCTGGAACTTCTCTAAACTGAAAGCTGCATGAGGAATTTTTTTTTTTTTTAAGATTTTATTTTATTTATTTGACAGACATAGATCACAAGTAGACAGAGAGGCAGGCAGAGAGAGAGGAAGGGAAGCAGGCTCTCCACTTGAGCAGAGAGCCCGATGTGGGGCTCGATCCCAGGACCCTGAGATCATGACCTAAGCCGAAGGCAGAGGCTTAACCCACTGAACCACCTAGGCGCCCCCACATGAGGAATTTTCAAACGAATTTCTATACGTGTGTGTAGCCCCTTCCTTGTCAGCTGGGGTATGACCACTGGGGGGGCTGCACCCCAGGAGACTCTGGGGATGGATTGTGGCTCCGCTGTGGGTTCCCATCACCCTGCATTGCCCCTAAAAGGGAAGCGCCTCTCTACACTGGAGGTGAGACCTGCTGACGGCATCCTGCCCAGGGCCCAGGGGTGCAGGGCTGCGGGCCAGACACCACCAACTGGGCGGCACCATTTGCTCCTGAGGGGCCTTTGTGGCCGGGATCTGCTTAAGATACGCGCACGGTCCCTGGGGATCCGCTGCTGGCAGCCAGAGGGACCAGGTATGAGGGGCTTCTGCTTAGTAGCCAGTTTAACTCCTACCTGGGAGGGAAAACTGGTCTGACGCCAGAGTGCTGAGCCCAAACACGTCCCAAGCATGCCGTCCCCAGCTCGAGGGGCAGCCGCAACACCACTTTGTTCCCCACTTGTTGAATGTGTAAAAAGTGCTAAAAAATTGTAGAGTTTCTCTTTTTTACACATCCTTGGGATATTGGCTATCCAAGAGGGCATTATTTTGAATGGCTGAATTAACTTTTTGGGCTCAAGTCAGTTTCAATTTGGAAAAACCCTCATTTCATGGGATGCGGGGATGAATTTGACATGTTGAAGTTCAAGGGCCCCTTGCTGGTGGCCACAGTGAGGACTGACGGGCTGCACAGCCCGCGGGGATGGGCTCAGAGGCAGCCAGTGAGGACAGGCCGTCTTCTCGGGACAGCCTGATGCTATAACATTAGTCACGCGTTTACAGTTTTAAAACAGTCAAGCCTAACCAAGTTCTTCCTACCACTGAGAAAGATACACATCCTGAAAACCTGCTTAAGCACAGAATTGCCCGCTGGACAGCCCGGTTGGCCTGGGCCACATGCTGACACAGGCTTTTGCTTCTCCCGCTTAAGTCTGCCAACCATTTCATATCAAAATAATAGCAAATTTAGAACCTCACCCAACCAGGAACCTGGTGCAGTTAATGAGTAAATCTCAAGGTGGGAGGAGCTGCAGCCTGAGCTGCCCAACCAGCTTGCCTGCCAGCGGCAGGGCCCTGCCTGACTGGTCTCAGGGCCTTGCCCCTAAGGCCTGAGGGTCCGCAGTTCTAGAAGGTTTCCAGGGGCCAGAAGCACAAGTGAGAGGCAACATCCCCATCATTGCTCAGGGGCAGACCAAAACTGCGCTCTGTGCTGTGCGACTGTCCCCGCAGTGAGCCCACAGAGGGGACAACAGGAGGAGGCCTCGTGAGTACCACCCCTGCTCGCTCCTTCTACAGTCACAAAAGCCCGGGGCTTGGCTAACAGGGAACACTACCGGCCAGCGTGCACAGTACAACTAAAGCCACGTACGATATATTTGAAATGTTTTATTTAATGCTGAAAAATTTACCCTGGGGGACAGAAGGATGTAAAAAGAAAGGAAAAGGCACCGTAATTAAGTCCTTGGAAATGATGAGGGTCTTTTTTTCTTTTGTCTTTCAAATAACTTCACTTTAATGTAACTGCAAGACTGAACATTGTGGGAGGTCAACAGTCTCTTGGGAGCTATGGGGGCAGGAGAGGCAGGATGAGCGCCAGGAAGAACGGAGCACTGGGGTCTGCAGTCACCCTGGCCCTAGAGCGGGGCCTTGGCCAGTAGAAGCAGCACTGAGCAGCAGGAAGACAGATGACAGACTCAAGTTCCCGGAAAGAAGGCACCGTGTCCATCCACAGAAGCGAGGCCCCTGAGGAGACAGCAAGGCTGGGCAGAAGCTGGGCGGTTCAAGAGCAGGACCCAGAGAAGCCCTGTGGGGCCTCGCCCTGAGGGCTCCCTCCTGCTCGTGCAAGCCTGCTGTGGGCGCAGCCCGGTCCAGCCTGGCCAGTCTGCAGAGTGCTGGGGGCCACCTGCAGTAGGACGCTTAGCCTGGCTAGCACGGTCAAGATCAGAGTTTCCGTGAAAAAGGTTCTTGGAACCACCATGAGAATTCTGGAGGAAATAAACTGCAGAACTCAGAGCCCTCCACTACGAGTTCTTCCAAGTAAATGGGGTGCTTAGTACTGCAAGTACAAGAGCAAGCAGCAGCACCCCAAAGGCTGGCTCAGAATTCTGGCACCCACACTAGTCCTCCCAGCTCCTCCAGAGCACCCCTCCCCACACACAGGGGGATCCCGTGCTGGCCCCGAGGTGAGCCCACAGGCTCCATCGCCCCCCCCCCCCCAAAGAGGCCAGGGGCGTTTCTGGGCTCTGGCATCATGAGCTGCGACCCTGGCTGCAGAGGTCAAAAGGAAGCTCCTTTGGACATCCTGTCCCACCCACTCTTCCTCTAAAGCTCCCAAGGAAACTTCCTGTGGTTCTCCAGCCTCACCTCCCACCTGCCCCACCCTTGCCCCCACGTAAAGTGCCGCGTGCTGGGGTGTCCGCGGGGTTGGCAGTGGGCCCCCGAAGGGCGTCCCTGGCAGCCAGCCAGAGGTCACATCACAGGGCCAAGCTGGTGGTGGCGGGCCCAGCAGAAAGCTGCTCCTTTCACCCATAGCCCAAGAGTTGCATACCAAAGGAAAGACACAAAAGGAAATGACCCAATCTCATAATATACCCCAAACTGAACATGGAAAGGCAAATCGTCATCTGGAGGTGTGACTTTAGGACTAAGTTAAAATATACATGTGTCGGCTTCCCCCATGATCCGGCATAAAATCGTTACTATTGCTTCTTTCAGAGAACCATGAGCAGAATTTATAGCCTAAAAGAAAGGAACTCAATCTGCTTAAAAAAGAGCACTTCCTCCCCCTCCCACACCCACAGTCCTCTAGGCTCCCTGCAGAGCCACGGGCTTTCAGGAGGCCTCCCTGGATATCCACCCGCTCTCCGTGAGGAAGTTTAAAATCCTTTTCTTTAGGACTTTGTCCAAGTAGCTCGGAAGGCGGCTTTTGGAGGGGATGCCCTGCCGCTTCTGGAGGTGGTCCTTGATGATGATGGTCTTCACGGTCACGTAGCGCGCTGGGCTCAGGTTCAAAGAGCTGCAGAGCACCTTCTCGCGGTCCGACAGCAGCTCAAAGCCCGGCAGGTGCTCGATGGCTGCGAACTCGCCGTCCCTGCCGTCTTCCTTGCCCCGCCTGGCGCCGGCCGCACTCTTGTTCTCCTTCCTCTTCTCGCGCTTGTGGCGCGCCGCCTCGTACTCGGCCGACTCCTCCAGCTTGGTGATGCCGTTGCGCCGGTAACGCTGCAGCTCGCGGATCTTGGCGCGCAGCATCTTCTCCTTGTGCATGCCCTCGAACAGGTCGTCAAACTCCTTGCACGACATGAACTGGTAGAGCGGGCGCAGCTTGAGCCGCAGCTCCTTCTCCTCCTTTGTGACCTTGCGCTTGGCCGGCCGCTCCTTGTCCTTCTTGTCCTTGCCCAGGAAGGCGGGCACCAGGTTGTAGTCACGCGCGATGTTCTTGCGCCGCTGCCTCTCCCGCAGCTTGCGCACGTACATGTCCACGTGCGCGCGCTTGAGCTCGATCTCCACGTCCTCGTCGTCGTAGTTGACCGAGAGCCCGCTGATGAGCGTCTCGGCATCCTGGTCGTACTCGATCTCGTAGTCGTCACGCAGCGGCATGTAGCCCAGCTGCTGCTGCTCAGCCACCGAGATGTCTAGGGGAGGCAAGGGGGTGGTGAGGCTGGGGGACAGGGGCCCTCCGCCGGGGCACGTGTGGTCGGTCACCCGGTTGGGGATGGTGTCGGGGATGCAGGCTCTCCCCAAGTTGCCGTGGATGTACATGCTTACGTAATGCTCCATCACCTCCTGCGGCGTGCGGGAAGCTCCCACGTGCGCGGCCATGTCCTCCTGCAACGACAGGGACCACAGGTTAAAGCAGCGGTCGGCGTGGCACGCGTGCCCACTTCCGGCCTGCGTCACCCCCTCCCCCAAGGGGCCCCAAGCAGTGCGCTCTTTGCAGCCGGGCTCACAGCACGCGGCTGCGGACACTAGACAGGCTGAAGGGGTACGATCTGGAGGCGCCGCCTGCCAGCGCGCTGACACCGGGCCCACTTTGCCCCTTGGACTCCGCTCTCCTGGGGCCCACCTGTAGTGGCCTCGTGGCCACACGTCACACCCTGCACTCTGGGCCCGGTCGGGGAGCACCCAAGCTGCCCCACCTTTTCCCAGGCCCACCAGGGATCCCCAACCACAGCTCCCAGCACAAAACGGACCCTGCTGTATGGTGCTGCCTGCCTCCAGGAACCAAAAGGACCCGGCCCCTGGGAGTGTAGGGGGGTGGCAGCCTATCCCCTTCCTGGGTGATGGTGCCAGGGACTAGCTGTGCCTTTTTCAAGGGGCGGGGCCGTCACCGGTGACAGGCTCCACAGTTAGGTAGCTGGAATCTGCCATAGGCTGTGAGCACACATGCCTGTAGGAGGTGACCTATGAACACGAGGGTTATTAATGAGAGGAAATTATACAACTCCCCCAATCTTTTCCTTCTGCCAAGAGGCCTCTTCCTCAGTCAACCGCTAAAGCCACTTCACAAAGGAGCTGCCCAAAATGCGCACTCATTCACAAGCAGCCGCTCAGCCCCTGCCTCCAGCCTCCACTCACCCTGCACCCAGCTCTGCCGTTCCGGCAGCCGCCAGGGCCCAACGCCACTGCTCTGTGCCCTTGCCCCTTAGTCCTGTGAGATCACGTTGGTCTCTGTAGCCCCAAAGGCCAAACTGGACTCCAAGAAACCAGCCAGTCCACTCGGGTTGAGGACTGAGGACACATAGGGCACCATTGGAGGGAAGTGCTCCTGAGAGGGAAAAGAACCTGTGTGGGGCCTGAGTCCCAAGGGCAGGGCTCCAAGACAGGGGACAGGACAATGCTGGGGCCTAATGCAGGAGGACCCTTTCTGAGAATCTAAGAGAAAAGGGAAGATTAGAGCAAACACCAGATTCTGGTCTTTTGGGGAAGAACTGTGTCCATGATTAACTTCTTTAAAATGTTACTGTTTGCATCAAATCTGTTTGTATTTTCCTAGGGACCATTTACCTCACCCCACCCCAAAAAAAGAAAAAAACCCAAAAAACAAACCAAGTCACAACCATCCCAAGCATCTATGGCCACCACATGACCCAAGCTGATCGCTTCCCATCTCTGGGCCTTGAGTTCCTTCCAGTAAGGAGACAGGAGTCAGCCCCAGCACCCACCCTGCACCTGCCACGAGCACTGTGGACAGAGTGCCTAGAGGCTTGGAGCTCCTGTGAGGGGCCAGCTAGCCAGTGGGCATTCTTCCACCCTGATGAGCTATGCCGGAAGAATACCGCCCTGACACCTGCGGGTTCAGGAGGGAAACACAGCCTCACAAGGGTGTCCAGATAGCAGAAATGCCCACATGCTCCCGGTCCGAGATTCCAGGGCCCAGGCACACAGCCAGAGGTTGTACGGGCCCAGGGTCTTCACCATCCCTCACCACAGCTTCGGTGAGGGCCTGCAGCCGCTACAAATTTCCGAGTCCAGCATCCAGGGAGCCTCCTGGGTGAGGGACCTGGGGGACCCCTTCAGCAGAGGCTCGGGGGGTCTGGGCCGCACATCCAAGCTCACCCGGTTGGAAGTCGGGCCCCAGGCCTTGCCCCCAGCCTGGCCCAGTGAGACCTGCACAGCGGGCTACCCAGCCAGCGTCCAGAAGCACCAGCTGCCCCCCTAACAAAAGTCCCCCCAGCCTAAAACTCAGCAATCTGCCTTTCAAAAACAAGTGGATGGCAGAGCCCACGTGTTTCGGAGAAAACTGAAATCCTGAAAAACAGAAAGATTCTGAGTAGTCAAGTTGACTAACTTGACCAAACCAAGGTGTGTTACTGGTTAGAGGTTCTTGCCATCAACTCTGACACTGTGGGAGCGAGAGCAGGGGATGGAAACCACAGAGGGCCTTCAAAGCTCTGGGCCGGAGCAGGGCCATACAGGACCTCCTGTCCCCAGCTAGTGTCCCCTCTCACACGCCCAGCAGCTGGCAACACAACATGGAATGAGTGTGTGCATGCCGCTGCTGTCGTCCAAAGGGCTGGAGGGCACCCCGGGGCAGAGGGGCTGGGGAGGGAGCCATTCCACTGGACACCGGCTTCCGGCCTGACCATTGTCATCCTCAAGAACACTGTGCCCAATTCTAACTCATAAGGAGAAATCCCACAGTGGGGAGGAGGGAGCATCTGAAGAGCAACCCTGTCCCACGCTGTCCCACGGCCCAGCCCAGGTATCTCAGCCTCAGCACCAGAGTACAGCAGCCAGACCCAAATCACGGAACAGTCTACAGAACACCAGCCAGCACCCTCCAGCGTGTCACAGTCACAAGACAAGGAAAGAACTGTGACCTGAAGAGACCCATCAGCGACATCACTGTGTCCTGGGTGGGACCCCAGGCCAGTCTGTGCATGAGTGAAGGGCTCTGAGTCAAGGTCAGCACCCTGCTTCCTGGAGCCACACCACACCTCTGCGAAATGCTGCTGTTCCGGGAGGGTTATGAGAGGAACATACGGGGGAACTCTGCATACTACTGTTTCACTTTTTTGGGTAAATTGAAAATAAAAGTTATTTTTAAAAAATAAAATTAAATTCTTTTTTCTTTTTATAGAGAGAGAGAGAGAGAAAGAGGGAGAGTGGGGTGGGGGAGAGACAGTGGGGAGAGAGAGGCTCTCAAGCCAACTGCACGCTGAGCATAGAGCCCGGCGCGGGGCTCGACCTCACGGCCCTGAGATCATGGCAACCTGAGCCAAAATCAAGAATCGAACACTTCACCGACTGAGCCCACCCACGAGCCGCCAAAAAATAAAGATAAATTCTGCCTCACAATTTTGTTGAGCGGTATAAGATTGACATCCAAACATTAGAAAAGAAAACACAGAGCGTTCAAGAGAAGGCTGTTCCATCACGTGGGAAAGCTGCCCTGTCCACGGCGGGTGCGGTGTGGCTCTGTGGTCACAGGCCAGTGACAAGGGCAACGTGCACTTGGCAGACAAGCACCCTCCTGGGGCCGCAGGCCAGCCAGCCGCGTGGACACTTTGGGTGCACAGACCCTCTTCACGTCGAGGCAGACTCTGGCTCTCGGACAGACCCAGGCGATGAGTACTTACAAAGCCACGAACCAAATCAGAGTGGCTAGCGCCTCGTCACCAGGAGCCCAGGAATCTGTCACCAATCACCCTTACCCACTGCCCGACAACAGCTCAAAGGCCAAGGCCAACACTACACTGGCCGGAAGCTGCTGCTGAGAGAGAATCCTGCCCCTGGGCCGCCGTGTTCGTTTCATGACCATCGAGAAAGGCCCAGGAAAACACACAAAACCCTCATTTCTCAAAGCTCTGGAAACAGAGAAGATCACAAGAGAATCGTCTACACAGGAGAGATGACACAGCTCTGGCTCCAAACAGAATCCACAGAGAGCGGACAGGTTCCATGGCACTAGGTGACAGTGAGGAACACACTTTACAAGATGACTAAAGACAGCGGGAGCGGCAGCACCCCACCCCACGCTGGCCCCTGCCCGCCACACTGTCCTCTCCCATCCGCACGCGTCAGCAGTCACGCGAAACCTGCCCACCTCCCACGAGGGGCACAAGTGTCCTGTCACTGCCCTGGTGTCACCTGCGACAGCCGCCGAGCACATGCGCAAGGTCGAAGTCTCCGCTTAATCTAGAAGACGGATGGATGGAGGAACAGACGGATGCACGGATGGGCAGGCAGAAGCGACAAAAGTGGGTCTGGGGGGACAGATCTGGAGAGACAAAGACAACTCAAGTACACCTACAATTAAACAAGGGACACGAGAGTACCCTGCAGCTGGTGTTCCCTGACACAGGGCAGCACAGGGGTGAGGAGCCCACAGTCAGTAGAGACAGAATCCCAGGTTCTGCCCCTTCATCCTCACTAAGAAAAGGACACCCACCCCTGGAAAAAGGTAAGGCTAGATATGCTGCTTCCTCAGAGTCCTTAGAGAAATGAAGGAAAACACACCTCTAGGACACTGAACGGCCCTCACGTCTACAGTCCAAGGTCACCAGACTCCCCCTGGGTGCTGGCTCTCAGGGACAGGAAGTGAGCACCCTAGTGACTCAGGACTCCGCGGCCTTCTGTGGCGGTCTGATCTCCTTCCAACCTTTCCATGGCTCATGGAGAGGCCTCCAGCCCGGGAGCAGGGACGGGAAGGGGAGGGCAGTCAGAGCAACCGTCGGCAGCATCAGCCGCCCCCCACACCACCCCTGTGCCGTGGCCTGCGGGCACCCGCAGCCGTCTCCTCCTTTCCCCCCAGAACGGCTGCCCGCCCACTGCTCTGTGCACACATGCCCCGACAGGTGCCCCGCGGGGTCACTCCCGCCGATGACAAACCTTCAAAGGCCCCTATCAGGGAGTCCACTACAGCTCCCACCAGACTGGCCCATGACTGAGGGGAAACTCTGAAAACCTCGGGACAACTAAGGCTTTCCCTTAGAGCTAAACTTTTGCATTTAAAGGACAGTTCTTCATTCCCAGATGATGTCGTTCTTGTTTGGAGAGTACTAAGATAGTCTTTCTGGAAAATGGTGAGAGAGTATTAATCGGATCGGATATTAATATCCTTATTTGGCAGACTTGAAGTCAGCAACTCTGGGTTAGCCTTTGATACACTGTTTTCAACAGCATAGTTTCCAAAGTCTGAGCGTGTGGGAGGCCTGACCTGTCGGGGGTCCATGACACGGAGTCTCAGACCCCTGCTTGGCCCCCGCCAGACCGCACACGACCTGCCCCGCCATCCAGGCCAGCGGCCCCAAACCCTTGCCAGATGCTCCCTTTCTCTGTGTGCACAGGCTTGGGTCCCAGACCTGGCTCCACCCCTCATGGCCGAGGACCCCGAACAAGTGACTTCACCTCTCTGCCTCCGGCTCCTCACGTGAGTCACACAATCGCTGGTCCCTATATCACGACAGGTCACAGCAGAGAGGACACACACGCACGATCGCCACCACGGGAAAGCTGTGGGTGTCACTCCCACAACGCGTTCTTATCCCATGCCCAGCTCGTCCCCGCCGGAGCCTGCAGGGGGTGCAGGTTGTAGCTCAACCACCCCCAGACTACAATCCTCATCCTCTCCCCTCCTGCTTCTGGGCCTGTGGTCCCTCCCCTCTCAGGGACAACATAAGGCCCGTCACAGTGAGGTAAGTGCTTCAGCATGCAGCATCTGGTGTGGTCCCCCAGAGGCCCCCTGGGGCTCCCACAGCAGACAGTCCTGCTCCGGGGCACGCGGCCCTGTCACCACGGGGCCTCTGGCGGGGTGCTGGCTCAGTACACACCGCGGGGAGACCTCTGCAGTCAAACGCTTCCTGGCCCTTTAAAACAGAACAGGGCCAGACCATAGGCCCCATGCCCCTGACACCTCAGCTGGGCCAGTCCACCTCCAGCCTCTGGGGCCCACGGCCAAACCAGCTCCGCCCCCAGAACTCGGGTGGCCTTCACCTTCCCCCGAGAGCACCAAGCACCACCTCAGGAGGCTTGGGCTCTTTCCTCCCCAGCACTGGGGATCCAGACTCTGAGGCGGGGCTTCCTTCTTCCTCAAGGCAAGAAGCTTCAAAGGGACAGAAGCAGCCCGAAGGCCCAGCTCACAAACCTGGGGCGCCCCGGGGGAGCAGGCTGTGCAGGCAGAGCCACCCAGGGAGCAAAGTCCCCAGGAGCAGCAGGATGGAGCAAAGGCCTGCACAGGGCCAGGGAAGGACGAAGGGCCAATGGATGAGCTTTCATCTAAGGGACAAGGAGGCTGCTCAGGCCCAGAGGAAAGTGGAGGGAAAGCCCATACAGTGGGATACCTGTCTGCTCCTCCTGAGCTGGACACATGCACCCGCGGGCCCAGCGTCACCTCACCCTTTGCCGGCCTGGCCACCTGGGGCCTCCACTCCCAGCTGACCCCACAAGGCTTTGGGTGTGGTTCGGGTTTGCCTGCTCCAGCCTTTTTCGGTCATCCTCCAAGGGAACAGAAGGGCCGCCTGCCTCGCAGGGGCTGGAAGGATGGGGCACTCACCGGTCTGGAACAAAAGCTGCCACCACCCCCAGCGCGGCCCCCTCTCCCGCAGACAAGCTGGTGGTCGGTGCTACCGCCCACATCAGAGGCCAAGCACTAACAGCAGCTTGTCGTCTATCCTTACAAGATCCCCAGCCATTCCAGGGACCCTATTTCCCTTGGCCCCTGCTCCTGTTCACTGATTCGTGCACATGGAAAGTTCCGCAGGCCTCAGTTCCAGGTGCCCTGTCCTCCTGTCTCCACTCAAGAGAACTAAGCAGCCCACACAGCTGTGACCGGCCTTCAAGGGGACGGAGACTTCCGGATCAAGTTAAACCTGAGAGCAAGCCTCACAGGGGGGCTAACAGCAGGGCACGGCCTCAAAACATAACCAGATGACCCTGCTGTGCCACAAGGTATTGATCTAAAAGGATGACAAGGGGGACCTGGGTGGTTCAGTGGTTAAGCCTCTGCCTTCGGCTCAGGTCATAATCTCAAGGTCCTGGGATCGAGCGCCGCATCGGGCTCTCCGCTCAGTGAGGAGCCTGCTTCCCCTTCTCTCTCTGCCTGCCTCTCTGCCTACTTCTGATATTTCTCTGTCAAATAAATAAATAAAATCTTTAAAAAAATAAAAATTAAAATAAATAAAAGGATGACAAGTGCGGACTTCAACAGAGGTCTGCACACCTACATTCACTGCGGAGGACCCCCAGCAGCCAACAGTAGTAGCAGCCCAGGCTCCTGACCAGACAGATGGACAGTGGGATGGCCGTCAGCCTTACACTCACAGGACACGGTGACGCCCGCTACATGAACGAACCTCAAGAGGGTTACGCGGAGGAACATGAACTAGTCATAAAAGGACAAATGTTGCAGCGTTTCTCTCTACGAGGTCCCCAGAGTAGTCAAATTCACAGAGATAGAAAGCAGGATGGTGGGTGTCCAGAGCTGGGGTGGGGGAAGCCAGGAGGTGTTAAGTAACAGGCAGTTGCTGTCTGTGATGGGAAAGTTCTGGAGATGGATGGTGGTGATGTCACCCAATGACATGAACGTACTTAATGTCACGGAACTGGGCACTTAAAGATGGCTAAAACCAGGGGCACCCGGCTGGCTCGGTCAGCAGAGCCTGCAACTCGATCTCGGGTGGTGGATATGAACCCCCAGCCTCACCGGCATCACCCAAGAAGTTGTTAAAAATGCAAATTCTATCCGGACCCCAGAAGGGACCTACAGATACAGAGCCCAGAGGGGGTGCTGGGTGTGTGTGTGTGTGTGTGTGTGTGTGTGTGTGTGTTTAATATTTTATTTATTTATTTGACAGAGAGAGATCACAAGTAGGCAGAGGCAGGCAGAGAGAGCGAGGAGGAAGCAGACTCCCCGCCGAGCAGAGAGCCCAGCGTGGGGCTCGATCCCAGGACCCTGGGATCACGACCTGAGCCGAAGGCAGAGGCTTTAACCCACTGAGCCACCCAGGCACCCGAGGGCGTGTGTGTTTTAGCAAGCCCTCCAGGGTGTTCTGGAACCACCGCCCTGTAGACCCATCACTTCTGGCAGCCTTCTCCACCCAGGCTCCTCCCTTAGCCTCTCCATCCTCAACCGCAAGTAAGAACCCACCGAAAGGATGCTCAAGGGACGGGTTTACCCGTTCCCACCGACACACACAGGTCTCTACCTCGGTGAGGTGACCGTTCCCGCGGTTCCCCAATGTGGCCCCATGGGCCACACCGGAACTCACGCCAGCAACATCTATTTCCAGACCTCCCCCAAACAGATGCCAGTTCAGGAGATCTGGGGGCCCCTGGGATTCCCAGACCCCGTAGAATCCAGGACTCTGCCCGTGCTCAGTGAGGTTCAGGGCATGGAGTCAGAATACCGGGGTCAGCTTCCAGCTCTGCCACATTCCTTCATCAGCCACAGCGGCTTCCAGCAAAATCTATGTCTGCTGACTCGGAACACAACTAGCACCCACCACAAAACCGGCTGCTTCGAGGCTCTGGAAGCCCCTGGTGACGGCACTCTGGCTCGCCAACCACCTGCCCCCCTTCCCCGCTGTCGCATTCCCAGGCAACTCCCCACCCACCCTCGAAGGCCGGGGCCCAGTGTCCAAGCCTAGCTACACAGCTCGCCCCCAAGCCCCCCAGCGTCTCAGCAAGCACCCCGCAGCCAGGACGAATGGGAGCAACAGCACCAGACTTCAGGAGCAGCCTCCCCCCAACAGGTTGGCTGCCATCACCCCACCCCTTGAATCCCACACAAAGCAGTGCCACCCAGAGGTGACAGATCACACGTGCCATCTGAAAAATGACAGCGACCGGCCTCACCTTCGAATGCATCGCTGCCACTGATATGTGTGCTGCCACTCCCCACAATGCAGCCCAGCCCTCGACACCGAGCTCCCGCCCTCCCTGGGTCCTCTCCCTGCTTCCCGCTGAGCCAGGTCAAGACCCTGCACCTCCGAGAAGCTCTGCAGGCCAGCCATGCCTTTAGCCGCAGCCCTAAGCTCCCAGCCCCTGCCCTGCAGCACTTAATGCTCTTATACCCAGAGGTTAAAGCCCAGACTCTGCAGTCAGCCGGGCCTGCATCTGAGCCCTGGCTTCACCATGAGAAAAGCCGAGGCAGCCCCCACAAGCATCTGAAACCCTCCGAGCCGCTGTTCTGCAGCTGTAAACTGCAGACCCAGCCCTGGAGCTGTGGGGAGGAGCCCAAGATCAGGTGTGCACTCCATCCAAGCTAGCACAGGCCAGATGGAGCATACATGGGGCACATCCCTTCTGCACACACAGCCACGGAGTCTGCTCAGAAGGACACTGCACGTCTCGGAGCTGCGGAGAGCCTCAGGTGAAGCACGGGGAAGTCTAGTGGGCAGAGCAGGTGGCCCGAGACACACTAGTGCCTGCAGCCTGGCTGCGCGCCAGGAGTGGTTAGGATGCAAAATCCCTGCCCCCATCCCGCCCCCACAAGGGGTTCAGCAGGAAGAGGACCCTCGGCGCCCCTCCTCCTGCGGCTTTGTCTCCTGTAACAGCTGAGACTGCTGGCTGCTTGGAGCAGGAATCTGCATGGGAACAAGCTGCCCAGGTAATTCCTGGGCACACGCCAGCTTCTAAAGCACTGCTTTAGAGAACAGCCCGCTTCCTGCCCCCATGCTTCCTCCAACACACCCCACGTGGCCTGGTCCTTGTGTGTCCCCCCCAGTGTGGCGGAGAAGGCGATGCACACTAGGAAGCAGCACTGCCCAGAGCACAGACTCAGACATCAAACTCTAGCTCAAAGCCGGCTGCACAGAGCTGCTGGGAGAGATCCCAGGAAACAAAAAGTCCTCAGCACAGTGCCTGGCACTCCGCAAGGCTCGGGGTCCACCTTGGCTATTTTTAGCAACAGCTGTGGAGATAAGTGCTCTGGGAATGGAGTGGAGAGGGGAGAAGTCTTTTGGAGCACTGACATGGAAGCAGAAAGACCAGTCACGACCCAGGATCTGGAGGAAGAGTGCTCTGAGCAATAGAAATAAAAAATGATCGAGGGGGTAGCAGCTGAGATCCCCTTTGGCCATGATATTGAATCTAAGTAGGCCTGGAAGCCACTGGAGGCTGATGACATGCGGCATGTCTGCAAAGATCACTCTGATGATGGCGTACAGAATGGGCTGGAGGGCACAAGAATGAAGCAGGAAGACCGGCTGGGAGGCCCCAGAGGTGGTCAAGGCGAGAGATAAGCACCAGCCTGGACTAAGGTTGCGACCAGTGGTTAGATTCTAAAAATATGTTGGACATGCAGCTGCGGCTGGACTGGGCCTACAAGGACCAAGGACCAAGTTCCAGCAGCCCGAGGAACAGAGTGAGGTGGTAGGAGATCTGGGTCACAGAGGGTCAAGATGTCCACAAGATAAACAGGGAGGAAGTCCACCAGTGGCTCACCGTCGACTCACTGAAACTTAGGCAAGAGGTCCTGGCCCAGGCTCAAAGGATTACAACACTTTAAGACCCTTGAAGACAGAGAGAAGCCTTTCCCTCCTACAAAGTCCTTCGGCAGAGAGCAGAGGCTCAGTGCACATCAGTGCACTTCAAGACAAAATGAGGTTTTCGGAGGATGGTGATCACCATGTTGGCACTTAGGTGAGACTCTGGGGAGCAGTGCGTCTCTAAGGAGTAAGGATTCCCTGGGATGCAGCATGGGTGTTGGTCCCTGAAGGCTGGCTCACTTTTTGGAAAGGAAAGCAGGCCAGGTTTGGGAATGAGGGGAGAAGCCCAGGAGAAGTGTACTGCTGGAGAAATGGCAGCAAGATGTAATACTGGTTCAGGGAAGTAGGAGGACCTCATGTAGAAGGGTCTAGAAAGATGGGGGAGCTGGGGTCATGCGCCCCCTCCCTGTTTCCCCGGATGCCTGTAGGTGGACAGAAGCTCTTGGCAGAGACGGCCCAGAATCCAGCCAGAGACCTTTCTAACACGGAGGAAAGCTTCCTGCTCCCCAGTGGAAAGAGAGCTCCCCAGAGACTGTCCAGAGCAGAGCACCCACTCTCCCCCGAGGGGCCCTCAAGCCTAAAGGGACCCTGGCTCTCACCTTTTCCACTCAGCTCAGTCTCCACACAACCCTTCTGATAAGAGCAAGAGCCCAGGACCAACGCCTCCGGGTCTGTGCTCCTTTGTTCAGTACTTACCCAGCGCTCCTCACACCACGTCCTGGGCCTTGCAGGGACCCCACGATAAAGAGGCCCCTGCCAGGAGACCCAGGGCACAAGAGCGCAGAGCCCACGGGGCCGCATACAAAGCCAAGTGCACTGAGACGGCGGAGCGGCCGGAGGGCGCGTGGGAAGCCTGCCTGGCCTTCAGCACCCCTGTACCCCCGGCAGAGCCAAGTCGTTCCTCAAGGCGCCTCTGTCAAGTCTGCGGACCTGCCACCGTCCAGCAAGGGCACTCGGGCTCAGCGCGCTCCTGCCCAAAGCGCCTGCACTCGGCAAACACCATGCAACGGCTCCTGAGGCCGGGACGAGGGCCCCAGGGGCGCCGAGCCGCAGCCCCGAGCCCCACCTGGCTACTTCCCGGCTGTGTGCCCTTGGGCACATCGCTCCAGCTCCCGGAGCCCACCCGGCGCGGAACCCACCCGGCGCCGACCGCACCCGCCTCCCCACCGCCGCCCGCCTCCCCGCCGCCGCGGGCCCGGGGCGAGCAGGTGCGCGTCGAGCCGGCCGCTCACCCAGTTTCCGAAGCCGAACTGCTCGATGGCATCCAGCAGCAGCTGCTCCTCGCGGCTGGTCCAGCCGCCCTCGGCCTCGGGCCCCCACAGCGTGAAGCGCCCGCCGTCCACCAGCTGGTAGCCGTGATAGCGCCGGTGGTGGCCGATCTCGGCGCCGGCCGAGAAGCACTCGGGGCACAGCTCGATGTCCTGGCACTCGGTGCAGCGGAAGCGCAGCGGGCTCACCTCGGCCAGGCAGTACACGCAGTACTTCTTACCGAGCTCCGCCATCTTCCCCCGGCCCGCCGCCCGCGCCCGCGCCCGCCGTCAGCGCGCCGCCGCCCGCGCCCGCCGCCGCGCTCGAGCAACCGCCGCCCGCGCCCGCCGCCACCGCGCCGCCCCGCCCAGGCGCCGCCGGAGCCGGCCAGCCGGGCCGCGTCCCGCCTCAGCACGCAGGCGCCCTCGGGCCCGGCCCGGCTGCCGCCGCCGCCGCCGCCGCCGCCGGCCGCACCGCGCAGGCGCTCCGCGCGCGCCACCTCGGGGACCCGGCCCGCCGCCCTGCGCCTGCGCGCTGCTCGCGCCGGCCGCCCGTCCCTCCTAGCGCCTCCCGGCCACCCCGCCCCAGGCCCTGAGCCTGGAAATGGGCGGGAAGGCCTCGCGGCGCGAGCCCGCGCCCCCTTCCAATCAGTGCCGCCCGTCTCCCGCTCGCGGCTTCCCATTGGTCCGTTCTCCCCGGAGGCGGGGAGAAGGGGCTGGGCGTCTGCGTGCCTCTCGGCCAATCGCCGGGCCCACCGCGCGCGCCCCTGGTTGCCCCTGGAAACCCAACAGCCGGCGTCAGGACTCCGCAGCGCCCGCTGACCCCGAGAGACATGGACGGCAGCTCCGAGCACCGTGGAGACCCCGAGGGGGAAGACGGAGATGGGACCAACCTGTCCTCCAGACTGTCCGGGACCAAGGCCGCCTCCGGCCCCCACTCCCTGGCCGAACCGCTCGAGCCGGAGCCAGAGCCGGGGGCCGTAGAGCCGGAGCAGGGGGCCGTAGAGTCTTCGGAGGGAGGCGCCGCCGGGGACGAGGCCGCGGAGGCCCGGGAAGCGCCGGAGGTCCCCGAGGCTGTGGACCAGGCGGGACCCGGGGAGCCGGAGCCGCCGACCGAGGCTGAGACCCAGCTGGAACCCCGGGAGGCGGCCGACGCGGGGCCTGAGGAGGCCGCCCCGCCGGAGCCCGGAGGCTGGTCCACGGAACCGGAGGAGCGGGCGGAGGAGGAGCGGGAGGAGGCGAAGGACGAGGAGGAAGAAGAGGGGGAGGAGTCGGAGGAGGAGGAGGAGGAGGCCGCGGCAGCTGCGCTCAAGTGGAGGAGGAAGAAAGCGCCCTCGGCCGCCTCGGGGCGGCCGTCCACCCCTGGCCGGGAAGAGGCTCCGCCGACCCGGGAGGCTGAGCAGGTGGAGGGGGAGGAGGGGGAGGAGAGCGAGGAAATCAAGGAGAGGGGTGCGCAAGGAAGCCCAGCGAATAGCCAGCAAAGGGAGGAAGGCGAGCGATGGGATCTCGAGGACGAGGAATGGACGGAGGAGATGCAGAAGCTGCAGGAGCAGCAGCTGCGCGAGGAGCTCCTGGAACAGTACCGGTCGCTGGTGGTCGAGCGCGGCAACTACCAACGCTACAACAACTACTTGCAGCACAAGATCTCCGAGGCGCTGCGCAAGAAGAAGGGCCTGGACGCCGCCGAGGTGCCCGACAAGGGCCCGGAGCCCGATGCCCCCGAGAAAGAGCAAGCATACCTCCGCCACCTGGCCTTGCTGGAGGAGCTGAGGAAGCAGCAGGCGGACGACCTGGAGTGGTACCACCAGGAGCTGGAGCAGCTGCAGGAGCAGTGCAGGGAGGTGCTGTCCAGGGTGGAGAAGGAGTGGGCCGGCTTCCAGGCACTCAAGAAGCAGGTGGTGATGCAGGCCATGGGCACCTGTTGGGTGCGCGGCGGCCGCCAGGCTGGCCTGCGAGAGGTGGAGCAGATCCAGGCGCTGGAGGATAAGAAGGAGAAGGAGATGAGCGCCGTGAGGCTAGAGAACGTGCAGCTGAAGCAGAGCTTGGTGCACTTTGAGACGCGGATGAAGGCCCAGGAGGACCTGACGGAGGGGCTGCTCCTCATCGATTTTGAACAGCTGAAGATCGAGAACCAGACCTTCAACGAAAAAGTGGAGGAGCGGAACGAGGAACTTTTAAAACTGCACAACAAAGTGACCAACAACGTACAGATCATAACCCACGTGAAGGAGAAGTTACACTTCGTGGACATAGAAAACATGTGCAAAAAGACACAGCTTTTGGAAACTGAGGCTCAGGTGGCCCTGAAGAGGGACATCCTGACCAGGACGAAGCAGGCCCGGGACAGCCTGCGGGCTGACAACATCAAGCTGAATCAGAAGTGTGGGCTCCTGGGCAAGGAGCTCCTGCTCCGGGACATGGAGGAGAAAGTGGACAGGACAGAAGCCCTCAACCAGCGTATCGAGTCCCTGAAGCGCCATCACGCTGGCCTTACTATGTCCTGCAGAGGCGTGAGGCAGAAGATCAGGGAAGCCAAAGCCTTTCTCCCGTCTTAACCCCCACGACGGGAAGTATCTGCAGGACATCTTCAATGTCAGCAACTTTTTCTAGCCTTCATTAATTCTTAAGTCTCTGCTTGTGGCCATTCTTTAAAAGGCTTCCGGTATTGGGGATGAAGCTGTATTTTGTATTAATCTCATCATTGTCAGCTCCTAAATTAGTCCTGAGCACAATTGGGTTAGCCGTCCATTTTACACAGGGTGAAGTCAGGCCCAGAGACGTGACGACTTACTGTACCTGACTTCTCATAAAAAAAGCTGTCAGAAGCCTTGTTGTATCTGAGAAAGTCCGTAATTTCAAAGACTTGATCCTGTGGAAAACTGTTCCTCTTCCATATATCAGAGGGCTCAACAAACAGGTGGGGGAGCAAGAAATGTCCTGTGCTTATATAAGCTAATTATTAAATCCCCTTTGAACATATTAAACTGTGTCATTCTGAGTCACATCCTCAACATGAAGCTCAGTAGTTTCCTTCGATGAATCTAAACTTGTTTCGTATGTAAGCAGCACAGGCTTCTGGGTAATAAACAAGAGGAGGGAAACAGGAGAAATGGTAACTAGGAGAAGGAGCTGATGTTCTGTCCTCTTTCCTCTTTCCATGAGAGGAGGCTCAGTCTGCTTGACCATTAACGTTTTCTTCTGGCTCAACGACAGTCTGCAATTCTAATGAAATGTTTCCTGGGATCCTCTAAAGAAATACAAAAACATGAAATTTTGTTTTCCAGTGAGGACGAAATGATGATTGCACAGTGTGTCTGGCCAGAATGCCCATAAGCCTTTTGTTCTCGGCAAGGTATTTTTGGATCTTGGCAAGAGGACCCTTACTGTGCATGTGATTTTTCTGTATCAAATGTAAAAGTGTCTACTATTCCTTGTGTTAATGTAAGAAACACCTGATAGGCCTACCTCTTTCATCCAGAATTGGGGATTCCATTTCCAACTTACTTTGGTGGTTTTGAAGCTAGGGGCTTGGTTTTATTTCTTCTTAATTTTAAATTGAGTTTTGAAATGTGCAGATTTGGGGTTAGAAGTATTCTCCCGTCCCCAAGTTTAAGTAGGTCATAAGGATGAGTTAGGGGGTGACTGGGTGGCTCAGTGGGTTAAAGCCTGTGCCTTCGGCCTAGGTCATGATCCCAGGGTCCTGGGATCGAGCCCCACATCGGGCTCTCTGCTCAGCAGGGAGCCTGTCCCCACTGCCCCCCGCCCCCCGCCTGCCTCTCTGCCTACCTGTGATCTCTGTCAAATAAATAAATAAATAACCCTTTAAAAAGGGGGGGCGGAGTGAGTTAGTTTTTGGTGCCGAATACCCGTAAGGAAGGGTAGAAACCCCTCCCTCTAAGGCAGATGACTCAGTTGGTCACAAGAAGGTCACGATGACTTTAACTTTTGGGGGTGTGGCTGTTTTCTAAGGTGTGTTCCCTTTGAAGCCAATAAAGGTCGATTAAAATTCCTTTTCTAACTTTTACAGCTTGGATACACTCTTATGAGACCATACTTGTCAAACCACACAAATGTAAAATCAGGGGAATAAAAAGCATTCACTTCCTGCTTCCTCTTCCAATCCTCCTTACCTTCTACACTTGTTGTCTTCCCTCTGCCCCGTTCATCAAGGCCAGAGAGGGTTAGTCCATCACCAGCAAGCACAACTTCATTCTCTTTGTGCCTTGTGCTAAGAGCAGCACAGGACCCCTGGTGTCTTCGGTGGTTGGGAAAGCTTCCGAGTGAACCTGACACCCTGTGTTCCGTGCCTCTCCCAGCTAAGCAGCTTTCGTGGCCAGAGTGTCCCTTCGGCTCCCCAACAGGAGCGTGGGTAGTTTCAGCTGACTTTGACCCACTGGCAGTTCCCCAGGCTGCACCAAGCACTCCCTCACCAGCATTGAACCAGGTAGACAGGCCTCTTGAGAGCGCAAGATGCAGATCAATGTTGCTAGTGTTGCTTTAAGCTGCAAAGTTGCCCATGTTCTTGCAAATTACACTCTCCCCCTCTAGAGAGTGTTACAGTTCATTAGAAGATAAATAATCTTCCGCTGATGACTTCACAACGAGGTTCCTTCTAATTGAATTACAGGAGAGCTCTCGATCACGAAATAGCAACCCATTCCGGGAGTGTTTCTTCATCTCGCCTCCGAGGAAGAAAGCTACAGACCACCCCCACCCGCCCAGTCTTACTGACGGGCCCCATTCCAGCCCCTGACCCCCAACCCAACTCCAGTTCTCTGGACCCCAGGGAGACTGTCATCCTCCCTCAGTGCCAGCACGATGCCTACCTAGCCCATAATCGACGTTCAGTCTGTTGGGTTATTAATGTACCAACATCACAGCATTCTCATTTTCGGGCAATAAGTGTTGCTCGGATGCCTAGGAGAAGCAGACGCTGCTAAGTCCTATAGCAGACTCGAAAATAAGCAGAGGCCAGAAAGAGGAGCTTTCTAGAAGTAGAAGCGTTGAGGAACATAATGGTCCCTTCTAGCAGGGGACGGAGACCACCTCCAGGCAGCCTCCCTCCCTCTAGGAAGACGAAGAGGGGGCGCCCAGGGTGGATCAGAGACCTCTGACCTCAAAGGCTTTTAAAGAGCTTGTCAAGGGGCGCCTGGATGGCTCGGTGGGTTAAGGCCTCTGCCTTCGGCTCGGGTGGTGATCCCAGGGTCCTGGGATCGAGCCCCTCGTCGGGCTCTCTGCTCAGCGGGGAGCCTGCTTTCTCCTCTCTCTCTGCCTGCTTCTCTGCCTACTTGTGATCTCTGTCAAATAAATAAAATCTGAAAAAAAAAGAGCTTGTCAAAAAGGAGGGCCTGCAAAATGCAGGCACAATACAATCTAAGATGTTATGCAACACGACTTCTTTCTAAATGGGTTGGGGTCAGAAGTGTCCCCTTCCGTGTCACAGGTGGCTTGGGTGGTTGGGCAGCACAGGCAGGAGGGAATCGGGCACCCCCTGTGCGTAGAGTACAAGGCATCGAAAAGGAAATGCTTTTCATGCATAGGGGGACATCCTTGCTGGTGGCTTCAAACTGCATTTGAGGTTTTTCAATGACGTAAGCTGAGAAACATGCCTTCTTTTTTTGTAAGTGGGTCTGCAGCCATAATTTAGGTGTTTGCCATTGGTCAGGAATGCCTATCTGATCAAATCCTATCGGAGTTAATGCACCCTGATCTGCAACGTGGGTTTTAAACTTGAGGACCGTCTTCATGGGAGAAGGAAGAGTCACACAAGGGGCATGATCGGCAAGGACTCTAGGCGGGCCTACGGCTGAGCTGAGCGGCTGGTGGGCACGGGGGCCCGCAGGCTGGGCACTGCTCCTGGTCCACACCTCCTGCTTGGCCACCATGCCCGCTCCTGCTGGAACCCTGTCTACACAGGCGCGGGTTTGAATGAATACACTTATGCATGCCCCAGCTTTTTAACTGATGCTGGCTTCTAATATTTTGCCCAAAGGATGCCAAAGTTGAATATAAAGGTGCCTCTAGGGGGAAGACACAGTGTCGTGCTTGCAAATAAGGCCTTGGAATCAGGCTGACTTGGATTCTGATCTCTTCTGATTGTGACCTGGGACACACACTCCACCTCTTTAAACCTCCACGTGCTCCCTGATAAAATGGGGTAACAAATTTATTCATTATGGAAAAAGTATCTCTTCCCTAGGTGGTGAAATTATGGCTTCTATTTTTTGTATTTCCAAATTGCAAACAATGAACATGCAGTTGTAATAACTAGAGGAAAAATACCAATTTTCAAAATCCCTAAGTTCCTCAAGAGTTCAGATACTAAAAGTTCACATGTCAAGGGTATGACTCTATCTCTAGTGAGGAGATTCTCTTAATGACAAAATTCAACATCTTCTTTTAATCCTCACAAGCCAGTGGATGGATGCTGGTACCTGTTTTAAGGTCTGGCTACAGAAAAGAAACGGAAGGCTCAGAGAATTTAAATACTCCTGATCTGACCTGTAACTAAACGATAGCTGAAACAGGAGTTATTTTTGGCTGGAGCAGTTTCTACCAGGTGCTCTGGAGTGCGGTCAAAAAGTCGCAGGACCAGAGACAGGCTGGGGTGTGGGTGACTCGTGCTGCCTGCGGAGAAGGCTCCCGCCTCTCCCTCCACAGGCTCAGGCATTATGAGAGAAGGGGCCTTGGCGTGGCCGTGGCCCGTGGAGCAGCCGCCCCCTTGAGCCAGCTGGCTGCAGGCGAGGCAGTGCTCACGGAGGAACCCGAGCTCCTGGGCCAGCCCGGCGATTCAGACCTCTCAGAAGGACCAGGGGACAGTGAGCTCCTTCGTGGCCCCAACTGAGGACTTGCCGGGGCTCTGAGGTTTCCCTCTGCTGGCCACGCCCATCCTCTGATGACCAGTGGCTGCTCTCAAGGTCCAACTTGGTCCCTGCCCTCTAGGACTGTGAGATTTCGTTCCCTCTCTGGGCCTTTGCGGCTGGCTCCACGTCTCCGGGGATGGGTTTTTGAACAGCTGGCTCCCTGGTTTCTCTTGGGAAAATGGTCCACAGCTTCCACCCCCAAAGCTGGGGCAACCCCGAGGTCCTCCTCAAGCCGGCCATCAGGCTCGTGCCTCGCACACAGGAGGCATCCAGGTGAGTGAATCCAGGCCTTGCCCCAAACCTTGCACTTGGCGGTTGAGGACCAAGCAAGAGGAGAAAGGCTTCCAAAAGCCCCAGAGCACACCTGTTCCCTGGGGAGGGGGTCAGCCAGGGCTCAGGAGCCACAGGGGAAGCATCAGATTCCCAGCCCCGCGGCTAACTGGCCACAGGAGCCTAAGCAGATCCGCTTTCTGCGTCACACCTTTGGAATGGAGACAGTGACGGAGTTGCTGTGGAGAGAAATGAGGCCATTCACAGAACTCAGCCTGGGGCCTGCTGTGGGTGCAGTAGGCAGCGAGCCCCGGGACGCGACCGCTGTCCAGCACGGCCACCCTTGCCAGCCATAGCAGCCATAGCACCTCCCGGCCAGTGCCAGCTGGAGAGCAGCCTCGGAATCCCTGGTGAGACAGACAGAAGCCTCATGCTGGGAGCTAAATGCCCAGAGCGGAGCTGCACAGTCTCTGGGGGAGAGAAGCGGGGAGACCAGTCACGGGCTCAACAGTACTGAGTGGCCCAGTGCAGACCTCCAGCCTCGATGACACAGGAGGGCAGCACTGTCCACTTCTCCCGGGGGACCAGGGGACAAGAGAGGGAGCAGCCCTGAGGGCCCCCACCTCCTGGCCGGGCCTACCGCACTTGGCTGAACGGCTGGCACGAGCATGGGTGACACACAAGTGCACACGAGCACTGGCTCCGACTGGCGCCAAGTGACCTCTCAGACCCGGTTGTGCTCACTGCCACCGAGCTGAGACAGCCAGACTGACGTCTGCCCCGGAGCTGGGTACAGAGGTGCCCCTGGTCACCCGCAGGCTGGATGGGGCACTGCAGGCAGCCTGTGGCCCACCAGGTGCAGGGGGAGCGGGCACTCACCTCGAGAGCTGGGATCGGGGGCAGGGAAGGGGTCAGCGAGTCAGTGGTCCCCCTTCGATGTGCAAGGGACACACTCAGCTCCCAAATCCCTGCACCGAATTAACACAACCACCACCTTTTTAACGTAACCGAATATAGTAAGCGGGTTCTAAAATAATGGGATGCTCGGGGCGCCCGGGTGGCGAAGGCGGGGCGTCCGCCTTCGGCTCAGGTCATGGTCTCAAGGTCCTGGAATCAAGCCCGGTGTCCCCGTGTTGGGTGCCCTGCTCAGCGGGGAGCCTGCTTCTTCCTCGCCTTCTGCCGTTCCCTGTGTTCTCTCAGATAAAATCTTTAAGAAAAAATAACACGATGTTCGAAGTCGAATTGTTCCACACTTGAAGGTGAGAACTTCAATTGGAAACCAAACTACAGTGAACGTAAGTAACAATTTTACATGACTTTTATTTAATAAAACCACATTATTTACAATTCAAAAAGTCTTAATTTGATAGACTTTACTAAATAAAATTAAAGGTTAACTGTACAAGCAGTTAAAACATGGTAGCAAGTATTATCAGGACGTTTCTATCAGCAAACTGTTAAAATAGTCAAAAACTGAGCGGTTAAAAAGTACCTTTGAAAGTGAACATTGCTTCTAGATGGGCTTTCAGGGATAGGTGGGGACACGGCTTTCGACTCTAAAGGGCCAGACGCACAAGGGGCCAAACCCCAAGTTTCAGATCTGGACAGCCGGCAGCTGGGCCGGGAAAGTGCAGACGCGCAGGGGGTGCAGCCTTCCGGGGGGGGCTCCCCGTTTTCCTAAACGATGGCATCCGACAGAGCAGCCTGACCCCACAGATGGGCCACACAGCCCGAGCTCCCGGCCTCTGGGGCAGGCCCCAGGCAGCCCCCGAATGGGCCACAGAAACCTCTGTGAGCTAGAGATTTGGTTAAGTATTCTGCATCGGCTCGGAACCCGTTTAAAAACGTAATGCCTATGTGGTGCCGTGAGTCCCGAGAGACGGACGTCAGCCTGTCCCACGGAGGAGGTTGAGGGCTGGGTCTGAAGGCGCAGACGAGCGGCAAGCACGCCCTGCAGCGGCGGTGCTTCCTGTCCCGACCGAGGAACATCTGTATGTACAGTAAGAAAATATATACACCTTTCAGAACAGAAAGCTCACATCCAGGAGCGACACTCGGCCTGTGTGGGCGGAGGCCCGGGGCCGGCAAGGTGACAATCAGCAGCATGGTGGACGGTGGGCTACGTCTGAAGTGTGAGCCCTCAGTGAAGACGGGACGCTTCCCCCGAGAGGACAGCCAGGCCAGCACTTCCAGGCTGAGGCAGAGAGTGGGTCCGAGACGCTCCGCAACCTCCCTGGAGACTTCAGTTAAGAAGACAGGGGATGAAGGCAACTGCTCCAGGAAACGGGACCCATGGCCATGGTGCGGCCCCCTGCCCCTGCTCCTGCCCATGCTGGCCGTGAACACGGCAGACAGAAAAGGCCCTGGAGAGCCAGGCTGCCTCGTGGCAAGCCTGCTCTCGGAGCCCAGGGCGCTCCCCAGGGCCGCACCAAGGGCAAACGGCCGGAGTGTGGCTGAGGGGGCAGCGGAGCCCTCGGACCCAGTCTCTCAAGCCCTCATGGACACCAGCACGCAGCCAGGTACGCGCGAGGACCTGTCTCCACAGACCTGCCTGTCCTCTGGGTTCTTCTGTGTGAAAACCATTCCCGTCTTCGAATGTGCATGACCATGACCAAAGCGCTTTTAACAAAATTCTTAGTTAAGGAGGGGTTCCAGTGGGAAAGTTGCTGATGAACTTGGTTGGGGGGGGGACCACCTATGTGGGGAGAGGCCGATGGGACAAACACTGGGAGCCCCTGCAAGGCCATCTGCGTGGGTCCGTGCCTCAGCCCTCACAACGCTGTAGCTTTCAGCCAGACGCACAAGGAGGGAAGCACTGGTACTCGGGATGATCCTGCTGCTCGGGGGACACAGGGAAGAACAGCGTTCTGGGGGAGCAAGGGCGCAGGCTGCCCCCGCCAGCCCGGCCTCTGAACACAGGAGGTGTGGGGCCGAAGGCGGTCTCGGGCCTCCTGGGTGAGCAGCCCTTCCTGCTCAGATGGAGGGAACAATCTTGCGGGGGAGAGCAGGGGTTCCCCAGAACCCAAGTGGCCCTTTTCAGCCCTCATGCTGTGATTCTGTCAAGGTGACAGTGGAGAAAGGCCAACCTGAAAGGTCAAATCCCAGGTTGCCCACAGGCACGCTGGGTGACCACCTGTGAGAGCCTGCTTTCCTTTCCTGCTGTCTTTGGTAGGTGGGCTTTAAAAGCAGGCCCTCCAGCCCTGGAACGGGACTCTCGGTTAACTAGCTCCACAACTCCTTCCTCGCTCAAGTAGGTCAGTAGCCAGGAACGCCTCCGAGGCCACCTACGTACATTTCTCCCGCACTTTGGCTAAGGAAGACTGTAATGTATTTTCCATTAGTTGACATAAGAGCATGACAATTTAACTTTTGTGAAATCGGGGGAGGGGGGGTTAGCCACCATCTCATTTTTACACCATGCAGAATATGCAGCGTTGGCCGCGGTCAACACTGGCTCATCGCCCCACTGAGCTGCTTAAGGCTAAGCCTTGGCTGAATTCTTTAAAAGTTGTTTTGTTTTAAGGCCAACTCCAGGGTTAGGATCAAACGTGCAAAGAGCCTGTTCGTCTTGGCTGTCAATGTGTCCATCAGAAACGCAGGCACCACCTGGAGATCTGCTCCAGCGCCGAGAGCTCAGTGTCTGAGAGATGGGCTGCCTTTCTCTGTGTCGCGGCTGTCCTTCTGTAAGGCGGTCAGCACCTGGGAATCACAGAGGAGACGTCCGTGGGTGATCTGCGAACACACTGAACACAGGTCCTGCCAAGCATAGTGACAGGCTGTGCAGCCTCCTGGGTGCAGGAGGCTCTGGCCCCCAACTTCCGCCGCTCCTCCATTCCACCCCCTATGCCCGCACCACAGCCCTCCTACTCATGTGGACTGCAACCGTGCCATCTCTGGGCTAACATCCTACAACCACGTCCCAGCAGCCACAGTACTGTCAGGACCCAGTTACGGGGCTCTCCTTCCACCATCTGGCTCTGGCCCTGGCGTGCTCCACCCCCAAGCCAGGCTCTCTGCTCCTGAACACTAACAAACACGCCTGGGCTCTCACGCTCTCCCGGGCTTTCCCAAAGTGACTGAGCTCCCAACTCCGTGCTCTCCTAGCTCCTGGTTAACACCTTCATTTTCAGAGACACCACTTTCCATTCTGACCGCGTAGTACCAGCTGCAGGGCTAACAGAGGCCCCATTTACTGGCCGCCCGAGTGGGGCACGTCTCCGGGGATCTCCCGCACAGCAGCTATAAGGACAAACAAGCAGCTCAGGAAGGTCAGACCCCCATGGTTGGGCACAGACACTCAAAGGAGCGGCCATTCAAACAGCCTGCACCCATTCAGACCTAGACTGGTGGGAATTCAAAACCGGGGCCTAATCGATGGGTCAGGCACTATGTCACTTGAGCGGAGTTACAAATGGCGAGGAGCTAAGCAGAAACACTTTATGTAGGTTTCCAATGACCTGCACAGAAAAAAGCCTCCCTCTACCTCTAAGTCGCCAGGACCGCTGAGCAGACAGACACGTACATGTGCTTGTGAGCCCTCCGGGGCCTAACGTGGAGCGTGTGAGAGGATACGCACAGACCGCAGTTCCCGTGGAGCCTAGCACCATACGAACTCGACGATGCCTCCCGAGTTCCCCATCAGGCGGACTCCCATCGTGATCCCATGATTAGAAAATACCCTAGTATCACACAACAACTGACCTAGTTTTGAGCAAACCTTTTTACTTTGTCTCTACAACACAAAAAGGGAAACAACAGATGCGGGTTTACCCCTGCCCTCTGCATGCCTGCATGGGGGCCGCGTGGGGCAGGTGGGGTGCGAAGTCAGGCCAAATCAAGCTACGTGTGGGACAAAGACCATCAGGAAAGACCTGGGCTTCCCACAGGGACCTGAGAAAGCCCGCCAGCCAGTGAGCCACAGAGACCACAGTGTGCCCTCCCACACCGGCCATCACATTGGGTCCCCAATCAGAGGGGCCTACATAGCTGGACGGTCTGCAGTCCCCTTCCTGAAACTCTCAGTAATTCTGAACAGTGGTTGCAGATTTCCACTGTGCACTGTCCACTGACGTCCTAACCAGAAAAAGTCTCTTTTTCCCTCTTGGCAGATCCCGGATAATCACACAGCCAGTCCTGCTCGTGCATGAGCTGAGGGCATTCTCTAAGTTTTCCTGAGATATGATTCCTTAACCATATAATTTGTCCCTTTAGAGTGTACAGTTCAAGGGTTTTTAGTGTATCTGTGGATGTGTGCGATACTACCACGGTCTGTGTCAGGGAACCCTGTATCCTCCAGCTACTCCTGCCCACTGCCGGGCGCCCAGTCACTGACTTCCTGTCTCCACAGGGGACCCTGTTCTGGACTTGCCTATAAGCAGAATCACAGAGTGTGCCGTCCTTAGTGTCTGGCTTTGTCCCTTCAAGAGACATTCTTAAGGGTCACACAAGCTGTAGTGTGTGTCAGACGCCATTCCTTTTTATCAATAGAATGTATTTAACAATACTTCAGAAACGTAAATCCTATCACCCAAGCACAAAACAGTGCCCTCCCCTTCCCCCCACCGGCCCCCAGTATTACCCCAGGTCCACACTGCAGCCATGCTTCTTCCCGAAAAACACACACAGGGAGGGAGTCTGCCAGCCAAAGAGAGCATCACGTAACAGACCAGGAAGGCCAGGAAGGACCAGCTCAAGGGCCAGGATGAAGGACCCAGGTGGTTAGTAAATGCTCCAGTTAATAAATGCGCAGAACTGTACACTTTCAAAGGGGTGAATTTTATGGTATGTGAATTACATCTCAATAAAACTATTACTGCTATAAAAACAAAGGCAGACA
Source organism: Enhydra lutris kenyoni (assembly GCF_002288905.1). Lineage (NCBI taxonomy): Eukaryota > Metazoa > Chordata > Mammalia > Carnivora > Mustelidae > Enhydra > Enhydra lutris. The sequence goes on along the minus strand of NW_019154105.1, from coordinate 65,606,786 downwards.
GCCTGGTTGCCCGTGAAGTAACCTTTAGCTCTAACAGTCACTTCATGGGAAATTCAGCTTTGAGGGTCGGGCTGAACACCACCACCAGGATATACCCAGCAAGATCCAGAATCTGGGAGACGCTGCGGGACACATAAGCTCATTTCTTCAGCTGACAGAGGTCGAGGGATACAAAGAGAGGTGGGGTAACCTACGTATTAAAAAGACACTAAAAAGATCTTTCAACTAACGACGGTGTGAACCTTATTTGGGTCTTGGTTCAAGCAAGCCAGAAAGGTGCCGACAGCTGAGACCGTTAGAAATGTAAAAACGCCTGCATATTTAACAAGGGCACAGGATCCGTTAACTACTTACTCTATTTTAGTATGCATTTGAAAATCTCCCACTAATACAAAGGGTCACAGGAGAGTACGAACCTCCACAGATAGTCTCCAACCATGATCTGTTGCTTGGACAAGCTAGGAGCCGATAGAGCGTCAAGAAGCAAGGCTTTATTTTTCCTTTCTGGTGCTATCAGCACTCGGAGCCAGCTAACACTGGCCAGTCCCACAGGGGCCAAGGCCTAGCTAGGCAGGACACCCAGAAGGGCCTAGAGAAATCCAGAAGGAGGTCCAGGCTGGACTCGCCTGACTCAGCCACCAGAGGGCCAGCGTGACCCGTCCCAGGGGAACCATCCCTCAGCCCTCCTGTCCCCCACCCACCTCCTGTTTACTAGCGATGGGAGACAATCCCACCACCCAGGCCCCAGACCGCCCTCGGAATGGGAGGGAGGCTTCTGTTATCCACCCTCCATCTGACAGACTCTCAGGGACCAAAGGACTGTCCCAGATCCTGTGCAGCAGAGCCAAGCCTCAAACCCAGGCTCCTTGGGTCCAGTCCAAGAACTTTATTTAGAGAGGGCCATTTTCTCAGAAGGCAGCTGGAGTAACGAATTCCTCGGGGAGGCTGCTTAGCCAGGCTACCTGCAGGAAAAAAGAGAACAGAAGATCTGCTTACCTGAGCCCACTTCCTGTTTCGACTCTGCATCTGAATCGTAGCTATGGACGCGAACACCTCCTCTGCAGGCAGGTCGTCCGGCAGCCTCGTCAGGAACTGGGCTATGTGAATGAAGTCCATCTTGGTCAGGATGTCCTCAAACAGCTTCAGGATGCCCAGGGCTGTCCGGAACAGAAACCCTTCCCCGTCACGACAGAACACGTCCCAGACACGACAGGCCAGGTCCAGGGGCAAAGATTTACTATACAAGGTAAAAATCCTGGGGGAAAAAAGTTTTGAGTTTTTCAGATTTTGGATGGCAGAAAGAAACAGCTCTGAATTCAGATCAAATCCGCTAAAATGCTCCCTGACACGGTCACTTTCCTACTTAAGACACGGTTGGGGATCTGGGGCGGGCAGGTGCGAAAGGCCCAAGGCCTGCGTTCATTCTGAAGGCCAATGTTATGAGAAAACATCTCAGCTTTCACGCAGAATCCCAAACACTGTACAGTTTCTGAATCGCTGATTCTGATTACATCCATACGGGACAAATATTTATCGAGAATTCACTATGTGCTTCCTCTGTAGGAGGCACTGGACACAAGGTTAGTAAGGTGGACAGAGCTCAGAGTCTGAGGTGAACAGTAACAGTCAACAATATAATCCGTGTACACACATACTCCCCACTTCTGAAAAACACTGTATTCTTTTCTCCCACTAGAGATCTGCACAGGAACAAAGAAAAACTTTCAAAATAATCTGAATGTAAGTAAGAAATGGAACTTAATGCAAACGATCGGATGAAAAAGTGAAATGCAGATATGATCTTAAAATAACGTGATAATCGCCATCCACACTACCCAACAAACACAACCTTGGGTGATCGACTACACTACCAGGTTGAAGCGTTTCTGATCTGGAACATGTCTGTGCTGCAGAGCGAGAGAAGCCAGGTTGGGACACAGGCCGAGCGGATTCTCTGTGACCCCATCCTCCTTTCTCGGCTCAGAGACACAGCCTGGGTGCCATCCCCGGGCATCTGCTGACCCCCAGGACCAGCCAGATGCTCCCCCGACCCTGATGCCTCTCAGAGCACGTGTTTGCTTCAGTCCTCCCCAAAGAGAGGCCCGAGAGCCGGGACCCTGTCTGATTCCCTCCCACCTGCCCCCTTGGCACCTAGCACAGCACCTGGAGATCTCTGCTGAGGAAGCAGATAGGCGGACACCCCGCAGAGCTGCTCCAGGAGTCCTGGACATTGGCGGTTCTCACCACCTCCACACCGGTGGCACCGTTCATGAGAAGCAGGGATTCTCAGCAGCCGGGGGACAGCCCCCTCCCTCCTGGAAAATCACCCGTCCAGTTCCAGCACTGCCTAGGGCCGGCCCCAGCTCTACAGACAGGTGTGAAGGCACCCGGCCTCAGCTGTCAGACCCCGACTACAGGGCTGAGTGTCCTCCTACCTTCAACAGCGGGACCCCCAGCTTCCTAGAAGAGATGCTACCAGAGTCCCTGCCATCCAGGCCGATGTGCTCACGAGGCTCCAGCGCACGGGCTTTCTTGCCTGCTGTGAGCTCCGAATGCTCACCGGGCAGTGTGCCCTGCCCCAGCCTTTCATCCGGGACGCAGAGGAATGGGTCACGCAGTCAAGGGCACGTACTGATCACAGCAGCAGGCTGAGACCCCCACCCACGCAAGAGACTTTAGGAAGGCAAGCCAACTTAGATTCCATTCAGCTCAGATGATGACATGGGGAGATGAGCATCACAGAATGCCCCTACATCATGAAGGCAACAGTGAGCTTCAACTAGGGCCCTACTATGCACTCTGCATGCCCCCAACTTCCAGGAGCCAGGGCAGCTGTGGGAGGCAGTTCCTCTAACTCACTTTGACATAATGGGTTCCACCCACAAGAGGCAGAGCCAGGCTGTGACCCTGATTCCAAAGCCCAGGCCCCAAATGTAGGACCGCTCTGAGGAGTTGGGGGACCCACCGCTGTGACCCTGTTAGGACACTTTATCTCTACAAGTCACAACAAGCCTTCGGCCCGAGCCGCTTGTTATCTCACAGATGGAAAACCATTTATGTCACTATTTGGCCCAGAAAACACAGTTCAAGGGATCTGAGGGATTTTTCTTAAAAGTTTATTTTTATTTATTTGTAATCTCTACGCCCAGCTTGGGGCTCGAACTCCCAACCCTGAGATCACGATCTGAGCCGAAACCAAGAGTTGGCCGCGTAACTGAATGTGCCAACCCAGTGCCCTGCAAACCCAGAAAACAGACCCAGCTACAGGCAAAGAAAAGGGAGAGAAAGGACAAAAAAAATGTCTGTGACGTGAAGCTCCTGGGTTCAGACTCACATGTGTGTCTCCACAAATCACTCTAGATGTCCTGAGCTTTTTAAAATTAAAAAAGAGTGTCAGTCTGTGCCTGTGACACACCCCTGCTCGGCCCTCACAGCCATCAAGGCACCTACCACTTCTCTGTGAGACAACTGCCCAGGCTGGAGTCCCTCCGATGGCCCGCAGGTCGGTTTACCCACCAAAACCACCTGCGAAAGCTCACTGCCATGGGCTTACCAGTGCTGTGCGGTGGGACAGAGTCCCTGCCCTCCGGGACAATGTGAACGGTAGGTCAGAGGGTGACAGACCACGAGCAGGGGTAGGAGGCAGGGCCTGCAAGCCTGGGTGTGCAAGCACATGCACGTGCACACACGCACTTCTAAACAGGACAGTCTAGGAACGGAGCACTGTGAAGTGGCATTTCCATTAAGGCCCCGAAAAGAGGCTGCAGGCCAAGAGAAGGGGTTGGCACGGCATCCAGACGGAGGAAGCAAGGAGTTCCCAAGCTCCAAGGCAGGAGTGAACGGGACACAGCCGAGGACGAACAAGGAGGTCACCAGGCTGAAGACAAGAAAAGCGAAGGACAGAACACACAAACGTGACCGTGGAGACCGGGGCCCCACAAAGGCGGGCCTCACAGGCTGTCAGGTCTCTAGGTTTTATTCTACATGTGGTGGAAAACCAGTGGGGGGTCCTGCCCACCTCGCAGACACAGGTTTCCCTGGATGGCCACTGCGACAGCCCAGGCATGGTCGGAGCAGGGAGGCCACAGTGGAGGTGGCCGGAGAGGGGAGGGACCCTGGATTCCGTGGTGGACTGATTTCAGGGACACTAGGTTGGATGGAGTGGTCACGTAAAGACATGTGGTATCTCTGGTTGGGACAGAGAAGTCCAGAGTTGAGTGCGAAGACCTGTTGTCTGAGAGCCAGACGTCCAAGTGGCTGCATGAACTCATCACTTGTGTGTGACCTGGAGATCAGGGAGGGCTCTGGGCTGGCGACAGTGTGGATGGTACTGAACAGAGGCCGTATCCCAGGATCAGAGAGGGAGAGAGGCAAATGCTGACTGGATCACCAATGCGTACTTCCTCCCCGGGGACGGGAATGGGGACGGCTCCCGCGGGAGCAGCAGGAACCAGAGAGCTCTGTCCTTTCCTGTTTCCAACCCTTCAGGCGCTCGCTCTCACCGTGCCCAGTGCACTTGGCTGCCTCCTGCTCGGCCCGTTGAGTGTGGGAGGAGCAGGGCCCCAAGGCCTGCCCAAGATGCTACAGGCTTCTCCCTGTGGCAGCAAGACAGAGTTCCAGGCCGCTCTTCCCCGGACCACTGCACGTTATTGCACCGGATGTCAAAAATGGTCACTTCAGGTACACATTCAACTAATGCAAAATACTCTATTTCCACACTGCGGAACTAAAGAAGCAGCCATGGGCTTATAGAAAGCATCACACACACCTTAGTGTGCCTCTGCTCCCCTCGTGATGTCTATGGGAGGAGCAGGTCAGATTCTTCCCCCCAAGCGCCCCCAACTTCCAGAAAACATCCCGACTAGCAATGTCTGCTCTAACTGCTGGTCTTGGCTTGCAGGCACGTGATGGGGTACGGGCAGGGGGAGAAGGGGGCTCCACGGCTCCCGAAGCCTCCATGGAGGCCAAGGCTCACTCTCAGAAGCCAGCCCTTCCCCAGTCCACTCCCCGAGCAGGTAACAGGGCTGCGGGGAGCACCGGCTCCATGCTGAGCACGGCTTCCTGCCACCTGCCCAGTTTATCCCATTTCTCCCCACTGCAACTCCACGAGCACGTACGCTCATCTCCACTTTATAAGCGAGGAAGATGCAAACACAGGGAAGCTGTGGGAAGCAGGTTTGAGCCTAGGGTGCAGGTGCCATCTGGAAGGCCCCCTGCAGAGAAGCCACAGCCAGATTCTTGGATGGGACCTTCGAGGCCTGATGCCACCGACCCCCAGCCATGCCCCACTTTCCCAGGGTTGCGAGCCTCTGTCCCCCAGAGCTGGTTTAGGAAGTGTCCCCGAGCCCCCAACCTCACCAGGTGCTCCCCGTGTTCCCCACAAACTGAGATGAGCCATTAGAACAGATGCTGCTAAATGAGATGATCAGACTTTATAAGCGCTATGAAAACATTAAATGTCAAACACAAACTGCATGTGTGCAAAGACTGGGAGGTAGCGGGGCACCTGGGAGGCCCAGTTGGCAAAGCGTTTGCCTTCAGCTCAGGTCATGATCTCGGGGTCCTGGGATCGAGTCCTACATCCAGCTCCCTACTCAGCGGGGAGTCTGCTTCTCCCTCTGCCCCCTCTCCCAACTCATGCTTACTTGTTCTTTGAAACAAATAAAACCTTAAAAAAAAAAAAAGACAAAAGACAGGGAGGTAGTTATTTAAGACTCAGTTCCAACTCAGTTCCCAAGTCTAGCCCCTGCCCCAGGCCTGGAAGCAGTCAGATCCCGCTCTATGCCCTCAGAGCTCCCTCTCACTGGGCCCTCGTGCCACAGCCCACAGCAGGGCCGGCAGGTGGCAGGGACGGCTCAGGGCCCTGGCACTGCAGGGTAGGCCCCAGGTGCAGCCAAGCTGAGCAGGCCCTTCCTGCAAGGGGGCTGGCAACCCTCCCTGTCCCCCTGCAAAAACAAGGGCCCCAGGGCATGCCAGCCACTAGCCCAGGTGCATGGGAGCTCGGCAGGACAAGCCCCTGCTCCTGAGCAGCTCATAGACGGACCTGTCACCCCAACATTAAAACCCACAAATGGAATGAGCACAGGATGCAACAGAAACTGAAATGTGCCAACAACCTCACCCTGAACCTCTCCTCCAAGGTGGAGATTCAGCGAAGCGGTGGGATCCCAAGGACCTCCAACCTCACTTCGACAAACACCACTCACGCCGGGGAACAGCCTGCCGGATTCTTTTACTAATCCCAGACTGTTAATTACAACATCCGTTCATGCCTCCAGACAATTCTGCCAGTCCACGGCATTGGGCAGGAGTCCAAGGAGTCCGGCGAGCGCGTCGGTCCTCCCACAGGACATGACATCCGACGGAGCACCCGAAACTGCAGGGAGACCAACGCTGCCGGCGAGCCCGTGCTCTGGCCCTCATGTGTCTGTGGCGTGCAGAGAAGGGTGACACGCCACCCCAGGGAAGACCCCTCTTTCCAGGAAGGCAGCAGCGGCAGGTGAATCTGACTCTGCACCGTGAGCTCCTGCGCCAGTGTCCCGAGTGCATGTAGACGGACAAGCCCCACAGCGGGCCTCGGGCTGGGTTCTGGCACGGGCCCCTTGGGAGTAGACGTGAGCCCTGCTCTAGGATTCAAAGCCACCCACGGGGCCGGACACCAGGGACAGCAAGAAACAGAGATGCCCCAGGAGCGGGTCAGTGCTGTGACGAAGCCAAGCTCGCGCCGCAAGGCGGAGAAGGACGAGCACATCAGGCCGGAATCTCTGACTGTGCTAGGTAAGAACTGACAGCACACCCTGTCATCCTCCACGGGGCAGGGGACCGTCCTGGGAATGAAGCAGGGACCATTCCCAGCCGGCCTCCGGTGGACGGATGGCGCAGCCAGAAAGGAAATGTCATCTTTGTGCCCACGGAGCTCGCCCGGGACACTCAGCCAGCCAAGGCATAGGGGCGCCCGTCGACCCTCGGACAGGTCAGGGGGCAGGAACGAGACTTCATCCGGAGGCTGCCAAGATCTGCCTCGTCTCCCGGCACATGGCCCCTCTGTGGCAGCGCCCTGCTGAGGGTATGGACACAGCTTTGGGGAGGCCGGGGAAGCCCAGCAAGAAAGCCAGGGCTCTGGCGTCTGACCGGGCCCAGCCACTGACTTCGGGTGTGACAGGGCAGTTGGCTCCTCGGTGAAGACAAAATTCCACGTGGTCGGCTTCCAGGCTCTTTCCTGGCTTCCTCCCTGCCACCCGACCTGCTCCCCGCCGGAGCCGTTCCCCGGGAGCACCCCACCAAGAACCTGAGTCAATGCAGCTCGTCCCTAAACTGCAAGGAGTATGTCAGGAACACGGGGCTTGGCTGGGCCCAAGGCATTTTCGCTGGCCGCCCACTGCTACTGCAAACGGAGATGACGTTCTCCTCGGTCCTTACTCCAGAAAGCAGAGGCCTCCCCAGAGCGCAGGGGGCAGTGTACACGAGGCATCGGGGACCAGCCATGACCCACCATGCATGAACCCTGGAGCTTCCTTGTCCCGTAGACACCCTGTACGCTGCATCAGTTTCCATCACGGACAAGTCTGGTCCGAGGTTCAGGCTCCCCGGAGCACCACTGGCGTGCAGACGCGACCTTTGGAGCCCGAGTTCTGGGAGGCAGCTCTCAGGTTACACTGCCTCACCTACTCCCTCAGAAGGGCTCCGTGGGCAGGCCACGTGAGCCCTGTGACCTCAGGAGAGCCACTAGAGGCCTCCCCGAGCCTCAGTCTCACCATCTATGAGATGGAGGTGTCAGGGTTCACACCAAGGGGTTGCTCTGAGCTTACAGGAGGTCCTGTGTGAGCAGCACTGGAGTCAATAAACGCAGCTGCCCTTGGCCTCTGCCCTCATCTGGACGGAAACTGTCTCCAGACGAGAACAGAGACGAGCCGGTCCTCTAGGACAGTGCTCTCGGTGCTGCCCCTCACGACCCAGTCAAGACGACGGCACTGTGAAATCAATCCAAGTGGAGGACCACCGGTGGTTTTTAAGTAAACAGAACAGAACAGGAAATTTCAGAATGCTTTACCACAAAGCAAGAGCTAGGTATTGTCTGAAACTTGCTCCGGTCAGGTATGCAGAGGAAGTTTCTGCACATACGGCCACACACCGATCCCGACACAGAATCCCTTTCCTTTTGTGAGTTGGGGAAAGAGTGTGTAAGACGCCATTCCAGACAGTGTTCTCCACCCTCAGCTTTAGGCCAAAAACCTAAGAATCGGAGTTGGAGGCCTAACACGGGTGAGGCAGAAGCAAAGACTGTGGTGCGGTCTGACCCTCCCCTACTCCATGCAAAGTCACAGTCGGCACTGTGCAGAAGCCCAAACGGGGCTTCTGGCCGAATGACATCTTTTTTTCTGTAGAGTCCCTCTGTGAGCCAGGTGGCAGGCACTGGGGGCATCACCTCTTAAGGCCCAACAAGGTTCATCACTGCAGGTGACAGAGGAAAAAACGTATGGAGAGAGGGTTAATGCCCTTCCCTGAGGCCACGAAACAAGTAGCAGAGAGGCCAGACCAGGTCTGAGGGTTCCAGAACCACACTCCTCCCGCCACCGTCTGCTCTCCTGCCCCCGAACACCGTGTTCTCAGGGGTGACATCCCACCCCTTGCTCCGATGACCACATCCACCTCTGCATGAAGATCGGCCTGGCCTGCTGCTCCACTCCACCCAGAACTCTCTGGAGCCCCCCGTGTGTATGTCTACTTAGATGTCTAGCAGGTACCTCCAAAGCAGTGTCCAAAACCAAGTCCCTTAAGCACGCCACCAAACCTGATCCCAGCCAGGGGTGCCCACGAGCCCCTCACTAGCTAGACGGTGGAGTGCAGATGATTCTCGGCCTTCCCTCACACACCCACAACTCCCTCAGGGACCTGCAGCTCTCATCTCCCTTGGCCTCCCAGCCCCCGCCCGTCCACCAGCTCCCCACACCTCAGTTCAAGCCCTGGTCTTTTGGCCTTCACATGTCCCTGCCCTCAGGCTCCCTGGGCTCCCATGGAACCTAAAGCTCACTTCTGGATAGAACTCATCTCCCTTGGCACCCCGAGCAGAAGCCTGCAACCATTCCCTCTGGGTCCTGCAATCCTGCCCAAGCTCCCTGGCATGGGACCGAAGTCCCACACGACCTGTCACCCCCTCACCACAGGCTCCAGCATCCCTAGGCCGACCACTACAGCCCGCCAATTCTAGGCCTCCACGTGCTTACATCATGCCTCAGCTCAAACTCGCGGATCCCCTCTGCATACTCTGACCCCTGAGCCGGGGTCCAGAGCTCTGTCCATCTTCCCTTCCTAAGAGACAACACGTATGACATGCCATACAGCTGTCCGTGGATGCAGCTCTTCCCTTGGGACAGAGCTCTGGACAGGCAGGCACCGTGTCCTGCTCCCCGCGCGTCACAAGACCCTAGCAGAGAGCCCCGCACAGACCGGGTGCTTAGTGACCTCTTGCTTAGTGCACGGATAAATGGCACTCTGAAAACAAGTAGGTCCAAGATGCCATTTCTCTCCTCAAGGGAATGAAGAAGGACAATTAGAGTCACAGTAATCAAACAGATCTCCCAGCACCTGGCAGACACAGAGCTTGAAAAGCCGAAGGCACCTCCGACGCAGGGCAGTGGGGAAGATGGTAAGATAAGACGTAGGACGGAGATTGGCTGAGCCCAGAAAAAAGCCGGCAGTGAGGACAGTGGAAAAAGAGGCAGAGAGAGGAGAAAACACATAGAAAATTCAGTCTTACCAATCAATTAGGTAGATGTCTGGAGTTAAGTTGTTTTTCTTGAAATGAGCAAATAATTTCGGCAAATTTTCTTCAAAGAATACCTCAAATGCAGCAAAATAGGTCAACATCTGGGGAGATAATGTGAGACAGACCAATAAAGCAATTTATCAGCACAGGTTTCCGTTCTCCAGAAGAAAGGCCACACGTGGATACTTGTAGGACAGGACAATCGTCGTCGTCCGTAGTTGCTAACGTGTCCTGACCAGCACCCCTCTCTGGGCTCAGGCACTTTCTACCAAAGCCCCTTCTCTGCTCCCCATACCAGCATCACCAGCTCCATCGTCCTATTTCCGCAGCTTATAAGGAAGATAGCAGAGGCTCACAGGAGTGTGGCAAGGCTGGGAGAGGAACCGTGCCTGACCCCCTCAGCAAGGGCTGAGTGTTTGTGGGCTGGCTCTTCTCCAAGAACCAGGAAAGAAGAACCTGAGAAAGCACGTTCCACCCCCACCCCCATGCACAACCCTGGCCCTTCCCGAGGGAGTGCGACACTGACGGGTGGGGCACAGGCACACGAGGCTGGCTCAAGAATGCAGCCCTTTTAACGCAGCCAAGGGAGAAGACGTCAAGGGTAAGCAAGCAGTCAGAGCCTTGTCCCCAGCATGTACTTTCCATCTCCTGGAGGGTTTATGGGACAACAGCACACCGAGAGGGGGAGCACTTATGGAAGGGGACCAACAGCGAGGGCGGGATTAGCCATGATGTGCATCAGAGAGGTGGCTCGCTTCTGGGCCACCCACCCCTGGCTACACGCGGGCAACCAGCCACTCTCCGACCCAATGAAGGGACATACTATAAACCAGGGGGTCTCGGTGGGGGTGTGGGGAGGACTCCGCCCCTCAGGGGGACACCTGACCACCTCAGAGGACGTTTCTGATGGGTCTGCTAACTGGGCGGTGCTACTCGCGTTCAGGGGGTTAGAGGCAGTGGGCACTGCGGGCCTCCCCTGTGGCTATCAGCCCCCTATGTCCACAGTGCTACTGCCGGGAGACCCCACTGTCAAGAAGGCCCTGCTCCACACCGTGATTCTCTGATCTCTCCTTAAAAATATACACAGAAACGCCTAAGCTCAGTTTTTATCATAGGCATCTAAAGAGAAGGGGGGTGGTCTTATCTTCACCAATAGGAGATATGGAGATGGCGATCATTTTATTATATACAGCAGGTACTTTCCTGACTCTGGAAGTCTGTAGATGTTGCCTATAGAACACTTAAGTAGTACAGAAACAAAACAGGTCGTCTGTAAGTACTACTAATACTGTTCACTTCCTTTTATTGTTAAATATGGTAGCTGTTACGGAAAGTGGTCTGTTTCAGACACTTTTGAAAAAATAATCAGCTTTTTAATCTTAAATACTTTTCCAGGATATGATGCTTTGCAAACCTCAGGACTGCATCAGCTATGCTCCCAAACATTATTTTTTCTTATTTTAACTGCAGTATATTAGCACGCAGCGATAACCTTGTTTTCAGACGTACGATGTCATGAGGGATTCAGCAGTTCCACTCATCACTTGGTGCTCAGTGCGCTCCTAACCCCCAGCCCCTGGCCCACCTCCCCTGGGGAAACACCATCTTGTTTTCCAGAATCAGGAGTTTGTTGATTTGTCTCTTTTTTCCCTTTCATCATTTGTTTTTTCAAGTCCACATATAAGAAAAATTATATGGTCTCTGTCTTCCTCTGACTGACTTATCTCACCTCGCACAATACTCCCTAACTTCATCCATGTTGTTGCAAATGGCAAGATTTCATTCCTTTTCACGGCTAAGTAATATTCCACTGTACGTGTCACACACACACCCTCCCTTAACCGTTCATCAGTGGATGGACACGTGGGCTGCTTCTACAGTTCGGCTCTTGTAGCTAATGCCGCTGTGAACACCAGCACGCACACACAGTCTTCTGAGTCAGTGCCGTCTCGTTCTCAGGGTAAATACCCTGTAGCGCAATTACTGGGTGCTAGGGCAGCTCTACTTTCAGGACCTTGAGGAACCTCCACACTGTTCTCCAGAGTGGCTGCACCAGCCTGCATTTCTACCAGCAGTGGAAGATGGTTCCCCTTTTCTCCACAACCTCGCCAACACCCGTTGTTTCTACTGCTGGATTTTAAGTAACCATCTGCCTCCCTGAAACACCCATTTTAAAATGTTTACATCTTCACAATGAAAAATATTTTTAAGTTATTACAGTATAAATAATTACATAACAACCACCTCTGTGCATAATGCTTCGTCCACACCTGTGACCTCAGGATTGATCTGCACAAGCCAAGTTACCTACCTGTGCCAGTACCACTACTGACCGTTGAAACCAAACTGTCTTCCAAAAGGTCTCTGACAATTCATAGCCCCTCAACAGCCACCATGTTCACAGCAGTGTTAAAATACTACTTTTTTTTTTTTTTAAATGTAAGTACTACCTGAGCAAGACATACTCTGGAGGCCTTAGGACATTTGGGAAGAAACATGCCCGAGATCCTGTAGTACCGGTGACCATTATCAGCAAATAATCAGCAAATCCAGCCACTGGGCCCCTGGGTGGATGGCTCTCAGGGTGTAGGGAGCCCGTGGGCTTAGGGAGCAGAATAGGTTAGGCTCGCTGCTCTTCCATGCACCAGCTATGTACCTGGATGGGTCACATTATCTGGGCCTTGGTTCTTCATTGGTGTCCTGTAGGAGACCCACCATTGGGAGCACGTGAGGGGCTGCCCCAGGGCAACTCCTGTCTGCTCCTTACATCCGGTCTGTGTCTAACCACGTCCCCTGTCTTGTGTGGGGCGCACCTCATGAGGCAGAGCCCCAGGGTGACAGTGAGCAGCCACAGAGGTGGGTGATACCATGCTCTCCACGATGGACCCAAACGTGGACAGCCTCCCTGAGCTTCTGCTGGGACACAGGGCGTGCATGCTCGGGTAGCAGCCGGCCCTCCGCCTCCTCCCTCCTTGAAAAAGTGTTTGTTCAGAAATACTTCTGAAAGAATTGTTAAGAAATACATACAAATGGTTCTGAACCATGTGTTTGGAAAACAGACTCCCTTTCCCTCTGAAAAGACAGAACGATCAGCAACCTGACTGTGTGATAAGACACACATCCTGGGGATACTCACAAGGCCATGGTCCACTCGGAAAAACGCCATCTGGCAGGGTTTATTCAAAAGATTAGAAAAAGCAATGAAGGCATCTGCAGTATCTAGGTTCAAGATCAGCACGGCCGCAATAAATGACATGCCCTGGACCTGAGGGAGGAGAGAAGGGGAGTCAAACTCACGGCAGCCACCGTGGTCCGAACTGCTCTTTCACGGGTTCAGAGAGGCACCAAGACACCCCCAAGCTCACAGAGCCCACACACCCCCACACCCGCCCCCACCCACCACTGATCCGAGAGCCTCAGCGGCACCCACCCACTCCCGCACCTGCCTGCTCTCCCTCGGCCCCCCCCCCCCCCTGCTACATGGAAAACCATGAGCACATCTGGCACCTGACAGCCCGCCCTCCAGCACAGACAGTGTCAGGGCTGTAGAGCTGGGGCCTAACCCCATTAGTCTATGGTCATGTGCACACAGCCATGGGGACAGCAGCACAGTGTATCAACAGTTATGCTTAAAGGCTTTTCTGATTTAATGCTAAGAAAAAAAGAAATCACATGCAAAAAATGAAAGTCAAATCGGTTACAATGTGATTAGTGCCACAAAGCGGCCGTGTCAGCTCAGCCCCTTTATGAGAAAGCGGAGGCGACTCACGGACCACAAAGCTCTCTACCAACCCCCTACCCCTGACAACAACAAAAAAATGAAGGCACTCAACCTGACGTTTGCAGCTAAGTTGTGCTGGGCAATATTCTGACTTTCTCTTTAAATGGTAACATTATAAAATATTGAAAAGATTCACTTACATAACCCACATCCGGTCGGTAACAAGTATAAGCGCCCAAAATACTGTGCAACATGTCATGATACGGACCACCCTAAAAGGATCAACACACCAAAAAAACAATACGTGCGTAAGTCTGGTTAGTACTCAGGATGACACAGGATGCTGCCACTGCCGGCCACAACAGCTGCTCTCGGGGGGGCGGACCAGGGACCAAGCATTACGCTTGCAGCTCTATGCGTCCTGCGTGGTTCGACGAGTTAACGGCCAATCCACGGTTAATCAGAGCCTGCAGCTCAACCCACAAAGCTGCTTGGGAAAAAGCGGAGGGGTCAGGCGTTAACACCCTGCTCGGAAAGCATCCTCAGTCTGGCTCCTGCTGTGTGACTGTCTCCCCTTCAACGTTCCACAAGCCAGCCAGCCAACCCTGGGCTCTTCAGAGCAGGTGACCCACCTGTCCCCCCTGCCCCCCACCCCAATGATCGCCTGTTTCTTCTGTGCGTTTCAGCATGGCGAGTTTAAGAAATACCCCGTGAGTGTCAAGTCCTGAGAGGAATCATTTAATTGACGCTCTCCCAGTCCTGTCCACCCAAGACCTGGGCTGGAATTTCCTGTTTTCTAAGAGGGCACAGTGGCAGTCACACAGGGCCTCCCGCCATGTCAGAGTGTCTGCAGACACCGTGAAAGGACCATCAGGGTCCAGACCCCATAGTCCCCAGCCACAGCTACTGTGCAGCCACAGTCAACTTAGGAAATGAAAGCGTACATGGTGTGTGATGAGGAAGTCACTCTGCAGGTGACCACGTGTGGCTTATGAAAGAATGCCACTGCCCAAACCGTCACATTCTGTTATGTCCGGGAAGAGAAAGAAGAGACACTCTATATCAGAGGGAAAAAAGAAAGAAACCCCACATGGGAAAGTAAAAGAGACAGCATCCAGTGCCACGAGGGTAGGAGGAGGAGGACGGGCAGGGAGCTCGGGGGCAGAGTGCCAGAGGCCCGCGTGAACACTACTGCTGACCGTCACGCAACGGGAAAGACAAGAGCATCAGGCTCAACTTCTCTTAACGGTAAATGCTTTTAACTCCAAAGATGCTCCAGCCTTCTATGCGCTGAATGTCTTTTCTCTGAAGAAAAGACGGTGCCAATGGATGGTGGCCCCGTTTCAGAACTCTTGCTTCAGACATCTCCCCACACTCTCCCCTCTTGCTGTGCTGTTTCTTGGTATTACCCACTTAGGAAATCAGCGCTGAGGGAACCACGGACTGAGGGACACACCCAGAGGAATGTAGAGGGAAGAAGAAAAGCCAAATTCTCTGCCATCTGTCTCAAACCGTACCCGAGAGACCCCAAGAGCCCTCCTCTTCTTCTGAACACATCTCCCTGCACCAAGATAACTGCCCAGTGAATCTCGAAGTCAACGAGGCTGTCCCTGGGAGAGACAGTACAGAGATCCCGCTGGGTCCCTGGTTTGGGAACTCTGCTCGTCAGTGTCGGGAAGAGGCCGGCACCCTCTTGGGCCACGTTGCAGTTCCCAGACTGCCCTGGTCAGCTACACGGCAGGTGTACCTCGAAGCACGTCCTGACGTTGTCCTTCCTCTAGAGCACAGCTGAAGCACACGGGCTCACAGGGCGGCCACCGTGGCCTGGGGGTGGTAAGCGGGGCCACAGTACTGAATTCCACACTCTGTTTGTTCCTTCAGAGGGAAGGGGGATCCCCTGCACCACCCACCGTCTGATGCTTCTGTTCCAGTTCTCCTTCCGCCTGGAGGGTCTTTCCCATCGTCTGGTCAGACTGTCATTCAAACCCAGTCCAAGTGCAGGCTGAGGGCCCCTTCCTTAGTTACCCCATTCCCGACACCCCCCGACCCCTGCTGGACCCCCAGCACAATGGCCGCAGCTCCTCTGTGCTGGGACACACCTATATTTCTGCCAAGCCCACATGTGTCTAACACGTGCATCTATGTGCCTGGCTCCTTCCTTCCATGTGGCCGGTGAACTCTCTGTTCTGGTTCATTCCATTATCCTTTTACTGGTTATTCAGTGTGCACACAGCGTGACACCAGAAACACGAGCCTGACAGAATCAGGTCGGGGATCCCAAGGTTGCTTGGCAAGCGCCAAGGTGAGCGCACGGAGGAGGCCGGGGACCTGTGCAGGGGCTGGCAAAGAGATCCACAAAAAGACGGGAATCTGAACCAAGTAAGGGCAGTGGGAACAGGGCAAGGACAGGCTCAAGGGCACTTCTTCGCAAGAAGACCTGGCAAAAACCATTACAGATTGGATGCGGGAAGGGTCAAAGAAGACCCCCGGGGTAAACGTCCACTGCCAGAAAAAGTCTCCATGCCCCTCTGCTCCGATGACTCCAAAATCCATGGCCAGCAGCCCTGAGCCCCTCCTGGGCCAGCTCAGAGCCCCACGGGAGAGGCCACATTTCTCTTGACTGCCATCCAAGAGGCTACTCCATCCCATCTCCCATGGCTGGTTCTGCACCCAGGGGTGTCACCGCTCTCTCCTGGGCCATCTGCTCAGAAGCTCACTCTCATTCCAGCCCACAGCTGCCAAGGACTTCTACATGCCCCCTCTGGCGCCCCAGGCTCCACACCCAGATCGTCTTCTGAGGGAGGGCTGTGTGTGCAGCCCTGAACACGAAGCCGTGGCCAGGGACGCCCAATCGGGTGGAGCAGCATACGAAGCCCTTCCTGGGCCAGACCTACTGAGGCCTGGCTACATGCACCGTAAGAGGGACTAGAGCTGCCTGAGAGCAGAAGCGTGAGTTACCCTCGTCCGTAAAGGTCTCAATGTGATGACGGAAGACTGCCCTCTCCCACTGGCACCCCCCAAACCCCAGTGCTTTTCAAACGTGGTTACAAACACAGGCTGCTTGGCATCTGTGACGTTTAGACAGAACACACTTAAAGCAACAAAGGACCCCCACCTACCTGCTGAAAAATGCAGAGATTAGGAAAGGTCCTAGAGATGTCCAGTTTAATAAGCTCCAAGCTGGCTTCTCGGTCTGCGGCGGAAAACCCGGCATCTATCAAAAGACAGGGAATTGGGACACGTCTCAGAGGTGGGCATGCACAACCACACCAAGGCTCTAAGTGTGACAGGGGTGGTCACGGGCCCGATTACACGGGAGCCAGCACGGTGTACCGTGGGCTTCTGAAGAGCAAAACCTCACGGCACCAGCTGAGGCCGGACCGTCATCAGGGATTTCCTGGCATCTAAAGTTCCAATGTCACCCGATGTTACCGGACAGCAGCAAGAGTCCGTGGAAGGATGGACAAGGAAGGGAATATACATGAAACGCACCTTCCTTGGCTCCGAAACATTAGCGGTGTGAACTCAGAATGTGTGGCAGTTACCGCAGGGAAACAGTCCTGCATACTATTTCTGACTAATATTCACAAATAATCGGTTTTGAATTTTGGAATTCCAATATGACACGGACAGTTTAAACACAGATCAGCAAACACGACACCATTAAGCACCAGCAATAATCATTCCTGGGCATTGTGGGGCATTCTAAAAGCATCACACAGCAAATGTGCAGGGCTCCTGTCTCCCTGCAGAGTTCCCAAGCTCCGGTCAGAGCCAACACTTGACCAGTCCTGGGGGCCAGGCCGCTAAAATCAAGGGAACCGTGTAACCACAGCAGTTACGACTGGCCCTGTCTGCACACAAATGCATCTCAGGAATTGGTCTTTCTCATAAGCTTCTCTTCAACTGGTTTCTTCTAAGAAAAAAAAATCCGGTGTGCCTTGGTGGCTCAGCCATTAAGCATCTGCCTTCAGCTTGGGTCATGATTCTCAAGATACTGGGATCAAGTCCCGCATCAGGCTCCCTGTTCAGTGGGTAGTCTGCTTCTCCCTCTTCTACTCCCTTTCCCTCTGCCTGATGCTCCTCTGTTCATGTTCTCTCTGTCAAATAATAAAATCTTTTCAAAAAAAGAAAAAAAATCCCTTTTCCCATGAACCTTTCTATAAATGTGCACCAACCACTATTTCAGTGCCAGAAAGTTGGCTGTGTCATAAACAGTGACACACGACGGACCCACGTAGCCTCCCGGGATTAGCATGGTGTGTACCTTCGTTCTCCGCCTCAGAGCCTCCTGTGCTGAAGGACCGCCACCTCTCCTTGGCTCGGGCAAGACAGATGTCAAAGAGCTCTGGAAGAAAAGCCTCAGGGTGAGTACCACAGGCATGTGGGAGTCTGTGTCCCCAAAGCCCCGGCGAGCACATGACCAACTCGTTCCAATGCTTACAGGTTGGTCTCAGACTGCACACTCAGGAGGCCACGTGAGCAAGTCCCCAACGCGGCTTCTGAGGACGTCAGCACATACTAAGGAAGAAGTCACAAAGTATTAGCACGATGCTGGGTGCATGCTTCAACAACACAACACGCGCCTACCACACTTCTGTTCTGACTCGTGTCTGGGTTTACTGCCTCACTAGACTGTGAGCCCCTGGGAGGTGAGACGTAAAGGTTTCTCCCTCGCCTACGCAGCGAGGGCGATCGGCACAGGGACACAATCAATGAGCACCAGACGATGGACGATGGAGGGAAGCAGAGCCCAGCAGAGACCCATGTGGCTCCAGAGAAGACAGGAGGTGGCCGCTATCACGGGGGCCCAGCCTCCCTCAGCTCGCTGCCAGACGCAGGGAGGGGGCCAAGCACAGCGGGCAGAGGCTTCACGACACTGGGGCTCTTGCTGGCCACCAATTCCTGGGAGGAGCCCCCAGAAGGCTGGCTCCCAACCTCCCCCACCCCTACAACTTTCTTTTTCAGTAAGTCTTCTCTTTGAGGAGCTTAGAACAGTGAAGTAAGAGCTCATGCTCACAAATTCTGCTGTCATAGCCAGCCCTGTGTGGGTATGTCCACGCCTCATTCCTGAAGGAACCCCCGTAAGGGCTCCACCCACAGAGACCTCCCTGGCCTCCTGGCCATTCACCCCAGCCCTGGGTCCCTCATCCACATCGGCGTCGCTGACGAGCACTGATGGATCACGAAGACTTTAACTGCAGCTACCCAGAGAATTTCTGTCACTTTATTTTTCCCACCATTACTTTTGGAATATACAACAGAGCACCCTGCCTTCCAGAGAGTTCACGCTATTTTATTAAAACATAAGTTTTTATGTTTTAATAAAACATAAGTTTTAATAAAGTAATAAGTAATAATAAGTAAATAATAAGTAAAGTTTTATTAAAACATAAGTTTTAATAAAATAATAAGTTGTAGGAACCGTACTGTGATCCAACAAGGGAAATCTTGATTAATTACCTTTTCCAGCCTTGTTAAAGATCTGAGTCACAACACGCGGGTCAGCCAGGGCAGAAGAGGGTACAACTGTGAAATGTAACTTCATACTATTATCCCTGAACAAGAAGGTCTGGGGAACCTCTGCCCGCTCTCACGTAACAGGAGGTGGGCCTGGCTTGAACATGGAAGGAAACCACCGCCTGGCCCCCAACCACTGGGAACCATTGGCCTGAAGAGGTATGAGATGGTTCAAGCACAGAAGCCAGCAGCCTCAGACAAAAACGAGTTGAAGCATCAAGTCCCACAGGTGTCTCTGTCCTTTACTGTGCTGTCTGCAGTGATGAGGGGGCAGTAAACACACCTTCCTCCCAGACCTGGGTACAAAGGCCAAGGCTGACTTCCCTGAGAGCAAAGGCTCAGTAATGTACTATACCGACTTTCTAGAAGTTTCCAATTTTATAAGCACAACCTTCAAGAGCTAATCTCCAGGGCTTCCCAAGTTGGACCACAGGCTTCCAACCCAGCCAGGGTAGCAGAGAATCCTGACTCCAGCCCGCACCAGGGTGTGGGGCAGTCCCGAACCTTCTCAGGAGGGTTGTTGATGTTAGAGAAGACATCTAAGTAAGCAACAGAACGTGATGCCCGGCCTCACGTTCTTATGTTGGCTTAAATATTCAGTAAAACTGAGATTAAGGAGAACCCAAGAAGGTGGCACAGGCATGCACCCCACGGATACTTCCTGAGAGCCTGCCACATGCAGAGGGCTGGGCCGGGCCCAGTGACGGAGCGGAGAGCGTGACAGCTGGCACCACAGCCTCCAGGGCACGTGCTCTCGTGGGGGAAGCGGATTCCAGGCAGCCAATCATACAAGAACGATGCAATGTAAATAAAATGAACCGATATCAGCATCAAGACAAACTTTCAAGATATGTAATCGGGGCTGTGGAGCCCCATCTACTCTGACACAGTCCACAGAAGATTCTAATTCTCCTAAAATCAACGCAGGCATCAGTGAGAACCACACAGACACACAGTACCCAGCACGATGCTCAGCTGTTGCTAGTTTAGAACATTTTTAAGAACAAGGACTGAGGTAAATGCTCGGCGATTTCTCCAAACGTCTACAAACGATTTCAAAAGTTAACTGGTACATATAATCCTCTAAGGTAAAGAAATTAAAATGGAGCCTGGAGGCAGTCACTAGAAACAGAAACCAGGAACCATCCACACAACCAGCTGACCTTAATCAAGACAGAGAACGCTGCCTGGACAAGGCCGCCACTGTGGGGTAAGGTCAAAGTCTTGTAAGATTAAAGAGAAAAAAAAAAAAAAAGTAACAGTAATAAAAACACGAACCCTACCTACAAAAAGAAGATACAAATCAGTTTTCCACTTGAATGCCTTCCGTGGGGCGAAAACTGCCACCACCCACGGCAGGAGCACGAAGGGCGGGAGGAAGAGGCTCCTGTCTCAGCAGCCGAGACTGCGGCCAGGCAGAGAAGTGTCTCAGCTCCTGGTGTCCGGCTCCCTCTGGGCACACAGCCTCGTGGGCTGCGGGGTGCAGAGCGGGAAGCCAGTCCAGGGTGCACAGCTGCTAGGGTACGACCACCTGCACGCCGCACGGGACATCCGGGGAGACAAAGAGCCCAAAGAAAGAGGAATACCTACACATCTCCACCTCCCCCTGGACGGCAGCTACCAGGACTCAGGGAACCCGGCCTGGCATAGGAGCTGTCCTTCTACGGCGCTTACAGATCAGCCGCCTGGAACAAAACGCTGTCAAAAACCCCACTGCACCCCAACCACGAGGCCTCCAGAAAGAACGCCCGCCTCTCTTCCACTCCCACGTCCCCACCAAGCTGGCTTTCCACAGCACCTGGAGGAAGGATCCTGACATGACCCAGCCCACTGCTGCTCTGAAACCTCTCTGTGCCCCCTCGTCTGTTCCGGGAAGAGGACAGGTATCAGGAGGAAGGCAGGCGTCTGCTCGGAACTCCTGGGTAACAGAAGCAGGGAGGAGTGACCCTGGCTGCCCGCTGTCTCTCCCTCCTGGAGGACCCAGTTACCAGGCCTCTCAAAGACACGAGCTCAGGGCAGTGGCTGCCTCTCTTCCTCACGGGGCAGAGGGTACGGGGGAAGCCAGAGGACTGGGGCTGGAAGGTGGCAGCGGGAAAGGATCCATTCTCCAAGCCTGGAATCAGGCAAGCTACTCACCATGGGTGATGTTTAACTCATTGCCAATGGCTAAGCTCCAGACTTTGCCTCTCACACTGGGAGGGATCCCCTGCCACCAGAGATCTCGAACTTTCCTAGAGCACCACCTGCACAAAAACAGAAGCATGGATTTATGAGTTTTTTCTCAGTGAAGAAACATCCGACCACCCCAGACCAGAAAATCAGGGGACAGAGTCTTGCACGTACAGTCCCCACGCTTAGGGAACCGCAGCCCCACGCTCCAGAGGCCAGGAGATCAACAAAATGGCTGTGACAGGGACGCCAAGGGCCCCGTGTGAGCAGGGAGGCGCTGTTCTGGAGCTGAATCCTGTGTGACCGGCCCCAGTTTAAGCAAGTAAAGGGAAGGGCTTTCTGAGCAGAAGGCAGGGAATGAGAAACAGCCTTGGCCGCTGCAGGAACTGCAGACAGCTGGGCACAGCGAAGGGAGCCCCGAGAGCCCAGCGGCTGGCCACCACACCCCACACACAGGCCGGTCACTGGAAAGTGAGCCCCACCAGCAGTGGAGCCGCAGAGGCCTGTGGGCCACGAGGCACATGCACGGCCCACAGCAGGGATTGCCGCCAGCCGAGGATAACGTAAAGGGGCCCAGGCTCGGCTGGGGCTTCTTGGCACAGTGCGGGGAGAACAGCACGGGCTGCTGTGACTGATTCTGCCCTTACCTGTGGAACCCAGAGCAGATTCCTTCTCCCCTCTGCCCTGCAGCTGCTGAGACCCTCCCCCAGGAGGCGTTGTGAAGGTCAAGTGGGACAGAGCACAGGGGCGCCCAGCCGGAGCCCTGAACACGGGCTGCTGTGTAAGTGCCCACATCTAGCTCACACCAAGGGTCAGGCAGGGCAGGAGGCACCAGGAGTGGAGGGGCAGGAGGCATTTTGCAGCCACACAGGGAGACAACCCAGGGGTTCTGAGCACCCCCATTCTCTTCCTGGGTCCCCTTTGAGAGAAAATATTTCCTGAGCATGTCCAGCCTATTAAAGACACCTAGAAAAGCAGGCTTCAGGAATAGCTTGTTTTCCCGGCAGAGATCCTCAACAGGGCCGTCTGACCCCTGTAACGAGAGCGAGGAACACCAGAGCGAGGAAAGTGCCAGAAGCAAGTCCCCAACATCCTGACATCCACTTTAGGTGGAAAGGGACAAGCCTGCAGGGAAACTCCCATCCAAGCTCCATGGTGGCACCTGCTAACGGACCAAGACCCAGAAGAAGCTACCCGCCTCTGTGTGTGGCCCTAGGGACCTCTGTCTGCACACTGCCCCTCCCCATTCTGAATGTGCAAGGAGGACAGATCTCTTGCTGTCCACGGGTGTTAAGATGACAGCAGGTGTCAGGCTCTACTGGGTACTGGCCACTGGGAAATGTCATCAAAGACCCCATCCCCAGCCTCAGACAGAAGACATCAGATGCTGGAGCAGATGGGTGCAGTGTACCCAGGGGTCAGCCACAGTCACATGGGCAGGAATATCTTCCCCAAGGAAGTACGAGCTTTAAAGAACGAAGAGTTAGCTGGAGGAGGTGTTACAGGACAAAGGCACTCTAAGCAGAGGGCACGGAACATGCAAAGGTCCTGCGGCTGCCTAAAGAGAGGGGTCATCAAGGGGCGCCTGGGTGGCTCAGTGGGTTAAGCCGCTGCCTTCAGCTCGGGTCGTGATCTCAGGGTCCTGGGATCGAGCCCCGCGTCAGGCTCTCTGTTCGGCGGGGAGCCTGCTTCTCCCTCTCTCTCTGCCTACTTGTGATCTCTCTCTCTGTCAAATAAGTAAATAAAATCTTTAAAAAAAAAAAAAAAAAGAGAGAGGGGTCATCAAGGCGGGAGAGCTAGAAGGTGAGCCTAGATGGGAAGGGTTATCTCACAGAAGTTCCCACCAGGTAAGCAAAGGAACTCACACTGTATACAGAGCAGCAGGAAGTCACGGACATTCTACACTAGGGGGCGGGGGATGACACAGACCTGGGCTTTAGAAGGTTCCTCTGGATACGAAGCAAAGACAACCTGGGGGTCAGATGAGGGCTGTCCCAGTGTCCCGGCAGGGAATGGCAGGGGTGAACTGAGGTGGGGAGGGAGACCCACACCACATAAACGTAAAGGGTACATTCACCGAAGGCTGTGACGGGAGCTCCAGTTCACACCGCTGCTAACGGCAGGTTCTAGAGGGAACTGCCAAGCCATCTAGCAGTACCCACCACACAACAGCTTACATTGTTTCCCAGTTAGGCAAAATCTCGTTGTTCCAGGTGAGGACGGCGTTGCCGATGCTCTCCTCCAGGCGGCACCTCTCCTCTAGCTGCCTTCTCCTCCGCTGGGCCTCCTTCAGCTCTGCAAACGGCGATGGCAAACAAGGATAGAGCATTGGTTAACTGACACCTGCCGCTCGCACACAGGGTGACTTGGCTCGGAGTCACGCTGCGAAACATCCAGAAGACGCCACCCTCCCAACTCCCGTTCTGGGCCTCTCGGGGTGCGGGACACTTAGGCCTTATCCACCTCTCGCTAAGCTTTTTAAGGAGAACGTGCAGACGGAAAGACACACGAGTGAGAGCTCAGCCACCTCAGGAGAGAAACCCAAGAAACTCCCTGCCCAGCCAACCTGGAACACTGCTGACCACCAGATGCCCCCGGGCCCCCTGCCCAGTCCCCTTCCCCATTGAGCCTCTAGCCTCACCTCTCACAGCTCAGGCACAAGTCATAGCGTGGGAGGAGCAACTTGGAGAAATCTCACGCATCTTAAACTACATGTGCTTTTTGCTATTTCTTTTACTGCGCTATTTAGCAGTTTATCGCGCTCTTTCTTTTACTAAAACATGCAGCATCTTAGCCATTCTCATGTACAACTGGCAGCATGGGGTATGTTCACATGGTTGTGCGCCACCCGCCACTCCAGAACTTTCTCACCTTCCCTGACAGAAGCTCACCACCGCTCTACTCTCCAGCTCTATGATTCTCATTGCTCTGGGGCTTCAGGTCAGCAAAATCTTACAATATGCGTACTTTAGTAAGTAGCTTATGTCGCTGAGCCCTCCAGGTCTGTCCATGCTCTAGCAGGTGGCAGAACATCCTTCCAGTTTACGCTGAATTAATACTCGTGGGATGGGCCACACTGTGTTATTACGTATACTTTTTTAAACAGGCTGGCGTCTTAGGGTTTTTAAATGCTGCACGGGATTTCATCAAATCCAATGACATCGTCTTGTAAATGAGGAAAGTGAAGGCCGGAGAGGGGAGGAAGTTTGCTCATCACCTCGTCACCTCGGACTGAAGCTTTCCCCAGCCTAGCACTTCTGTCCTAAAGGGTCTCTTTTCTCATGTAAATTCATGGTATTACCTCCTTGGAGAAAGCTACTGGGAATGGACAGTCAGTGGAAACATATGCTTTCGATGAAAGATAATAAATTTCAGAATATTTAGGCATTCACCAAAGTGCAGGATCTAGGGCTCCGGGAGGTAAAAAAAAATCTCCAGAAAGACACGCAATCTCATGGCGTCTGACATAAGCAACACATGTGAGAGCCGTTACCTCGTTTCTTGGCCTGAACCACCATTTCCTCGTACTGCTGCCTGTGTTTCTGGGCTTCTTCAGCTGGCTTCGCTGGGAGATTTCTTGACAAAAAACAAAGGATTTCTACTATTACAAACATCAAATAAAAGTCTTTGAAAAACAAAATTTGAGAATTACTTACTAAAAAAAAATGAAAAACTCAAAAGACCAAAAAACTACATTTGTTAGGATGACCCAAGACACAGCAATTTCTTTTTTTTTTTTTTAATAATTTTTTTTTTAATTTGACAGACAGAGATCACAAGCAGGCAGAGAGACAGGCAAAGAGGAGGAAGCAGGCTCCCTGCTGAGCAGAGAGCCCGATGCGGGGCTCGATCCCAGGACCCTGGGATCATGACCTGAGCCGAAGGCAGAGGCTTTAACCCACTGAGCCACCCAGGCGCCCCGACACAGCAATTTCTTAAACTAAAAAGATTTAATTACAGAAGTAAAACAAGCTCAGTATTTTAAAAAATCTGAAGTACAAAGTTAGTAGAAGGAAAGGAACAGCTGCCCATAAACACTTGATCTTCTGGTATTTTTCACCCCAGTCTCCAGAACAACTGCGAGCTGAGCACAGCACCCAAACAGCTGTCACACTTTCTGAGAAGCAGGGACCCCAAGGGCAGGTGTCGCACATACGGAGGAATCCACTCTCTGACCAGTTTCTCCAGGGCGCAAGCTTTCTATCAGCTACTGGCTCATCTGTGTTCTTTTACATAAAATGTGTGTCACAGTTCTGAGCATATAAATGGGGTGTGCAACTTCGAATCCTGGGTGAAAACCTCAAACGC
Source organism: Enhydra lutris kenyoni (assembly GCF_002288905.1). NCBI lineage: Eukaryota > Metazoa > Chordata > Mammalia > Carnivora > Mustelidae > Enhydra > Enhydra lutris. Next base: position 65,581,302 of record NW_019154105.1, on the reverse strand, counting down.
ATGGGCTCCTTCAGAAGGTCAATCTGCAGGCGCTTGACAGCTGGGGGCAGCAAGGTTGGGCTGGTATGCTCCCCACACAGCACAGCCTGCATTCTGGCATATTCTGAATGACTGCCCACCTTTCTGCCAGAAGGCATGGCACCTTCTCCCACAGGCCCCGTTTCTGACAGTGCTGGGAGGGTGGTCCCAAATGGGCTCTTCCCGGGTCCCTCTCCATCCTTCTAACCCGGCATTGCAGGGACTCTCTCCCCATCCACCACACATTCACCAGGCCCAAGGCCCAAGAGTTAACATTACAAGATCCATTTCTGGGTGGCTCAGTTAGTTGGGCATCCGGCTCTTGATTTCGGCTCAAGGACGTAATCTTGGGGTCATGAGATTGAGCCTCACAACGGGCACTGCTCTTGGCATGGAGTCTGCTTGGGATTCTTTCTCTCCCTCTCTCCCCCCAACTCACACGTGTGCACGCTCTCTAAATAAGTAAATAAATAGAAAAATAAAATCTTACCCCCCCCAAAAAAAGACTATGACCCACTTCTGCAGATTTCAGGGTGGGCAGGGACCTAAGAGACCATTGTCTTAACAAGCTCTCTTTTTCCCTCTATCCAAAGTTGTGGGATTGTCCTATTCAAACATCACGGAAGCTCAGTACTTAAAAAGAGACTGGCTGTGGCCTGGGACAACGCAGCAGTCCCATTACCTCACTGATGCCTCCAAACGTGATTTGTAAACCAGTCATCAAAGCCCATCTCATCTGCCGACGGACTCTAGAGGCCCCGGGACACCAGAGGTGGGCCCGTGTACAGCAGACCTCCAAGAAGCCAGCAGGCCAGGCCAGGAGCTGACCCACCATGCTGGGGTGTCCCCGCAACACCCCCTTTGCAAGACACTTCCCTGTGTTTCTTGCCATGACGAGTCAGCCCATAATCTACAGTGGCTACTGAAGTATTTCTAAATGCTAAATTACAATGAAAAACCATCTGAATGGAAAACCTTGGTCAAAACTTTTGTGTTAAAGACAGTTTTGCAAACTGGTCATAATTATTATCATAGAACACACATTAACATAGGGAATAATGAGGAACTGAGGATTTTAATATGTACCAGGGGTTACTCTTCTTCCCTAGAGTGACCCGAGCTCTTAATTCTAACACAAATGTGATCAACAAATTGTGCTTATCTACTAAAGCAAACGTTCTAGAGATTCTAAGAATCTTTTGAAGACTCACGCTGGTCTGTCTTCCAGGATGAGAGCGGTAGTGGACAGTGGCTCAAAATCAAGATTCTTCCTCACATTCTGCTTTGGAGAGGGTGGCTTGCTAGGTCGTCCAGCCTTGTCTTCATATTCCTGGGACAAAGAAACAATGGGTAACTCTGGGCCTAGCCAGTTCTGATATTATGAAGTCCCTCCAAGCACAAGAGAGCTGTTTTGTAATGAGGTCCTTTAAGTCATTTTCAGGGTAGCATATTGAAAATATTTCCTTTTTGAAAGGAAACACTGCCAACTAGAGGGGTCGGTCATATAGCTCTGCAGTGAGGACTGCAGCTGCCCCTGCTGCTGGGGGCTTGGAGGGGGGGGTCACTGAGGACCACCATCCCAGCAGCCCCCCTCAGGCTCTATGCTTTTCTGGGATAAGAGCTGTTTTCTGGCTTCTGGATGATGCCAACTTCTACTGGTTATTGCAGTGGCCACTGGGAAACTCAGGGCCATAGCACTCATCTGACCCCTGGCTTCATCCCCGACACGCTTCCAACCCAAATTTCAAACCCCTTTCCTTTTATCTCATGGCATTTTATATGTTTTTGTTAGCCCTTCCAACAGTTTCCAACATGAGGAAAAGGTTAAACATTTTTTGCAGAAAATGATTAGAAGTGTTTCTTTTCATAGATGTATTTTTTAAGTACAGCTGACTCAATGTTACGTTAGCGTGAGTGTCAGGTGCACAACATAGTGATTCAGCCAGTGTGGTTGCCACGTCTCACCATGAACGCTATGACAACATCACGATGTTCCCTGTGCTGGGTCTTTTGTTCCCATGATTTACTCATGCCCTAACTGGGAGCATGTGTCTCCCACTCAGTCTCTCTGCCCCCACACCCCCTGGCAAGCATCAGTGTGTTCTCTGTACTTATGGGTCTGATTCTGCTTTTTGTTTATTCATTTGTTTTGGTTTTTACATTCCACATCTCAAAGAGATCAGATGGTATTTGTTTTTCTCAGTCTGATTTATTTCACTCAGCATAACACACTCCAGGTCCAGCCACGATGTTGCAAACGCGGTTCCATTTTCTTAAGAGCAGGAACATAAAAAAAAAAAAAATTCTTTAACATCTTTGTATGAAGCCGTCACTGCAAGTGGTTATGTAAATACTGGTGCTACAAGCAGACTCATTAGCACTGGGTCACTGATGTGTCCCACGGATTGTAGCCCAAGGCTTGGTCACACCTGGTGACCCACATTCCCAATGCCTAACCAGAGGAGTTCGGGGAGTCAAGCAAGTTGGCACCAAAGAGTCTGGCTTCTGGAACAGCGTGTGCGTTGTGTGCCTGTGCATGTGTGTGCGCACGTGCATGTGTGCACACACGCGCACATATGTGCGCGCCCTTAGCCCTCTGCCAAAGAGAAAAACAAAACAATACTTTCTTATTGCCTATGTTACAGAGAAGGCTCTTGGGACCCTCCTGCTCGAGGGAAGACCATCTAACTGCCAAGACAGGAAAACAAATGAACAGTTAACCCACGATTTAAATAACCATTCCAGAGAACAACAGAAGCAATATCACGAGCAGAAAGCCATTGATTGCTAAAGGAATTAAACTGACACTGGCTGCCAAAGGGCTGTTACTGGTAACATTATTTGGCCAGCAATTATTCCCTCAGCCAGAAGAGCCTAGAGAAGCCTCTAAAAAGAAAAAGGCGCATTTGTTTCCTCAAAGGCTGCAAGACGGGGCACCCCAAGAAGCAGGTGGGTGGGGCAGTTTCTGTGCATCTGGGTGTGCACCGTCTACCCTGAAATGGTCCCACTAAAACACCAAACTGACTCCTACCTACCCGAAACTGAGAAAACAGACTCCCTCCTTCATGGAGTCAACATCTGAGCACACACGGTGTCAGGCACTCAGCTCTAACTTCACACGGCCATCGAGCCACTGGAAGCTTCACATCTAGCACCAGGATGTCAGAGTCTTGAATTTTAGAGACAATCTACCAAAAGCTGTGTGTTAAGAAAGATTCTGAGACATACTGGATTTTAACAAGAATTAGTCCCGAATGCCCCATAAGGTGCTACTCACCTGCTGACCACGGAGGCCGAAGATGGCAAACCCAAGTTAAATGTCCCAGAACATGGACACCCATTTCCATTTGCTTTTGTGTGCTTTACACACACAGTCTTATTCTAGCTCTGTGGCAATCTCCATGGCAAGTCTCACCCCATTCTACAGACAGGGTAACTGAGGCTCAGAGTGAAGTGCCTTACCCCCCAAGTACACAGCCAGCAAGCAAGGGACTGGGGTTGGCCATTCTGCCACTCTGCACCAGCCCAAGCTCTTTGTGATTACACTCAAACAGGTATGCAGTTTTAGAGGGAAAAGGCCCAGTTCTACACGGGTTAAGTGCAGCCACTGGAGCCACTGGAGCCAGATGGGGGTGGGAACAAATTCGGATTCACCGAGAACCAGTTGCGGCCTCCAGCAAAGCCCTTACTGGAATCCCTGAGCTTCATGTCCACACGTCGAGAAAGGGAAGGAAGCCATACCAACCAGAGAGGACTATCTAAGGAACAGGGAGAAGCTTTGTGCACAGAAAGTTCTCAATAAAGGGTAGCCCTGGCTGCTGAATGCCATTACCCTTAGGCCTGAGACAAGCATATAAAAAAAGAAAAAGAAAAAGGAAAACAGAAAGAAAGAGAAAGCAAGCAGGCCACCAGCCCTAGGGCCAAACAATCACGGAGCCCTACAAAGTCTGCAAACAGCACAAATACAGAAAGGAGTAAAAGTAACCAAATGCCTTGATTCGTAACCAAAAAACATCAGATCCCTTCAGTTAGCGCTCAGAAACTCTGTCACAACAACACGCACCACCGCACCGCGAACGAGCCAAGAGCTTTGCGAGAACCTGACACACACGTCAGCGTGACTTCGCCTTCCCGCCAGCCCTCTGAGCCAGGAGCCGCCTCTGTCCCCACGTCACAGATGGAAGGTGCAGGCCCAGCTGTCAGTGACCAGCCTGCTGGGGAGCGGGGGACCTGGGGTCAGGAGACACGCAAGCAGCCACACTTCCCAGGACTCTAAAACGCACGAGAGCCGCTCACAGACATGATGCAGAAGTAATTCAGTCATTCACATTCTGTCTAAGAAAAGCTTTCAACCATGACAGAAACCTGTAATACTGAATTAAGGGCAGAGGTAGGGCAAATACTTTTGTTTTAACCACATAAAGCACTGCATGATTAAAAAAAAAAAAAAAAAAAAAAAAAGAGGTGGCTTGTCCTGCCCATACTTGAAATTGCAGGGAAAGCCTTTCCAGAACTCCAAACAGCACTGCCGGTGTGAATGTCGTTGGAACGTTGGAAACAGTCACAGGTCTCGCTCCACACATAGTTCTTCCAGAGCCTCACACGGAGGTGTCAACAATTAGCTCATTTTCCCAATGCTACAAACTGACTTTAGAAACCAGAAAGGACTGACTGCCCTTTTCTGCCGCCTGACCGTCGCCACCACGGACCACGCCTGCTCCTGAGAAGGGCCCGTCCCCACCCACCTTGCCTCACTGCCTGGTGTCCCCCCACCTGGCTGAGGGTACAGAGGGACAGATGTACACACTGGCCAAAAAGAGCCTGACTCCCTCAGGAACCGGGGTGATCCCAAGAGGCTCATGTGACCTTGCCCAAGTGGATCCTGTGACAGGCACATAAAACCTGGAGAAGTCTAAAGTCCAAAGGACTTGCTCCTGATCTTCCTGAGGATCCCAACCATTTAACTGAGAAAGCTGTGGCTGTCTGAAAGCATCCTGGGAACAGAAAAGATAAGGATGCCGAATTCTGGCCCACTCTGACCCAGAGCTGGGTTTACCAATTGGCTCCATATTCCTAAGACCAGGGAAGTCTTGTCCCCTCCCCTCAGTTGGAAATCCGAGTCACCCACAGTCTCTGTTTGCCCTGATTGCATAAATTTGTCTAAGCACTCAGCAATAAAATCATTGTTTAACCAGGAAAAAAAAAAAAAAAGACAACTATTCACTCCAAGGCTCCTTTGGGGGCGGGGGGTGCGGAGAGAGAAGGGCTACAAAAAAAAATCCCTGGAGAAACAACGTTCTGCCATGACTTACCAGTGTTAGGCACGCCATGGGGATGGGGACAGAGTGAGAAGCAAACAGTGAGTCGGAAGCCTGGTTCCTATTCGGGCAAGTCCTCTTTGCCCTCACTCAACCCACCTCCTCATCTCTGGGAAGGCTCCCAAGAGGAGGGGAGGTGAGGCCCGCTCCAGAGCTACTAGAGCGTGAGCCCCTTCAGGGGGCCAGGCCTAGCCTTCGGCCAGTCTCTCCTCACAAAGTTTTTCTCTTGTTGGCACCCCTATGGGATCAAGTTTTGATTAGCCCGCAGGCTGCTCAGTACAGATCACCCTGCCCCACACTGCCCAGCCCCAGAGGAAACAGAGTTCTTCAAAGTTCCAGGGATCTTTGAAGGGTTCTTCAAAGTTCCAGGGATAAATCAGCTTAAGTGGTCATGATAACATTTTCTTTAAAATCAAACAATAAGAGAGAGAGAGAGAGAAAAAGCAGAGTCCACATAATAAGGACAGTTTTTTCAGTTCTAGTTTTATCTCCGTCCAGAGTCTCAACTTAAATTGTGTAAGGCACAGGGGATGGGGGTGCAGGGGATTGTCAAAAAGGTTTACAGGCCACTCATTAGTCAGCATGGGAGGTCCCAGCCCTTGCCCTGAGGAGTTTACTACCCCCCACATCCTGCTGGGAAGACCAGACCAAGCGCAGCAACAAACAAACCAGGTGCTGAGCTGTGGGTGTGGTCTGATGACCCAGCAAAGGGTCAGGGGAAAAAGCCAGGACAGCGGAGCAGGCTCCCAACTCCATGCAGGGGCCGAGAGCCAAACAGCTTTAGCAGGCAGGAGGAAAATGGAAAGGGCCCTCATCTGCAAAGGGACCACACAGGGCCAGCCCTGGAGGAGACCCAGACCTCAGCCCTGAAGGGCTCTGGGAGGGGCAGTAAGCCGCAGAGCCGAGGAGAGCAGATCAAACTGCCGCAAGAGAGCAAGGCTGGAGGACTGGGTGTCTACAGCAGCAGGAATCCAGGACAGCATCTCATCGAGGGTGCCACCCGAGAGGACACAGGACAGGGCAGATTGGGGCTGGACACTGGAGAGGCATCCTGCCGGCACCAGCCGCAGCCAAGGGACACACAGGAGCAGGCTTGTCCGTGGGTCAGGACCAGTGAGTTACATGGGGAATGGTGCTGAGTCCAAGTGCCAACAGCAAGCTCCCTGGAGCCAGAGGGATGAGCCTCGAGAGAGGAGCTGGACTTGGGGCGAGCTGGAAAGTGAACTGTGAGAGGAGCCCGTCTGATGTGCCCCACCACAGGAGCCACAGCCCCCATGTGATCGTGTGATCGGGACAGCGCTGAGGGCGAGGAAAAGGGTGACAGACTCCTCAGATACGTGTTTAACTTGCCATTAAAGAGGAAAAACAAAAGACAGCGGGACAAACATTTGTTTGAGAGGAGGAAGAAAAGATCAAGCTTCTTGAATGATGAAAGCATTCCGGGCAGGATGGCAGGAGGGGAGGCCCCCAGGCTGCCTGGAAAAGGCTGGAAAGAGCACAGCCCTCCGACACGACCTGTGCTCCAGTCTCTGACTCAACTTACACCACGGCAAGATTAGACTCTTCCCACAAGAGAGCTAGTGCTGCAGGGACCTCGGCAACAAAGCAAGGCGGGTCATCACGCGTGATCCCCACAAGACCCACCGTTCACAGCACCACAGTGGCCACACCTTCATAGGCCAAGAGCCCAGGCAGCCTGCAGGAGAAGCACCAGGGGGCCAGGAGGCCCAGGTTTCAATCTCAACCTCCTCAATGACCACCATCAGCAGTGTGACCTTGAGCACATTCCTTTGCCCTTCCCCTGAGAATGGATTATCAGATGACAGCCACCGCAGGTGCCCAGAAAATGGCTAGGAATTCTTTCCATTGCTGGGTACTACAAAATCACGCTTCTCAGTATTTCCCCAGCAGGGCCGTGGGGAAAAGCAGAGCAAGGAAGAGCATGGAAGGCCACAGCTGGCTTCACACCTTGCCATCGGTGACACGCAGTTGGGGGGTGGGGGGAGAGGCTCTGGTCTGTTGGGACGTTCAGTGGCCTGTCCAGGTCTCCCAAGGACTCAGCCTTCAAGGAGGCCGTCCTGGTGACCACCCGCCTGACCTCACAGCGAGAAGGCCCCCTGAGGACCTCCGGGGCTGCTCGCCGGCAGCGCGGTTCCCAGAGAGCATCCCCCATCTCACCGAAAATGGCATTTGGGAAAGCAACTGTGGGGAACCTCTGTTCAAGGCCGTGCTCCTTACAAAACACGCAGAACACCGAGTTAATAGGCGGCCTGGGTAGTGCAATGTCTTAAAGACGAACCGGGGCTTCCAGCAAGCCTGGCCGCTGCTGCCGTCTGATCCAACAGGGCGCAGGCTGCCCCCGCCTGCCCCCCGCACGAAGGCTTCCCCCAGAATCCTGGGCAAGGCTCCCTGGCCGGGGAGAGGGGGCCGGGCCTGGCCCGGATCGGAGAACAGGCTGCAGTCCCCCGCGGGGCGACAACAATCAGGACGCGGCGGCTCACCCTTCGGCCTCTCACTGCCTCCGCCGAGGCCGACCCCCGGGGGAAAATCTCTGACTGCCTCCGCCGAGGCCGACCCCCGGGGGAAAATCTCGCGGAGCCGCACACACAATGCCTGCGGGGAGGCGCGCGGGGAACACGGCGGCCGCGTGCAAGCCTCAGCTCGCTGGAGCAGTGGTGTGCAAAACACACACATGCACACGCACCCGGGCGCACCCACGCTAGGCGCCCGGCCGGTGGGCGGGCCGGCCGCACTCACCATGAACGCCGCGGGGCTCAGGGGCGCGCGGCCGGCGGCTCCATGCCCGGGCGGGCTACGGCGGGCTGCTCCGGGGACCTCGGGCGGCGGCTCGGCGCGCGCGCGCGCGGGCGGGGGCGGCAGGCCGCTCAGTGGCGCGCAGATGCCGCGCGGCCGATGGGATCGCGCGCTCCGCGTCGGCGCATCAGGCCTGGCTCACGGGCGGTGGGCGGGGGCTATGGGCGGGGAGGGGCGGGGCTCCCAGCTCCCTCCACCTCCCTGGGGTCCGCCCCCCCGCCCGCCCGGACGGCGGCCCGCACCCTCAGCAGAGCGGCACCGCACTGGGAAACGCGCGCTCCTCATAGGCAGCGGCGAGACCCCGAGCACGCGGAGCTCCGCTCCCTAGCGCTTCCTGGAATGAGAAACGTATGTCACCGAACCGAGCTGCAGAATGTGTCCGCGCGCCTCCGCTCTGCGTAGAGGGCTGAGAGCACACGGTTGCTCATCTTTCTTCCGCAGGAAGGTGCGTCCAGTCCAAGGTCAGGGTGAACAGCGAAGCCCATCCCGATGGGAACCTGACGAACGACTGCTCCCGAGGGGGGCAGCTGGGAGGGGCGTTAGGATCCGTGCGGGCAACACCACTGCCCTGTCCTTCGGTGACACTCACCGAAGCCAGTCGCACAGTGCATCTCAGATGGGAGCATCCCACTACAAACCATACCCCAGCTTACAGGTGCTGGGGCAAAATTCCTTCCCGGCAGCCCACGGGTCCAACGTCCAGGGGTGGACAGACTGGGTCTGGGCCAATGCCAAGACTCCCCGGGGACAGAAATGCACAAGTCTCCAGACTAGGACAACGAGGCTTCCCCAGCTGACTTGCTGGAGACCAGCATTCCCAAATTGCCACCAGAAACTTCTTCACTGGGAAGAAGCCTAGGATTTCCACCCAGCTGTACTCAAGAAGATGGAGGAGTAACAGGGAGCACCTGCAGACACGGGAATTGCCACAGGTCATTGGCAGGTGCAGCCATTTTGGAGGACAGTCTGGCATCCCTCAGGGGCCAGTACACCGACCACACCCCTGGGAACCTGCCCAAGAGAAACAAAATGTCCCTCCACAAAGAGACCTGTTGCAAATACTCACAACATGAACTCACATTAACTGAGGACATGGGATGGGCAGGAAGGCTCGGTGCACAAAGGCTACTGGACAGGCGAACCCCAAAACATGCCTAAGGTCATCTGGAAGATTCCGTTTCTATGAAGTTTCTTTAAAAGGCAAATCTCTAGACAGAAAGCAAATTACTGTTTGCCTGGAGCTTGAGGAGGGAACTGCCAACAGGCCTGAGGGAACTTTCTGGAATGAGGAAAACATCCTAATACTGGAGTGCACTGATAGCTGCATAGCTACATAAATTTCCTAAAAATCACTGAACATGGACAACGAGAAACTGTATAGTAATTATATTTCAATAAAGCTGTTTCAAAAAGTAACAGGAGGATCAAGGGAGAGAGGTTGATTCTGGAAGGATTAGGGAAAACCTTAAGAGAAATTACTCGAAATTTGGAAGACAAAAGCTTTGGAGGGTGGGGTGTCTTTTCACTTCATCCCTGGGCACTTTTAACATATCAGCCAGTTTATTCAGTCCTCCAGGAGGGTGTGCCCATGTTATTTATTACTTTATTAGAGCCCAGAAAATGTGACAGACACACTAACTTGTACACTGATGTCCAGTAGAAAGAACAACTCCAGAGGTTGTATTTTCTTGTTCCCACCAGTCTGTAGGTTTAAATCCAACCTAACAATCTTGTTCTAATTCTTTTTTTGTTTTTATGCCAATAAATGCCTAGTTCTTCAAATACCCTTATCATCAATTTTACCATCTCACTCAACTTCTCCATGTTTTAAATGAATTTTTGACCTATGGTCATGAATGAATGAATAAAAGAAAGAAAGAAAAACGGAAGGAAGGAGGGAAAGGAGGGAGGGAAGGAGGGAGGGAGGGAGGAGGAAAGGGAAAAAAGAAAAGGTAAATGTCATGAGAAATCGGCAGAATAACTGTTTTATACCAAGAGAATAAAGAGACAAAAAAGCTAAGGGCAATATGCAAGCCTGATTGGATTCCGGTTCATAAGAACAGTGTGGTGCAACTGGGGAAAAGCAGAATGTGGTCTGGTCTTGAACATGGTCACAGTCACATGGAATTACTGACCATCCCCCTAGGTGTGCTAACAGCCTCATGCTGACCGTAGGACAGCTTCCACTCTGTAGACCTGTATGCTGGCATATTGAGGGGTAAGATGTTACGATACCTGCAACTTACTTTCAAATGGTTCCATTAAAAAAAAAAATAGAGGCATGATAATATGAATATCCTAATGTCAGTGACTGTTCCGTCTCAGCGGACCATATATGGTGCTTACTGAATTATTCCTGGAACCCTTCTGTAGGTTTAGAGTTTTTCTTCACAAGTGAAAGGGACTATGCAATGTCTGGTGACTGTCCTTCAGATCTTGTTGCAAACAGCAGAAATGCACCCCCTGTCCTGCCCTCCGGGACAGAACAAGGCCCATCATTCTCTCCCAGCATCAGCTTCCGTTGCTCACAGCACTGATCACACTTGTAATTACATGTTTATTTAAAATGTATTTCCCTCGGGGTGCCTGGGGGGCTCAGTGGGTTAAGCATCTGCCTTTGGCTCAGGTCATGATCCCAGATCCTGGGATCGAGCCCTGCATCAGGGTCCCAGCTCAGTAGGGAGCCTGCTTCTCCCTCTCCCTCTGCTTGCATCTCCCCCTGCTTGTGCTCTCTCTCTCTCTCTCAAATGAATAAATAAAATCTTTGGAAAAAAAAAAAAAAAAAGATGTGTTTCCCTCAGGGGACCATAAAACCTCTGAGAACAGTGGCAGTCATTTCCCCTCCCTCCCTTCCATCCCTCCATCCACGCACTTCTGGTGACTGGCCCCAGGAACACAGACGAACACAGACGAGCACAGTCCCTACCCTCATATCATCCCAGACCAGCAAGCAGACGACTGCTAAACCACAGACGTGCCCAACACACCTCCCAGATTTCCAGAGTCCCCGGAGGCAGCTGACTGGCCTATGGGCTAACTGGGCTTTCTGGAAGGAGTTCCCGGAGCCAGAGAGGGCTAACACTGCCAAGCTCCCTTCCCACAGATGAATGGGTTCTCAGCCCTCACGACTCCTACGACACCCAGGGCTGCATACACTTTAGAAACCAGCCCCTGGATCTCACAGGGATCAAAAGATTACCAAAGGAACAACTTTCAGTCCTGGGGATTTGGTTAAGTAAATCATGTTACACAGAAGGCCACTACTTAGTAAAAAACGAGATCATGAAAGACTATCTAAGGATACGGGAAAATGCCTATGTTGTCATAAAAATAAGAAGAAAAACGCCCACAAAGTGGTATGTTTTGAATTTTGACACTCATTCATCCACTTAACAAATACGTATTAACTACCCACTAAATCTTGGCGCAGTTCCAGACCCTGGAGATAAAGAATGGTTGAGCGAACACGTTCTAGACCTTGCTTTCGTGAGCTCGTAGTCTAGCAGGGGCTGAGAGGCCGTAAAGAAACAACCGAGCAAGAACTTAAGATGGGAAATAGCGAAGTCTGTGACCGTGATGACTGATGGGGGCCTGAAAGGTCATCCAGACAGGGAGGGCAGGCAAGACCTCTTGGAACACTATCTAGGAGGGAGCACTGGGCTGAGACCCAGTGAGTCTCATTCAGTCCTAATGATCCTATGACGTAGAGATTGTGTTAGGCTGAGCCATGGCCCCCACTTAAAACCATGCTGGAATCCCCAGCACCTGTGAATGTGACCTTCTATGGGAGAAGGGGCTTTGCAGATGTGATTAAGGTTATGGACCCTGAGATGGGGGGAGATTATCCTGGATTATCTGCAGGGACCCAAAATAACCACAGGTATCCTTAAAAAGGGGAGGCAGAGGGGGGTGTGACTATGGAAGAGAGGGAGACAAGAGGATCAGAGGTTGGAGTGAGGTAGCCACATGCCAAGGAATGCCAGCAGCCTCCAGAAGCTGGAAGGGAAAAAAGGGACTCCCTCCTAGAGCCTCTAGAAAGACCAGCCTGGCCAACACCTTGATTTTGGCCTGGAAAACACAATTCAGACTTCTGACCTCCAAAGCTGTAGGAGAATAAATGTGGGCTGTTTTCAGCCCCCAAGTCCGTGGCACTGTCACAGCGGCCCCAGGACACTAACACAGGCAATGCCAGTGTCCCCTCCCCCACCTCTCTGTCCCCAAACATGGCACCTGAGGCTCTGAGTGGCCTCTTCGGAAAGGCAGCAGATGGGAGGTGGCAAGGTCCAATCCGAACCCAGGCTGTCCGACTCTAGAGCCGAATTCTCTGGGGGACTACCCTTGAACTAAGATTTCAGTTTCCTACACCGGTGCTCCCTTCACACGCCCACAGCCATGTTAACGATTAGACTCAGCCATGAGACCAAGAAACAAACAGAGCACTTGCCTATTACTTCCGGAAACACCACGGGTAGTTTCCACTACCTTCTACAATGCAAAGGCCCCATCCAAAGTGCTTCCACGCCGACGAGTGTTTTTTTAAAAGTAACACTCTGAGTTCAAGTTAGACAAGTCACAGAGAGGTGTGGAAAATGCCTCACTCTCCACCAATCTGAGGTTTCTCAGAGTCCTACACAGTCACCTATGAAGGAGCACAGAATATAACACTGCAAACATGCCACTTTGGCACACTATTCCGAGTTAAAGTCTCTTGAGAAACAGTGAGTGCAAGGACACTCTGGCCTTCGTCTGTCCCCCTGAAAGCAGGAATAAGTCTCCTGTGTGAGAGGTACCCTCCCTGCATCAGGAGGGACAGAGGCATCCTTGCCACCAGAGACTGAGAACTCAGGGCCAAGAAGGCTGCGTCAAAAAACCTTATTATGTCTTCACTAATCTACTACCCCAAGTCCAAACCCAAGTCTCCCATACATACAAAATTAGTTTTTTTCCTGTTAATCTGTCTTATGTTTCATTACAGGACGGGCAATGGAACCTAGAAGGGGAGAAGGGAAAATTTTCCACCCCTAGCCAGCTGATCAGGTCTCCTCAGGCCGCCTGCCGTACATTGGGCCCTGCACTCCAGGCTGGACACACAAGACAAGCCAGCCAGCCCTAGGACCCTCGCTCACTGGAAATGTCTTCCCACTGCTCCAATAGTGTTTGAGAGACTATAAAATACCTGAGAATCTCAGTCTTGCACTGCGAATTAGATCAATGGAAGAGCGGTGTTTTTCGGCTGTCACTCTTTCCATGTCAACACATTAAACTGCCCAGACAAGGGCAAAAGCATTTGAAAGCTCCCAATGGCCATCTATCCGGGTCTTCCTAGGAAGCTGCCTCCGTTCTGCTGCTACCATGAAATGCATCTTTCTGGTTCTAGTGACAGGATGGGCCACCAGAATGCAGACGCCATTGCCGGAGTCCAAGGCCAGTGAGAAACCGGCTTCAGAATGTGAGTGGTTGGGGGTATAGCTCAGGGTTAGAGCATTTGACTGCAGAACATGAATGGTGCCCTCCGGCTCAGCACAAGCCTACTGTAGCTTTGAGTCGTTTCTTTGTTCCAGTTTCCCCAATACCTGGCATGCGCATGCCAAAGAGAGTGTGCGCAGCTCACATGGCCTACGGACGACTGTATTTATGTGGTCGAAATGTGTATGCAAGCAGTGTGGGCAGGTGGGCACTAACCTGTCAGAGCCCCCCCCCCCAGGAGGGGCTCAGAAGTCTTGGGGTGAAGAGGGCGTTCCTGTTTTACCCTACCTACATCGATCATTTGTGTCTTTTTTCATAAATTATTTTGAATTTGAAACAAAACAAAACAAAACATTTTTAAAGCCATTTCAGATGGAATCCAAGGCTGATTTGCCAATTGCAATTTCCAAACCACACTGAACATTCCTGCAGCAAAGCTGGTTTGGTTTTTGGTTTTTGGTTTTTATGTGTTTTGGTTTTTTTTTAATTTACCCTCCCACAACAGCGAAGGTGTAGCCATGAGGTTAGACTGGAACAGGAGGAGCCACTGACCTTTACTGAGCTCCCACTGGACGCCAGCCGCTGCCCCGGGAGTGCTTTCAGCCTACTTGACCCTCCAAGCACGGGCAAGGTGCATAGGACCTTTGGAGAGTGGGAAACTGCAGTTCGGGCAGATAAAGTCACTGGCCCAGGGCCACACAACTGACTGTGGATGATAGAACCAAGACAAGACTTGGAGTCCCCTGATCCCAGTCAGAATCCTCTCATGGTTCCCCTGCCTTCCCAAACTGCAGACCTCTCACCCCTGCCCTGTCACAGGCCCCCAGGAAGATCTGCAGGAACTAATATGTAGGCTTCTGTTCCCAAATCCCTCTCTCTTCCTGGGAGCCACATAGGCAGACAGATGTGGAATTTATCACTTCCACATCAGGAAAAATAAGCAAACCGTAAGAGGTACTATGCACTGGAATTTCAGAGTTTATATCCCTGAAAGGTACTTGAAGTACAAGAGCTATACTTCTCAGTATAAGAGCTATACTTCTCAGAATAAATTAACCATTACCACAACAGTGGGAGACAATCTATCCAAAGAATAAACACAGAGGTCAAATTCAATGACCTTGTCATTTTCCCTACAGAAACTTCCCATCACTGCTCTCCCTTCTCTTCCAGAAAGGCCTCATGTACAACAAGTCTGATAAATAATTAACCTGCTCCTTCTCCAAAAACCCAAATTAAGCGGGACTGGAAATTTTGTGTGATCACTTCCTGAGACTCCACCGAAAGGTCCCTATTGCACACAAACACATGCTGTCTGGCACCTCGACAAGCCCGAATATCCAGAACAGGTTCAGCTTCCAGTAAGGGACCACCACAGCTGTTGAACGTAGCCCTCTTTGCTCTGGCCACTGGGCAGCTCAATGTCCGATCTGTACTATCCCTCTGGAGGGACATGGGTTGTGTGTGGGGACACCCACTCACCTCTGGCTTCATCTTGCTATCTTGGGCCCAAAACTCCTCAAATTTTTCCTCTCTCATTCTGCACGCATTTTTTGTTTTGTTTTTTTGTTTGTTTTTTTAAAGATTTTATTTATTTATTTGACAGAGAGAGCGAAAGAGCACAAGCAGGCAGAGCAGCAGAGGGAGAGGAAGAAACAGGCTCCCCACTGAGCAGGGAGCCCGATAAGAGGATTGATCCCAGGACCCCGGAATCATAACCCGAGCCTAAGGCAGTTGCCTAACCAACTGAGCCCCCAGGCGCCCCTTTTTATATTGTTTTAACTGTTTCTTTTTTAAAAAAAGATTTTTTTAATTCTTAAGTAATCTTACACCAATGTAGGGCTCGAACAGACAGCCTCAAGATCAAGAGTTGTATGTTCTACCAAAGGAGCCAGACAGATGTCCCCTACACACATTAAAAAAAAAAATTTTTCTTAGGGGCGCCTGGGTGGCTCAGTGGGTTAAAGCCTCTGTCTTCGGCTCAGGTCATGACCCCAGGGTCCTGGGATCGAGGCCTGCATCAAGCTCTCTGCTCAGCGGGGAGCCTGCTTCCCCCCACCCCACCCCCAGTGCCTGCCTCTCTGCCTACTTGTGATCTCTGTCAAATAAATAACTTAAAAAATTAAAAAAAAAAAAAAAAAGACTTCTTTAAAAAAAATATTTCTTAGACTGGGATGGCTGAGGGGCTCAGTCTGTTAAGCATCTGCCTTCAGCTTGGGTCATCATCCTTGGGGTCCTGGGATCGAGTCCTGCATCAGGCTCCCTGCTCAGCGAGGAGCCTGCTTCTCCCTCTGCTTCTGCCCCTCTCCCTGCCTGTGCTCGCCCTCTATCTCTCTTGTTCTCTCTCTCTTAAATAAATAAATAAAATCTTTCTTTTTTTTTAAAGATTTTATTTATTTATTTGACAGAGATCACAAGTAGGCAGAGAGGAGGGGGGAAGCAGGCTCCCCCTAGCAGAGAGCCCGATGCGGGGCTTGATCCCAGGACCCTGGGACCATGATCTGAGCTGAAGGTAGAGGCCTTAACCCACTGAGCCACCCAGGCGCCCCAATAAATAAAATCTTAAAAAATATATTTTTTAGAGTAGACACGCACACAGAACAAAATTTAAAAGATACGAAAGGATATACAGAGAAAGCAGGTCACCCTCCTCCCTATCTCCCACATATCCAGTGCATTCCCCTCTCCAAAGCAATTCGATCACGATCAGCTGTGTAAGTGTCCTTCCAGACAGAGTCACTGTGTCTACAAATATATGCATGTATCTTTACATGTACAGAGCACACTCAGAGAATGGTTATTTGTTTTGCTTTTTAGGATCTGCACTTTATTCCACTTAGGGATTTAACCAATTCCCTACTGCCAGGCATTGAGCTTGCTTCCAACCTTTGGCACTGGAATCGATACCCTTAGCAACCATCATTTTACTTACATACTGATTACTTATATACTGATTCATCTCTAGAAATGGAAACGTGGGTCAAAGGTGCCCTGATGGATTCATTCATTGTACGTTATTTTTTTAATTAAAATATTTTTGATGTACATAGTTCTATGACTTCTAACAGCTACCGCCACCACAGAACAGAAAGTTCTACATCTTTCTTCCAGCCATCACCATCACAACCAAGATGAGGAGAAATTCTACCAGCCCCAAGACCTCCTCCCTGCTCCTTGCACCCCACACCATCCCTGGAACTACGCCTGTGATTTCCAGTGTGTCACATGTATGGAATCATATAGCCTGTCAACTTTTGAAACTAGGTTCCCACGCTCAGATAAAACCCCCAAGGCTCAGCCAAGATTGTCAATATGGTGGATTACACCAACTGATCTTCAAATGCTAAACCAGCCTTGCATTCCTGGCAAAAATGCCACTTAGTTGTGGGGTATGACTTTTTTTTTTTTTTTTTTTTTAAGTATTAATGGATTCAACTTGCCAATATTCTATTGGGGATTACATGCATCTTCATAAGGGAGACAGGTCTGCAATCAGATTTTTCTGTACTGCACTTGTCTCCTTTGGTATCAGGGTAATAGAGGCCTCGTAAAATGTGTCAGGAGCTGGGCTCGCCTCTAAAACTGATGTTATTTTTCTTTAAATACTGGCAGAACTCACCAAGGACACTCCCTGGGCTTGGAGATTTCCATTTCTTTGATAATTAGAGGGTGATTCAGGTCATCTAGTCATCTTGGATGAGATTTGGTGACTTGTGATTTTCGAAGAAATGGACCATTTCATCTAAATTCTCAAAACTTATGAATGTGGAGTTATCCGTGACATTCTCATTGTTGTTTTAATTTCTGTGGTATCCCCTCTCTCACTCTTATTGATAATCTGGTTTGCTTCTCCTTTTGTCAATTTTGCTAGCGTTTGATCAATGTTCTTCATCATTTCAAAGAATCAGCTTTTGGTTTCACTGTTATTTTTCATTTTCAGTTTCACTGATTTCTGTTCTTATGTTTATTATCCCCCTCCCCTTGGCTTACTCTGGGTTTATTTGCTTCTTTTATGGTTCTTAGCGTAGAAAATCAGATTATTGATCAGAAAACTTTGTTCTTTTCTAACATGAGCCTTTTAACACTTTAAATTTCCTTCTAAGCATTATATCCCACAAATTTTGGTATGTTCTATTTTCATTCAGTCCAAAATATTCTCTAACTTTCTTTGTGACCTCCTCATTGTCCCATGATTTATCTAGAAGTGTGTTACTTATTTAATTTCCAAGTTTTGGGGTGGGTTCTTGCTATCTTTGTGTCACGGCTTTGTGATCTAATTCCACTGTGGTTAGAGAACCTATTTTGCGTCATTTTAATCCTTTCAGCTTTATGGTTGCTTTTATAACACAGGTTATAGTCTATCCTGGTGCATGCTGTATGCATGCTTGTCAAGAATGTGTGCTGTGCTCCTGCGGGAGGCCGGAGCATTTTCCAAACACCCATCAGTCCAGCCGGCCCATAGTCAGTCCTTCAGAGTCCTGGCTGATTCCGTCAGTGGTCTATAGGTCACCGTTTAGAGTCGACAACCCAGTAGTAACTGTGGACTTGTACACGTGTTCCAGCTCTGCCCATTTCTGCTTCATGCATTCCACAGCTCTCGTGGGTACACACACATTCAGAGTCATTCTGTCTTCATCAGGTGACATTCTGCCTCGTCCCTGGGAACTTCCCATCCTCTGACATCTAATTTTTCTTATGCTACTCTATCTACTCCATCTTCATTCCAATTAGTGCTTCCCTGGTATATCTTTTCCCATCCTTTCATTTTAACCTACGTATTTTACATGTGAAGTGAGTTTCTTTTAGACAACACGTATTTGGGTCTTTTTAATTTTCTTACCCATTCTGACAATCTGTCAAGATTAGGCCCTCAGACACACAACTGGTGTGTTCAGAGCATTTATATTAATATAATAACTGATATGTTTCAGTTTATTATCTTGTCTGTTTTGTTTTTCCTTCCTCTATTTCCTCCTTCCTGCCTTGGTTTCATTTTTTTAACTTTTTAGAATTTCATTTTAATGTCTTGTGTTTTTTACTCTCTGTTGTAATTTGGCAGTTGACCTAGGGATTATAATGCACATTTAATTGTTTTAGCCTCTTACCACCATATCCCTTTATGTCACATCTACAGACACTGAGAACCCAGATGATGTTCTAGTCTTTGCTTCCATGGAACACGTTAGAAAGAGCTCACGAAGAGAACAGGGGTCTGTTGCACCTACCTAGAGCCTCACTCTTCCCCTCCTCTTCCTTCTGAATGTTCCAAGTCTCCTTAAGGTATAATGACCCTTCCATCTGAAAAACGTCCTACAGCAACTCAGATATGCTGGCAACAAATTCTCCCATGCTTCCTTCATCTGCGACCCCTGTGTTTCACCTGCAACCCTGCAGGGTTTTATGCCCGACACAGAATTTGGAACTGATGGCACTTTTCCTCCAGTACTTTTTAAAAACCAGGTTTCTGATGTAAACAATCAAAGTCATTCAAATTGTCATTCCCCAGTAAGTAATCCATTTTCTCTGGCTGCTTGTAAGATAGTTTTTGTCTTTATTTTCAGCAGTTCGATTATGATTTGTCTCGGCATGGTCCTCTGTGGCTTCCTCCCATCTGGAGTTCACCAAGCCCCCCTCCCCAAGTCTATAAGCTTAGATCTTTTGTCGGATTTAAGCCATATTCAGACACTATCTAGTCCAATATGTTTTCTGCACCCCGTCTTTCTCCTCTCTTTCCAAAACCCCCAAGAGCACCACTGTTCAGCCTGTCAGTACTGCCCTACGTGTCCCTAAAGCTTAGTCACTTTCTCCAATCTTTTTTCTCTGTATTGTTCAGACGGAATGGTTTCTATGGACCGATCTCAAAGTTTACGCACTCCTTCTGCTATCATCTTTGCTCTACTACTGAGACTATCCAGTTAGCTTTTTGTTGTTTATTAGCTTTTTATTGTTACGGTTATTTTTTTTTCTTTTTAAAGATATTACTCATCCATCTGTCAGAAAGAGAGAGAGCATAGGCAGAGACAGAGGGAGAAGCAGGCTCTCCACTAAGCAAGAAGCCTGATGTGGGTCTCTATCCCAGGACCCTGAGATCATGACCCGGGCTGAAGGCAGACACTTAACCTACTGAGCCACCCAGGCAATATAATAAATAAAAAATAACATGTTATTTTTATTTTTCATTTAAAAGTTCTGTGTAGGGGCTCCTGGGTTGTGGCTCCAAAGTCAGCTGACTTTTCAAAGCCTTCACGGCGCCTGTTGGCTACAATCCCCACCATGTGCATCGCCCAGCGGCCAGCATGGGACCCAGGTGCCAGTCTGTTCCTGAAGTCCAGTTCTCAAGTCTACTTTTGCTAGTTATGGTCAGATCCATGCATCCACAACTTGGGAGTCAGCCCAGGAGTTCATAATAACCTTCAAGGCCACTTTCCTGAGCTCTTCCTCTCTACAATGTCTCCAGAACTTACAGATTCCCTGGGTCACCCCTTCTCTGGTTTTCTAGCCACACACACACCTCCCACAACCTTGGGCCAAGTGGTAGAAGGAGAGAGAAGAGGGCATCAGCGGTCTCCTCCACCATCTTGGGAATAAACCTCCTCTCATCAGGTCCCCTTCCTGAGAGTTTCAGACTCCTGCTGGCCCATTTCTACTGTTGGGAGACTGCACGGGGGCTGGGGTATGAGAAAACAGAGAAAAGGAAAAAATGAAAATTAGGGTTTCTGCATTCTGAGTGTAAGAGTACCACTCCTCCTCCAGAACTAGAAAGGCTTTCCTAGTGCTAACTCTGATCTAACCCGTCTCTAATACATAGTGCTTATTAACACCCATCTCTGGGTCTTAGGATACCTTGAGTTTGGGCTGTGGAATATCAGAGGAGAAAAAAATGGTAGGGTCAATCGAGTCAGCGGTACTCTGAGCTGTGGTCTTTTCCCGTGGTCCACCTGCTACCGTTTACTTTCCAGAAGGCTCGAAAAGCTACTCTACATATGATGTATTATGTTCCAGTTTTACAGCTGTGCTTATCAGGAGACAGGTTAGAGTGTGTTTGCTCCTTACCCACAACTAGGACCTGCTCTTTTTTGTAAACGGGTTCAACCCTATTTTGAAGATGAAGGAAGTTTTCTCAAGTTGTTTTAGAATTACCTGCAGGCCCGTCACCAGCCCCCTGCACTGACCATCCCGGCTTTGTCTTTTCTGCAGTTTGTGATGGTTTATGTTTTTCTGACCACCCAGACTTCACAGCACCCAGAAGTGAGGAGAATGAATATTGCTCTCAGCTGTTCTGGATTTGCCGCCTTCTGGGATTCTAGCTTTCACATCTAAGGGCTGACTGGAAATTCCAGAAGGCCATCCAAGTCGTTCCAGGTTACACACGCCCAAACACATGTACGCTTCTCTGCTCAAATGACATGTCTTATCCAGAACATGGGAGCCCACAAGCCCGCACTGCCCGTGGCGGTCCCTACCCGTCGGCAGCTGCCTTGGAGCTCAAACAGGATGCTGTCTGAATCCCCGAGTCTATGTACCTGCTGTAAGGTCTCAAGGATTTACAAACGATGCTTGGAAGCATCTCTCTAAATGTGGGCAGCCCTGAGCTCCTCTGACATCTCAGAATACAGAGACCTGCTTTGACTTCTTAAGTGGTCTTTTCCTCTAAATAAATAAATAAATAAATAAAAATCAAAAGACCACGCATGAGAAAATTATTGAAAGGAAAAATACCCAAATGCAAACAGTGGTTATTTCAGGGCGATAAGATGTCCAGTGTATTCTTTTCCTTAATAGGTTAACATCTTATACATCTTCTACCAATTAACAGAACCAAGATAGTAAGTATTGCTAATTTATCTTTATAAATCCAACCCCCGTTTCCGATAGTTCGAGCAACCAAGAGACAATAAACCACAACTCCCGCACGCCAGGCGATGGCAGCGAGATCTTTTAGTAAGATTTCATCCGCACATCTTCACCAGAGTACCCCAATTCCCCAGCAAGTCGCCGCTTCTCAAACCCGGCTGCGTGTCAATGTCACGGGCAGAACGCAAACAACAGCAAAACGCCAGTCAGGCTGGAAGGGGGCTATGGGAAGAGAGAAGTCAAGAACAATTCTCAAGTCTTAGACTTGAGAAAAAGAAGAAGACTTGAAAAAGAAGGCTATCACTTTCCAAAATGGGGAAAGATGCAAAGGGAACAGGCCCAATGGTACAGAAAAAGCAACGTAGGAGTCAGACAGGAAGTGGCTGGTGGATACCCAGTGGAACATGCAGGCAAGGTCTACAGTTCAAGGATGAGGTCCTGGCTGGGAACAAATGTGAGGGCTGCTGGGGAGCCTTGAGTCCCACTGAGGTCCCCTAGGGGGTGACCACAGACAGAGAAGCACCCGAGAGGCCCTCTAAAATCCAAAGGGCACCCCGCAGGAGAGTGCAGTGACCCGGAAGTCAAGGTCAGAAAGGCTCGCAAGGAGCAGAAGAGAGGTGTATAAGACCTGGGCTGAGGAATGACCCCTGGACCTGGGAACGGGCGGTCACTTGAAAAACCAGTGGCATGGAAACCCTAGGATGGGTTTCCATCACACCGTTTCTGCACGCCACTTCTCTTCACAGGCTTATCACAGCCGCAATGACCTGCAGAGTTATTGTGCTTCAAGCTGTGTGTCCCTGATCTATCATAAGGTCCAACAAAGGCAGGGGCCATGTTAGTCTTGCCCTTCACTGTAATCCCGGGAGGGACCCCCACGGTGGCTCAACTTTACGGGGCAAAGGACCGCTGAATCCAAGAAGGAAGGCTCCTCTTTCTTCACAAGGCAAAGGATGTGCCACCCCAAGGGGCCAATGTGGCCAGAGCCCTGCCCCGTACAAACCCAAGGACAGGAGACCCCAAGACAGCTATGTTCAAATGCATTCTCCACAACTTTATTCTCAGGGGCCTCTCCAGTTCACCAGCAGCTGCCACGATGGGCGTTCGGTATATTCTGGACCATTTATTTAACCTGCTGTGGGCAAAGATGGCTATTTGCCTCTTATACCCACCAACCCCTTCTCTAACAGCAGTGTTTCTGTAATGTGAGTGCGCGTGACCAGTACCTGGAGCATTTGCTAGAACACTACTTGGGGTGCCCCCAGCCCCACAGTTTCTTCAGTGGGTCTGAGATGAGGCCTGAGAACCTGGGTTTCTAACAAACACCCAGATGGTGACAACATTAGTCCGCAGACCATACTTTGAGAACCATGCTTTAGGGTCATTCTCATAGCTATCCTTGGTCATTTTTGTTTCCCCTGTTTAGAAAATCTCTCTGAAATAATGTAAGCAGAGAGAAAATTACTTTTCAAAACCTTTATGAAATTTGAAAAGATATCTGAAAGTAACATTTCCTAAAAATGGCAGCCATGTACCCATACGTCTCAAGTTAAGAGACTCTGGCCCAGTTACGAGGAAGTCCAATGCGTCCCAGGGTGCCCTGGGCAAATCAGAGGTAGCATCTCCCACTTGCTGGACCTATTAATTGAAAGTCACAACCGCCCCTCCTTGAGTACTAACTCTGGGCCATGGGCTCTGGGAAACATGGGACAAAAATATTCCACATACGTGATATCTTATAACAATCTAGTGAGTTGGATTCAGAGTGCCCTTGCTGCCCAGGAGTAACTGGCCAAGGTTACACAGATAAGGGGAGGCAAGGCTGGAGATCACACGCAGGTCGGCAAGTCCAAAGGCCTTGGCTGGTGTGCGCACCTGTCCCCTCAGCTGCACCGCAGGCTCCTTGAGGTGTCCCGACCCAGCCACAGGCCTGGCCTCGGCACAGGGCAGTGTTTGCTGAACGTGTAAGTGAAGGGGCGCATGGAGGCGTCAGGCTCATCCTCTCACACTGTGTTCTGTTTCTTGTGTGTCACAAGAAGGGGACAATAATAACAGCAAACACCTGCCGGCACTTAGGACATTCCGCGCTGTTCCGAGCATGTGATGTCCACTCGCACACTGAATCCTTGCCCCTCCAAGGCTGGTCCTATGGCTCTCCAGATTCTGGAGAGGAGGAAATGAGGCTCAAAAGGGTTATGGGACTTGCCCACCTAGCTGAGCTGTGGCAAAGCCGGGATACCGACTCCTGCACTCTGACTCCAAAGTCCACGCTCTTAAATCACTGTGCGATAAACACATTCCAAAGAGAGCAGGAAAAGGAACTCGAGTCTCCTAAGCCCTTCTTGCTGCTTCCGCTCTAACGGGAGTCGTTGGCACTGCTTGGGCTCACAGGCCCGGAAACTAAGCCCTGGCTCCAGGCTCTCTAGAGAGTGGGAGCCGACACCTGTGACAGCAGCCAGCTCCAGCCCGATGCCCGGGGGCCTCTCCACCACACCAGATCCCCGGCCCGGGATCCCCCACAGGCCTTGCCAGCCCCAGGAGGGAGGCATGGGATTAAGGGCCAGAGACACAAAGCAGGAGCGAATAAGACGCAGGCCAGATTGTGTGACTCATGCAGGTACAATTACATCCTTTATTATTGATGCCTGAAGCCAGATGGCCCTCTTCTCTGCAGTACTGTGTTACCACATGATTAGCGGACCTAGTCATTTCAGTTCACAAAATTCCTTTAGGTTCAAGAACATAATCCGGGGCGCCTGGGTGGCTCAGTGGGTTGAAGCCTCTGCTTTCGGCTCAGGTCAGGATCTCCGGGTCCTGAGATCGAGCCCCGCATCGGGCTTTCTGCTCGGCGGGGAGCCTGCTTCCTCCTCTCTCTCTCTGCCTGCCTCTCTGCCTACTTGTGATCTGTCTTTCTCTCTCTCTGTGTCAAGTAAATAAATAAAATCTTAAAAAAAAAAAAAGAACATAATCCATGTTCACCTTAAAAAAAAAAGGTTCAACAAAGATAACAAAGAAATTCAAACACGATGCAAGTGATACTAAGAGTCATGGGAAAATCTACAGAAGCACAATGGTCACTTTTTTCCAAAGTGTGGATTTCTTTAAAAATTCAGCTTGGCTATTTAGTTTCTAAGAAATTTATAGCAGAGCTTTGCATATAAATGCATCACCTTTTAATTGTATGCTATTATACTAAGCCTACACAATAAGTGATTCCAATTCAAAATATAACAATCTGTAAAAACGAATTCCAACACCGGTGTACTTGCTAAGTTCCCTGGGCCCAGACAATCGCAATAAGGAATGTCAGACAATCTTCAGAACACCTTCAGACATTCAGTTTGCTGAGGCAGAAACACATGAAATGCATGCAGATTCCCCATGCTGTTCAAGCCAGAGCCCCAGCATGCCCTCACCGCCTCCCACACATGCCATGCCCCTCTACCCAGCATGTCTGGTACCCTCAACCCACAAGAACCACAGCGCTGGGCAGACCCCACTTTACTCCTCTGGACTAGTCCAAGAGCCACATTCTTGCCAGGGGGACTTTTCACTCCTTAGGTAAGTAAAATCCTCCGGGACTGCCCAGAGCCTTCAGGTGAGAGACAGGTTCCAGGCCCAGCCAATGGCACAGGCCCCAGGGACAGCCCCTCCCACTGCTCCCTGGGTGCAGGCCACACACAGCCCTGGCCCCTCAGCCCCTCAGCCCTGGCACAGGCCGCCCCCACTTTCTCCCGCCCCTTCCTTGCAGAGACTCAGAGGAGCAGCGCCCTAGGGTAGGGTCTACCTCTGCCCAAGTCACTCAGCCGGTCTCTTAGGTGCTTCTTTGGTAAGATAATAATGGTACCTTCTGCAGAAGGCAGTTACAAGCTTTAAATGAACTAGAAACCCAAGTGCTGACTCATCTGAAACTGGCACAGAGGAAGCACTCAATTCAGGATCCCCCGTCTTAGTAACTCTGCCACACCTCTGAACTCATCCGTGTGTAAGGCCTGGCCCAGCAGGCCCAGCCCCGCCCCCATACACACCTACGGTTCTCCTCCTCCTACCCGCCCTGGAGTCCTCTCCTTACGAGAGGGGCGCTCTGGAGCAAATGCTGCGGTCACTTCTCTCAGCCCAGCGCCACACCTGAGGCCGGGCACTTAGTAGGTCCTCAAAAGTATTCACTGAACAACTGTCAGTGAATACAAAACTGAGGTGGGAGGAGGCAGCCTGCTGGGGGGGGGGCAGTGTCACGGCATTGGGCAAATGGCAGTCTGTGAGGATGGCTGGGACTCAGAGTGCAGGGGAGGATGCAGCCGGTAACAGTCAAAGTCCAAGCCATAGATACCTTTGGCCTTGCAGAGTCTGTGCACGAGCCTTCTTTGAAAAGATGAGCACATGCCTCCAGCTATCGGCATCCCAGTGATGAGATATGACAGGCCAGGCCTGACCCTTGTACCCCACTCCCTCCCCCTGCTCGGAAAAGGGAGCAGCTCCCAAGCCAGCAAGGGGAAGGGGTACTCCTACAGGGGGGAGGAGGGGGATGAGCGATGGCCCCTGCATTCCTGGCCAAATCTGCAACGGAAGGATTACACTCCAAGAAACCCATGGGACCGGAGGGGAGAGTGCTTTAATAAGGAACACAATTAATAAAAGTTTGACAATAAACACATCTGCAACTAGTACTGGAAAAACCGATCAAGTGACATTACACAGAGCGAAGCCAGCTCTCCCCTGTGCGCATGCGGGAAGCGACAAGGAATGGAAAAGGTTAAAGGCATCAACTTTCTGATGACAGACTCAGATTTTAGGAAGTGGGCATGCAGAGCAACACAAAGTTTTCCAATTTCAAAGCCTCCAGAAAGGTCATTTTCGCAAGGTTCATAAATAGCGCTGCACAGCATATTTCTGCGTTTTTGGGTCTCGTATACCTTTTGTATTTTCTTTGAATCTTTCTGAGCATTCTCTCGAAGTGGTACTTTTCCAAATAACTTCCATCCCAAGTCATTTTGTTTGTCAAGTCTTGCATTCTGTTTTCTAGCAAGCAAATTCCTATAGGAAGAAAATAAGAGGGTTAGGGAACTTCTGGGTATTCACAGAAACACCAGGACCGCCAAGTCACTCTCTAATGAAAACAAGTAGACCTTCCTTTGAGAGACCACCATGAGGAACCACAAGTTTTAATTCTGCAGACCTGTCATCAGAGAAGACACAGAATTATGCAACCGGGAAAAAGCCCCATAACCACAAATAAGCTTTTTGTTGTTCAACTGTGACATGTACAAATTCTACAATTCGGAGTAAGGAAATACCTTGTATCACAACAAAATATCTCAGAAAAAGTGAGGTTTTTTTTTTTTTTTTTTTTAACTTATTTGAGAGAGAGAGATCACAAGTAGGCAGAGAGTCAGGCAGAGAGTGGAGGAAGCAGGCTCCCTGCCAAGCAGAGAGCCCGATGCGGGCTTGATCCCAGGACCCTAAGATCACGACCCAAGCTGAAGGCTGAGGCTCAACCCACTAAGCCACCCAGGCGCCCCCAGAAAAAGTGAGTTTTAAAGTCAGACTGAAGTGAATTGAAACCCTGGCCCAGTTACTCACTAACTGTGTGAATTTGACCAGTATATTCATCTCTTTGAGCCTCAGTTTCCTTATGTTTAACAAGGGTCTTTGTTGGAATTAAAATGACAGGTACATAGTCAGTGCTTAAAAAATAAGAGCTGCTAGGCGCTGGGGGCTCAGTGGGCTGAGTGTACGACTCTTGGTTTCGGCTCAGGTTATGATCTCAGGGCCGAGAGATCGAGCCCCGCGTCAGGCTTTGTGCTCAGTGTGAAGTGTGCTTGAGATTCTCTCCCTCTCCCCCACCTCCCACTCTCACATGCTCTCTAAATAAAGAAATAAAATCTTAAAAAAAAACAAACAGCAGTTGCTTTAATAATTAACCTCTAGCTTAGTTGAAGTTATCTATAAGGTAAATCTGCATTATCTCTTCATAGAGAGTCTCCACAGGCCATGAAAAGAAAGCCACTCAGCCAGCAGTCATGAGGTCTTCCCTCCCAACATGTAAACAAAAGTCTCGAAGACCACAGATAAGTCCCCACTGGTAGTACAAAATAAACTACGTTTCGGAATGTACGTGCTGGTGCATTCATTAAAAACAAACAGTTTCCAGGGCTCACTGGAAATGTAAAATGACCCTGCGGCATCTCCTGTGCCAGAAAGGAAGAAAGTGCTCAGGGAAAAATGGGGACGCGTCTAAAGGAAACAGAAGCCAACGTGAAATACAGACTCTCCCTGGCTAAATCGGGAACAATCTAGTCGTTGAAATAAATAAGGAGGGCAAGGGATTATAATCCACTGAATAAAACAAGAATCCAAAAGCCCATATGGATCTGAGCAAGCACAAAGAAGCGGAGGAGGAGGGATGCAGCCTCAGAAGCACAGGCAGGTGCATGGACATGGGAAAGGACCAGTGGGCGCTCGGCCTGGCAGCTGACAGCTGACGATGATGGTTTCCACCGATTCTGAAAGCATCTCCCACAAATTCCTTGTCAGTACAAAGGCAAGCCTGCTTGGGCAGGTGCTCAGAGCCCGGGGTCCCAGCACAGAGGAGCTGGCACGTGCCTCCCGCTCTGGGGCCCCGACAAGAGCCCACCACGCTGATGGCGGCAACGGGCAGTCGGACTATCAGAGAAGATTCCTGAAACAACTAACGGGATGTGAATACACACTGTGGACTAGGAAAGAGCGCGAGATTTATGTTACATTTGCTGATCTTGTAACCACACAGCGCTTATGTAAGAGAGTGCCCTTGCTCTTAGGGAAGGTACTCGTACTTCCTACCAGTTCTTCTAATGCTTCCTAGAAATACTTACTTGCTTATATGGCATAGATACCACAGTCACACACCAGATAAAACACAGGAAGTGAGGGGCACCTGGGTGGCTCTGCCGGTTAAGCATCTGCCTTTGGCTCAGGTCATGACCTCCGGGTTCTAGGATTAAGCCCCAGGCTGGGCTCCCTGCTCAACGGGGAGCCTGCATCTCCCTCTCTCCCTGTTCCTGCTCTCTCACTCAAATAAATGCATAAAATCTTAAAACAAAACAAAACAATACACATAAACAACACATGAAGTGAGACACGAACAGTGAATCTGGGTAAAGGATACTTGGAAGTTCCTTATTTTTCTTGCAACTTTTCAACAAATTCGAAAATCAATCAAAATAAAGTTATAAAAACTTCTCAAAAGGAAACAAATGGTTTCACATACTCTTCCTTGCTTTTCTGTTGTGGTTATAATAGAAACCACTTCACAGGCCAAGGCAATTCTATACACCTTTGTAAGAAACAAACTCTGAGCTGTCCCCAGGCCCAACCTGTTTAACATCTAAGACTCGGCCAACGGTGGAGGACACACGATTCAAACAGAGCGAAAACCTCAGCTTCCAGAACTCTTGGCTCACTAACGGTCTACATTTTGCTGAAGAGGCATTGCCTCTGGAGAAGGGAACAGGGCACAAGGGACAAATAGTGAGGAACCCAAATGCTCCTGGAAGAGGAGAGGCCGGGAGTGAGGTGATGAAACCTGACCCCATTCTAGACAGATGCGGGTCGCCAAGGGTCTGGAGTAGTAAGGACTAGGACAGAGACCTGCACAGAAGCAACCGGTGACTAGGATCCAGGAGCAGGACCAGACCGGTGGAGCTAGTCACACAGACGGCCAGCAAAAGCAGTAGGAGGAACAGAAACCTCGTTTTCTCCATCCCCTGCGAAGGCTCTGTAAGTCTGTACATAGTACAAAGAGAACTTATCAAAATTCACCATACAAGAGACACCTGGGTGGCTCAGTGGGTTAAGCCTCTGCCTTCGGCTCAGGTCATGACCTCCAGGTCCTGGGATCAGGCCCCACATTGGGCTCCCTGCTCAGTGGGGAGCCTGCTTCCCCCTCTCTCTCTGCCTACCTCTCTGCCTGCTTATGATCTCTCTCTGTTCAGTAAATAAATAAAAAATCTTTATGGGGCGCCTGGGTGGCTCAGTGGGTTAAAGCCTCTGCCTTCGGCTCAGGTCATGATCCCAGGGTCCTGGGATGGAGACCCACATCGGGCTCTCTGCTCAGCGGGGAGCCTGCCTCCCCCTCTCTCTCTGCCTGTCTCTCTGCCTACTTGTGATCTCTATCAAATAAATAAAAAAAAATCTTTTAAAAAAAATCACAATACATGATAGGCCACGACTTCTGAAAGGCTCACGAAAGGTATCCTTGGTTGGGTTATTTGTCATGGATAAGAGGCCAAGGAGCTTTGAAAGGACAGGAAATCCCACCTGAGCTTCAGCTCTTTGTGTCCTCAGCACAGGGAACAGGGAGCCGGCCAGAAAGAGGTTCCGGCCTCTGGCTTCCCTTTCAGATCGGTGGGTCCCTGGAAGCCTGGCACAGAGCTGGCCACTGAGCCCAGGAGGCCAGCTGGAGCCAAGCCCCTGCCTCTGGCCATGATGTGCCCAAGCCCCATTCCCAGGGCCAGGTGTGCAGATGGGGCAGGGAGAGCCCAGGAGCCCTGACTGCGCCCTTTAAACCCTGTGCTGTCTGGCTGGCCCGGAGGCACCCTTGGGATCATCCTGGATGAGAGTCACACACTGGTGTCGCTCTCCCCAGTCCAGGAGAGGCCAGAGCCACAGCTATGGGTCCTCAGCAAGTTAGCACCCCCTGCTGCCATTGCCACCATCTGTGACACTTCACCAGGGGCAAAACATAGGGACCTCTTGATTCAAGCTTCCTGTTTCATCAAGATCATTTCAAATGCACCTGTGCCACCAGCAGCTCCAGGAAGCCCTCACGTCTGCCCAGGTTCTGCAAAGCCTTCATCCACCGGCTACCACCAACCCTAGCAGGGCTTCAGCTCCCACAGCATGCAGCCAGTTACCCTGCACTTGCTGAAGGGCCCCTGACTCCTCTCCACGCAGCTCCTCCTTGGGGTGGGGCTGCCAGGAGGCAGGGCAGAGTCGCCTCTGCACCCCCACAATCCCAGCCAGCACGCAGCAGGTGTGCCACACCTGTTTGCCAGCAAACGGAACAGACACCGTACATGTCTGCAGGGGACGCAGGTGCAGGGCTGTGAGGTGTGTAATGGGACTGCAGCCCCACCCAGTCGCACCCGCAAGCCAATCCACTCAGCACCTCTGACCTGCACGCACCCTACCTGGGAGTGGGCCTGGCTTTCCTCCTGACTACCGCCCCTTCTGCAATGCCCACTCAGGTCTACCCTCCTGCAGCTGGCAGGGGTGAGTAACGACGGGGAAGCACCTGTGGACTCTTCCAGAGGCGTCCTCACAATCCCTCAGGAGCTGGCCCTGGGAGCACCCTCAGGCAGGAGGCTCACTCAACAACCCACCAGGCTGCATTCATCCAGGGAATTGTTCTGAGGGCCTCAGCTCTACAGAACAACAAACGAGCCAATCTGATTTGCTAAGAAACCTTCCATCTCTCCTCAGGTTAGCTCCAAAGCTCTCACCTGATCTGACAAGGGTCTGGCCGCCCTCCCCAGCCCTCCTCCTTGTGTCTTTTTGGGGCCTACGCATCAGGCCTGCAGCCAGCCTGTCACAGCCCACATACGCCTACCCCAGGCTTCCTTCAAGTGTCCCTCAGGCACAGGACATGACCCGGCAGACCCTGGGGCCTTGCAGAATGCCCCCTGTATCTGCCACGATGCCCAGAAGTCTCCTCCACATGGCGGGCAGGGTGGTCTTCTGAGAGCACACATGAATCCCACCAGCCCTGTCCCCCAAATCCCCTCACCGGCTTCAACGCCACACGTGCCTCACCCCTTACCCTCAGTGTGCTCCTGATCACAGGCACATTTTGAGGATCAAATGAGGCAAGGGACCTCACCGGCCTGGCCTGCTGCTTCCACACATACTCGGTTCACGGGAACAGTTGCCGTCATCCCCATTGCCGTGGGAGGACTTCTAAAGGACTGCCAGCCCCGCCCCCCCACTCAATCCCCTGCAGCTGGGCCGGCACTCTGCACCCTGGAAGCATCAGAGGGACTGGGGGGCACAGGCCAGGTTTACGGGAATGGTGGGCTGAAGGGAGGTGACCCTGCAGGGCCGGCCCCACCAGGGATCTGTCGATGAGGCCTATCTGGATGCACTTTACAGCAATGCTGAGAGCCCTTGGGAAACACATGGGTGGTTGAGGACAAAGCCACGCCCAACTACAAGGACAGAGACTAACCCTCCCATCCTGTGGGGGCAAAAGACCCTTAGGCAGGAAAAAGGAGGCAGGGTTTCACTTGGGGTCCTTACCCCTGGCTTACAATATAATTCTTTTCATTTAAAGAGGCAACAACTCAGAGGAAGAGATATGGGCCACCGGTGACAAAGTCATGCTAAAAATAATGGCGTGTTAATTTCTGCCCACCAGCTCTCAAGAAAAGTGCCACATCACAATTAGCAGCAAGATCAGGCACGGACACATTTCACCGGAACAAAATGGCCCAGCAGGAGCCGGTCCTCACCAAGAACAGCTGAGCACGGGTTTCCTCAGACCCTGACCGCAGCTCCCTCTCCCCCGCCTCCTCCAGCTGTGAGCCCCCGCTTGTCCAGTGCAGCTCCGTAGGCAGGACACACACAGGAGCCTAACAAGGGGCCGAGTGGGGCTGAGGGAGTGAGGAAACACACAACCCAGTGACCTCAACAGCCCTCACCCCCTGACAAAAGAGTCAGGCCTACGCCACCCAGGACGGGGCCACCAGCCACAGATGCTGCTGAATGTGTGAGAAATGTGCTCGTCACCCAAGTCACCCTGCCCAAAGATGCCAGCTGGAACAAGCAGGGTTTAAAGATGTCACAAAAACACTGAAAGAAAACAGCCCAAGGGTTCATGACACTCCCATTTGCAGCACTAAGACGGTCGGGGGGGGCACTCTTTCAAAAGACTGCGAGCTACCTGTTGCTGAGGGAGAAAAGCGAGCTCTGTAAAAGTATAGAGCACAGACCGCCCTTGGGAGAAGAAAGAAACCGTATTGACAGGGCGCCTGCGTCAGGTGGGAAGTGACTTATACGAGCAAAAAGCTGAAGAGAAAATGAAAATGTTCCGCTCTACTGGTATAAAAACAAAAACCTTCTGGGAGAGAGAAGTGGAGAGCTACAGAGAGCGCACCCATGAAGGCATCCGGGTGCTCAGCCCGCATGGCCTACATGACAGCGCAGCTGGGGCACGGGCCTCCCCCCACGGCGCTTCAGGCCACTGAGCTGGGAGCGGGGACTGTGAGAGACTGGGGACAGTGCGCCACGGAAAATGGCCTACAGGTTAGGCAAGTTCCCAAGATCACCCACCAGGGAATCAAAACCGGGCCCTTGCAGGCCTCCCAGCAGTGTCCCCTTCTCCCAGACCGAGGAGATGGGTGGGCCACCACCGGCCAGAAGAGCAGTGAGCCTGCACTGTGGTTAATGGGGCAGCGCACACGCGTTCCCTTCCCCCTCCCAAGCCTCCTGCGAGCCAGCACAGGCAATAAGGCAACGATGGCCAAAAGACACATTCCAAAGCTCCGCCAAGTGGCCCAGGCTCCTTGCTATCCCCTCACAATGCTGGCACCCCCTTGCTACAGCAGCGTCAGGCAGAGGCAGAACAGCGGCCTTCCTAGTGAGTGGCCCCCAAATCTGAACCCACGGGGTTCCAATCAGGGCTTCCCACCCACATCCCCACAGGAGTGGCAGCAGCCCTGGGCCTGCTGTTCTTCATCTGTAAGCAGAGAGGACAAACCCTCCTGGGGCCTCGGTGAGGATGAAGCCAGGTGGGTGTGCGGGCGTTCCCAGGGGAGAGGTCACGCCATAGCCCATGTTTGCTGCCTACACGGTGTTTTCCAGTTTGAAACATCTGTCAACATTTTGTGTTGATCAAGAAATCACAGAACAACCTAGGTTTCTGTCTTCTCCTGAAGGGCTACAGGATCTGACCCCCAGGGCACGTGCTCTTGCACGACCACCAGCGGGAGGGAAGCCGCAGATCCCTGGCAGGCCACGCTGCACTTGGTCCTTCCGCTGTCCTCGCTTCAGAGGACCGGCCAGTGCACCTGTCTGCAGGGCCAGATCTGGGTTTTAGTGGGCTTTGAAGCTCATTTACTTTGGGGAATCCTTTTTTTTTTTTTAAAGATTTTATTTATTTATTTGAGACCAAGACTGCAAGCGAGAGAACACAAGAGGGGGAGGGCAGAGGGAGAAGCTGACTCCCCACTGAGCAGGGATCCCGGGGGGGCTCCATCCTAGGACCCTGAGATCATGACCGGAGTCGAAGGCAGACGCTTCACCGACTGAGCCACCCAAGGCACCCCGGGGAATCCTCTTGAGAAAGAAAATGAAGTTTAACTATGAACACAAAATTAGGCACAGGTGAGGAGTCCTGCAGCCTAAGTGTCATTAACATCACAAATCCAACATTGTCGTGTTTCGACTTTTGAAACCAAAACCACATGCTTCCACATGACGGGACTCCAGCAAGGGCTTCTACCCAAAGCTCCATCTCTCCGTTTTCCGACAAGAGACAGTAGAATCCAAGGACCGACTCCCTTTCTTCCTAGATGCTATGGGGTGAGGCTGTTACTGCCCTGTTACTGCCCTGCCCCCACGAACTTCACTTCCAGACGTGACTGAGGTCAAAACAGGGTGACTCCGGGAGCAATCAAAAACGACAGCTGTCAATGGAGATGAGGGGCTGGCTCTGGGTCCCCACACCCGAGTATTTCAAAGCCCCTGATGGTGTGCCAAGGGCAGCACTCAGAGCCAGCTCCCTGCAGACAGGAAGCCCTCCAGTGTATTTCCAGCTGAGAATGATAACTTTTTACTTTCTGTGCTTTCATCACCAGAAGGTAAAGACCAGGAAGCAAGAATCCCGTCTCTATTCACTGCAGTGCCTCTAGGGTCCAGAACCGTCGCCGGCACACAGGAGAACACATATACTGAATGCGTGCTTTTTGGAGGAATTATCAGAACGATCACACAAGAACTATTCCTCTCCACTTAAAACAGAGGAAGCCAGGATTCGGAGGCGGGGGAGTCCCACCCAGAGACATGCATGCAGCTGAGCAACGCAGGGCCAAGCCTTGGACCCGAAGCTCCGAGGCTGCTCCCTGGCAGCTGGCAGCACCGGCCAAGAAAGCCAAAGCAGCTGGAGCACAAGGTCGAAGTCCGCCCTGACCCGGTGGAGCCGGTTCCACAAGCCACACACACTCATCGGGTTTCTCAAAACTTCTCTCAGAATCTTGGAAAATAAACCTCCAAAGTCCTTCTCCTTGGAGACTGTACATTTGAACTCTTGCTTCTAATTCAGTAATAGTTCCCTGGGGCTCCTGGCTCTTTCCCTCCTCTGTCCCGCTGACAAAAGAGACATTCCAAAGCTCATTCCACAGTCGTCACAAATAGCCGACACATGTAGATTCCGTTCCCAGGACAGCAGACAGGCGTCTTCTCCGCCATCTTCTGAGCCACACTCACCTTTCACAGAGCACCTGTCAGGGGCCTCGTGCTGCACCAGGCACATCACACATGTTCCTCGCCAGAGACGGAACTTAGCACAGATGTCCCTGCTGGCGTGTCACTGTCACCCAGAAGCACCACCGGGGCTTGAACCCCACCGGAGAGGTATGAGAGTCGACGTGGTACAGATGGGAAACCGAGTCTCAGTGAGGTCAAGGAACTTGCTCCTGAAGGGACACAGAAATCCTGGCACTCCTTTGGGGAGCAGAAAAGGCAAAAATCTTCAACGATTCCTCTAAAGCCCATTTCTTAGGTGTTTCTTCCAGATCTCCAGCCCTCAAAAACTGGCACGCTCCACTGCTACAGACATTCACACAGGGCCTCTGACTCTGCTCCGAGAGCCCTGGGGAAGACCAGCCCACTCCACTGTCACGGAAACACAAAACCGAACTCTACAAAGGCAGCCTCTGCGTAACAACCCCCCCCCCCCACACACACACACAGGAAATAGGAGGTGAGTCAGACACACACTGAGGGGTTGTTATTACTGTGACCAAAGAGGGGGCTCAAACTTCCTAGTTCCACACACGATTAAAAGTACCCAAGAGCCAGAAACACCTGGCGTCTCTCCTCCTTCAGAAAACGTTACCTAAGTAGCATCTGATGCTAAAAAGCCGATCCCTAAAACCAGAGGCGACGGTCAACACGAAGGCGTGTAGTGAGCACTGGAAACCACCTGCATACACAGGCAGGCCCGGGAGCTCCTGGCCCACGGGAACCCTCCTGGAGACACAGGACCACACCAGCTTAAACCGAGGAACACCAAAGACACAGCTCTGCCCCGGGGGCGGTGAAGGGGGGATATGGCTAAATCCTGCGAAAACCTACACACAGGCAAGAACCAAGCTCCAATGATGCCTCCATTTACAAAATCAAGAAAGGCAAGACGGCAACCACAAACCTGTCCATTAACAGGAACGCCGGGGAGACCGCCATGGTGTCGACAGTGGCCATGCAGCTCTGAAACGCCAGCTCCAGAAGCGCGGACTCTCCCAGGCCACATTCCTGGGGCTGGGGCCACCGTCCTGGGGAGGCACCATTTGGGGCCCTGCTCCACAGTCTGGAAGATTAAGGCACAGGGACGGGGCGGCCCAGCTGGAAAGGCAGGGGTGGGGCGGGCAGGGTTCTGACTCCTAACTAGTCACAGGGAGGGAGGAGGGTAGGCGGTCTGGGAAGCAAAGCCCGTGTGACCGGGTTCCCGACACAGCTCTTCTCTGACATCTCTGCAGTGACCCAGAGCCACAGCCTGCCAGCCATGGTGGGCTAACCAGCCACGAAACCGACAGCCGCTTCTTCTGAGGGCAAAAGCAGAATCCCACTGGGCACAAGGTGTCCCGAGCGCCAGACAGCACCCTTTGAAAAAGCAATCAGGTATACAGGTGGGTCCCAAACGCTCTCACATAAACCCCTGGCACAAACTTGCATAAGAACCCTCACTAGAGGGTGCTCCCACCTTCATGACTTCAAGTACCGCAAGGTATAAAAAAAGGACAAGATCTAACGAACAACTACAAGGTCAGGAAAAATGACCTAATGTAAACCCACAAGAAGTTGCTCTAGGTCGGGCCTCCCTGGGGCGTCACGAGGGCATCCCTCAGTCATGTGTCAACAATTAGTCTGTGGTAAAACAATCCTTCATGCGCCCCAGCCCGGGGGTGGGGGTGATGGTGGTGGTGGTGGTGGTGGTGGTGGTGTGTGTGTGTGTGTGTGTGTGTGTTCACAACAGCACAGGAAACGTCTGACTGCAGAGAGCCAGCAGGTGGCCAGCTCTGGCAGGAGGAGGCGGTGAGGGCCAAAGAGAGAAATTCTCCTTTTACAAATTTCTGTACTGCTTAAAAAAGAAAAGAGAAACAACAGCAGCAACAAATGAGCATGTATTACTTTTGCTATCCAAAAGAAAAAAGAAAACAATCAAATGTGCAACACAGCACGGCACAGGAATGGGCTCTGGGATGGCAAACAACACACTGACCCCAGCACAGCCTATGACAGACAGGTGCCAACTAACCCATGTCCTCTGGCAGCACGGATCCCAAAGTGGGGAACCTGGACTGGAGGCCGCATCACCTGGGAAGGGGCAAGAAACACAGATTCTCGAGCCCTGCCCAGACCGACTGAATCAAACTTGAGGATAAGGCCAGCAGGCTCCGAATGAGCCCTCTGGGTGGCTGTGATGCTCACTCAGGTTTGAGAAGGGCTGCTCCGACTAAAAATATTAAAAAAAAAAAAAGATTTCACTGGGGAATTTTTAAAAAATACAGATAGACACACATACGCCCACAATGTTAAATGGTCCTTGCGGGGGCAGCAAAAAGTCCTAGTTGAATACATTTTTCTTGGTGAATAATGCCTATAAATGTTTTTATTGAATGATCTACTGTATTTCCTTGGGGTGCTGAGGGGAGGAATAAGAGGTTTGTTCTCTGAGTTTGTGTACTTCTTCCTTAAAGATTTGGAAGAATTCACTAGTGAGGCCATTTGGACCTGAGTATTCTTTGTGGGTTTTTAAAATACAGATATTTTTGGATTTTTTTTTTTTTCTGACATACAGTGGAGAAACCCACATACGGCAGGTTGAGGAACTATTTGGAGGGACGCAGGCACATGAAGCTGCAGGTGGCTAGTGCAGGAGAGCGTGGCGTGAGGAGAGTGACAGGGAGAGGGGCCGGAGGGCTTGCCTGCTCTATCCCAGCCCCACTCCCCCACCCAGACCTGCTGCTGCGCCAGACCAGGTCTCCTCCAGCAGCACAGCAGGAATTTGTAAGTGCATGCATTTAGTCAGAACAGTCCTTTATTTGAGAGGCAGAGACAGTGGCAGAGATAGCAAGAGAGAGGGCGGAGGAGCAGGGAGGAGAGAGAGAAGCACGCTTCTTGCTGAGCAGACAGCCTGATGCAGGACTCGAGCCCAGGACCCAGAGATCATGACCTGAGTGGAAGGAAGAGGCTTAACCCGCTGAGCCACCCAGGCGCCCCTCCTGTGAAGCCTTTTTATTATTTTTTAAGTTCATGTACAATAGTGGTACCTGAGTGGCTCAGTAGGTTAAACACGTGACTCTTGACCTCAGGGTCATGATTTCAAGCCCTGCATTGGGCTCCATGATGGACTCGGAGCCTACCTTTAAAGAGTAAAAAATAGGGGGGCGCCTGGGTGGCTCAGTGGGTTAAGGATCTGCCTTGGGCTCAGGTCATGATCTCAGGGTCCCGGGATCCAGCCCTACATTGGGCTCTCTGCTCAGCAGGGAGCCTGCTTACCCCCCTCTCTCTCTCTGCATGCCTCTCTGCCTACTTGTGAGCTCTCTCTCTCTCTCTCTCTGTCAAATAAATAAATAAAATCTTTTTTTTTTAAAGTGTAAAAAATACATACACAAATAAATGAAAGTCATATACAATAAAATTGAGTCTTTTGGTGTTTGGTTCTGTAAGTTATAACGTATCAGTAGGATCATTCAACCACCAGAGAAAAATCTTATAGAAACTTTGAGAAACAGAAAGCAGAACACTCAACCCATTTTAGAAAGCCAGCATAATCCTGATACCAAAACCTAAGGAAAATTACATGTCACATGCTTATAAATATGGACAGAAATTCATAAAGTATTACCAAACCAACCCAACAATAGGTATAAAAGAATGATGTAACACAAACAATTTGGGATTTTTTCCTAAGAATACAAAGTTAGTTACTTAACATTAGAAAAATACACTGTTATTTACTATGCAAAATAAAGGAGAAAACACATGCAAAGTCAACAGATGCAGGAAAAAACATTTGATAAAATGCAACACAGTCATGATTTTTTTTTTTTAAATCATAGAACCAGGAATCAAAGGGAACTTCCTTAATCTGATAACAGGTTTCTCACAAAAAGTAAGGTGTCTCATAAGAGGGATCCTACGGCAAACACCACAGTCAATGGGGAAATGGTAAATCTGTCCCAGAGACCAGGAGCCAGACAAGGGTTTCTGCCCACACCACTTCAGAGCAGCACTATCTGGGAGTTCCTCGCCATGCAATAAGGTGAGAAAACGAAATGAAAGGTGGAAGAAATGGAGGAAGTAAAGCTCATCCACAGACAAAATATCTTCTATAAAGAAAATTCAACGAATCCAAAGATAAACTATTAGAATAACTGAATTTAGCAAGATTACAGGATTCAAGTTCTCTACACAATGTAATTACATTTCCAGCAAACATTTATAGAATGGCATCCATAAAACCATCAGAAATTAACAATTATCTTGGAATAAGTTACAATGAAAGACACACAAGACCTTACATTAAAAACTAAAAAATATTGTGGAGAAATTATAGAAAACCTAAATAAATGGAAGAAATACCACATTCAGAGATCAGAAGTCTTCATATAGTAAAAAATGATCAAAGGATTCAATGTAATTGCAAAGAAAACCACAGATGTTTTTGTGGTAATTGCCAAGCTGATTTTAAAATTTAGATGGAGGGGCACCTGGGTGGTTCAGTCATTAGGCATCTGCCTTCAGCTCAGGTTGTGATCCCAGGGTCCTGGGATCGGCCCCACAACGGGCTTCCTGCTCAGTGGGGAGCATGCTTCTCCCTCTCCCTCTCCCACTCCCCCTGGTTGTGTTCCCTCTCTCATTTTTTCTCTCTCTGCCAAATAAAATCTTAGAATAGAATAGAATAAATTTTTAAATAAAATAAAATAAAATAAATTTTAAAAAATAAAATAAAATTTATATGGATATGAAAAGTACCTAGAATAGTCAAAATAATCCTAAAGAACAAAGAAATAGAAGGGCTTACTCTATGAGATATCAAGACCTATTATATAAGCTATTATTGGTAAAAAACGGAACATATATGGTCACCTGATTTATTTCAAAGGTTCAGTGAGCAGGATGGTCTTCACAGTAAATAAACATGAACCACCACCTCACACCATACAGAAAATTAATTCCGATGGGTCAGTGACATAGTTGGCAAAGCAAAGCTTCTGGAAGAGAACGAAGAATTAAACAGGATACAAAAGGCACTAATCATAAAAAAAAGATTCTAAAAAACTAAAATTCATTACAGCTAAGAACTTCTGTTCGCTCGGAAAACAAAAAACACTGAGAGAGTGAAAAGACAAGTCACAGTGTCGTACATATTTGCAGTATGTCCATCTCACAAAGGCCTCTCCTCCTGAGTACATGAAGGGTGCCCACAAGTCAGTGAGACAACCACAGACACTCCACCAGATGCCACATGGTCAGTCCAATTTGAAAAAATGCACCAAATCATTAGCCATCAGGGAAATGCAAACGAAAACCCAATACCCTTTACTCCATCTATCACCGGAATGGCAAAAACAAAAAGCTAGCGGATTTTGGAGAGGACCCTGCACCCAGAATGCCCACCCGCCACTAGAAGTCTGTACAACCATGCTGCCCGCCCAGTGTACCGGAAACCACCCAGTGGCTGTGACTGACGCAGACTGATGGTGGGAGCCCCCACCCCCCGGGACCCGTGCACCACAACACGTGTGCGAGAGGACTGTGATGAGCGTTCTCCTGAGTTATCAAAACCGAAAACAAGTCACGTGTCCCCCCATGGAGAACACGCGCTGGTGTATGTGCACATCCGAATCACACATGATGAAAGCAAACGAATACTGCCGTCCAGCAGCCACCAGGTGAATGTCCTGGAAGGGGAGCAAAGCAAGCCAGACACAAAAGGCCATGCTATAGGACTCCAGCTATTTAAAGCTAAAAAAAGCACACTGATCTACGGTGACAGAAGTCGGAACAGTGGTTGCCCTAGCAGAGTGAGGTCCTGACAGGGACGGCATGGGATGGCGACTGCGGGGGTGTGGGCAACACTCTCCACAGGGCCAGTGCGTGAGTGTGCTTCCTCTGTACATGCGACTTTGCATTCCCTCCAGTCACCAGCAGCTCAACTCAACCACTCCTGGGTCCTCTCTGGCAGACAAGCCCGTCCCCACCATGTCTATCCTTGGGGCTCTGGACACCCGTACATCATCTTGGGCGGAGGCCTGGAGAATCCTAGTTGAGGGATCACTTCCCGCTGTGCGGGGGTGCAGGGAAGGCATGGCCTCCTGGGCTTCCGTGTCCCCAGGGCCTGGCATCTAATCTGGATGGTAGACACCTAACGTAACATTAACTAAGTCTGGCCTGCAGGAAACTGTGTGCCTCTCACCACTAAGTCACCGAGCCCAAAACAAGCCCCAGGGCTCTCCTGCGTCACCACAGCCTCCTTGAGACCTCCTTCAAATGCTCTCCAACCATCAAACAGAAGCAGAAGTGACACAGGGACACGTTCTCTAGCGTCAGCTTAGGAGAGAGAAGGCAGGGCGAAAATGCCTGTAAGGGGGAAAATACAAATGTATTCTTAATCTCCGAATGGAAAGGAAAAGAAGGAAAGATGAGTTGCTGGTTAACAAAGGCTTGTAAGCATCATAAAGCAAGAGCCCACCGGGGACTGGAGACAGGTGAGAGGCGGCATGAATGACTAGTTCCTTCCTGTTTTAGGAACCTGAAGGAGTAAGATCTGACCTAAGGCACAGACAGTGTGCGGGGGATTTAGTGTCGGGCAGACCCGGGCTCAAGGGACAGCTTCATGGCAAACCGACTGTGGGTAAGAAACGAGCCTCCTCTCCCTTTCCCACTTGCGGAACAGAGTCCCCGCCCCTCAGTGAGGTTTGGGACCAGAAAGTATGCTTATTAATCCCACCAACAGCAATTCATTCACCACACAGGGCCAACTATCTCACCTCATCTCATCCTAATCCCATGCGCTCACACTGGTTTCTTTCATTCGACAAGTACACATGGGGCACCCACTACACCCCAGGCACCAAAGACACGGACCGCAGTTACCCGATGACCAGACATAGGACTTCACCCCCGAGGGGCTCACACGGTCTTCCTTATCTTAACAGACGGGGAATTCAGAGCCATCCCCTTGCCTACGGTCACTAGACAGACCGTAAGGCTCGGATTCTACCTGAGATCTCTACCTTCTACTGGCGGTTCTCAGTCCTCATTGCACGCGAGAACGACCTGGGGAGCTTCGAAAAAAATTCCTAGTGCCCAAGTCTCACCCCACTCATCTCTGAGGGTGGGGCCTGGACGCTAATTTCTTTTTTCGGTTTTCCGGACAATTCTATTGTACAGCAAGGGTGGCGAGAACTTTGCTCTTTAATTAATAAATGTTTCCCTTCCTTGTTTCTTTAGCTGATACTTTAACCTATATGAATTCGAGATTAACTCCTTTCCAGCAGCTTCCGTGAATAGCGCATTACTACCTTTTAGATTTTGCTTTAAACTACTTCAACAACCGTACTCACTAAAACAAAACCACACTGTGAACACCTGCCTTACAGTGTGAGTTCTTCTAGTATCTTCCTGTCTTTTTCCACTGATCCAGGCAGTGGGGAGACTCCTAACCCAGGAGTGTACCCTCTCCCTCCATGCAGCAAATTTAGACCATGCTCCACGAAGCCAGCAGATCCCTGTTTTCTCGAATACAGAACATGCGTAGCACAGAGCACAGCAGGAAGCAGGCCAGCCCTCTGTGGATTTAAAAAGCCACTTACACGCGGGTCCAGGAAGGAGTCCACGCTGCACAAGTGCACAGAACAAGCACGTCTAGCTAATCTGCCAGTGCCGATCAGGAACCTGAGCAGGGCAGGAGCTGGGGATCAGGGACGACTCACATTCAGACCCTGTCCTTGAGGGGCTCACGGTAACCCCAAGACGTGCAAAGCTAGATTAGACTATAGTAAAGCCACAGGAGAGTAGGCCCGGTGAGAGTGCCCCTGGAGGAGGTCCCCTCTGTCCTGGAGACGCCAGGAAGGCTGCAGAAAAGAGGTGTCAGTGAGAACAGGCCTTAAACACGTGCAGAAATGGGCCAAGGCGACAGGGGGCAGAGGGGAGGGGGGCATCTCAGGCAAAGTCAGGGTCAGTCTCATGAGCCCAAGCAAGGGCCCAGCAGGAGAAGAGGAGAAATCCACAGGCATCTCTTCATTGAGCAGACCAGAGTCCCCAGAAGGACATATCCCCCAACAGCCGTTCATGGTAACCTGTGGCCGGAGCTTCAACGAACTCTTAACAGTCCCTCAGCCTCATTCATAAAACAGAAGCCGGATTTTCACTGCCAGTAAAATCACACCATGGTCAGACAGCTCCAGCGGCGTCACCATCCACGCTCATGAGAGGGCAGACCAGCGGTCGGGACGTGGTCACGGAAGCAGGAAGTGGGACGGTAGTCACCTGGAATCCGGTCCCAGGAAATCATGGGAATGGTGGATAATGCATGCTGACTTGCACACAGGTGATTTTATCATCCAAAAGCAGGAACAAAATCTACTTCCTTACTGTTGGATCAGTAAATGATTCACAGGACGGAATACCACAAGGTCATTAATAAATGGGTGAACAAGGT
This sequence comes from Enhydra lutris kenyoni, assembly GCF_002288905.1. Classification (NCBI taxonomy): domain Eukaryota; kingdom Metazoa; phylum Chordata; class Mammalia; order Carnivora; family Mustelidae; genus Enhydra; species Enhydra lutris. Next base: position 65,537,907 of record NW_019154105.1, on the reverse strand, counting down.
CTAATTACGAGCGGACATGTCTTCTAGAAGTGAAAAGGAGGGTACCAAACTACAAAACACACAGTTTTAAGTTTAAAATTCATAAAAAGTCTTTAAGGAAATATGGCAGGAGGGAAAAATCGGTAGTAAGTATAAAAGTAGAAAGGACAAAAACAGAATGATGAACATAAAAAACCAAAATTTTCCTGTGTATTTTTAAATAAAGAGAAGCATTAAGAAAACACATTAAAAAAAATTTATTGTCCTAAAAAAAAAATCCATAACAAAACACATCGAAGATCTCAGTAAAAAAAATTAAATTAAATTAAAATTAAAATAAAAAACTCAGAAGAACATTCCAGCTCTGCAGACAGCACAGGTATGGAGGCAGTACATGTGACCCAAAAGCTACAGAAGCTGGGTGACCCGACATGGCAGACCAAACTGCTGGGGAGAGACTTCTCTCTGCATCTAGAACAGTAATAAAATTGAAAAGGAAAACATTCAAGTTTTGAAGTATGCCAAATTTACTACTTTTTAAAATGTATAGCCTACCTATCGTTCACTTCAGGTTATTTACTGAACATCTACTAAGGTTCTGCACCGGCTAGGAAAACAAGGAGTAAGATGTGGTCCCTGTCTTCAAGAAGCTCACGGTCCAGGGGTGGGAAGGGTGTCCATGCTGTGTCAGAAGTCCAGGGGCTGCGGGATCCAAATGAAGGCCCTGGAAGGGGTTGCAGAGATCACGATCACAGAAGGCCTCCCAGAGGAGGTGACACTTAAGTGAAATCCTAAAGGACAAACAGGAGTTTGCCAGGCAGAGGCAACAAAATGGGCTGAGGTGCAGAGACAAGACACAGGTTAGGAGAACTCCAAGTATGGCTAGAGTACAAATTGAACTGGAGGTCTGAGGGGCGCAGGGGTGGATCCAGAATGTTCCTTGTGCCGCACCACAGTTTGGAATCCCGCCCACAACTGGTGGGATCCACCATTTAGCAAGAGAATAACAATGCATTCACCTCATCAACTCCAAGCATTTAATCCTAGCGAAGGAGAGAGAGGAAGGGGGCTTGGAAAAAAAACAACGATCCCCAAAAGGGCCGAGGCTCCCGGCTATTGCTAAACCCACCTCCTCCCGGTGCTGGGTACTGGTCCCACTTCCCGACCTCCCTTTCAGGTGGGCTTCACGTGACCAAAAGTGCCAGCTGGGCCCTGAAACTGCACCCCCACCAGCCCCTTCCTGGCTTGACGCAGAGAAACCCACAGAACTCAGGGAGCAATCTCCAGAGCCACCAGATGGCGAGACCCTGGGAGAGCACCAGCCGCAAATGAACTTCCATCCACCTGGGCCACCACGCAGGTGTCAAGTTTGTTACAGCAGCTGACATTCACAGGAGTAAACGTGCATTCATGGGTCTTCCCCACCAACTGGGACCACCACTCGATTTCTTCTGCTTTAAAAATACCTGTTTTCAAAGAAACTTCTAAAAGGAATAAAACCTGCTCGTTCTGGGATAGACCCCTTAGGAGCTAGGACAAGGGCTGACCCAGCAAGCCAATGTCCTCCTCCACCCGGCCTCTCAGTCCCCCCACCCCCACTCCAAGGCCAGGCCCCTTCCACCTCTGCACCACTTTGAGGGAGATGGGTCTCACACGCAAACCTGAAACCTGAAAGAATTAGGACTAAAATTCAAACCTAGTTTTCCAAGTCCTGCAGACATGTACTATTTCCATAACACTGTGCACACAGAGCCTGGATTTGAAAAGCCTCTAGTTGGAAGCAAAGGGGAATTAATAGGAAAACGGGATGTTGCAGGCCCAGAACGGCTATTAGGCAAATCTGGATGACTCATCACTCTCCCATCTACAGAACCTTACACGAATCCTGAGATAAACCACAACTACTCACAACAAAGAATCAGCAAAACTGAAATCAAAACAACTCTCGGTTACAAACTCAGCTCACTTAACAGCAACAGGAACTAGCAGACTGGATGTGGCAATCTGGTATGTCCTTGCGCACATGAAAAATACAGAAGGCGTAAGAGAATTTGATGTTCCCTATGCCAAATATTCAGGCTCCTCCAAACAAATCTGTAAACACTTTAGAATGGGCGCTGATGGGTAGAACATAGAGCAGGACAGCTTTAATTGCTCGGGTGTTCTGTGAACATTTTCTTAAGCGGGCAAAGGGAGATCAGTGTGCGAGCAGGAAGCAGCCGGTGGCGAGAGAAGCACTTTGTAGGAATGGGGCGGCCTGTGGGTTTCTCCGAACCCCACAAATTGCCATGCCGCCACGGTGTCCTGCGTTTCCTGCTAATCCCCCCCTTCCCAGGCTGACCATAACCTCACCACGGACAGAAAGAAGGCAGACTGGAAAGTCTCTAAACACAGAAATCTGGGACTTCCCATAAAGACCCAGTGTGTGATTTCCCAATAGTGCCAGCGCACGGAGGGTGGCACACACATGCGGAAAGCCGGATGACTCTCGCATGGAATAAATACATCCTCCTTTTGGCCACAGCCCAAAACTATCTTGCTTATAGGTATGAAAGGGTTTTTTTTTAAGATTTTATTTATTTATTTGACAGACAGAAAAATCACAAATGGGGAGAGGCAGAGGGAGAGAGAGAAGCAGGCCTCCTGCTGAGCACAGAGCCAGACGTGGGGCTTGATTCCAGAACCCTGCGATCATGACCTCAGCCAAAGGCAGACGCCCAACTGACTGAGCCATCCAGGTGCCCCTGAAATTCCTTTTTTAAAAAATATTTACATGAGAGAGAGAGAGAGTGGATGACTTAAGCAGACTCCACACCAAGCAGGGAGCCTGACATAGGGCTCCAACTAACAGCCCTGAGATCATGATCTGAGTCGGACGCTTAACCGATTGAGCCACCCAAGCGCCTCATGGCTGTGAGATTTCTAAGGACAGCACAGCTCCCAGAAGCCAGGGCAGAAGCACTGCAGAGAAATCAGTGTAACCCGCGAGGTCCACCAGGACACGATCTGGCTCCTGAACAGGACGGGTAAGCAGATGTGTAAGCCGGCGAAGTCCCTTCCTGGTTCGGTCCACACTACTCCTGAATGCCATCGCCTTGACACACCACAGCGAAGGTGCCTGCCCGCCCCACCTGAGACAAACGGGGATTTCAAGGTCTACATTCAACAAAAAGTGGCTGAACTTGAAAGGTTTCTTCCTCAAACAGAAGTTTCCTAACCCCCCAAGGGAAGGACAACAGATCATCAGACTCAACCTGGAACACAGAACTTGTTCGCGTTCCCTGGAGTTCAACATGCGGTCTCGAGCTGGCGGGATCACAGGAAAGCCAGCAAGTGGCCTGCTCTGACCCGTCACCAGACAATCACACAGAGGAAGTCAAGTCCGTTCACCCTTTGGGATGGATCAAATCCTTCTTTTCTCCATTCTCCCTTTTCTAGTGCTCAGCTCCTGGGCAGGTTGGCCCTTGCTAGCATTCACTCATTCAACCACAGGGGTACACAGAGGCCCCTAATGAATTCTGGTGGGGCGCAAACACCAATCACTACGCCAAGCACGCTGTATGCTCAGCCTTGTTATTGCCATTTGGGAGAAAAGAAACGAAGGTTCAGGAGAACACAGCTGGGTGCCCAGAACCCAACAGGACAGGCAGAACAGATACTCCCGTCTCTGGCTCTGAGACCTCACTCCCTGAACGCCCTCTGGGTTCTCAGTCTCCGGGCTGGAGGCACCATAGGGCAAGTCCAAGGTGCTCACCCCTCCACCTCCCTGCATGCAGCTCCCCAGATGCTAGAATGTGCCCCAGAGCTCAGGGGCAATGTTGGACAGGATCTCGAGTGAGATCCCCAACACCCTGCAAGGCAGCTGCTGTCCCTGGGCCAGCCGGACCGAGGGCAGGTCGGCCCTCCCCCCACCCCAGCCGGCCTTCCCAGCAGCGGGCTACCTCCCCTCAGCCTCTGCCTTCCCCCAGGGGTCCTAGCCTCCGGTGCTTTCTGCTGCAGGCTTCCCTGGGCTCCATTCACTTCCCTCCAGATTCGCTTCTTCACAAGAACAAAGGCCAAAAGTAAAGTGCCAGCTCATCACCTAGACCAACCAGACTAGCGCTGAACAACGGAGCTTCCCACGGGGATGGAAAAGCCCCGGAATGTGGCTCAGGCAGCTGCAGAGTCAGACTGCCAGCTTCAATTCAGTCTCAACTGCTTCGTGTGGCTAGTGGCAGACACACCGGACAGCTCAGGCGACAACCGCGCCCCAACGTAAGACCCCAGATGATAGAAGAGGTGAGACAAAGTGCACACAAGGCACCATGGGACCAGGGACCTGAACCCGCTGGTTTCTGCTTCTCACAGAGGTTGGGCTCCCCTGCATCCCTCGTCCCTCTCCAGACACCCTGCGGTTTCTCTCTCCCCAGCACCGGCACTGAAAGCCTGAGCTGGAGCATCTCTTGCAGCTATGCACCCGCACCAGACTACAAGGGGCATCTGTTACATTTACTGGGGGGACGGGGCTGGTGGTGGCTGCGTCCTCAGCACTTGGTCCTGGGGAGGTGTTCACCAAGGACATGGAAGCCGTCTCCACTCACCCATCTGACAAACGTTTACTGAATTCCATCTAGGTGTGAGTGTGGGGGTATGATGCAGGCCCTCGAGGGGCACCCACCAATGGTACCGAACAAGGGGGGGCTGCTTGGGCCGGGAGCCGGGGACTCCACTCTGCTGGGAATCTTCAGTGGGCCCCTCTCACGCAGTGTGGGCAGCAGCAAAGGGCAGAAGTGCCACCTGCTCCCAGAAGAGGGTCGCTGAGCCTGGCAGAGGAGGGAAGGAGGGCTGCAGGCAGATGAGGCGCCAAGCCGGGAAATGTTTCTCCTGCTGGAGGAGACCACTAGCCCAATTCTCCGTTTGACACGTGGGACAGAGCAACTTGCTGCCAGTGCAGGGGGGGAGTAAGTGGCAGAGCTGGGATGATATTCACCCCTGCGACATGTGGGAGGCTTCACTGTGGCCTCCACAGCCCTCCCCACACAGGGCTGTAGCCCACGACAGCCACGATGCAACGGCAGCCGCCGGGACCTCCCTGTGCGCACTCCCCACTGACCTCAAGGGGCTCCTGCTCCAAGAGACGCTTGGGGACACGGATGCAGGAAAGGGATCCAAGAACCTGAACACGCAGGAGATCGGGCCCATCAGAAGGACAGCAGCCAAAGCCACAGCAGCAAGGCAACTTCTGGGACACACACAAACCCACCCCCAGCGTCTTCTCTGTGCCCCTCTGGTGGGAACAAGGGCGCCCTGGAGCACACAGAAGGCCCATGAGGCTGGTCCTCACATGGAGGCTGGAGGGAACTCTGATGGTGGGTAAGCATTTACAGCAACAATGCAAGGATGCAGAGCCTCAGAGAAGCATGGAAGTGTTCCTGAGTGAGCGAGCCCCCACCTCCGCAGGCCTGGCCTTCAGGAGGCTAGTGCCTGGTGGGGAATGCCAAAGAGACATCGGCTTCGAGCAGCCAGATGGAGGGAGGACGGGGTTCCCTAGAGAAGGCCAAGGACTGAAGAAGAGGAAGTGACGGCCCCTGCATGATGATGGTCCGTGCTCCTCCTGGACATTTCCTCATGGCATTTCCTTCCCCTCATGCCATCCTGGCCTGGGCCACTCCAGAGGATCACAGCACCCAGAGCAGGGCGCCCCATGCCGGCCTTTCCGGCAGGAGGAGATGCCGCTCGCAAACGGGAGCTTCCGTGTACCCATGGCCAGCCCAGCGAAGGAGCACCCGTCCCAACAATGCCCCCGGTAGGGAACTGCTACCTCCCTCCCCCCACTGAGCACCAGAAAGGGGTCCCGTGAAGGTGCTCTGCCTCCTCCTTCCAACCCCCTGGAGGAGTTACCAGACACCTGGAACAGCACGTGACCTCCCGGGGTTGAGTCTTACGGTCAGACTGAGCAGGGCAGGGATCCAGGTGGGGGCTGAGCCCTCCAAGCTCCACGGCCAGCTGGCTGTTGCCCTAAGCCCGTTTATCCACACCATGAAGGCTCCCCGCTACCCTTAGGCCTGGATCCCTCAACCGGCTCCTCCGATTCCTCCACCCACCAAGATCCCACTGGTCCATCCTCCTTCGCTGCCGCTTGCCCTCCTGACGTCCCCCACCCCTTCCCCAGCTTCCACACTCCCTCAACTCCCTTGCCTGCCTCCCCTTTCATCCCAACTCAGCATAATCACAACCATGGCCCACACACACGCCTGGGCCTGGCACACGTACCCCCCAGAGGCAGGCTGCCCACTCTCTTACAGAGCCAGATCCTGCAATCCCACGCCCCACGATGACTCTCGTACCTTCTCCTTTCATCACACTCCCTCCTTCACCCCAGGGGCCCATCCCATCCACAGAGGATCCTGCTTCCTTCCTAGCAGGCTTCCTAGAGCCGCAGGAGCCCTCGCTCACTGTGGGTGGGCACAGAAACAGGACGGCTGCTCCACAAGGCGGTTTGGCAGTTTCTGCTGAACTTAAACACACTCTTACGTTTGATCCAGCATCAGGCTCCCTGCTGTTTACCCGAAGGATTTGAAAACTCCTGTCGACACAAAAACCCGCATGGAGATATTTACAGCCACGTTATCCACAACTGCCAAAGCTTGGAAGCAACCGAGATGTCCTTCAGGAGATGAATGAAAAAATAAATGGTCCGTTTCAGACAATGAGATAATATTCAGTGCTAGGAAGAAACGAGCTTCATCGAGGCATGAAAAGACAGGGAGGAACCTTAAATGCACATTACCAAGCCAGAGAAGCCAGTCTGAACAGGCTGCACTGTGAGGATTCCAACTCCCTGACATTCTGGAAAAGACGAAATTATGGAGGCAGGAAGAAGATGGGTGGTCGCCAGGGGTGTGTAGGGAGGGAGGGGAGCAGGCTGTCTAGGGCAGGGCAGCACCTCATGTGCCATGGTAACAATGGATACAGGTCACTCCGCATGGAACGTGACCTGGCCACTAACCGCGGACTCTGGGTGACGACGACGTGTCCACTGACTGTAAGGAGGTTTCGCTCTGGTCAGGATGTTGAGATGGGGGAGGCGGTGCCTCGGCTGGCAGGTGGGCATTCTATGGGAACTCTGCACTCTCTCTCTTTTTTTAAGTGGGCTCCACGCCCAACCTGGGGCTTGAACTCACAACCCCAAGATCAAGAGTCGCATGCCCTACCAACTGAGCCAGCCAGACGCCCCAACTCTGCACTTTTTTTTTAAGATTTTATTTATTTATTTGACCGCCAGAGATCACAAGAAGGCAGAGAGGCAGAGAGAGAGAGAGAGGGGAAGCAGGATCCCCGCTGAGCAGAGAGCCCCATGCAGGGCTCGATCCCAGGACCCTGAGATCATGACCTGAGCCGAAGGCAGAGGCTTAAACCACTGAGCCACCCAGGCTCCCCAACTCCGCACTTTCTGCTTAATTTTGCTGTGATATAAAACTGCTCTAAGACAGTTAAAAAAGGAAATATGCTGAAATTAAAAATCTATATTCACACACAGAAAAACAATGACACAGCACTAAAGACAATAAAGTAGTCCACATTCACTAAATAAAGAAGGCAAGGACTCCCACAGACCCCCACGGCCACATCTGTCCTCCGGCCCTGGTGCCAACATCCTCTGCTTCACCACTTCTTAATCTAGACGATTCCATGCAGCTGAAGCCAGTGTGTCGCGTGAGCACCAGACCCCGCTCCTTTGGAGGCCACTGAAGGACACCTCTCTGCAAGGCCTCCTCTCTCTGGTTACATCTGCATCTGCTCTTTTGCTAGGCTATTCTTTTTTTTTTTTTTTTTTTTTTTTTTAAGATTTATTTATTTATCAGAAAGAGCGAGCACAGGCAGACAGAGAGGCAGGCAGAGGCAGAGGGAGAAGCAGGCTCCCTGCTGAGCAAGGAGCCCGAAGTGGGACTCGATCCCAGGACACTGGGATCATGACCTGAGCCGAAGGCAACCGCTTAACCAACCGAGCCACCCAGGCGTCCCTGCTAGGCTATTCTTAACAGTAAACAGAAATCCCCGCTTCTCCAGCCCTAGAGAAAAGAAAGACCCCTCATTCCACGTCTTCATCAGGCTGTCACCTCACGTGTTTGCTCCCATCTGCCTTTGCTAATAGCAAGTCCCCTCCTCTAACTCTTTCTCAAACTCACCCCACACTGGTTTCCAGGGTACGCCGCTGCCCCCACCTCCCCAGCAACCCTCAGTGTGGGTATAAACCATGACTGTGTCGGACAGTCACTCCCATGGTCAGCTGTCGTACGGCACAGAAATTTCGGGAAAGGGAGGTTATTCTTGGTTGGCCTCATCTCATCAGTGAGCCCTTAAGAACCAGGGCTCTCCCTGGCAAGAGAGAGTCAAAGTGGGAGAAGGACTGTACACAAGGGGGGGGAGGTTCCCTGTTGCTGCACTGAAGACAGCCAGGACACACGACAAGGCACAGCAGAAGCAGCTAGGGACTGGAAGCAGCCCCAGCTGACGGCCATCGAGGAACCAAAGACCATGGGAAACCAAGCACTGCCAATGATCTGACTGAGCCAGGAAGGTGACAGCTCCTTGCTCTCCGCTGCTCAACTCCTGGGTTCCATCCTTGTGAGACCCCCAGAGAGAACGTGGCCATGTGACCAGGGGCCACTGACGTTTTCATCTGCTATCTGGTTACTTTTCACTTGCTGTGCGGCAAGCTAGTAGAAGACTAGCACGCCTCCTCTGCCCCATGTTCTGCCGTTCTTCCCCTCGTGCTTGGTCAAAGGCAGCTCTTGACGACCTGCAGGCCTGCATAGGACCTGGTCCCACCGACCTCATCTCCACCCCTGTCATGGCTCACTCTGTCCCCCCGCTTCCGTCCTCTTCTCTAGTCAACAGGCCTACCCGGGCCCTTCCTGGCCTGTCTCAGCTTCGCCAGCAGTCTGCGGGGTCAACTTCCCTGCCTCCTCCGTCTCTGCTGAAGTGTCTCCCACTCGTGCACCAGGCAGGCCCTGCTTCCGTGGGCCCCGCCTGACCAGTGTGTTTTAGAGCACGCCCTGGCCAGTCTCTCCTCCTACCCCCGCTGCCTTGTTCTCCCCATGGCAACACCCATCACCATCAACATCTGTGCTCCCCATACTTACTTCGGGTATTATCCTCTCCTCTCACTAGAACAGAAGCTCCTCAGGGACAAGGGTCTTTGTCTTGTCCACAGCCGAATCCCAAGAACCTAGCACGGTGCCTTGGCAAAAGGCAGATGCTTGGTAAGTATTTTTTTTTAATGTTATTTATTTCTTTATTTGTGAAAGAGAGGGAGCAAGCACACAAGCAGGGGAACAGCGGATGGAGAGGGAAAAGCAGGCTCCCCATGGAGCAAAGAGCTGGATGTGGGGCTCGATCACAGGACCCTGGGATCATGACTTGAGCAGAAGGCAGCAGAAGTCTTGCTTAACAACTGAGCCCCCCAGGCGCCCCTCGGCAAATGTTTCTTAAAAAAAAAATAGGTCTGATGAGAAACATGGTGAAGGGCAGAGCACAGTGCACAGCACCCCCCCCAGGCCTGCAGGGAATCATGCCGGGGCCCACCATCACCAGGAAGCAAAGCTCGGGCAGGCAGCACGCCCTTAGCTCGGCTGCTCAGAGTGAGCTCCTGGGACGGACTCCTCATGGACACCAGCCGCCTGTGGCTGCTGCACCATCCGCGCGCCGCTCTCCCCATCCCCGCCCCGGAAGAACCCCTGGAAATGAAGGTCAGGTGGAGTCAGGGCGTCAAGGACCTGGGAGGGGCTGTAACAAGGGCCACTGGCAGCTCAACGGGGTCAGCCTGTGCTCGGAAAAGGCAGGCATTCCATAGCACTGGGGTCGAGCTGCTGAAAAGCCACCACCTGGCACGAGAAGTCCTAGAGGGCCTGAAAGCCCAGGAGTGGGGTCATCCAAACAGGGCCAGGGAAAACTCTCCTCGCACAAAGGACAGTACTCAGAATCGTCGAGACACCGCATGGATGTGTACTTAATACAATAGCGGCTGCCCTCCTGGCGTCCTTGCCAAAATCTTCTCTGCTTCTCCTGCTCCTGGCTGCCCTGGCCTGTCACTGATTCTGCTCTGCACCCCCTCCCCACAGCCAGCCCAGGAAGGCCTCAGGACTCAGTGAGCGAGGACAGCCTTCCCAACCTGCTCACACACCATGCCCTCTTCGCACCAAGACGCTTCTGTGCCCCGAGGGGGTGCCGCAGAGCGGACCCCCTGACCTGCGAGCAGTGCCCCCGTTGGCCCCAGCCACACACTTGCAGACCCTGCCCAGCCCGAGCACAGCGCATCTCCTCTTGCTCTCCCAGCAACCCCCCAGAGCTGATCATGGCACGCATGTCCCCAAAGGCCATGCAGGGCCACCCTGCTGGCTCGGTCCATACAGCAGGTGACTCTGGAGCTCAGGTGCTGAATCTGAGCCCCACCTTGGGCACAGAGATTACTTAAAAGTAAGAATAAATTTTTTAAAAAGAGGTAGTGTGGTGTCTCCGGTAGAAAGAGCAGGGACTGTGGAGTTGGGCATGTGAGCCTGTCGGCTCTCCATCCTGGGCACCTTGGGCCACAGTGCTTTCCCAGAAACACTGGGCTTTCTCCTACTCCTATGACTTCACACATGTTGATCCTTCCACCTGCGGGACACCATGTTGACCTTGTCCATGCGGAAGACACTCAAAGACCTGCCAGCCTCTAAGTCTCCGTATATCTTTCTGGACTTCTACGTCTGTCTAGGAACCGTCCTCACACACCACAGGGCCTCCCTTGCTGCCTGGTGCTTGGAGCCCAGCACCGGGGTCACACGGCTACTTTTTCTTTTCACAGCTCCATAAGGCAGGTGCCCTGAGCCCCTTCTGCAAACAAGGACAGGAAGCCCCCAGAGAGCTGAGTGCCCGCCTTACCCGTGCCCACACAGCAGCAGACAGCTAGGTCCAGGGATCACCCGCCAGGGCTGTTTCCTGGGTATCATGCACGCACACATACACGTGCACCACAAGCGCATGTGCACACGCATCTGGGCAAAAGTCAATTAGTAACGTAGACAGTGTGCCTCCTGCGTGCCTGGTGCTTCATACCCACGTACACCTCCTCCCTTTGACACCCAAACTCGTTCCTGTTCTCCAGATGAGAACCCTAAGTTCGGAGTCCTGTGCCCAGTGCCAGCTGTATCCCTTGCGGGCTACTTAACCACCCCCTGCCACAGTCTCCCCACCTATGAGTAAGAATTACTCACAGGACTTACCTGAATCCATCAGCTTTCAGCACAGGTTATAGAAACCACCTGAAAAAGTTTAAGCAGAAAGGATCTAACAACGCAAGGACTGAGGTGATTTCACACTTCCCGTGAGGGCCTAAGTCTTGGGCTCTACCCTGGGCCCCTAGGCCCTCTGCTGTATCAGAGCCACCCCCCAACCCTCAGAAGTCAGGGTCAGGACCCTCCCACTCCACCCCACCACTGCCACAGTGGCCTGGCACTAGCCAGGGGACAAGCACAGGGCCGACACTGGAGAGCCACACGGCCCTGACACCACCCTACGGGACAATACCGCCTAACTTTCTCCGCCTCCTCCTGCCTCGGTGGGCTCCTCCCGGGAGAAGCTGACAGCACCCAACTCCTATCCAGAACCCCAGCTCTGAGAGACCCCGACGGCACACACAGGAAGGAGAGTGGCCCGCATGAGGCGCAAGCCCGCCTGCAGAGTCCACCTACCCACACACGCTCTCTCCCACGGGACTGAAGATCAAGCAAGGCCGCCATGGCCACGTGCTCCGAGGGGCCCGAAGCAGCCACCACCTGTCACTCCCTGTGCCTCTGAAGTTTCTCTGCCCAGCTCATAAACAAACTCACCTCTCCAAAGAGAAAGTGAGGAGGGGGGGCCTGGGGGGCCCAGTCGGTTAAGCGTCCAACTCTTGGTTTGGGCTCTGGTCATGATCTCAGGATGGTGAGGCCAAGCCCTGTGCGGGGCAGGGAGCCTGCTTCGGAGCTTTGGGTTCTCTCTCTCCCTCTGCCCCTCCTCCCGCCCCTCTCTCCCCCCTTAAAAAAATTAGTTTCTTTAAAAAAAAAGAAAAGGAAAGAAAAAAAGAAAGCAAGGAGCACATTTCCTCCTCAGCACTGTCCAGAGCTCCTTCCAAGCTATCAAACCCCCAAAGCCGAGGAATTGCAGTTGAACGCATTCACACCAAGTCAAAATACCTTAAAGACTTTTCTCAAAAGAACGGTTTCTCCTTTGTCCCTATACAGACCCGTAAAAACAGTGGACTCTTATGTGAATCCCCAACAAAAGCAGACGCAGGCCCACAAAGCCAGCCGCAAGCTGGGGATGCACTCGGCCTGGACTTTGTCCTGAGGCGTCTCTCTGAAGACTCCATGCGCTCCTCACCAGAGCGGCAGTGAACGCCCGCCACCCCGTACACACGGGGGACCACAGACCAGAGGGGAGTTGTTGGGGTCACACAAGCCAAAAATGGCAGAGCCGAGGTTTGAACCTGGGTCGGAGCAGCTCCAGCTCACCCAGCACCCTGCTCACTCTGTCACAGGCCCCCACTGCTGGGGTGAGCCCCATGCAGACTGCGTCCCTAGGGGCTCTCGACCAGGGTGGGGGGAGGTGATTGGGGGGTGGGAGCAGTTCAGAACACAGCCGGGGCACCACATCTCCCAGCCTCTCCCACCCCGGCAGCTCTCCATCCTCCCTCCCCCTGCAAGAACCTCCATCTGCTTCCACTACAGCCCAAGCATGGCTCCTCAGCAAGGACACCCAGTCTCTGCTGAGAGCAGCATACAGAGCTGCCTGAAAAAGCCGTAAGTGGGCAAAGCAGATAATCACCTTCCAGGCCAGGCCCCCAGGCCCGTGGTGAAGATTAACAGCCGGGAAACCCTGCCTTTGCAGAAACAAGCCGTCTCCTGTGGAAAACACGTGTATTACTGGATTCCTCTCGTCTACACAAACACTGTTCAACTACACAGGTGAAACAGAACCCCTTAACACAGGCCCTCTCTCCAAACAAGAGGGGATCCTGCTCCAATTATGTGACATCAGTATATTTCCTTCAGGGAAACAGACACCAACGTCTACACCTGCCAGCGGGGTGGTTCTCACAGGCTGGGTGATCCTGCCCGCCCCTCCCAGCCCTCCCTGCCTGGGACAGAAGGCAGCACCCGGTACGACCCTGTGAAGGGCTCCTGGCATCTTGGGGACATAAGCCAGGGAGGCTGTTAGGACAGCCCCCACCACAAAGATTCAACCACCCCAAAATGTCAACAGTGCAGACATCCTGATTTAACTTTTTCCATCACAACTTTTGATCAAAGTAAGCACCACATTAGGATAAGAACCAGAGAAAGCTTCAGAAAAACTTATTTCCTAGAAGTGGTAACATTTCTGTTAGCATCACAGAGAGCCCCTACTTACTACTTCTCAGGGAGTGTGCTAAAGGCTTACTGATTTGATCTCTAACTTTACAGTTTCATGCCCCCATTTAACAGTTCAGAGGAGAGTAAAATGACTTGCCGAAGGTCACACAGCTACTAAGCAGGAGAGCCAAAGGCTCATAGGCTCACACCCTCATGACTGCACTCATGCCCCCCTACCCTCGCCGCGCCTGCTCTGTCCTCCCCACCAGCCATGAGTCCCTGAAGGCCCAGGACCACCTCTCAGCTCAAGGCGGCATCAGTACCACAGGGCTTCCGACAGTCCAGATGGAGAGCAGGTCAAAGCAACAGAGGGAGCTGGGTCCACAGTGATCAGGCCCAGCCTGCCATCCTGTCCCTTCTCTGCTCCTGTCTCTCCCAGACCACCATCATCAAGCAGTCAGGGCCACCAACCAGTCTGCCCCTTCGGGCCACAAGTTCGTTTCGTGAATGCATCCAACCCCTCCTCTGAGCCCCATTCTCCCAGATGAGCCTTCCACTGCTACCCACACTTCCTCCTACAATTTCCTAGAAATTGACTCAGTGAGGACAAGGAGAACAGAGAAGCACAAAGGTAAAGGAAGTCGCCTGGGTCAAGGGATGAAGCAGAGAAACAGGAGGACTCAGAAGGCTGGGCCAGAAACCCCAGAGTGCAGCTCTAGCCCCAGCCCTGCCCTCTACAAAACTCATACAGGCCTTACTGTGAGCAGGCCCCCCTGTGTGACTCACCTGTAAAACGTGTAGTGGGTTCCAAACACCCTTGCCACAGAACCCTCTTCCCCTCAAAGGAATTTGAGATGGAAAGCTCCTCTAACACCTAAAGACTGTAGGACACAAAAACTCACTAGACTCAGCCCAGGAGATCACAAACTTTGATCCATTTGCCATTAACATTCCACCTGCTTCCCCAAAGTGCTTAATAATGGCTCACAATAATGTCACAGCCATTAAAAGGGTAAACGAGGGGGTGTCTGACCAGCTCAGTCAGTGGAGCACGCAACTGTTGATCCCAGGATCGGGAGTCCCAGCCCCATGTTGGGTGTAGAGATTCCTTAAATAAATAAATAGAATTTAAAAAAAAAATTTTTTTTTAATGTTTTATGAAAGGGCTAAGGAGACAAGAACCAGAGAATAAAACAAAGAGGAGACATTTCATTTCTGCGGCACAAAGCTACAAAAGATTTTCAAGAAACAGAAGCTTTACCATACTATATAATTTCCCTTACGTGCAGACTCTAAAATACAGAACAACACAAGAACAGACTGCGAAATGAAGAGCAATCTGGTGGGGAGGAGGACGGGCCGAATAGGGGAGGGGGATCTAGAGGTACAAACTTCCAGTTATAAACTAAATAAAACAAAAGAACACAGCGCACAACACAGGGAACAGAATGTAGCCGACACCAGGTAACAGCTTTGAATGGTGACAGACGGTACTGAGATCCAGCTCGACGATCACTTAGGAACACGCGTGAAAGTCCAGTCATGCTGTCTTACACCTGAAACCAGCATAACAGCATAGTCCACTACGCGTCAATTAAAAAAGAACAGTAGCCTCAGCAACGATCCAAGTAACTGGCAGTGTTTCCTTCCAAAGGGAGAGAAGGCTCCATCCCGGTGAGACAAGGCAGCGGCCAGAGCCAGGCGCAGCCATGACGGTCACACACGTGGACCCACTTCATTCCCGTGACTGCCACACGAAGTAGGTCTCAGAAGCGGACCTTTTGCTCAACAACATAATGGGCACCTTGGGCAGGGCACTTACTCAATGCGATCTGAGAGGTGAGAGAGCCAACTCAGACAGGTGAAGTGACCTGTTCAAGGTCACACAGCAAGGACACAGGTGCAGGTGTGTTCAGTCCAAAGCTCAGCTCTTTCCTCTAGGCTGCTTCCCAGCCACCCCCACTCTGAACCACGTTTCCAAATTTGCCAAGAACCCCCACATGGTCTCCCCAGCCCTTCCCCTGAGATTCGGATTCTGGAGTTCTGGGATGGATCCTGAGGACCCCACGTGTCCCAGGCACCCAGGTGGGATCTACAGACCTAGAATGCTGAAAACACTGACCTGAGTAAAGAGAACAGCTCGGCCATGCTAGTCAGAACCACAACCACAGATTCTGGGGCGATGGCCGCAGAAGGGACGGTGACTGTTGCCCCCAGAGCTCCTGGGCGCCTCCCACTGAAGGCGGTCCTGGGTTACAGAGCTCCAGGACCACAGAGGCCTCACACCTGACTGTCAGCACATTGAAGAGAAGAGATCCCCCATGAACCACAGCCTGCACTGGACATCTTTTCACTCAAAACTGGTCTCAGGCTCACTCAGGACGATGCCCACATTCAGACGGTGAAGCAGCTGGGGCTGCGGTGAGTTATGCTTCAAGCCCACAGCCACAGATGTCTCCAGTGGATGCCCACCAGCACAGCACACCACCTCTAATGGACAACCAGGTGCATCTGGCTGGCTCGGTCAGTCAAGCATCTGACTCTTGATTTCAGCTCAGGGTTGCAGGATCAAGCCCCAGGTCGGGCTCCACACTCAACAGGGAGTCTGCTGGAGATTCTCCTCGTCCCTTTGCCCCTTTCCTCACTTGAGCTCTCTCTCTCCCAAATAAATAAATAAATCTTTAAAAAGGAAAAAGGAGACACCCAGTACCACAAAGTGTCCTCCCTGGGCTTTGCTACAGTACACACATGCGGGGGGCAGCTGCGCTGATCACAGCAATGGGTCCCCCAACAGGCAGTTAGGGACAGGTCACCACTTCCCTGCACAGCGACTCACACGCCCCCCCCGCCCCCGTGCCCTTCCCCACAGCATGGCACAGCCCAGAGGCCCCCGGCTATTTATACGACTGATGTGTCCCCTGCCCATGCACCCGACCCAAAGTCAGTTCCTGTAACACTTCGATGCACACACCCCTCCCACAGTCCCTTACTAAGAGCTGGGGACACACACACTTGTTGAATGAAAGCACAAGAGGATAGGTAAGAAGCAGGCCCCGTGGGAGCTGTGCACCCCGGGGCTAAAGGTGAGACACAGGGGCCCCACAGGCCCTGGTTTGGCAACCGAGTGGCCTGGTGCCAGCCTGGGGGGAAAGCAGAAGCCGCAGGGCAGGGCCAGCGTCAGAACACGGGCCCGGCACACAGCCCTGTGGGGGCACGTGGCCAGGGCTGCCTGGCAACACCAGAACTATGTTAGGCCGGCAGGGTCCAAGGGGGGGATGTTGGTTCCTAACCCTGAGCTTAACCCCGAGCGTAAAGGGCCCTTCAGAGGACAAGGCTGACAGAGTAAGGCTGCCAATCTGTTAGCACTGGCCACTTATGGGTCACCCTATGCCACAGCCACTCAGAAGCCGGGAAATGACAACAAAGTGTGCGAGGGAGCCAGGGAAGGACACAGAGGTGACGGCGAGCAGTGAGGGCTCAGACAGTAGGGTCACCTCCAAACCAGTCCTACCCACCACTGCACCTGGTTCCAGGCTCTGGGCAGAAATCACGGTCACCTGTAGGACTTGGGGCCTGCTTGGCAAGACAGGAAGCACACAGCACATTTCAGACGAGAACAGAGCAGCCGGTTCAGCGAACCCAACTCTCGTGGAGACAAAATGGTGTTACCTGGTAAAGAAGCTGCTAAGTGGTCCCAAAATTTTCAGTTTACTCCCATCCTCGGTTCCATCCGCACAGTCCTGCTGGCGCAGCTCACGGGTTTCCTTGACAGAGCTCAAGGTGACATCCGTGAACTGCGGGTCATCGTCGCTCTCCAGGGTCACGATGGCACTGGAGCTGCTCGTGACCACGAGGTCCAAAATGTCCTCGTTGCTGACGGACAGCGTGGTTGATAGCTCCGTGCCAAGACTGGACACGCTGCACACGGACACATCATCACTGCGGCTCAGGGCTTTGGAGGTGGGGCTGTAGAGCTTCACTGAGTCATAGCCCGTCCTGGGGAATGTGGACGACTTCCGCACGCTCTGCTCCCACTCGGCACCTCCAGTAGCCGGGGGCGTGTAGGATGGCAGTGGGCAAGCACTCTGGCAAGCTCGCTCAGGGACGATCTCCGGCTCCGACGGCTTCCTCTTCACGTGGACCGCGCTGCAGGGGACGGGTTCCGGGTTACTGATCTCGAGGGTGGGAATGCCGGAGTCCACAGACTTGAGGCTGTGCCGATCGTCTACAGGACCAAGCTTCAGCCTGGGCCCATACTCTGGCAACGAGAGGGATCGGGGGGCCTTGAGAGTCAAGTGCTGCAAATTCTGAATGTGGTTTCCCGGCCGACCACCCAGAACGCCCATCAAGGCTATGCCATTTGTAGAGGTGGACAGGTTTCCATCAGTCATCTTGGTCCGAGGAGGAACTAGAAAAAAACACAAAGATGGAAATTAAGACAGTAGCTATAAAAGCCTAAGACACACTCCTCTGCCATAGAGCTTGAAAGTTCTGATGCCCTTTTTAGGGACAAATCCTTGAAAAAAGTCCTACATAGCCAAGTTTTAATGCAGAACCAGAAGCTACAGTTCTAGCATGTATCACCACGATATGAAATATAATCTTCTAAAAAATAAAAAACAATGGGACAATAACCCCAACAAAGGCTACAGGTAGGGTAAAACAGTACTTCAACAATCACCTTGCTCTTCATCACCAGCACCCCACCAGTCACGTGTCTGACTCCCTGGGCTGGTACAGCGGGTGTGAGGACAGGCCCAGGCAGAGAAAGGGTTATTTGCTTTTCATAGTTTTTGAAAAATGATAAACAGAAGGGGCGCCACGGTGGCTCAGTGGGTGGAGCGGCCCCTCTTGATCTGAGCTCGGGTCTTGAGTTCACGGTGGTGAGTTTGAGTCCCACACTGGGCTCTGCACTGGGCGTGGAGCCTACATAAAAAATAAAAAAAAATAACAGAACACCTGGGGCGCCTGGGTGGCTCAGTGGGTGGAGCCTCTGCCTTCAACTCAGGTCATGGTCTCCGAGTCCTGGGATCGAGCCCCGAATTGGGCTCTCTGCTCAGGGGGGGAGCCTGCTTCCCCATCTCTCTCTGCCTGCCTCTCTGCCTACTTGTGATCTCTCTCTCTCTGTCAAATAAATAAATAAAATCTTAAAAATAAATAAATAAATAAATAAATAATAGAACACCTCTGTCAAAAGTACGTGAATTCATAACCCACATGTAAGTCAAGTGCTACCTGTTCCAAGACAGCATTAAAACCCAGGTGTCCTCATCAAGACAGGAAGCAAGATACATTGTGTATGCCACATGCTGTGAGATGGCCCCAACCACATCCAAGTCAGCCATGGCCCTCCACATATCCACAAGGCCGGGCATATTACCCCCATTACCGTGGAGGAAACCAAGGAAACCTCAGTGAGGTCAAGAAATAGCTCCAAGATCATAGCGTTATTTAGCAGCACAGCCAGGATGTATGGGACTGACCCCAAAAACAGGCCATCCCCGGTGGATGAATAGCTTAGTGTGGAGTCATAAAAACCCAGGTAGAAGGCTGCCTCAGGAAGGCAGATAATAAAGGAAAAACAATGGGTCACCTGGGTGGCTCAGTCAGTTAAGCATCTGCCTTGGGCTCAGGTCATGAACCCGGGGTCCTGGGATCCAGCCCTGCGTCAGGCTCCCTGCTCAATAGGGAGTCTGCTTCTCCCTCTGCCTGCTGCTCCCTACTCTCTCCAAATAAGTAAATAAATAAATAAAATTTAAAAAGGAAAAATAAAGACCATAAACCTACAATAAAGACTTGAGTGACAAGAGTCAAAGCTGTCAGAGACACACACACACACACACACACCTGCCTACGGTTCTCTGGCCTAAGAAACGGGTGGACTTGATGGCGCAGGAGGCACACAGCCTGGGACAGCACAGCCCCCATTAGACAGAGAACCCTGGAGTAGGTTAAACCACCTTCCACTGTCCTTCAAAACATCAAAACTAGAGAAATCTGGTGGGGTTATTGAAATCTGCTCCACGGGGACGCCTGGGTGGCTCAGTCTGATAGGGAGCAGCCCTGAGCCGAAGCTCAGGTCATGATCTCAGGTCCTGGGATTGAATCCTGCATCGGGCTCTCTGCTCAGCGGGGAGCCTGCTTCTCCCTCTGCCTGCCGCTCCCCTGCTTGTGCTCTCTCGATGACAAATAAATAAATAATCTTAAAAAAGAAAAAAGAAATCTGATCCACAGTGTAGAACAACATAAAGAATGGTACTTTGGGTTGTTTTTTGGTTTTTTGTTTTTTAAGTAAGCTCCACACCCAGCATGGACACTAGTGCAGGGCTTGATCTCACGACCCTGAGATCATGACCGAGCTGAAGGCAGACACTTAATCGACTAAGCCATCAGTCGCCCCACTTTCTTGGGTTTTAATGGGACTTTTCCTGGGCTCTAATCCCCACTGTACTGACTGCCCAGGGAGAATTAAGTCCACTACCATGAGAAAAGCATCTAAAGGCAGAGGGCCCAGCCAGCGCTCTGCTGGTGGCCGCCATCATCAAAGAGTCAGTGGGGAAAGGTTCTGAAGCACAGTGAGAACAATGATAGCCACTCCTTTTCGGGTGTCACTGAGCCTTCCCGCTCCCCTTCAGGAAGCCTGGCCCTTCTCCAGTCAACACAGCAAAAGCAAATTCATTAGAAGAACCAGGGAGGGGGTCATTTCCCTCCCTCCCAGAATTCGAAGCAACCAGCCTGACAGTGCAGCACTGAAGAAAAAATAAAAATATGAAGGAATGTGGGGCGCCTGGGTGGCTCAGTCTGTTAAGCATCTTCCTTCGGCTCAGGTCATCATCTCAGGATCCTGGGATCGAGCCCCACATCAGGCTCCCTGCTCAGCAGGGAGTCTGATTCTCCCTCTCCCTCTGCCCCTCCCCCTGGTTCATTCTCTCTCTCTGTCTCTCAAATAAATAAAATCTTTAAAATAAAAAATTAAAAAAAATATGAAGGAATGAATCAAAATGCAGAATTCAGAAACAGAACTCAATATAAAATCTTGAAATATGACCCGGTGAGTGAGGAAGGGTTATTAAACCACGATGTTGCACTGATCAATTATCGATTTTTTTCTTACAAGGTAGAACTACACTGCACTACACCAAAACAAAAACACAAAATGAGGATTAAATACAGAAACAAAATTATAAATGTATTCCATCAAGTGCTTCTCTAACCTAGTGAGCAAAACCTCAGTCCATCCTCTGGAAGACTCTGGGCACCACCTCAGCACACATGAACACATTTTCAGGCCACAGTTCCCACTGCCCTCGGTTTCCTGGGCTGCAGCCACCACCCCGAGTCCCCAGGCCTGGGCTCCTCCAGCCAAAGCCGCTGCCAATATTGGGGCCCCTGCCCTAGGAAATCCCTGAACCCAGCCATGCAGTGGAACAACAGGAGTCCCAACAGGGAGACACAGGGAGATTCAAATGCACATACACTTGAGACTTTGACTTTTTTTTTTTAAGGTTTTATTTATTTATTTGACAGACAGAGATCACAAGCAGGCAGAGGCAGACAGAGAGAGAGGGGGGAAAGCAGGCTCCCCGCTGAGCAGAGAGCCCAATCTGGGGATCCATCCCAGGACCCTGAGATCATGACCCGAGCCAAAGGCAGAAGCGTAAACCACTGAGCCACCCAGGCGCCCCAAGACTTCGACATTTTTTTAATTAAGAGGAAAATACAGCAAGAAACATTTCTAGCACACAGTGAAGAGCTAATCTCTTGCAATGTTGAGAGTGATTAGAATCATCAAAAAGCCATCAATAGTCTGACAGGTCAAACTGGCAAAAAGCCAGAAGCACCGGAGGAAACCCTCACCACACACGGCGATGGAACCTGGGTGCCTGGACTGGCTGACATTCTGGCTCCGCCGCTTACCACAGGGAGAAAGTGTAACCTTCCTGGGCCTCAGCTTCCCCCCCGGCTGGCAGGAAAGTGGGCGATACAGGGATACAGACAACGAGAGGGCTCGGTGGGGGCACCTGCTCTCCCCCGTCCAACCACAGTCTAGGCCCAGTAGACAGGAATTCCCTCCCCCGCCGTCGTGCGAGGAGCTGCAGGACCTGCACAGGTGCCTGCAGACAGCAATTCTGAGACGAGAAGTCACGGGACACAAAAAGTGTGCCGAGTGGATGCAGGGACCCCTTCCCAGAACCGCCACCCCAAGAGCACGAGGGCACCAAACCTGGGGTGACAGGGTCCAAAGCCGCCTGGCCGTGGCCTCCTCTGCACCCCTCTCTCCTCTCTGCTGGGGCCCTGGCCTGCAGAACAAGGGCGTCTTCCAGGGAGAAGATGAATGACCTTTGGCACCTCCCTCGGTCCAAGTCCAAGTGAAGTTCCTTAAACCCCACAAACAAGGCTGGCGGCCTGCAGGGACATAAGCTTAAAGCAAACATGTCCTGCTGCTTGCAGCAGACTCACAAACCAAACCCCACAAGGGCCCAGGCCGCCTGTCCTCAAACCCCTCCGCCTGGGGCCACCAGTCCTAGGAAACCAGAAGCCCCTGGCCAGAGCACCTGCCTTCCGAGCGTGCCCCAAAGGGGGGCTGCACGCACAAAGCACTCGCTTCTCGGAGAGGCTGCAGGGTGGCTGTTGGACGCCTGCCAAGAGGCCAGCTGCAGATGGCCTGCCTCCAAGTCACACATTTTCTAAAGACAGGATCAGCCTAAATTCCCTGAGCTGGCACAGAGCCCTCCCACCCTGGCCTTGACAGCCTCAGCAGCCTCATGTGGTCACCCTTGCCTCTCTCAAAACCCCATGGTCAGGGCCACCAGCATCCCTGGGGATGTGGCAGCAGGTGCCACAAAAAGACACAGCACATTCCCAAGGCCACCTCCCCTGAGAAGCTTTCCCCTGCTCCCCCAGGAGGCTGCAGGTCCTCCCTTCTCTGAGGCTCCTTTTGGCCACACCTGAGACAACTGTCTATCCCGCTGCTCCCCTGGCACTCTGCTGCTCCCCGTCCACTGCTCCCCTTGGCCCTCCACTGCTCCCCTTGGCCCTCCGCTGCTCCCCTGGCCCTCTGAGGGTTTCTAAGCCCAGGCAGGCATGGAGCTAACAGGTTCCAGATACCACTGTCTGGCCAAATGCCTTGCATGGATTAAGGATTCAAAAATCTACTTGCTGAGTTAATTATTACTAACAACTAGGTTCTAAGAGGGCAGGTTTCCGGGACAGTCCGTCCAAGAAACATCTATGGCGAATGGGTTCTGCTTCAAGAACAAGGTGAGCCCTGAACCCAAGGAGATGAGAAAGAAATGCACCCCCCCCAATCAAGTTCCCGGCAGCAAGCCAGGCATGACCATCCCATGCCCCGTTGGCTGCCCACCACTCTGGGAGGAACGGTCAAAGTGAGAGAATTCTTCCCTCTACACCGGCTTCCCGAAGCCTGGGACAATCCCCTCCAGCAGTGGCCACGGCAGACCCCGCAGGCCCTCCATCTCCTCCAGACCCAGGTGGCCAGCCATGGGATACAAGTTTAAGGATGACTAGCCGTCACCTCCCAGACAAAGGAAAAACCCATAAGACGTCAAGTACAGATCAGAGGAAGGCTTTCTCCCTCCAGGCAGCAAGAAGAATCTGCATCCTATTTACCGCCCCAAGAGACAGCGCACCTCTCACCCCGCCCGCCAGACCTGCACCTCTCACCCCGCCCGGGCTAGGCCTTCCAGACAAGTCCGAAAGCCCATGGCAGCTCTGCCAGTGACTCTGAATGAGACTTTGGAAAACAAGTCCGTCCTGAACAACAGTTTAATTTGCTTTTCTTTAAAAAGCAGTGACAAGGTCTTGACCATGCCTTCGTAAACAAACGGTTTATGAGGCCAAACCCAAATGACTGAGTTATGTCCCCAGCTGGCACACCTCTACTTTCGGGCA
Organism: Enhydra lutris kenyoni; assembly: GCF_002288905.1. NCBI lineage: Eukaryota > Metazoa > Chordata > Mammalia > Carnivora > Mustelidae > Enhydra > Enhydra lutris. The sequence continues at coordinate 65,514,661 of NW_019154105.1, read as the reverse complement.
GCTTCGGGGAGAAAGGGTGCTGCCCATCCATGCAGACATCCTCTGGTGCTCACCTGCCTGCAGCTGCTTCCTGCCTATGGCACTCCCCGGCGCCCTCCCCATCTGGGGTCCTCACTGGCTGCTGCTGGGGGCCGCTTCCTCACACCCCCACCAGCACCACTGACACCGTGCCTCTCCCCGAGCCTCCACAGAGGACGCGCCTGCCTTTGCTGCCAAGCATCCCATCAGCCCAGCTCTGCCACTGATTTCCGTATCCCCTTACTCTTTTTTTTTTAACAGATTTATTTTAGAGAGAGAGAGAGAGAGAGGGAGAGGGATAGTGAGAGAGAGCGTACACGCAAACACATGGAGAGAATCTCCAGCAGATTCCACTCTGAGTGCAAAGCCCACCACGAGGCTCGATCCCAAGACCCTGAGATCATGGCCTGAACTGAAACCAAGAGTCAGATGCTTCAACAACTGAGCCACCAGGCGCCCCTCCGTACCCTTAATCTTAAGAGAAGACAGACATTGCTCCTTTCTGTCAGCCACAGCCTCAGAAGCCACCTGTCACAGAGCCAAAGCTTCAAGAGGATAGGACCAGGTCTGCAACACCAAAGACCCCAGAGCATCACCATAAAGCTACAATTTAATGAGTACCAGGCCCTGTGCTAAGCTCCTAAAATGGTCTCCTGCTTTACAGCCCTCAACAATTCTACATGCTAGGTATTGTCCCCACTGTACAGAGGAGGACACTGATGTCCATGGCTTACCCAAGGGCTCTGCTTTTATGTGGCAGCAACAGGGGCCTGAACCCAAGTTCGTGACTCCAAGGCCCCTCAGACAACTGGGCTATTCACGCAGCCCTAACAGACATCGAGAACCTCCCTAAATCCTCATTCTTCCTGTGAAAAAGCAGACTGTCTTCTGCCATTTCCCAGATAGGAACAAAGCCGGCTTGAGCCTGATACAGTGACCTGCCCATGATGGTACAGGTGAGGCCCTACCTGTTCTCTCTCCAACACCCACGTCATTCCTCACGAGGCTCCTCGGGGTCCTTCATGCCTCCTGGGGAGAATTCTGGTGAGACCACCAGCCTCCTGGCGGGCCTTCATCTTGACCCTGAAGGACAGGACCAGTCAGGAGAAACCGGCTAGTTAAGCCTCTGAAATAAGGTCCTACCACCCAGGAAAGCCCCCTGATCTCCGGGGCATCACCCACATGAATCAGCTGGCTTTGTAGAGGGCTCCAGGACCACCAACCATGCTGAGTCACTTTCTCTAAGGTCGTGGCCGAGACAAAAAGGACCCGGGAGAGAAAGGCACAGGCCGTTCTGGAACTCAGGTGCTTTGGCGTCAACAATTAACATGAGCAGCTGCCTCTGCTCCCCGGGTCTGCCTTGTACGTCAGGCACAGTGTTCAAAGTTCACACCCACCATCTCTGTAACCTTCATGACAACCCCAGGAGTTCCTGGCACCATCATTACCACCTCGAGGATAAGGAGGCAAGACGCAAGGGGCTTGTGTAATGATGCGCCCTGTGCATGGTCCAACCTGGGGAGGGCTCCTGTGGGCTCACTCTTCCCACTGCACCAGGGCCAAGAAAAATGGCTCAATTTGCATTATGCACAATGGAAACGTCAACCATAAAAGTAATTTGATTTTTAAATGGGTTCTTCTTCAGGATAAAAACAATCCCAAAAAAGGATTTCCTAGAAGTTCAATATATTCCTCTGGGAGGTGAACAGCAACTTTCAGGTGCCTAGAACGTAACAGAATGTTGTTTAAGTAAGTTTTGGCCCATCAGCAAGCCAGGCAGAAACTGGGGGTAAGCTGTTGAGGGTCCCCAAAGGCTCTTCCACAACCCAAAAGAGAAGACATGTAACTTTCACTGCCCCAAAGCGGTTATGTTAAAAAAAAAAAAAAAAAAAAAAAAAAGGCACAGGTGGGAAATTTTAAATTAAGGACTTTCACTGCATGGGCTGGGGGGGGGCCTTTGTCCCCCAACTACCCCCAAATGTTTCAGCTACATACAGTGACTTAACAAAGTGACTCAGCATAAGTATCTCAAGGTGACAGGTAACTGACAGAAGAGGAAGGTATTCAGACCACTTAGCAAAACCAGCACAACTTACAGTCTTAATTATTAAGAAGAGAAAACCATTTATTAAACACTCGCCAGGCAGCAAATCTGCTTCATGTAATCACACGCTCCACTCATCAAAAGGCTGCCAAGCTCGGTGGAGAAACTGAGGCTGAGTAAGTCACTTAAGGTCACACGGCGACAGAAACTGGATTCACACCAGGTCTGACATCAAAGCACACACCAGCTTGCTGAAGCTTTGCAATTCTCGATAAACTAAATGCTTAACAATTTTTACAAGCCTCTGTATGTTAGAATTCAGGGAAAGGGTCTTTAAAAACGAAATACACAAGGGGGAAAAATAATGCAGGCTCTGGAGGCAGGCTGCCCGGGGTTCAAAGCCTAGCTCCTCCACTTACAAGCTGTGTGACCTTGGACTCGGTTAACACCCCTGTGCCCAAATTTCCATGTAGTAAAATAGGAACAATAGTAGCTCCTATCTCCTTAGGCAAATAAAGCATTTTGATTTTTTTTTTTAAGATTTTATTTATTTATTTGACAGAGAGAGACACAGCGAGAGAAAGAACACAAGCAGGGGGAGTATGAGAGGGAGAAACGGGCTTCCCGCTGAGCAGGGAGCCCGAGTCAGGGCTAGATCCCAGGACCCCAGGGCCATGACCTGAGCCTAAGACGCCCAGCAACTGAGCCAGCCAGGCGCCCCCAAATATAAAACGTTTAGATCATGCCTGGCACGAATTAAACCTCAGATGCTGGTGTTACTTCTTCCTGGGCAGATACGGCCAGCAGGCTCTGGCCCACCATTTTAGCAACTCATTTGCATAAACAAAGCCCAGACTCAGGCACTTTGTGCAGGCAAACCTCACCCTCTGGTTTCTTCCTGTCACTGACATCTCTCCTCACACCTGCTCTGTGGCACTAAGCTCTGGGCCTCAACTGCCCATCTATCAAATGAGGTGATAAGCCCAGCTGATCTACCTGAGGTCCTTCCAGCTGGGCAACCTAGAATTCTTAACAATTCAGGCCCTAGAAATTTCATAACCGTCCTAAAACAAACATTAACAGATGACACCCACTCATTTTCCTAAAACCTTCTCTTCCATATTATGTATAAATGCCTATTTTCATAGCAAATCTTCTCCAAGGTCCCCGAGCTCCACAAGCACTCACTATAGGCTGGGCAGGCATCCCCTGTGTTAAGGCTGGGGACATGACGGTCAGAAGCTCTGACCAACAGGGGAGACAGATTCCAAACTAAGCTGCTCTGATAAGCAGGTCCTCAGGGTTAGAGAGGACTTCATCAGAGCAGAGATGAGAGGAAGTGCAGGCCTGAAAGACAGAACTTGGCCCACTGGACAGAGGGGAATAGGGCAGTGGGCCAGAGGAGTGACAGAGGAATGGAGAGGAACGGCGGGATCAACAGAGGCCAGGCAAGGCAGCAGTGATGCTGAATGTGAGAGGGTGGGCTGGAGGCACACTGTGAAAACTGTTTGACCAGGACGAAGCAAGCCCAGCTCAGCACATAGCAAAGTGCTAAGCAGGAACTGGGACAGGAACTGGGACCAGGCTGAACACCAAGGTGAGATGAACCTGGCCAGCAACCCAGGGCCATCTGAATCCCACCCATGCCTCTCACCCCGCTGGGGGACCGTGGATCAGTTACGTTACCTCCTTTAATGTTTCCCAAAGAAAATACTCACTCAATAACCATGTTCTCATTAGGGCTGGGGATCAGGTGGAGCCCACAATCTACAGGGATCAAATATATACAACTAAGACAGCCTGCAGGCGGCGGAGGGTGGAGGGGGAAAGGGCAACCCGGGCTGGACAGGGAGTTAAGAAGGAGTCAGGAAGAAGTCATTGCCACACTTGAGGCAGGGGTGGTATTGGCCAGAGAAACTGGGCCAGAGGCAGTGTTCCAAGACCGCTGTAAGACCAGTCGGGTCCAGGCAAAGCACCTAACAGTGTGCAGATGTAACCCAGCTGTAAAAGAGGGGAAGAGGTGGTTCAGCTGGTTGAGCACCTGCCTCTTAGCTTCGGCTCAGGACATGATCTCACGGTCCTGGGATCGAGCCCCACCTGGCTCCACACTCCATGGGGTCTGCTTGAAATTCTCTCTCTCCCTCTGCCCGGTGGTGCCCGTGTGCCTGCGTGTGTTCTGTCACGTGCTCTCCACACCCCCATAAATAAATAAATAAAATCTTAAAAAAATAAAAAATAAAGGAAGTCAAGACAACAAGGAGGTACAAACATCTGCTGATAGGGTCCCAAAGACACCACCGTCCTCAACCAGCCTCAGGAAATAAAATAAGTGAATGCTCAGGACCCTCCTGCACACTGAACTTTCCAAAGCAAAGCTTTCAATACTTTCCTGGGGAAAACGGTGCTGTGCAATTTCAAAACAAACAAACAAACAAAAAGGGGGGGAATGGGGGGGTAGACTGGGAGGGCTCCCTCCACTAAATGCCCACTGCCCGAGCCAGGAACCTGGAGTCTGTGTGGCCAATCCTGTCCCTTCCTGAGGCTTCCACAACATGGCCTCAATCTTCCTCCTGGCAGCTCTGTGCCCAGGGAGGCTGCCTGTGCGCCAACACCCCAGCTCTGGCCCCTCTTTCAGCCCGGTGGATAGGATCCCCAAGCCCACTCTCTCTGGTCTCTCCTGCACAGAAGAATTCTGTGGCCCAGGAAAGGGAAAGGGGTCGGGAACTCCAAGGTAGAGGGGAGTCCCGGGAGTCGGAGACCCCAGATGCCAGTGGCCCCTAAGTGGAGGCCACTTTCAATGATTCCTGGGGTGGTAGGGGCCAGGGGTCGCCCTCCCCACAGGTGGACAAGAACCTGTGGGGGAGGGGGCCGAGATGGAGGTGATCCCAAGGTGGAGAGGGTTCCGGTGGTCGGGGCCCCAAAGTGGAGGGGGCTGGCGGGGGTTCTATGGTCCTGGGGGTCGGGGGTCAGAGACCCCGGAGGTGGCGGGGACCCCGCTGGGCGGCTGCGCGCGCCGAGCTAGCTCCTCTCGGGCTGAGGAGCCCGGCGCTTCAAGAACAAAACTTTTCTTCAAGTTCCGGAAAAGAAGCGTGTCAGCGCGCGCGTCTCCAAGAGGCGGAGGAATCGAGAGCCCCCGGCCCCGCGAGGTCACCCGAGCCCCACGCGCTCCCCGGGTGCGGGGGGACGCAGCGGCCGCGCGGCCCCGGGGGGACACAAGCCAGTCCCTAACCCGCGCGCCCCGGCCCGGCCCGGCCCGCCTTCCGCGCCCGCCGACGCAGCAGCAGGTGGCAGCGGCCCCGCGCGCCCCAGCCCCCCTCCCTCCCTCGCGTCCCGACCCCCCGCCGGAGCCCCTCAGTACCGGAGTCAGCGCGGCTCAGACGCCATCCCCGGGGCCGGCGGGCCCGCAGCCCAGGCCCCCTGGGAGCCGCAACTTGCGCTGCGAGCACGCTGGGCGCGCCGCAGGCGGTGGGCCGGGCGGGCAGGTGCGCGCGAGCCGCCCGCGGCCAACAGCAGCGCGCGCCCTCGCCCCGCCCCGCGCGCCCTGCCCCCGCCCCGCGAGCCCCTACCCCGCCCCCTTCCCCGCCCCGCCCCGCGCGCCCTCGCCCCGCCCCCTGCCGGCTGCAGCTGCTCTTCCGCCCGGCTGCCGCCCCCCGCCGCGCCGCCGCCGCTCCTGGAGCTCGACGCTCGCCCCACTGCCACTCCTGGGCCGCTCGCCCGCCCGCCGCGGGCTCCGAAGAGGTGTCGCCGGCCCTTTTCTCTCCCGAGGGCCCAGTGGGACCGCGAGGGGAGGCCTGAGGGGATCTTCGGGTCCGCCCGGCCCCCGTGGACACCCGCCAGGGGCCTCCGTACCTGGTCAGCTCCACCCGCGGCCATCTTGGAAGTGGGAAGCGGCCGGGAGGGGGAAGGGGCGCGCGCGGGCAGGGACCAGGCGTGGGGAGCCGAGCGGCGGAGCGCATCGATGGGCGCCCCTGCCTCCCGGCAGGTGTGCTGGGCGAATGCGCCCCGGGACGTCCGGTGGCCGTCCGTCTGGTCCGGCCTAAGTCTATTGATCTGTAAAACGGGCTCTGCTGGGAGTGCTTTGCCGAGCTGTTCCGCGGGGCCAGCGCCGTGGTTCCCGCACTGAGCCGCGCTGGAGGGTTTTTGGAAAATTCGGACGACCGTGCCGCGCCCCAGCCCTGTTAAATCACAGCCTCCGCAGGGGGATACGGTCTGGGCCGGGTCTGCGGTAAAAGCCGCCCTGCGGAGTGGGGGATGAGGTCGCTGGCCCGGATCCCAGGACCAGCCGGAGCAGAGACGGGTCAGAAGCCAGGTGCCCCGCGGGTAGCCGCCTTCCGAGACGAGGCGAAGCCTCCTTGGGGGATCCAGGCTCCCGGGGCCAACGCGAGTTTATCTTGTGTGCTGCTGTGTCTGTTCCCTGGTCCTGGCAGGAAGTCGGCACTTCAGTAGTCGCTGAACTGTTCTATTCTGGGGACATCAGGGCAGAGGAAAGAGTTCAGTGGCTGGGACCCCGGAGGCCTTGGGTCCACACAAGGCTTGGAGCCCTTGGGGCTGTCCCTGGGCCAGAATGATCAGAGAGGAGACGTCAGAGAGTCGGGTCCGCTGCGAATTGGCAGAGCAGTCAGGGAAGGGGAATGTCTCCTTCACAGAGTATCTGGAAGCCTGCAGCGGAAGATGAACTTGTCCGAGCCATGGTCATTAGTGTTGGGCCAAGGAACCTCTGGCTTGTTTCTACTGCCTCTGTCCTAGGTCTAAAAACTCACATGGGCCGCCTGGGTGGCTCCATTGGTTCAGGGTCTGCCCGGGGTCCCGGGGTCCCTGCTTCCAGCTCCCTGCTTCCGGCTCCCTGCTTCTCCTTCTCCCTCTTCCCCTACTTGTGCTCTCTCTGTGTCAAATAAAATCTAAAAAAAAAAAAAAAAAAGTAAAAAAAAACCAACTCTTAACACCTATTCGTTAAGATGACAGGAGGGGTGAGAAATTTTAAAAAAGCAGTCTCTTAAGAGAATATATTAACACCCCTTACAGTGCTTGGTGCATAATAGAAGTTTTACAAATGCTTACACTTCTGGGTGGTTTTAAGGAAAAATGCTGACCCTCCTTCAAACCCCAGCAAGCCTTCCCCCTGCTTACTTTTTTTTTTTTAAAGATTTTATTTATTTATTTGACAGAGATCACAAGTAGGCAGAGAGGCAGGCAGAGAGAGGGAGGAGGAAGCAGGCTCCCCACTGAGCAGAGAGCCCAATGCGGGGCTCTATCCCAGGACCCTGAGATCATGACCTGAGCCGAAGGCAGAGGCTTTAACCCACTGAGCCACCCAGGCGCCCCTCCTGCTTATTTTAAGAAAACACTAACAGGAAAATACAGACTTGCTTCAGAGCTTACTTAATCAGCAATGTAATAAATAGGATTAATAAGTCCACCTTCCCAGTGCTCCTGGCCACTCCCCCAAATCCCCTCCCGCCCTCATACTGAGTCTTAGGGTTTTAAAACCCCATAAATGACTAGGAACCATTGTTCTGAATCCAGAACCAAAAAAGAAAAAAAAAAAAAAAAAAAAAAAATTTTGGCCCTCAGATTTACACATGGCGCCCTCTATCTGCCTTTTCCTCACCCTCTCCCCCATCCTGCCACCCACCCCCAGCTCCCTGCCCCAGCCAAGGGCCCTTCCTCGGGGCCCATCAGTCACTTAACAGCCTCAGTGAGCCTAACAATTAAAAATAAGAAGAGTGAGATAAGCTGTGTGGGTGTTTGCACTCCCATCACCCGTTTGAGAACCTTGGCGCCTCCCAGCACCCCTCTGTAATAGGGAGACAACTCTGTAAGGGGGCCTGTGCTCGTGCCAGTGAGCTCTGCCGCTCACTGCTGACTGCCTTGGCAAAGCCATCCAGCCTCCCCGACGCAGACCGAACCCCGAGACCCCCAGAATGATTCTCATCCCAGTTGTTCCTTTGAGGGCTGGCTGCAAAGCTGTTGCTAGAGGAAAACAGGTACGGGCTGTCAGCTCCCGCGGCTCAGTTCCGGGCCCAGGACTGAGTGACCCATCCTAGACTGTGTCCATAAGGCTTTCCCTGTCTACCAGATTCCTAACACCTCTACCTCCCAAGTTGTGCAAGGATTAGAGACCAAGTAAGTGGCAGAGAGGTTAAATGTAAAAAACTGTCTGGCTTTGTCATTTTCGGGCCTGTTTGGGAAGCTCTTGGCACCCCCCAGTAATACGGCATAGAAAAAGTGTATTGGTCAACCCGCCGAGGGGAGGGGGGATGTGGGCCTCCTCAGAGAGCCCACAGAGGGACCTCAGGCCTGACCTCTGAGCCTCCCTGGGCTTACAAGCAGGAGCAGGCGCCTGGTACCCATGGGAACCACTCTTGTGTTGGCCCCATGCTGGGCCCTGGCCACACCAGAGGGACTAACAGCCCATAATTCCTGCCCTCGCAGATCCCCAGTCTCTAGAGACAGGTGGACATTCACCAATTCAGCCCCATCTCCTTGCAAGGAAAACGGTTCACTGACCAGAGGCAGACCTCAGGAGGGTCATAAGCACAGCATCAGGATCCTCCAGCCCGTCCCTCAGAGGGGAAACAGGCCCAAAGAGTAGGGGGTATAGGCGGTGGGCACAGGATGAGGCCAGAGGCCTCTTGCCCTGCAAAACCCCTTTGCATCTCTTCTCAGGAGATATGGGGATCTAGTCTCCCAAACACCCATTTTGCCCCAACCCTCCCCCACCCAGTCCCCAATGGGAGCTCCATAAATTTCTGTTGAATGGATGAATAAATGCTGCTCACAGCTGCATCTGTCCCCATAACCTGCCCAGCTCGCACAGTGACTTGAATTTTGCAGGTAAGGAGACAGGCGCTGGGCAGTGAGGCTCCCCGGTCCAGGGCTCACAGCATGCTTTCCATGGTCTGGAAGCCCTCGCCCATTTGCCATCCTCCCTCTCATCCTCCTTGTCCCCAGCCTCTGTTCGAGCCCCCAGGGCAAGACCATCCCCACGGGGCAAAGGCAGATTGTGCAGCCCTCGATGATCTCAAAAGAGCTTCCCCTCAGCCCAAGCATTTTCCGGAATCCACCAGAAAGCTCATCTTTTCTGCCTTGAGTCCCGGGAGGGTTACCTTCTTCCCCGTGGACACGGGAGTGCTTACTTTTTGGGAACAATGCCTGGAATTTGGGGTTCTCTTGCTGCTCCTGGAAATTGAGCAGTATCATAAAAGTAACAAATAAAAAAAATAAGAACGGGCAGGGAGAGCCTGGGAGAGCTGCATGCAGGTCAGGCTTCCCACAACCTCAGCCCAAAGAAGACAGCCAGAGACACGAGATGGAAGAGTGTCAGAACCAGCAGAGAAGACACCACAGCCTCTGCACTTGGCTGCAAGAAGTGGCCCTCAGACCCTCACACCAGAGCCATCAACTGGCATTTTCCTCCCAGTTTTAGCAAGTGCACTTACTGGTTTCCTACCTGCACTAGGTTAAACTCAATGAATGCAGGGAGACAGATGTTCTAGTAGCAAGACTTTCATCAATGAGATAAGGCATGGCTCTAGCAGAGAAGGAAGGGAAAGAAGAAAGTGTAACCCACAGGATCTCTCCGGTCTGTGCATATGCTTGAAAGGAGCTATCCTTAGACAGTTACCCCCAAATTCAGGCAAAGACTAGTGTAAAAAGATGTTCACCGGTGTTATTTGCAATAGTGAAATGGACATGATGTAAATGTCTGATCACAGGGGAGATTAAATGGAGAGACTCGTATGCAGCCGTTAAAAAAATGTTTATTATAAGACAGAAGATATCCTTAAGTCGTAAGAGTAATACTGAATTTTAAATAAAGTATAAGCAAAGAAAATGGAATATGCATTATTCACAGGCATGAACAGGCAGAAACACTGAAATGAGTCTCAGAACACACTTGATGGTCTTCTGTCCCTATGTTTTGAAACTCAGAATTCCCCCACGAAAAGTACATGCTGTTTTTAAAGATGGGCAAGGATGCTCGCTGATGGGTGACCAGCAGACTTCGAGAAGCATGGTAAACAGTCCTGTGAGGGCTCCATGTCCAGAGCCCTCCTTACCAAGAACTTTAAGCAAAGCAAGCCCCATTCCGTGCTTGCGCCCCAAGAGGCAAGAGGTTAGGGATCCATGCACAGCCAGGCAGCACAACAGAGCCCCGAGACTGGTTGGTGTGGCGCACCCTCTGTCACAGTGTCTCTAGCCGCCCTAGTGACCCTGTGATGCCCTACCATTGCCCCTTTTCACGGGAACACTTGAACCCAGCTGGATCTGGCCCAGAATCAAAGCTCATCCTTTCCCAGAGCATCCCAAGTAATTGCCTGGGGGAAAAAATGAGTTACAATGAAACCAACAGACCCTCCGAATAGGGAATGCATGGCCTTACTGGGGGAATGGGGGAGACCCAGGGGGACCCCCTGTGGCCTCGGCTTCCTGAATATTCAGAGGAGCAAGAGGCCTGGAAGGCTCTAGGTATGAGGGAAGCAGAGTGCCTGGGGGCAGGGCTCCCTGTTCCTGAACACCCCAGTGGAATTTTCCAAATAGCCTGGTTTCTTACAGGCATCATTCTGTTGCCTGCTGCTGTCATCCTCAGAAAGCAAAGCCTGGTTCAGAAGCTATGGGGTCAGGTCCCACCTGGGAGATGCACAAGGAGGGTGCAGAGGGCAGAAGGGGGCAGGGGGGCAGCTCCTTCCCACATGCAGCGGTCCTCTGCGGGGCACCCCTCCCGGCCACCCGTGAGGCTCTGTCACTGGGCCTGAGGTCTCTCCAAGTTCACAGAACTACCAGGGTTGTCCTCACAAATCAGCCTTGGTACCTGCCCTGCCCTCTACCCAGAACTCCCAGACTCCCTTCTTGCTCAAATTCCTGGTCCCTCCAGCCAGTGCCTCCCAACATTGCCCCAGCGGCTGCCAGACCCACACCAGCCTCACCCCGTTCATGCTCCCCATTATGATCTCGGGGCCACCCTCCCAGGTAACCTTTTGCCTTGTAGGGTCTCTGCACAGTCCTCAGATCCCTAGCAGACAGCCTGGCACCCACACTGAGGAGTGCACCATGGATGTGTCCATGTCCTTCATCCTAGCACCTGGCCATGTCGTCGTGAGGAAACTGAGACTCAGGCAGAGGGACCTTCCAGCCAAGTACACAGGCAGGATTTGAACCCAGGCCCTCCAGCTCCAGAGCCCTGTTCTGGGCTGCTGTACTGTATGGTGGATTCACCTCCTGTCCCTTGTGGTGGTAGGGGGTGGGGGGGTAGGGGGAGGAGGCCCCACCCACAGGACTCACCCCTGACCCCCGAGCCCTAGTTTGTTCATCTGTAAAATGGAGATGCCCATGGATCGCTTGCCGCGTCCTTGGGCTCTTGGGAGGACTTGGGGAGATGCGGCCCCTGGAGACAGGGGGGGCTGCAGTGGGATCCGGGAGGAAGGGGCGGGAGTGTAGGTGTAGAAGGGGGCTCCTGCAGCATCACTCCGAGGGCGCATGGACTCAGGCCCATATTCTGGGGGACGCAGAGGCCCCCCAGCTTGCTCATCTCCCTGTCGGGGCTCCAAGTGGATGTCTGAGCTGGAAACAGTCAGGTGAGGGAAGAGATTCAGGACACTGAGTGACGATGGGGGCAGTGCACTGAACACGCCCGGTGGGAGGCCCGGATCTGAGGGGTAGAAAGGTCCCCCATCTCCCCTGCATTCACCTGGCCCTGGGGAGTGAAGCTCAGCAAGGCCTGGAACCCTAACCCTAACCTGGGGTGGAGGGGACACGGGAGCCTCGCTCTCTGGGGTCTGCTGTGTCCAGAAGGGAGCCTGCTGCTGGCAGAGGGCAAGGGCCCAGGCTGTGCCGCCTCCATCCCTTCTGACCCCAGTAAGGCCCTGCAGAATGAGGTCCCACTGTGAGGCGAAAACCTGGCTTTCATCTTTCAAACAGTTTTAATGATGGAAAATGTCAAATGTGTACAAAGCAGAGCACTGGGGGTAGGCGTGGTTGGTGTCCTGCTGCTCCCCACTCCCTCCACTGGGTCAGGTGCGGCTCCCATCCAGCTTGTCCAGTGCCCATCTCCAGCACTGTTCTCCCCATCATCCCTCTGTTTCAATCCCTGCGTAGCCGATGGTGGGGGCTGGTGCAGGGACAGGGAACCCCAGCATGGTCCCCATCTGTGTCACCCTGCTGATAGGGCCTGCATGGCCAGAGATGGCCCGGTCGGTCCTTTCTGAAGCCAAAGTACCATAATGGGTGTAGACTGGACACAATGAACAAGAATTCCTCGGTATCCCCAATTATTTCTTTGTTAAGATTTTATTTATTTATTTGACAGAGACACACAGCAAGAGAGGGAACACAAGCAGGGGGAGTGGGAGAGGGAGAAGCAGGTTTCCCACCAAGTGGGGAGCCCGATGTGGGGTTTGATTCCAGGATCCTGGGATCATGACCTGAGCTGAAGGCAGAGGCCTAATGACTGAGCCACCCAGGCGCCCCCCACCATTATCTTTAAAAATGTCTTTTTGGGGCGCCTGGGTGGCTCAGTCAGGGAAGTGTCTGCCTTCGGCTCAGGTCATGATCTCAGGTCCTGGGATGGAGCTCCATGTCGGGTGCCCTGCTCTGTGGGAAGCCTGCTTCTCCCCCCTGCCCTCCGCCCCTCACCACTGCTTGTTCTAATAAAAAAAAAAAAAATCTTTAAAAAATAAAAATTTCTTGGGGCGCCTGGGTGGCTCAGTGGGTTAAAGCCTCTGTCTTTGGCTCAGATCATGATCTCAGGGTCCTCGGATCGAGCCCCGCATTGGGCTCTCTGCTCAGCAGGGAGACTGCTTCCCCCTCTCTCTCTGCCTGCCTCTCTGCCTACTTGTGATCTGTCTGTCAAATAAATAAAAATTTCTTTTTATCATACAGTTTATCATTCAGTTTATTTTACCAAACTGCACTTGGTAGACAGATCTCTTACACCTCTTCTAATTGAAATAGTTCCCCCTTTGTTTTTCCTGTGCTGTATACTTGTGGGCGACCCGGAATTGCTTATCTTGTAGAACTTTCCACATCGTGGATTTGGCTGGTTGTAGCCTGGCGGTGGTGTTAAATGTGCTCTCCCCCACCCCCTATTTCCTATAAACTCAAGCAGTGGTTCTCAGCCAAGGACAACTTTGCCTCCAGGGAACATGTGGCCAAGTCCGCTGAACTGAATCCTTAGGAAGCTCTGAGTGGGAGATGGAGGCAGGGGCCCATCTCGGGGTCACTCCCAGAGTCTAAATGTTTACTTCCTCCAGGTTCCATCAGGAGGGGTGGCTCGCCTCACCTTGAACGAGGTCACCTTGCTGGCTTCTGTCATCACTAGGGCCGCAGAATGGTGAGGCCCACTATTTTTAGCATAACGCAGTTATGACCTTAATGCTTCATCACACACAGTTTACAAAGGGCTTTTCTCTCCAGGATGGACTACCCAAACTCCCCGCTGTGCTGGAGGCGGGCTGGGCAATCTCGGAATGATTTTCCGCAGACGAGGAGACGGGTCAGAGCGGGGAAGTGGCCTGCATAAGACCCTAAGGTCAGCAACGGCACCTGGCTAAGCCCAGGCACCTGCCTAGAGCCCCGTTCATAAGAGTATACGGAGCTCACCCAGGGGTAGGGAAGGGAGGATATGCCTCGGTGAGCCTCTCTGAAAAGCTATAAAAGTTCTAGAAGAGTACTGTGCACCGCTGATTCTGAAATCCCTACCCAGCCTTGGAGACCACTGTCGCATGACACAAACCTCAACGTTCACACCCCTTGACGCTCCCTGCTACCTCCAGGACCAACCTTTCCCAAGAGACACTCAGGGTCCCTCACAGACTGACCCCTCCCACCTCCCTACTTCCGTCTCTTCCGGAACGAACCTGCCCACCCCAGCCACACCCATCCGGACTCTGACAGACTGTCAGACTACACTCTCTGACAGACTAACCAGAGATTCTAGGATGGTCTGACAGGTGGCTTGGGCGGCCACTGCGGAGGGAATCAGCTCCTCTCCCTCACCCCATTCGTGCAGGCACATTCTTCCTACTCAGCCTGGCAGCTGGCCTTGCTTTGCCAGCTGTACAGGGGAGGAAACTGAGGCTCGAGAGGGTGAATGGCTTATGGAAGGCCACATGGCAGAAGCCATGACTACTGGAGAGCCAGGCAGTCTGGTCCTTGTCCCCTGCCCTGGGCCCCCCCAGCTGCCCATGAAGCCTCCCTGCACAGGCCTAGGAGGTGGAGGCTCCCCACGGCACACTCCATCTGGCTTTCCAGTCCCCAGGAGGCTGTGCCCGGGCAGTGGCTTGCCCCAGCTTCCTGGGGTCTGTAGCCAGGCCAGAAAGCCAGAGCCTGCCCTGGAGGAAACCACACTGTCGCCCGCGGCCCATCTGTGGTGATGGGTGGAGACGGAGGCTCGGAGTTCTCTCTGGGATGAAATGCGTTAACTGTTCTGCAGAAAGGGCCACGACCCCTGACTGTGTGCCTCCCTCCTCCCTGTGCCCCGCCCTGAGATGCCCATGACCTTGGCAAGGCCACCAGCTGGTCAGGGTAGCAAGGGGCCTCATCCACTTCACCTTGCCCCTCCCCCCAGCCTGCAGTCTTCCCATGGCTCCCCAAGTTGGGTGGGGCTGAGGGCCTGAAAGGCAGGGAAATCGGAGAGGTAAGACGAGGAAGAGCATCCACACGCCTTCCTTCCGAGCCCCGGAGAACGGTCGTGGCTCAGGCAGGCTGGAGAGATGGAAGAGGACCTTGAGAGAGGTTTCTGACCAGAACCAGGGCTGTGGGAGTTTTACTGATAGAGAAAAATTAAGCTTATGACCAACATCAGGGTTCAGGCCTAGCACATAGTAGGATCTGGATACTGTCTGTTGAATGAACAAATGTTTCCAAGCCCTACTTATGACCAAGGCCCAGAGACCTCTTTTCTTCCTAATTGTCAGCTTCGTTTCGTGCCAGCATAAAAGACACCCCAGCCCCCAAAAGACCTCAACGTGCAGCCGCCGTTTCCACCGTGAGAACTCAGTCAGGTTGAGGCATAACAGATCGGTAGGTAATGAGGCCCCGCAGGCCCAGGACCACCGGACTAAGCAGGAAGAGGCTCAGCCTCCATCCTGGCTGGGGCCCTGTGTGGTGGGGGAGCTGCCAGGCAAAGGCAGGTTCCCACGGGTGGGGCACTGAGCCAGGTGCAGGTGTTGGGGAGGAACCGGCAGCAGGAGCCAAGGGCCAGGTCTGCCCCCGCCGAGCTGTCAGCTGAGGTCCCTGATGTCTCTGAGCAGTTCCCAGGTCTGTGATCGCTGGGTGGGAGTGGGGCCTGAGAGCTTCGGCATGACCTGTGGCCCCGCAGGGGAGCCACCCGCTGGGCTGTCCGTTATCGCCGGCTTGCAGCTTGCAGTCTGTGGGAGGATGCCGGGGGCATGCTTGACATTTGTGACCAGCAGGAACTGGGGCCCCAGGCCTGGGAGGAGAGCTAGAGTCAAGCCCAGGAGGGGGCCAGGACTTGCTCAAGGCCCTCAGGAACCCTGGGGTCGCTTGAGCCTGGGGTTTAGGGCACTCGGGATGAGAATCCTTCCAGGCTGGGTCCCCTCAGCAAGGGGAGAAGGCACCACGAAGCCACCCCGGGGCTGGGCTAGCAGCCTCTCCCAGCAGGCCAGGCCCACAGTGGGCCAGAGGTCCCGTGGGGGCGCTTCCCTCTGCCCGGGGGGCCTGAGCGAGGAAGAAGCCACAGTGGTGGGAAGGTGGGCCCCCGACTCAGCCTGGGGTCTGAGGCCAGAGAGCGGGAGGACCCGGAGACGGTGGGCTTGAGGCAGATGTGCTCCTGCTGAGACAGCAGCAGGGGGAGAGCAGGCTGACTGCCATCACACGTGACACGCCGCCGCATGGCCTCTGCAAGGGCCTTGCAGAGGCTCTGCTACCCACCGCTCGCCAGCCCCCTGGGGGCCGGGGGGAGGAGAAGAGGGAAGGAAGGGCGGCCTGAGGAGTTACAGGACCGGGGTGCAGCAGCAGCTTCCCTGCGCTCCTGGCTTCTTTCCTGGCTGCACCCCCAGGACGGGACAGCGTCCCCCCGACTCCGCCTTCCGGCTGCCCCACTGTGTTGTTCTATCCTTACAAACTACCCACGGGAGGCACCGCTAAGACCTCTGCCTAGCGGACTCCGGATCCTGGCTGCACCCTGCGGCAGGTGCGAGGCCTGTCTTCTCGCCCGTCAAATGTGGCAAAGGCACCTATGTCACAGCACTGTCGGTTAACATGACCGATGCCTGGAAGGATGCCCGCTGTTCCTGTTACTAGCAGACACGTGGACCCCATCCAAGGGCTCAGTGGGGAGGTCACTGCCGGTCCCTGCTAGTTCGCTCAAGTGACACAACTGTCCCTGGCAAACCTCTTTCCCCACACCAGTGACGCAAGGCCAGTGGTGGGCTCTCAAGCAGGAGCGCCTTTCCTGGCCTCTGTGCCCATGACAGTGCCTTGCCTGTGATGCCATCCAGCCACTGCCTGCTTTCAAGAGAAACCTGGGGCTGGGCCCTCTTTTCTGTTCCTGGACAGCCAAGCAGACACGGCCCCCCTCCCCGGCATGCACAGCCACAAGGCCAGTGGTTGAACATGTAGGTCATTTCACGTGGAGAGGTCTGCAAGGGGCCTGGGTGGCTCAGTGGGCTGAGTGTCCATCTAGCTCTTAATTTCGGCTCAGGTCACGATCTCAGAGTGTGACATGGAGCCCCATGCTGGGCTCTGTGCTCAGAGGGGAGACTGCTGGAGACTCTGTGCCTCTGCCCCTCTCCAAAATAAAGTCTTTTAAAAAAAATTAAAGGGCTTCATACCCCTTTGGTTTAGAAGCACTTAGCTGAGATGTCCCAATTCCTGGGGACAACACCCCATCTCCAGATGAGCATGAGGACAGAGTAGTGGTCCAGCCCTGCCCCCGCACCCTGGTCTTGCAGGTGTGGGTCCCAGTGAAGCAGGCTGAAGACAGTCCAAGGCGGCCACAGGGCACACCTCCCCCGGACAACCTCCCGCAGGGGAACAGATGACCGCCATCTCGCCCCACAAACACCCTCCAGCCCAGCCTCTGGTACTTCTGGGAGGGGAGTGCAACAGGGCACTGCCGCCATTCCTGGGGAGACTCGAGCCACACCAGGTGACGGTAACAAACGGAGTTGCAGTAGCCGGCCAACAAGCCAGAAAAAACAAGGAGACTGAATCCGTAAGCCTCACTCCTTGTATGTAACTTGCATGCTTCCAAGACTGCCTGGCTGGCTCAGTCGGAAGCACAGGTGACTCTTGATCTCCAGGCCATGAGTTCAAGCCCCACATTGGGTGTACAGCTCACTTAAAAAATAATAATAATAAAAATAAATCAACTCTACAAAAGGTATATGGGTTCTAGAAAAACCACGGAAGTGTTATCTTTATACTCTTTTAAGGTGAAGAAAGCATTTAAAAACATGACCACATATCCCAGAAACCATTAGAAATGAATCTTTTTTTTTTTTTAAAGATTTTATTTATTTATTTGACAGACAGAGATCACAAGTTGGCAGAGAGGCAGGCAGAGAGGAGGAAGCAGGCTCCCTGCCGAGCAGAGAGCCTGATGCGGGGCTCCATCCCAGGACTCTGGGATCATGACCTGAGCCGAAGGCAGGGGGCCCTAACCCACTGAGCCACCCAGGCGTACCAGAAATAAATTTTTTAAAAAAGGATAAAACAACACTGAAATGCTTCTGTATGGAATCCACTTGTCCTCTGCCCCAGATGAAAGACAAATGCTAACCAGATAAAGTACTTGCCTCAAATCACCCAAGCTGATCTTCAGCTTTCAGATGGTGAGAGAAAGGCTGTCCAACTTCCAGAAGAGGCCTGAAGGACGTCCTGCCCCACGTGCTGCTGGAACACCACGGGGACAGCAGGCACTCCACAGGCCGGACTCTCCCCTCAGGAGCGACTGTACAAGGACACCCACGTTTACAGGCATCCGCAGAAGTGCTATCCAGAATACGGAGCACTCTGTATGATGGAATGTTCTATATGATGATCAGTGAGGGACCTATTAAATCTCTAGAACAAAATAACACAGCTATAAAAACTTATGTACAGGGCGCCTGGGTGGCTCAGGCAGCTAGGCGTCTCCCTTCAGCTCAGGTCACGATCCTGGGGCCCCAGAATCGAGTCCCTAATCAGCTCACTGCTCAGCGGGGAGCCTACTTCTCCCTCTTGCTCTAACCCTCACTAGTGCTGTCCCGCTTTCAAATAAGTAAAATCTTAAAAAAAAAACCCACCAAAACCAAAACCAAACCTCTCACGCACCTACAATCCCAGCCACGAGTTGACGTCTGAGTGAAAACCCACTTCTGAAGTCCGAAGAAGGGCACCTGGGTGGCTCAGTGGGTTAAAGCCTCTGCCTTGGGCTTGGGTCATGATCCCAGGGTCCTGGGATCAAGCCCTGCATTGGGCTCTCTGCTCAGCGGGAAGCCTGCTTCCTCCTCTCTCTCTGCCTACTTGTGATTTCTATCTGTCAAATAAATGAATAAAAAATGAAGTCCGCAGAAGCAGGGACAGCACCGTCCCGTCACATCACACGTTCTCTGCAGCCCTGTAGGTGCTCAGCTGTCTGGAGAGGCTTTGGGCACGAATGGGAGCAGCTTCCAGTGCCCGGTGGTAGAAGTGCAGAGGAGTTTCCCTTATACTTTAAAAATACACTGATTTCTTTTCCTACAATGAACGTTGATCGTGTTAACAGATTTTTTTTTTTCCGTAACAAAGAGATGGAACTTTTGTCTACACCTCTGGACAAAAATCCCATGTTTCTTGCAGGATTTAGGTAGGAGCTGGGGTTGGGCGGGGGGGTCGCGACTCGTTTACCAGCAGCCCCCTCACCCTTTTCCAGCAAAGCAGTGCACCAGCATTCTGAGCAAATGCCCGTAAGAGCTGCATGCCCTTCAGCTGGAACGATGTGACCTGGATGCTTTCTATTTTCTCCTGACGCAGGTCACTAAGGCTGCGGATCTCTACAAAAGATCCTCTGCTATGATAAACAAAGACAACCAACTGTTTTTTGAAATTTTTATTTGGTGTTAACTCCACAAGAAAACAAAAAAATCAGTTACTCTGGTGTACGTGAAATCAGAACAATACAACCACGGGGAAAAAAATCTCAGCCCAGGAATGGAACATGGGTACTTCAGTGCTATGGATATGCAAATGCGCGTCATACCACAGTGCGTCTCAGCGTTTTGCCAACTTTTTAAAAAATGCTTTTTCTTTGTGATCATCCATTCACAAAACTAAAAACCACACTTTCAACTCTGTTGCTGAAAGCCTCTGGACTTCAGCCATTTAGCTATGAAAACAAATAAATACATAATCTGTTAATCCCCTTGCCCATTTTATAATCCATCCCCGTTCCCCCGTGGAAGGTGCACTGTCTTCCCGCCTGTGCATGAGGAAGTCGGCACCTCAGCCACCTGGAGCCCTGTCTTGATAAAAAGCAGCTGTCCAAAATCAACTGAGCTAAAGGTTGTATCTGAAATATATTTATTTGGTCTCTGCTACATAAGCAACGATTTCTAGAATGATCGTCACTGTAGTGATTTTAGGAATTTACAACTTCCAATTCTTTTTTGCCTTTGCTGTTAAATTATATTTCAGTGCAGATGCTAATCACTTTTTAGGAAGCTCTGGAAGAAAGAAAAATACATAAAACCTTATAAAGTCTGTAAATAAATTAACAGCAACATAAACCTTACATGCACACACACACACCCCTGCACACGTACACGCACGCACACACACACGCACGCACGCACACACTTTAAAGTGTCATAAGATGTGCCAAGTACGAACAAGCCCTGGCGTGTGGTGAGACCCCAGCCCGCCGTCTGCTGGGTTTCTCCCAGCGAGAACACCGAAGCCGGGGCGGCTCTGCAGCCCTGGAGTCACCTGTGTCCTCAGTTACAAGCAGGCAACTGCACCCGCGGCTCGGAGCAAACCAGGGATCTCCCAGCCACTCCAGCTCCCAGCTAGCAAAGTGCACGTGTGCACCGCCTGCCAAGACTCACGGTGACGCTGTCTCGTCCACGCCAGACTTCTCTGCCATTCCTGGTGTTACGGGCACGCTAAACTGATTTTACACATTAGGTTTTGTTTTTTAAATAGAAAAACAATTTGGTTTTACAACACTGCTCCTCGTAGCTTCACCTGCTGCCCACCGGCGTGAACACTCGAGGTGGCGGCCATCCTGAGTGGACAGGACTTGGAGGAGACGGACTGACTGCTCAGCCCCCACGGAGAGCGGGAAGCGAGTCCCATGAAACCATCACCAAGGTCTGGGAGAAAGACGTCTCTGCCCGCCCCCAACCCACCACACAGAACTTGCCCAGAACATTCTCGCCAACACAAAATGAAGTCTAGGCTCTACTCGGTCACAGCCGTGACAGCGGCTAGCTGCAGCAGCCAGGGCTTCTCTGGGGCGACGAGGCGGCCTGTACTGCATATCAGACGTTTGTAATTTGGAGTTCTGGAGGCTTCGATTCAATGGAGGTCACCAGAAAATCATGATCTGCAACTAAGACCCTCACCACAAATAACCCTGAAGGGCGTTTGGCGCAAAAGTCACCACAACGTCAAACAGGCCAGGGGTGCGCCCTTGCCCCGCTCTGCCTCCACTGCTACCCCGCACCTCAAAGCCTTGGCTCCTCCAGTTAGCAAGAAAGTCACAAACCATAGTATCTTCCATGATACTCGAGGGGGGAGAATCCTAAGAGAGAAAACAGTATTTTGTAAGTCTCTAAAAGCACACCCTTGTGGCTCCTACGGCAAATGTACACGAGAGCGGACCTTGTGAAGCCCGTGGACGAGTCACCCATGCTTCCCTCTTGCCTTGAGAAAGACCCCGATCCATGGCAGGGGTGGGTGTTATATCCCAGTTCTGAGAGAACAAAGCCTAAAGGTTTCAAAGCTCAAGTCTCTGGAGAGCGGCAGTGGCCGCGGACACCGTGGCGCTAAGGTGACAGTGACCGGGCTGCAGCTGGAAGGACAGACAGCAACTGTGGTCAAGATGTGGAAAGCAGGGTTGCTTCTAGACAAGCACATGCACACCCATTCTTGATTTGACAACACAATCTAGTCTATTTCAGATAGCCAAGAATTCAACAGCTTGGAAAACAAAAAATCTTCAACAGGATAGCTGTCCTCAACTCTAAAATAAGCAAGAAGAGAAAGATAATTGCTGATCTGAATCAGTTAATTGAAGAAGAAACCTAAGTTGTTGCTTTAGATTAACAGGCCTCACAAAAGGGTATTTGCCGTCACATATCGCTCTCAAAAAATAATTTGTACTACGCTGCAGGATTAGAGATGAGTTCGAGAAAAGAGCTCTTCTTCGCCAGGGTCCACCCACTCGCCTCCGCCCTCCGAGCCGGAGCCCTCCGAGCCGGAGCTGGCGCTGGAGTAGATCTTTCTGCGGAAGCCGCGGGGTTTTGCTCCGGCACCTCTCTCTCCTGCACACCTTGCTTCATAAACAGAAGACACCTGGGATGAAAGAAACAGTTTTCAACAGATCAAAAGCCAGACTTTTTCCCCAAAGGGCTACATGACACACTCCCGACATACAGAGGGCAAACAGCAAATCGCCGGCTTCCTGGGGAGACCCGCAGGCGACGAAGAGCTGCACTGCTTCGGGGCAAAAAACCATCACACTCTCCTCTGCAGTCCGGAAAGCGGCCAAAAGGCTGATTCTGTATGTTGAGTCCCTGGGACAAAACGTTCCAAGTGTGAGGACTGACTGCACAAGCCAAGGTATGAGGGCCGCCCCGCTGGGGGCTGGGCCGAGCACTGGGAACCCGGGGAGGTCGGCGCGGCCGTGTTGTCCCCGGGCTCACATTCTGGGAGAGGCCACAGCAAGCCGACCAAGCAACAGCACGGCACGCCGCAGTTTTTGTAAATGGGGCGCTGCGGCCGACAGGGGAGGCACGGGCAGGGGACACACACACGCTCTCTCTTTCTCTCTCTGACAGCTGTGGCAGGGGAGGGCCTTCTGAGAAGCGTCCTCACCTGAAGGCCGAGAAGCACGCCTTGTGTAAGGAACAGCCAGAGCTTGCCTGGGGGCCGGGCTTCAGAAACCGGAGTTCTAAAAACTCTCTATTGTGTGGGACTGTCCCCCACACACCAGATGGTCAGCATCTCTGTCCCCCAGGACACTGACTGCAAATGGCAGCCCCTCCCTAGTCACAGCAACTACCAATGCTCCCCGAACCCCGTCAGACAATGAGTGACACCCCCCTCCCCCCCATGGCCACCTGCAATGCCGCCCCCCGACCCCACCCCGAGGTGATCAGCAAAGCTCCCGTTCCTCAGTGGCCAGAACCAAGCCGCCCCCACGGGCCAGTTATAGTAACCAGCGACATCCCGCCGCCTCTCCAAGTCACAGTAACGAGCAACGCCCACCCCCTCCCCCACAGTAACCAGCACACCCCCAGTCACAGTAACAGTATCCACCCCCCGCATCATACTAGCTAGCAGTACCCCTTCCCCAGTCACAAGAACCCCCATCACAGAACCCAGGACCACCCCCCTCCTCAGAGTAGCCAACACCCCCCATTTCCAAATGGCAGCACTGTCCCTGGTTGGGACCCCTGAGGCAGCAGCAGAAGACAGCCACAAGGAAGGACAGGCGAAGAGAGGATGTGAGGCCAGAGGCACACGAGGGCAGAGCACGACAGGGCCTTTTTCTGGGCAAGGCGCAGGGACATAAGGCCACTCTGGTTAGGAGCGGGAGTGGCTGAGTCCCAGCGAAAGCTCGAGGCTCAGGACTGCACTTTGCAGTGAGGCTGCAAAGCCTCAGACAGGACGTCCCGAGTCTGTGCAGAATGGCACAGGGACAGCCCCCCCATCAGGCGTCGTGAGGAGCAGCGAGGGAGTGCTCAGCCTGGACAGGGTGCAGGAGGTGGGAGAAGGGGAGGGCGGGGTGGTCAGGGCCAGGGGCCAGAGAGTGGCTCCCAGGCATGGGTGTGGCGGCGGGGGTGCCACAGGGCACCCCCCACAGAGGTGGGAAAGATAGGACCACGGGTGCCAACACCCTAGGGTGCCCTGGGGGAAAAGTCCTCACAGGACAGCGCTGACACAGAAAAGAGACACGTGTCCTTATTCACCCACCTGCCTGCCTAGCGGGAGCTTACAGGCCTGGTGGGGAGGCAGTGCTACAGAAACCAAAAGCAGCCCGGGCTCAGGGCTGAGGCCAGAGTGCCACACAGGGCATGGTGAGGGCAGAGGAAGGTGGGGTCCATCCCTGGAGCTCACCAGAAGGGTCTCCCGGTGCTGCCCACCCAAGGGCTTCTGGGGGAGTGCCAAAGTCCAACTGGTAGGCAGGAATTACCAGTGGCAGCACTGGGAACGATAGACTGGGGGTAGCGAGGGCAGGAGTGTGGGAAGCCTTGGTAGTAAGCGGACAAGGTGGGAGGAGATGAAGGTGGGGACTGAGGGCCTGGGAGCTGGGTCACTCGGGACTGGCAGGGGAGTGGGGGGGAGCTCCCAGGGCTCCCAGGCTCCAGCCTGAGTGGCAAGGAGATGTGGCTGTTAGTAAGTTAGTAAGGAGGAGGACAGTCCACTTACCCTATTAAAATCTAACAGACGCTCTTCGTTACTGGGTATGTCTTTACCATCTGGACACTCTTCTATACCATTCTCTCCCTTGGC
Source organism: Enhydra lutris kenyoni (assembly GCF_002288905.1). Lineage (NCBI taxonomy): Eukaryota > Metazoa > Chordata > Mammalia > Carnivora > Mustelidae > Enhydra > Enhydra lutris. The sequence continues at coordinate 65,490,939 of NW_019154105.1, read as the reverse complement.
ATTTGTATAACAGTCTTAATCATTTTGAATGGAGAAGGGAAAAGAGGGAAAGGGGGGGAAATTTCATTAAGACACAGTTATGAAACATACATTTTTGTTTCATTTTTTGCTGAGTCAGATCAGTTAGGTTTACCAACCCTCTGCAGAGTTTAAGGACTCACTAAAAGCAGACACGCGCACACCAGCCAGCCAGGTATGCACGAGCAAAATGCTACGTCCAATTAAAAATTCTAGTAAACTGTTTATCGAGTTTTTAAAAGACAGGCTGGCATAACCAGACATGCCTATTATCCCAGCATGAGACAATCATTCAACAAAGCACAAATTCACACCTGTACTAGGGTAAGCCCTGGAACACAGGATAAAGACCAACAAGGCCTGAGCTCTCACAGCGTACGGAGTGCAGAGGGAGACAGACGATGCGGTGCGTGTGTGTTCATCTAACAAATGAATAAAAGGGGCTTCCGACAGGAGGAGTGCAGTGGGAAAGACAGAACGGCGACCACCTTGTCTGTTCCCTCTCAAGACAACATCACGCTAAAGCTCACCTGCCCTGTATCTGCAGGACAGGGAAGAGAAAGGAGGCTTGTGGTCTGAGTAGGCAAGCAGCCCACAGAAGGGGATGGAATTAGAAGCAATCAAACAGATCATCTAGGCCAAAGTTCTCAGCCCTGGGAGCTTGAAGCCCAGCCCACCAGCCCAGGCCCCTACCTGAGATCCTGATGGATCTGGGCAGGGCCAGGGGGTTCTGATGCGCAGCCATGGCTGACCGCTGCCAGTCTCAATCCAGACCCGCGCCCCCACACAGCTGCGGACACACAGTGACGAGAGAGGAGACAGCTGGTAGGCCCAGGGCAGACCCTGGCTTGAAATCACCGTGTGCAAATCCTGTAATGCCCCCAGTGGAGCATGTTTCCTGTTGACTGTGGTCCAGTTACCACGAGGAGTTCAAGGAGATGACATGCTCCCCATGCGTGACACAGGAGCGGACAGGACTGATGCTCAGTGACCACTGTGCCCTCGTACCACTGGGAGTGGGCCACATCACATTCTCCATGACCTTTAGCTCTCTCTGCCTGCCTCAGGACCTCGAAGTCACCAGCTCAGGTTCACGAAAATAACCCGGACACCGGGACTACACCCACGTGAGCGGACCCCTGCTTCTGCACTCACCTGCGATGTAACTGGCTCTCTTTGAGCCCTGGCTCCCTCAGCTCTAAAACAGGGTCACCATCTGCCCGCCTGGGGTCCTGTGCACAGTAGAAGAGGTGACGCGCAGGCAGCCTCAAGAACGGCGCCGCATGCCGGCTGGTGAACCAAGACCCTGGCCGGCTCGCCCACTCAGCCCACCTGACCAAGCACCATGGGCCCCATGCACCCCGTCAGCTCATCACCACAGGAACAGTAACGGTCTCCTGGACTAGGATATGCCCTGGGTGGAGCCGGAGTCAGCCGTCCCTGACTCCTGCACTTCCCGGCCCCGCTGTCAGGATTCTGTATGTACAAAAGGAGCTCGTGACACCACAGGTGTCAGGAATGGGCAGTGGTGACTGTGGACAATGTTCTTTGTGATCTGCCCGTGGACAGCTCCCGTGTTCCAGGTTAGGACCACGTGCCAGGGCTGTGCTATGCACGTTACTTGTCAGAAGTACCCCCTCGGGGAGGAACTATCGTTAGCCCCTTTCTACAAACACAAACAATGGAGACACAGGAGGTCTGGTCACTGCCCCAGGTCTACCAGCTGGCCATGGAGGCCCTGGGCTCCAGCTCCGTTCTGTCTCCTGAACTCTTAACTGTTATCTGTATGGTTTCCCTGCAGGGCTTTCTCCAGAAGACTGAGCGAACACCCACACACTTACAATGAATGAGCCTTCCAAAGGTTCAGAATTCAGCGCATGAGCTCTCGAGACCACCACTCAGGACAGACCCGTCATGGCTTGGGGTGCACAAGACCCTCGTGCTCTGGCTGCTGGCTTCCGGCAGACCATGTCCCCACCGCACTCTCACATTGCTCCTCTCTGCCAGGCACACCGGGGTATACCAAGCGCATCCTGCTCCAGCGCCAGCCAGAGCTGCTGCCCGGGCACCTCCCACTGCAGGTGGCCCCCACTGTCACAGGGCTCATATCCTCACTCCCTGTGCTGGTGCTGGGATGTGAGCTCATCAGGAGGGCCCCCAGGGCCTGGCACAAGGCAGGCCCGTAAGCAACACCAGCATGTGGCTACATCCGTGAAGGCACAGGTGGCAGGGTGCGGGGCTCAGACTGGTGCCCCAGCAGCAGGGTGCCTCGATCAGCTGGCTGACTCCGAGTCTCCACCTCCTGCCTTACCGTAAAAACAGATGATCCCCCTCCTCTCCGGGGGGGCTGGGAGCTGCCAGGTCACCCCGGACTCGGGGGGCTTGTTATTAACCCCCAGCCAGGCTACAAGAGACTCCAATCACTCCTGCTGAGAAGGCAAGAGGCTCCCCATTTTCCTGGCCAACCTGCTCCTGAGACAGCTCGCCCCCACCCCACAGGCCACAAGAGTGAGGCTGGTCATGTCACGGTGACAAGGCACCTGCGCAGGCATTTAATGCATAGCTGTGAGGCGAAAGTCATTCCCAAGCCTGGTGGCCATTACCTACCCACTGAGAGTCTCTCTGTCACTTCAGAGACAAGCGCCGTGCCCTAACCATCCCTTAAGGGCCCAGGCTAAAGGTCAGGACTGACTCCTAACTAATGACAAGAAACCAGACTAAGGCTGCCAAGACGCCCTTGACACACTAATGAAGCTTGAACTCAGCATCTGAGAGCCATCCTAAACCCCCACAGGGACTGGTCTTCTGGACCCCCAGCGCTGCCTACTGCCACTTCCTTCCGTCTGGCTGCACCACTCTGGGGCACTGGGCCTCCCTTAGCTGCATTCCTGTTAAACTCACCGGCGACTGGACACTCGCGGTGCACGGAATGGATCTATGTCACGGCCAGATCTGGGCTCCCCTGACCCTGGCGCCTCCCTGGGCACCGAGGGAAGACGGTCTGGATGCGAGCCTGAGCTTGCCGGTTAGTGCAGGATTCTGGACAAACCGTCAGACCTGAGTCTCAGCGCCTCCTCATCTGTAAACTAGTGCTGCCGCCTCCCAAAGCTACGGTGGGGCCTACGTCAAAGGAAAGCCTGGGAGCACTGTAAACCAGAGAAGGCGGCCCAGATACTAGCTCAGAAGTGGAATGACCGCTCTCTAATAAATGCAGTTAAATAAAGATGCTAAAAATGAAGACTCCGCCTTGTGCTCTTTCTGACCCAGCGAACCTCTGGGAAGAAGGAAGGCAGGCTCTGGCGAGGGCGTTCAGGGGCTCACAGCACAGAGAGAAACAAACAGCACCCCCACCATTGGTGAAGGCCAGGCTGCAGAGGGAGGCCAGCGCTGGCGGCCCGAGCGCTGGACCGAGCCAGGCACGGCAGGCAGTGAGCGGCGCCACGGGCTCCACGGTCATTACATGAACCGGAAGACACGACGGACACGTGCACGTGTGAATACTAACCAATGGGGTATGTGCCACTTCCAGCTCCGATGGCAGAGACTGTTGGATGGCATAGCCCACGGCAGCCCGGGGCCGACGGCATGCCCTCCGCAGCCCTCACTACCCCCAAGGCTTGCGGAGTTTTCATGGCTGCCAGGCATGTCCTCCCAGGAGGCTCCCAGACCCAAATCCCCTTCACCCAATGTACTCCTGCTCCGTCTGCCCCCTGCAGGTGCCCCTCCACCCCCTCCTGCTGCTCACACCTCACAGGGTCACTCCTGAGGCCCTGGAGTCCTCGACTGAGACCTCTTCATGCTGTCCTCCCTACAGGGGTAGTAGGGCCTGAGGCCAGGCCTTGACCTGGGCCTCCCTGACAGCCAGTACCAGGGGCCCAGAACCCCAGCTGGTACCAGAGCTATTCTACCCCTTCTCCACTCTGCTGCGAGTACTGTCCTAAAACACACATGGACCTGACAGCCTCCAATTTGCTGTCTTCTCAGTGGCCGTCCCTTCCTGCACACCACACTCCACTCATACCAGCGGTACTCCCGCACCTCCAGCCAGGCTTCTTCCCTGCCTGCCCTTCTGGCCTCAGCTACCACCCAGCTGGGCCCACTTGGGACCACTGGGCCCAGAGACCCTCTTACCCTCCTGCAAGCTGACCCTTTCACGGGGTCTGCCCTCCCCCACCTTCCCCACCTGGGCGGCTTCCTGAAGATCCCCCCATAGGTGATTCCCCCAGGATTCACAGAGATCTTGAACAGGCCTTGGTAAAGGCCAGACCTGCTTTTATGCATTTCCATGCCTTTCCCCACCTTAGGCTAAGGGCGGGCTGCAGTCCTCACTCATCTCTGCGTCCCTGGGGCCTGACAATGCCACCACCCAGAAGCCTCCCGGTAAGTGCCTGGCGCAGTGAAAGAATGTGTTGTTCTCAATGACGAGAATCCAAATGATGAACCAATGACCTAACACAGGCCTCCTTACCTTCACACTCTGACGCAGGAAAGAGAGGAGAGTACAAGGCTTTTTCCCACCAGGTTTGCTTTTCTTGACTCCTATTCATTCCTTGAACATCAGTGTTCAATACGGGAAACTGTTTAGGTTAAACAAATATGAAAAAAAGTTTACAAACTTTCAGGATAAAGGAGAAAATTCAAACATTATTAACTAGAAACTACAAATCCAGGATTTTTAAACTGATGAATTTTTTAATATTGTTCTAGACCAGGTGAATTTATTTATTTTTTTAGATGTTACTTTTTTTTTTTTTTTTTAAGAATTTATTTATTTGACAGAGAGAGATCATAAGTAGGCAGAGAGGCAGGCAGAGAGAGAGAGGGAAGCAGGCTCCCCGCTGAGCAGAGAGCCCGATGCGGGGCTCGATCCCAGAACCCTGAGATCATGACCCAAGCCGAAGGCAGAGGTTTAAACCACTGAGCCACCCAGGTGCCCCTTTAGATGTTACTTTTAAGTAATCTCTATACCCAATGTGGGTTTCAAACTCACAACCCTGAGATCAAGAGTCACATCCTCCACTGACTGAGCCAGCTGGGTGCCCCAACGAGGTAAATTCAAAAGGCCTCAGGGTTGGGGCACCTGGGAGGCTCAGGTCACAATCCCAGAGTCCCAGGATTAAGCCCCGCACTGGGCTCCCTGCTCAGCGGGGAGTCTACTTCTCCCTCTGCCCCTACCCCATACTCATGCTCTCTCTCTCTCTCTCTCAAATAAGATCTTTAAAAAAAAAAAAAAAAAAAAACGTGTTCATAACATATAAAGGAAGTTTTTCTTAAGAAAGATGGTGGAAGTGAGAATGAAGATCTCTTTAAAAAACAGGACAAGGGGAGCCTGGGTGGCTCAGTGGGCTAAAGCCTCTGCCTTCAGCTCTGGTCATGATCCCAGGGTCCTGGAATTGAGCCCTGCATCAGGTTCTCTGCTCAGTGGGGAGCCTGCTTCCTCCTCTCTGCCCACCTGTGATCTCTGTCAAATAAATAAATAAAATCTTAAAAAAAAAAAGTAAAAAAACAAAAACAAAAACAAAAAAAACAAACCAGACATGACAAAACCCTTCCAAGGCAAAATATCCCCAATTAATATCCCAGACTAGGCAAATTTCTAGATTTGGGAAATGCAGGGAAATAAAAGGGCGGCCCTAAGTGTCCACTGGTATGAGACACTCCAGGGAAGAGAGAGGACCCTCTTCTTCACACACTCGGCAGGAAGAAGTCAAAGATGACAGCATGGGATGAAAGAAACTGAAGAGAGAGAATTACCAACTTCCATGGCTTTTTAACTCCATTATGTGCTTTGCTGAGAACCAGAGGACGCTGGGACTCAAGCCAAAGAAGGCCTGTAGACCCCCGTCTGCGCCCCTGCTTCAGAAAACATTCTCACCATGTGTTCAAGCTTAAAACCTGAGTGCTCTTAGCAAACAATGACTGTCAGTCCTCTGACAGGACTTTGCTTTTCTCTTACATGTGAACTGTCTTACGGGTAAAAGACTTTTTGATTCAATGAGTTTATTATTTAACTAACAGGAAATACCTCAAACCTTTATTTTTTTTCACTTCACATAATTTTGCAGAAAGAAATATTCTTAAGTGAGACACTGAAGGAAAATGGTACCGTGTACCCAGCGTGGCCAGTTAACTTCACTGCGTTTTCCCCCAGCTTCCTCCAACAACAGTAGTCAGCACCCCTCTGTTACGTACACAGGACAAGACTCAGCTTCATGCAAACAAAGCCACAACAGCCAAGGTCTATGGCTAGTTCAAGGACATTAACTGCATTTGGTGTATAATTCACAAAACCCCTAGACCTTTCCAGAAAGGCCTTCTCTCCAAGGCGCATCTACTCTCACTATCTGGGAGGAGCAAGAGGGCTCCCTGGACAGAAGAGCTGCCCTCCTCCCCAAGGCACCACTGCAGGCAGACGGATTTGGAGGCAGCAAGTTTCCACCTGCAGAAGAAAATGTCCCCAGCAGCTGTGCAACAATTAGCGTTTACTCGTGCGACCCCGTCCCAAGACCGTGGGAGTCGGGGCAAGGGTAAGCAAGGGAGGGAGAGAGAACTCACTGCAGGGTGTGGGAGATGGCTGGGAGAGCAGGCCGGAGAGGTCAGCGTGAACGAGAGGAGGCTAGACAAGAGTAGAGCGGGAAAGGCAGGAAGCCCGTTAGGGCAGAGCCCATGCCTTGATTGTCTGTGTGTCTCCAGCACAGGGCCTGCACAAAGTGGATGCTCGAGTCTGCTAGCCTGAAGGAAAGGCTCTCCCCCGACGCAGGTCCCCCATTATGTGGCCCACCGTCCCCCACCCCCTCTGCCCCCAACCTGTTCAAGTCATGCCAGTTTCTGCTCTAGTTTTAGGAAATTTTCTGCATCCTCCCCTTGAAAGTCAGTTCCCAAGGCAGAGTTCTCTGTCCTGTTCTGTGCTACACTGAGTAACCCCCTGATGAACATGCATCATCTTAGGACATTGTTGCACAGCAGCAATGACCATGCTTTGCTTAAATAGCCTCTTCTGGATGCACGATTCCGTTTCTGGCTGACAGGGAATGGAGGGAAGGAAACCAGACGAGGCCACAGCCGTGGGCGGGCTGGTCTCCGCTGTCCCTGTGCCTCTCTCCCTCTCCTCCGACAGCTGCTTGGCTCCCTTTCTCACCTGCCAGCCTGTCTTCAGAGGGCACCTTCACCGAGAAGCCAGCCCTGAGCTCCGGCTTCTTGTGCCCAGTCCTCCAGGCGCCCCACTGCACTGCAGCCTGAGCCAGCTCTCCGCCCTCTCCAGATGCGGCACTGAGTGACAGGCCACGGGCTGTCGCTGAATGTGACCCAGCCAGGGCAGTGCTCTGTGCTGGTCCCCCACACCCAGGCCAGCACTCAGACAGGGCGTGCTCCCCAAAAATACTCAATGATGAATGAAACCGTGAAGTAACAGAGAAGACAATTTAAGCCAGAAAGCCTGACCAGTAATGTTTTCTAGCAAAGACAGGATACTAAGAAAGTCTTTAGAAGCTGGAAGCTGGGTAGGGGGCACCTCTCTGCACTCTTACTAAGTCCTCCTGGGTCTGGGAAGACAAAGATCCCTGCTGTTCCTCTTTGAGTTCTACTCTGGGAAGAGCACAGAGAAGTGCCCCTCACCCACAGTCCGCTCCCACCCACCTGGGTCACAAAAGGAAAAGCCAGCCCATGTAGATGAAGAGCTGCAGAGGGCCACTGAGACCAATGAGAGACGCTGCGTGGCAAAGCAGAGCAAAGAACTCAGGCTCTGTCCCTGACGGTGGGCTCAGGGGCAGGGACTCCACCCCTCTGGGCCTATGTGGCCTTCACAGTCCGGGGAGGGGGACAGAAACCCATCACAGAAGGTCACTGTGGGCATTCACTGGGATAATGGTGCCAGGGCAGAGTGGGCACAGGGCCAGGTGCCATACCCCAAGGATGGGTCCCCTACCTCCTCCACTCATCAGAGCCTTCTGATGCCACTGCAAATTGTCTGTGGGCAAAACGGCCTTCTCCCCGGGACTGGACTGCAAACTCCGGAGGGCAGCCCAAGCTTTCTGCTGCTCTTCTGTGCTCCTGGACATGTGGCGCTACAGTGGCAACAGGTCAGTGACGAGGAGAACCCTTACACCACAAACTTACGCACAGACAGACATGGGAGACACACTGTGCTGCTCCTCACCTCCCATTTTGTATTTCAGAAGCCAAGAACTGACCGCTGGCCGATACCCCCTCGCCTTTGCTGATGCTGATCCCTCTGCCTCGAGTGCCCTACCGCCTCCTCACCCTCCTGCCCCAGGATGTGTGCAACCCCAGGTGTGAGCCACCCCAGGTGTGCGCCACGAGCGTCCCTCCATGCTTGCGCTCACACTCATGCTCACTGTTGAGACGGCTTCCTTGGGCTCCCGAGGCCGCCTGCGGTCACCTCCACCACGCCACCTCCCCCCACTTCTCCCTTCAACTACTTCTGCCCAGATGCCCTGAAATGTAAGGAACTGGCTCGATAAACCCTAGTACATCTGTCCATACAGTGGAACAGGACACAGAAAATAAAAAAGGCTGATTACAATAAAGTGCCATTTCTCCGAGAAGAAAAACAGAAGAGGAAACATATGTGGATGTATCTTTGCCTCTACACACATAAACAGCCTTGGAAAGCCGTGCTGGGACGCAAGCTTGCAGCTGCCACGGGAACGCCCTGTTCGAGGTACACACCCCCTCCCGTAACGTCTGCATTAAAACCAGGTGATCAATGACCTACTTCAGTTGAAGTAAATGACTACTTCCAAAGCAGTCTTTGTAACTAGACTGACTTCTTCCAGTGTGAGGACGGGGACCTGTTTGTACATGACACCATGTAACGGGTATTCAGAAAATGTTTGCTGTACTGACTGAACTAAGTTTTTGAAAAGAACCCATGCTTCTGGACACCAATTCTATCAAAATTCCTACATTCTACGTTTTCTCTTTTCAAGTAAACCCCACACCTAATGGGGCTTGCGAACTCACGACCCTGCAAACAAGGGTTAAGGCTCTGCCAACTGCACCCGCCAGGCGCCCCTAGAGTTCCTACATTTTGGTCCACTTGCTCTGAGCCAGGTGGCCTTGCACTAGTGACCTTTACCACAGGGCTCCCAGACCGCCCTTTCTCAGGAAAAGGGGGAAGACGACTCTGGTTGGAGCCCGCCTGGACTGCCCAGGCGGTGTGAGAGTGGCAAGTCAGACACCATCGTCACTCTGGTCCCTTCCGCTCAGGCTCTCAGGACGTGAGCCCCATCCAGCTCTACACTGGAGCACCGATGCCCAGAGCCTGGGGCTGATGGGAGCAGGCCGCTGGCTGACAACCCCACAACGTCCCTGCGTCCCATTCTAGCCGCTGAGACCTTCCAAGACAACCTGGAATTCTGATAACACATAAATCCATCAACACACTAGAAAGTGAAGGAATATGGCACTAGTATGATGTAGAATCTCGCTTCTTCCCTCTTTTTCCTTCTTTCCAATTTGGAACCAGGTGAAATACAAAGGTACACAAAGGAATATTCAAGGCTACAAAGCAGGGACAACAAACAAACAGGTGAAGGCTAACAACACGACTGCTTCCCATTCCTGGCAGCTCGGCTTGTGTCTCAGCGGGACCCAGTGCATGACGCCCCCCCCCGAAGGTCTCTGGGCAGGCTCCTCGGAGCAGCGACCCTTGAGTCGTCTGTGGGGCTTCCTCCCACCACACGCACTCAGGACCCCCAGGCACTTGGCCCCTCAAGCGACGAAGGCACAGTCTGTTTCCATTAGGAGCTTATAACCCAACGAGAGAAAGTACATGATGACTCATGAAACGGGCACTGCAACAGGAAAAGAGGCACAGTGCGTGAAAAGAGAAGGGAGGCATTAGTTCTGATGTGGGAGGGGGCGGGGAAGGGGAGAGAGGAGGAATTAGGATGCGGGTCAGAAGGGGGGACGGACTGAAGAGAGCCTCGCTGTCTGGGGAGCAGTTAGCAGCAGTAGAGGTGGGGGGAACGAGCACCGGGGTGGAGAGGAGAGAGGACATTCAGCTACTCTCCGGCCATAGGCAGCATGACTTCCAAGCACCTCCAACTGTCTTTTCACTAAGCTGCTCCTGGACAGAGGCCAGGCACTGCTGATCGAGTATGGGCTGAGAAATGGGCAGATTGCTGGGCTTTTCTGTGAAACAGATTAGCACCTTCAGTGATAGTTCCAGCACACTCCATTTAACCTCAAACCACGTCTCAGAAGTCGTCAGAGGGTACAATGACTCCCATTCACAAAACTACCACCATTGGCCCCATTTTAACGTGTGAATTGCAGCGCTTTAGGACGGTACCCTTGGTACACAGCGGGTCTCAGCTCTGTAGGTCCCATAGCGGCTCTTCTGATGCACAGGGACTGGGGGTTTTTACACGTACCACCATCTGTTTGAAGGAACTCCACACAGATGTAACTTATTTTACGTGTAAAACCTAAGTCCTAAACCAATCTGTGTTTCGGGGACTGTGAGATGGGTTGCTACCTCAAAGAGGCCCTCTGTCTCTGCTTCCGAAGAGCATGGGGCCTTCCTCAGGGTGAACAGCCACTTTGTGATCCGTCCGCTTCGAAGGCCAGAAGGCCAGGGTACTCGGTTTGAAGCACAGTACGTGCGTATTAAGACAGACTCTTACTATCTTATAATTTAAAAATGTCTTTTCTCTGCAGAAGAGGTCTACGGTCTAGTTCCAATTTATAAATATCAAACCCATTTTAAGTCCTGACGTAAAATCATAAGCATGTAAGTTTTAAGACGCTGAAGTTAATTTCCCAATACTTTCACCCTATCTTCCACTGCTTGATCCGGCTGCTCCTGCATTCGAGTCCAGTTAACAACTTCGATCAAGCACCAGCACACACAGACAACCACCTACCTCTTCCAGCTGTCCCGAAGAAACCGGATTATCTTCGTAAGCAGGAAACTGACAACCTGCTTTGCAACTGCAAAAATTATTAATTTCTTCCTCACATTGTGCCATTATTTTACAATTAGCTTCTGAACTTTCTAAAGCAATTTCCAGAGATTCATTCATGCTACATTCCAAACACTGATCCTGCTTCCCCACTGGCAGAATCCCAGCTGATTCCTCCTGAGAATCCAGTGATGTCTGAGCACTCTTTTCCATGCCAGATTTTTTTAACCTGGGGAGGAATTTTCCAGACTCCAGCTCTGATTTTCCATAGTAATGGCCTTCTTTCTCGGCATCTTCTTCCAGTGGTTGGAGATCTGCCTGTGGATCTTCAAATGTATCAACCTGAGAAGGAATGGGAATATTTGCTTCATCTTTCTCAGATTCAAATTCTGACTCACTTCCTCCTCCCGGGGACAGCTCGGATGCAGAAATGGGGCGGAAGTGAGTCCGAGGAGAGATCCGAATCGCCCGGTACTGTGTTCTGTCAACGCCACAGATTCTGGGGTGAAAAACTTCGCTGTCTGAATCAGAGCAGAGGATTGACTTCGGTTTGAAACTAGGGCTGAAAGAGGCAATCCCCTCGGGTTCAAACGAACACTCCACATGAAGAACTTGCGAGAATGGATTGCTTAAGTCAAAGGACGAGAAGGAATATTCCAGCCCAGGATCCTCAACCTGAAAGTTACCACAAGCTCCTAGTAAGTCTTCATGGAAGATAAAAGAAAATCCCTTATTTAATCCATTTTCCCCACTCCTCGGCTGATCACTCTGTTCGAATGACATGAAGGGCTTCCACAGCTGCCTGTGACCGGGAGCGAAGCTGTTTCCTGGGGTCATGAAGACGTCCGTACCAGCTATGGTCACGACGTCGGAAGCCGCACACTGTAACAGGCTTCCCTTGGTGTGACTGGGCGGCACGACTGCCCACTCCCCATCGCTGCTGAAGGTCTTGAGTTCTCCGTAAACTCCACCGAGAATGAACGTGTTCTCTTTGTCTGGGGCCACGTCCCAGGGTTTAGAGGGTGTAGTGTAGTCGCCCCCGTCCACCTTCGAGGGCGCCCCAGAAACGAACGCTCTCTTCTCCAGGCTCTCCTTCTGCCCCTCCCACAGACGATACTCGGACCTCTGCACGGCCTTGTGGGGCTCCCGCAGGCTCTCAGCCTCAGCCTCGGCGTCCAGGCAGCAGCAGTAGTTACCGACGTCTGTTGGGAACAACTCCTCGTCAACTCTATCCATGTCCACCGGCGCGGCAGATCCCCCGTCTACCATCTTTGTCCAAATGTCTTTAATAACCCCTGAGCTGTAGCCGCCACCACGTGGACCACTCTCGCCACCCCCTCGGGCAGTTTCCACGGTTTTGTGTTCTGTCTTTTGTTCGAGCTGAATACCACAGACAGATTCTAGTTTCGATTTTTTTTTGAAAACTAAGGTAGGAATTTCTCCTAATGTTCTGTTTTGCTGGCAAGTTTCATCTTGCAAAAAATCTAGAAGTTCTTCATCTACATAATTTGACGAGACTCTAGGAACTACATAATTAATATCTTCTGCATTAAACTGAGTGGACTCTTCAAACTGAATATTTAATGTCTCGTTGTCTGAACGTGTTTCTTCTGAATGGGACCATGGGCTACAAGTTCTTGTTGAAAGATTAGAACAGTGTTCATTTTCTTCAAAGGCACTATTTTTGGTCCATATTAGCAATCTAGACTGGGTTTTCCCAAGCATATTAGCACTAGAATCCGTATTTTCATTTCCCAAGTTGAGAGTTTCAAACGAAAATGGTAGAACAGAATTACTGCATTGCACTTCAAACACTGAAAAACACGAGTTTATGCCAGATCCTTCATTAATATCTGAAAAGAGCTCCTGATTGCCAGCAAGCAAATGCGGACTGAGTGCTGTGCTGTCCAAGATCGGAGAGAGTCTAACTGGAGAGTCTCCGCCGAAACTCTCTCCGTCGGCATCGCCCGAGCTGGATGAACAGCACTCCCAAAACTGAGCCAGGTTGCCCAGGTCTTGCAGGAAGAATCCCTCGGCACCCACAGTGCTGGTGGAATCTGTCCATATTGCACGTTCCCCTTGCAACTCCATTCCATCTAACACTATGCAACATTCTGCCTCAAAATCCGTTTTCTCTTTGCTTTTTTGTCGAATCATATTCAAAATCCGACTTTCTCCTTGCATTGTTTCTGAGGCACCAGGATCCAACATGGATTGATCAATATCCACTTCATAGAAGTGTGTTAATTCTGATAGATGAATATCATCCAGATACTTGTTGTCCTCTGGGAGAGAACAGAACGAGGTCCCAGTGAGGTCAATATCCTCATTGATAACCGCAGGCATTTCTACAAAATGACCATCAATGAAAGTACCTGCTGCGAGGTATGTTTTATGAATATTATTGTTGCTGATACAAAGACCGTGCACAGATTCTGACAACTCTTCCACCGCCTCTGACGTCAGATCACTCGTATCCTGTCGGTTTCGGTACGTGGTCTCCAGTTTACTTTTTCTGCTCAAAGGAACGAAATACTCAGCAATCGGTTCAGTGTACCACAGTGGTTCCTCTTTATATTCTCTGTCGTTTCTGCTCTCCAGGGACAGATCTCTTCCTTCCGCGCTGCCGGCGTCTCTTCTCCCCGGGTCCTTCAAGGGCCTCTTCCCGCGCCGGCACAGCGGCTTGATGGGGGCTCCCCCACCTCCGCTCCCCCCCGCATGCATGCCCCTCTCAGCCTTGTCGCCAGTCTTCAGCGAGAGCCTGCTTGGCCCATTCCGCCCTTTCTTGTTGCGAATCTCTCGGGTCTTGTGTCTGACTTTCACACACTTCACGGATGCTTTTAGTTCTCCCTGATGACCACTTGAACTTGAGCCTGCTTCACTCGAGCCAGAAGACCAAGAGCGAGGGCGAATCTTTCCTTCAGGTTTATGTCGGATCTGCTTTTTGTACAAAGCAGGCTTTTCTTCCATTGTGCCATTACTGAATTTGTTCTCCTTCTCACTTTTACTTCTGCTCTGGATTTTCGTGTGTACGGTGCCTGGCGCTTCATTGCTTCTTTCCTTGCTGACTTCGCCTTCGCTGTTGCAGTCCTTGGGGGAGGATGTGTCTGTGCTAGCTGCTGGGGCTGTGGATGATGAAGAAGGGCTAGAGTAAGAACAGACTTTAGACTTGTTCCACACAGTCATGATCTCCTGTAGGCAAACTGGTTTCTCAGACAGTGGCGGAAATGCTTCATAGTACCTGAAAAACAGAGGACAGAGTTCAAAAGCAGGCATTTAGATGTACAAGATAGAGCAAAACAACATTCCCTCCCAGGTGGGGCGACGGGGTATTTCACTTTAACAGTCAACATTTACGTCATCCACAGACTAAAACTTAAAAAAAAAAAAAAAAAAATTTGAATAATACAGTAAAATATACTTTATGTTTAGTCCCGTGTATCAAGCACCTTTATGTTCAGCACTGAGGTTGGCACTAATTTAGAAATATTTAGAAAATAGGGAAGAGGACAGTTCTTATCTTTAAAGTTGTCATTTTAATTGAGGAGTCACAAAGGACAAATGCAATATGGTGGAAAGAACGTCACCTTGAGAAGAAATGCCTGCACTTGCATCTCAGCTCACGTCAGTTACTACACATGTGACTTTCAGCTCATTATCTGATGTGTCGATCAACATTCTCAGCTGCACACTGATGAGGACAGGACTTACCTCCCGAGGCCACTGGGAGCAGGGGAAACAGAAGGAGCTGAGAGCCGAGAGCATGTGCTCTGAAGCCGCGCTCCCCGACTGTGAACCCTGACTCCACCCTGAGCAGCTGTGTGACCTCAGGCCCGTGACACAACCTCTCTGTGGCCTGTGAGATACAGGGAATACTACTAGCTGCCTCACAGAGCTGGGAGAAGTGAAGGAATTAATGTACAAGAGGAGCTGGAATATTACGTGGTTGTCGGTCCCCATGAGGGTTCTCATGAGGCCCTCAGAAAACAGGTGGGATTATGCAGGGTGTTCAAGTGGTCAAAAAAGAGGATGCTGGTGCAGCTGAGAACCCTGAGGACAAGTGGCCCACAGCAGAGCCTGGATGCTCCGGAAACGGAGCTTAGGGCCACTACTCGTGAGGCATGGGCGCCCGTGTGCGGACACAAGATCCGAGGAGACCAGTGACTGCAGGAAAAGCCGGGGAGGCTGCTTTTAGAGAGATTGAAAACAAGAACTTGTTTCCAATTTGCCAAGAAGCTGGTAGCCATCGCAGATTTCAGAGCAAGACAGACTGCCAAAGCAAGAACCTGGAGTCAGGCTGCCTACCAAGGGGACTGTCATTCTGGAGGCAACAGTCAAGGTCATACACCAAGTGATAAAAGGCCATGTTTTCAAAGGGCCTATATTTGATTCTCCTTTCCAGCATCTACCAGAGCTGTCTAACAGACATACATGGTGAGCCTCACATGGAATTCTTAATGTCCTAGAAGTCACATTAAAAGTGTAAGAAAAAAAGGTGAAACTGAATTCAATTATGTATTTTACTTAACCAAATACATCCATAACATTATTTCAGCATGTAATTGAGATTTAAAAGTATTTTTTTAATATTAACATATAATGTACTATTAGCCCTGGGTTTACACGTCTGTGAATCATCAGGCTTACACACTTCACAGCACTCATCATAGGATATTTAAAAATATTAACGGAGTATTTTACATTCTTTTTTTTTTTTTTTTTAACCAAGTCTGTGAAATCTGATGAGAATCTTACACCTAAAGCACATCTCAATTTGTAGTAGCCACATATCAAGTGCTACATAGCCACACGCAGCTTACGGAGACTACGCGGGACAGCGCAGGTCCCTACCAGCCAGGAAAAGCTATGTTCACCTTAAGTTCGAGAAGTTCAGAAGATTCAATAAAACATATAAGAAGGAAGTTCTGCTTATAGTGCAGCCATTTTTACTAACTATTTACAAAAAAGCTGCAAAGAGTATCTTCAGGAAACAAGCTTGACAGGGTCAATGACTTGCCCACATTCCTCTGTAATCAGCCGGAGAAACGTGGTCTCCTTGTATGTAAAACACGGATGCCCGTATTTTCTCATAGCCGCCTCCAGGCACTGGAGTGACAGTATGCGAATGGACTGTAAATAATAACCTCGCTTGTTCCATTCATTCATCTCACAAGTACTGATTCTGTCCTAAGCACAGGACCATTTTATTCACATCTGAATTCTGTGTCAAACACAGTAAATGCTCAATGAGTGTTTCCTGAATTATCAAATACGGAACCAAATACAAGACAATGAACAAAAACTGTAAACCACGCAGCAGTTATAGTCTGATTTTAACAAATGCACACTTTATTACTGAATACAATCTTACATACATTTCCACTTGATCCTTTGCTGTAGGGGATAATTCTGCCTCTGGAGAGGGAGACCCCTCTAACTTTTTGTGAATCTTCTCTTCTGTTACGAAAAAAAAATTCAGAAAGATATGTCTTATATCTAGTTAATAAATGCTCCTGTTTTTTTTTAAGTTTCTCAAGTAACTTTAATCAGAACTTATATAGACTTTATGGCTGAAAAAGAACTCTATACCCATCTGTCTTTCTAATAAAAATCCATTTCTTCACAGCCCCAGACGGAATTCTCCAGCTTAACCACACTAACGGTGGGCTGCGAGGGAATAGCTGTCTGTCTCATCGCTGACTGAGTGCTCCAGAGGCACCAGATTAAAGACTAAAATCCTCTATTAATTTTGCCAGACGGAGAAAACATCTGTTGAGATCCTCACAAAATTCTGCACCCATGGATTCTGTATGGACTCATGTTGGACTGACACTACTCTGTAAAGAAAGCCCATTATAATCAGCTCTCTGTTCCAACCATCTAGGTAAGCAAGGGCTGTGGAGTCAACTAAAACAAAGGGCCGAGCTCTCAGCTCAGCCCTTGGGAAGCCCTTCAGTTACAAACAAACTCTTCAGCAAGGCTCAAGGCTTGGCAGGCAGCAAAAATGGCCATGAAGAGGACAATGAAACCAAGACCCTTGACCTCAATATGCAGCTCTCATTCCAAGCGCTTGCAGAAAAGTATCCACAAAAAGCTATGAGGCTTCATGCGTCAAAATGACCTTTATGAGCTTCAAGACTGCCTTTCCAAAAAAACCCAAGTCAAGGCAGAAGTTCCTTTCAAACCTAAAATAGAGACAACACCTCTGGAGGCCTTGATGTCAACAGGCAGATGCCAACAGGGAGGCCAGGGTGGGAAAGAGAAAATATTACTCCTGATCCCCATGCTTCCATGTGAAGGGGAAACAAAACATGCCCCCCAGCCCCCGCCCCCAACAAGGGCACCTGTGAATTAATATACTCCTTTGAGCGGGGATCTATCCACAAGTGACTGCTAAGGGTGACCCGGAAGCCCTAACAGCTGAAGGCACAGCGTGACGCTGGCAAGGCGACACACTGAACACGAAGACGAACTTCCTTCTGTCTGTCTCTGGCTGACTCTAGTGCCTCTGGAATCAAACCCCTCGGGGCCCACAGCTTACTGCGTGCGGATGGGCTCTGGAGGCTACACTCACCTTGCTTGCTCTGAAGGTCCTTCAGTCTGGAGCAGAGCTCCTCCACTAAAGTCTCGATGCCAGAGCTCTGCGTGACAACAAAAATACATGTTACTTCATTGCCAGGCCCTTGGACATGCTTATTTTCATACAAAGGTTTGACCAATCTCCCATGTTCTAAATGAAATATGTTAGTAATATTTAAACCCCACGAGAGGGTTGCCTGGTGGCTCAGTTGTCAAGTATCTGCTTCAGCTCAGGTCATGATCCCAGGGTCGTGGGATCGGGCCCCACATCGGGCTCCCTGCTTGGAGAGCCTGCTTCTCCCTCTCCCACTGCCTGCTGCTCTCCCGCTGCTATGCTCTCTGTCAAATAAATAAAATCTTTAAAATAAATAAATAAAGTACATGAGAGCTGAAACACTCCAGGTTTGCTGCTCTGATTGAGCATACATATTTTATTAACTGAGTACAGTCAATGGCTTACTGATACAATGTGCAAACATTAATATGGCTCCCAGGACGGCTGGTCTTCCTGGGGGGTTAGCATCTCACTGCCGTGCAGCCGACATACCCTCGTACCTATCGCATGGCTAGAAATCAGTCACCAGCCAGAACAATACTCGGTACCTATGTGAGCAAGGCTCTGTACCAGATTCAACACACAGGAGGAAAAATCACAGAAATCTCATGTGGTTCCTCTAGGAGCTTACAGTCTAGAGAAAAGAAGGCCAGTGTTTTCTTTTTTGAAGCGAACACTGGTGACAGCAACAGAAAGAGAAGTGCACAGCATTCAAAGCCGTGCATGAGCGTGAAAGCTTTGTGTTCTCTGAAAGGTCACGAACAGGGTATTAGGCTCCACACGGGGTGGGGGGTGGGCGCTGAGGACACCACGCGCAAGAGCCTGAAATGGGGAGGATAACCAAAAGAGCCAAAGTTGAAAGAAAAATGAATACTGGAAACAGGCACGAACAAATAATCTTCCACTATGTAGACTTTCCAACTTCAACAATTTTCCCTTTCTCAAGGAAGAAAGAAAATTCCTTCACAGGGTACGAGAGGAGCAAATGCATTTCTGAGGCCCTTTATTCAGTGGTCAAAGTCGTGTTTAAACTGGAAGTGAGTCTGTCTTAGGTGGGCCGACCCGGACAGGTGCCCGTGACTCTGCTCAAGCGGCTGCCTTCCTGGGGCCTGGAGGGGCTAAAAATAGAACTTTTCCCCATTCACTCAACTCAAAATGACTCAGCACAAGTCTCAGAGATATCCTAAACAAGAAAGCGCATAGCTCCAATTTGAACAGCAAGAAACAGAGCACAGAGGGAATGGTTAACGGTAGACACGGACAGTTACATCCTATCCACGGCAGACCACAGCTTTTATCGGGGAGACAGGCCAGAGGGTGACAGGGAAATGGGCCACAGAAGAGCCATCCTGCCCTTAAAACCACTCAGAAACCCCGCAGCAAATGTTAGTCACAGACCCTGCTTGGCCGCCACAATTCCATCAGAAAGCCTCGGCTTACCATAGCGCGCAAGGTGTGCTCGACGTGGCTGTTTTATTGCATTCCCTCCAGACTACGAACCTAGCCCGGAGTCAGCTGACACGCCACCTGCTGCACGCTGCTCAGTACAGCAAGCCTATGTCACCGTGTTTCTAAACCTGGTGCCAGGCTCCAGGGAGGAAGGCAGAGCCTCCAGGGATGGCCTGCTCAGCCCCGTTTGGGGCCCTGCGGTGCCTGCCAGCTGTTCCACAGTGTCTGGGGAAAATCATGAGAACGAAGGGATGAGATACTATGTTTCATGCTTTGTCTGGGAAATTGCATCCACACATCTCTCCAGCTGAGTTGTTTCTGGGCCGTAATGCAGTGTGGAAGTAGATCTATTTGCTCTTGTATATGAAGGGCAAAAAAAACAGTGAGCTTACTTCTTAACTCTGCACAGAAAGGCCAGCGCTCCCCACCAGGGCTTCTGCCTTCCTTCCCGGACTCCTGCAGCAGCCTACTTAGATTACACATAATCATTTGATGGTGGGGCTATAACTGTGAACTGAGACACAAAAAGGGGTACCCCAAGCAGCACTGTACCCGGTCATCTCCCAGCAGGCATTCTGCTGGGTTAATCTGGTGCTGTGAATGAGAAATGCCATTTACTTTCCCAATTATGATATAAACCATTAGCTATTTTAATATTTCCATAGTATAGCATATCCTGAAGACAATCAAGAACACAGAGAGTCTACCAGATCTTTTTAATTTTTTTTAAGTTTTATTTATTTATTTGATAGAGAAAGAGAGAGCACGCGCGCACAAGTAGCCAGAGAGGAAGGCGGGGGGCGGGAAAACAGGCTCCCTGCTGAGCAGACAGCCGGATGTGGGACTCGATCCCAGGACCCTGAGATCATGACCTGAGCCAAAGGCAGAGGCTTAACCCACTGAGCCACCCAGGCGCCCCGAGCCTACCGGATCTTAAGAAATAAAGTAAATCAGGGGCATCTGGGTGGCTCGGTCAGTTAAGCATCTGACTCTTGGTTTTGGCTTGGGTCGTGTCTCAGGATCATGAGATTGAGCCCCGCGTTTGCTTGTCCCTCTCCTTCTGCTCCTTTCTCTCTCCCAAATAAATAAATAAATAAATAAAATCTTAAAAGAAAAAAGGGAATAAAGTAACAGTGACACCTGTAGGAACAACATGCTGCGGGTGAAAACCGTTCTAGCACTGAACTCATGAACTGCTTTTTCAAGCAGTATCACCTAACGGTCACTGCCCAGCGTCAAATGAACACGTAAAAATGCTGCACCCACCCCCACCCCCACCAAAAAACAAGAGCATGCCAAGCCGCAAGCAACTGTCCTCCAAATCCGGACCCAGGGGAGCACACACGAAGACTGGCTTGTGTCCACGTGCAAAGGCACCCACGGGGTTAGCGCTCGCTTGGTCAGCAGACGGTCATGAGCACGGGGCCAGGCGTGACCCCGGGAGAGACAGGGCCCTGTCCTCCCAGAGCGGACACAGGAACAGTGCCTGCCGCTCAGACAAGATGGCTGAGTAGCATGTATTTGGCCCTGGGGTCCCAGGGGCAGGGTCTGAATTCCCACCCTGCCTCGTACCCACTGGGTGGCAGGGTGCGTGCTGTTCTACCTGGGAAGCCGAGGACACTACACCTTCCCCTCGAGGCCCGCGAGGGCGAATTAGGAGGATGTGCCTGTGAGGCACCAATGTTGGTGCCATTTCTAGACTTTGTGTATGCTTTCCATTTTCCAAAATCTCATTAATGGATTGGATTCACTGCTTCTAAAATGCCTTTAAATTTTGCTCTGCTTTGAGTTGGACGTTGGAGGAGTAAGAAAGATAATTAACCTGACCCAGGTCACCCCAAGTTCCCTGGATTCTGCCAGAATCCGGGGCCCCGGCACGACCAGATTCCCTCGCCGAGCCCATAGGTAGAGCAGCAGACACAGCTGTGCCCCTGGAATCCAAGCCACAGTCGGATGCAGCAGCTACTGTCCTACTGCTTCTGAGAAATTCTTTTATGTGCTCTCTTCCCACAACATGCTCAGTCCTTCTCCATCCTCTCCACACTGCACATCCTTCTCAACATGAGGGAAACAAAGGCAATCACACTCAGTCCATTATCTCTCCTCTCCACATTCAAAGCTTTCTATCGCTATCTCTCCATCTCAAAGCTTCATCTTCTATGGAGAGATCATTTGAACCAGATACTCCCTAACTGCTGGGTAGGCACTCCCACCCCAACCCTGGGGTCACTAACGAAAAGGACACACGAGTGTTCCATTCACACGCAGGAACGCATGAGTCAAAAAGACCTGGTCTGCACGTCATCCCAGGGCTCACCACGTGACCGTGGCTTTCCACACCAGGAAAATGATGACACCAGGGCTGATGCACGTCCTGTAGGCTGTTACTGCATTTCCTACACCAGCCCCAACTTCTCTCCTGCCCACCACTCCCGCAGTGCTCCTGTGCTACTTACTGGGGGTGTCCCTCCTCTCTTCCTGCCAACCCTTCTATTAAGCATCTTCATTTCTGTTACATGTTTAGAACTGAAGACATTATTTTGTCCCCTGAATGTCTCTTCTTCACAGCACCGCTGACCTGCAGCACCACGGCAGCTGGACAGAAGAAAGGGACCGGGATTCATTCACCCGTCAATTTGTTGACTTTTACTCTGCAATTTCCATTAAGGTGTCTCATCTCATCTTGGGTGCCTGGTGTCCTGCCTGGTTCCATCACTCCAGAAAGTACATATCAGGGCTGGGAAAGCCTAGCACTTTGGGGACCCCGATGAGCCACATCTCCTGGCACCCCGCCCACCAGAGGTTCTGCCCACAGTGAGACACCAGCGGGTGTGATGCATGGGCTCCTGAACTGCTACCTCCTGGGTTCCACCTGCCTGTACAGGGGCCTGTACTAGCCACACAGAGGTCACAGCTAGTGATCCCCGCAGAAACACGAGACAAGTGAGGAGAGCAATCTTGGATCTTCCAGTCCCAGCTGCCATATGATTTCAAGAGCATTAAGACCCCACACAAGACCAGCAACAGAACCTCCCAGCTGAGCCCTAGCTGACCCACACTGCTGTGAGGAAGTGAAAACAGCTATCAGTGTAAGTCATTAAGCTTTGGAGTACTTGGTCAGGCACCAATAACCAAGGTACACACTTCCAAATACCCATACCCTGCACATGGACAGAACTCGTTTATAATTTTTCAGATCTCAGATTTTTATTTTTTATTTTTTTAAAGATTTTATTTATTTATTAGACAGAGAGAGACACAGCGAGAGAGGGAATGGGAGAGAGAGAAGCAGGCTTCCCGCAGAGCAGGGAGGCCAGTATGGGGCTCAATCCCAAGACGCTGGGATCACGACCTGAGCCTAAGGCAGAGGCTTAACCCACGAGCCACCCAGGTGGCCCCCTCCCCCTTTTTTTAGAGAGACAGTGAGAGAGTGCACTCACAAGCTGGGGGGTTGGGGGGGGGGGGAGAGGGAGAATCTTTTTTTTTTTTTTTTTTTGAGAGGGAGAATCTTAAACAGGTTCCATGCCCAGAGCAGAGCCAGCCCCATGAAGGCCTCAGTCTCACAGCCCTGAGATCACAACCTGAGCTGAAAACAAGAGTTGGACGCTTAACTGACTGAGCCACCCAGGCACCCCTCACACTTGGAATTTCTAAAGCAGAATTGTAAGACGAGTGGCAGGAAACCTACTGATGATGATAAACTGTAAAGAATCACTTCCATTTTAAAAGCCTTTTTAAAATGCAGAACTAAGTTAAGGTTAAGCCAATAAACAAAAGGGTATCAAGTGAGACAACAGAGAATCGATACCAGGGTTCCCAGGCTCATGCCTCAGTGGCCAGGGAAGGAACAGAAACACGTGCCGTGGCTAGCTGTGATGCAGTAGGAAGTGGAGGATGGGGCACGCGCTATGCAGACAGAACAGACATCTCTGGCCTACAGCCATTCAAAGATTTAGGGGAAAAAAAAACAAAAACAAAAACCCAAACAAAAAGTTGTTTCTGCCAAGGCACCTGCACGAGGGCTGAGACTCACTCCCATCCTTGACCACCGGAAGAGCTACAAGAAGCCACCCCGTGGCTGCTTCCAGCTCGTTACACCTGCTCTCCAGAATACGGTAGAGGGGAGCAGAGAAATACCCACTGGGTACTACCAAATGCCTACCACATGCCAGGGAGGACAAGACCCACATCTTCTTAGAAAGATGGACAAAAAGCAGTTATAATTTGTCCTAAGAAGTAGAGGATGGCAGCGTCTGTTACAAGTAACGATCAAATAACGTGATTCACAAAGGCTTCGAAAAAGGTAACTCCACTCTGCCTCATCTGTGGCTGGGGGCGGGGAGGGGGCAACAGCCCCCTCAAGCACCCAGTCGGATTCACGACCCACGCCACCACCCTCACAGGTTGCCTGCTGGCCCTCCCGCCCCCTACCCCTGCCACAGATTTATAGCAGCTCCCATTTCTTCCCTTTCCATACCCTCACTTCTCGACATTTGATATTCAGGACTCTCTTGTAAAAACCACAATTTCCTACCTTTTCCAAAGAGAGATCAGAAGACCTAGCCCCATCAGGCCCGCACCTGCCACAGTTACAACCAGTGAGTGTGGAGACAAGCCTGTGCCTGGCAGGCCTCATGCTCTCTACTGTCCTACTCACTCAGCTTCCTCCTTGGCCCTAGAGACATGAGCTCTCCGGGTCTGGGCAGACACACAGACAAGCCATCGGTCTGTTACTCCACCTCCCTCCAAACCATGCAGCAGCAGCGGAAACCCCCTCACACCCAACTGTCCTTTCCCAGTCTCCACGTGGCCTTCTTCCCACCAAGCTCATGTTCAAAGCTCTATTCATACCTCCACCCACAGATTTGTGTCTTTCCCCTAATTTCCTGTCCTCAGAAATGAAAATCGAATTTTTTTTTTTTGAAGATTTATTTGAGAGGCACCTGCGTGGCTCAGATGGTGAAGCACCTGCCTCCGGCTCAGATCATGAACTCGGGGTCCTGGGATCAAGGCCAGCGGTCAGGCTCCCTGCTCAGCAGGGAGACTGCCTCTCCCTCTCACTCTGATGCTCTCCCTGATTGTTTGCTCTCTGACAAATACATAAAATCTTTAAAATAAAAAGATCTGAGAGAGTGAGCACGTGAGCAGGGGGAGTGGCAGAGGGAGAGGAGCCCCAGCAGACTCCTGCTGAGCGCAGAGTCCCATGCAGGGCTTGATGTCCCAACCCTGAGATCATGGCCTGAGCTGAAATCAAGAGTCAGATGCTCAAGCGACTGAACCTCCCAGCCAGGCATCCCTGAAAACTGTATTCTTGCAGCGGCTCAGACCAAACACCATAGCTATCCCTCCCCAAATCCTCCCTTTTCTCCACCCCAAATCAAGTCCTGTCAGCTCTACCTTCAAAATGCATTTAGAATCCCACTAATTCTCGTGGTCCTCTCCCTTCCAGACCGCCACTTTCTCAGAGTCGGCCCCCTGTCAGTGCAGCAGTCCACAGGGTCCTAGCAGCAGAGACGTCAGGTTACACTAGCCTCTGCTCCAGACTCACCAACACTTCACCACTTCCCAGAGGAAAAGCCAAATCCTCCCAAAGGCCTACAGGTGTCCTTGAATGCCTCCCCTCCATGGAACCCGGGGTAAGGCAGAGGCCGCGTGGGAGGGGCCGGGGCCAGTTGTGACAGCACAGCCACCGGGAGCGCACTCAGCTTTAGAGACCACTGACCAGCTCCTCGGCGGTCTGGCCTACAGACTCAGCACAGCCTCACTGCTTGCAATGTTCAGAACCCCCCTAAGTGTTACTTATCACTGTTTTGATGCTATTATCGTCCAGAATGAGTTACGGTCAAAAGTCAGCATGCAAAGACACAATCAATATATACTATCAAAGCTGACTTCCACAGTAGACCACCAGGGAAAACAGCTTTGGTACATGTGGCCCTGGACAGCACAGAAACACCACCAACTCAGATACGAGGATGCGCAACGCGCTTTTGCTGGGGGGCTGCAGGCACTGCGGGCACACAAGCCATGGCCACAAGCCCCTGCGAGGCTCTGTGACAGCCTCAGGCCAGGCAACTGCCCAGGCTGACCAGCAGCTCTACTTCCCAAACCTCACCAAGTTATCACCTCGAGCCTAACTCACTCCCTAGACAGGGGTCCGGTGCGGCGCCTCGCCTTCCACGAACGCCCAAACTGGGCAACGACACACCAGCTGCGAAGCAGCTTTCAGTAGCCCCATTAGAATAAGCAGAAATATCACTCATTAAAATGAAAAACAAAAACAAAAACAAAAACAAACAATATAAAAAGCTCCAATTCTGGGGACTGAGAAAACAGAACCAAGGAAATCTGAGGATTCCAAAATACAAGTCAGCAAACTCCAACACTAAAACAGGACAAGACAAGGTCTGGATATAGGGGACATCAGGCACACGCCCCGTCCTCGAATGACAGAAACCACTCAGGAGAGCGTCCCTTGACGAAACCAGCCACCTGCAGGGCATGGGGGCCACGCCTGGCACAACCCAAGCAGAGCCAATGCAAACATGCTGGAGCAGACAGGTGCCCGGGAAGTGGGGTCACTCGTGGGTGCAAATGAAGGCCATCCGCAAGGGCAGCTTGGGCCGGGCCTCACCAACAGCAAAGCCCACAAGGGTCACAAACTCCTGGGTGTGTGTGTGTGTGTGTGTGTGTCTGTGTGTGTGTGTGTGTGTGTGTGTGTGTGTGTCTTGATACCAACTGCCCAGAGTCTTCGCGGGGGTTGCCAAACTTTATTCAATGTCTAACATGAAATTTGACATAACGAAGTTTCCTACTGTTTCAGTGACATCTCTTAGACAAAATATTGGGCTGAGCAGGTCAAAGAGATGTGCTGTGATGTGGGGGCACAACCTGCTGCAGGGAGAGAGCGGGAGGAGACAAAGCGTCACTTCCCAAGTATATAAAGTGGAGTCAGGGAAGTCCACCATCCTCCATCCTCCTGAAACGACCCAGGGAAGTCTGAGGCTGTGGACGCTTTTACAGAAACAACTAGCCCAGTCCCTGGCACAGTCACACATGCACACACACACAGATATCAGGAGAAAAGACCCCATGCAGAACACGTACCAGCACCCCTACCTACCCACCTAATACAACAGCCTCATTTATGTTGCTGTCGTGTAGTTATGTCAGGAACATTTTAACTGGATTGTAGACTTTTGGATTCTGGTCAGCTGGCAGTGACTGGGTGGGAAAGCAAAGCCCAGCACCACAGATGTCACCATCCTCAGTATTTAGGGAATGAACACCATACCCATATGCGAACATTCACTGTGGCCAAAACAGAAAACAAAACTTCTGCATTCTAATTTCCTAGCTAGGACCTCTTTGTACCTTTATTTTCACTGAAGCTGCCAGACAGATTCTAGAAAGAAAAGCCTAGGGACACAGAGCCTACAGTTCATGAACATCAACAGTGATCTCTTTCTATAGTTACAGGCCATAAGGAAAGAGGGATTTTTTTTCCAGTTCTTTCCATGGACTCCCTGAGTCGTGCTGAGCCAGCTGGAGCGCTGGCTGAAGGACTCTGTGCTGATGCACACACAGCAGCAGGCACTCGGAGAAAGGCCGTGGGGCTCCAGAATGTCCTACTTCCTCTTCCTCCATTTCCAAGCATGACCGCAGCTCCTGATACATGCCTTGCACATTCACTTACCTGGCTCATTTTCATTTGGTAAGATTAAAAGCCATCATTAGGAAAAAGAAATGCAACAATTTTCTATAAAATGAGAAGAACAAATCGGACGACTTCACTGGGCTTGAAAACAAAAATACCCCCTTTGACTTCCCAGCAAAGGAAAGCATTTTTCCCAAAGCAACAAAGGAAAGAACCACTCTCCTCTGCCTGCACTGTTCCTGCTTCACACCAAATCCTTTCCAGCACACACCACGCTGAGCGAGGATGAACCAGATGTGAGTGCCACGAGGCAAGGGAGTCTTGGTTAGGCTAGGAGAAGGCACCTGTACTCATCAGCGGAGTACTGTACTCCATGAGGCAGGGGAGTCTTGTGTTAGGCTAGGAGAAGGCACCTGTACTTCTCTTTCACGGTTCACGTTAGGCACCCTGGTTTTCTTTTTCTTTTTTTAAAAAATATTTTATTTATTTATTTGACAGAGAGAGAGAGAGATCACAAGTAGGTGGAGAGGCAGGCAGAGACAAAGGAGGAAGCAGGCTCCCTGCTGAGCAGAGAGCCCAATGTGGGGCTCAATCCCAGGACCCTGAGATCATGACCTGAGCCAAAGGCAGAGGCTTAACCCTCTGAGCCACTCAGGCGCGCAGCACCCTGGATTTCTACTCCGCTTCCCTTCACCATGAGTCGAAGGCAAGAGTCATTTCTCAGCAACTTTGGTCCAAAGCAGAAATAAGATCCTCTCTCAGACTGAAACTCCTAACTCCTATTTTCCTCTCAAGCATGACTCAGCAGCTTTGATTTTACTCAAAGAATTTACCTGAACTAAACTCTCCTTAAAAAAACCACCTGCCATTTTTCAACTCCAAATTATTTTTCCTTCAGTGTCAGGTAGAAAATACCTTTTGCAAAACTATCCAACCACCCCCTTCTCTCTGAGCACTGCCCCTGCTCCAGGAGTGGACCCCCAGGCAATTCTGCCCCCTCCCTGCAGCTCGCCCAACCAGGGGTAGGGGGGTGGACGATATCTGGTCCAGTCCGACCAATTACAGTTCTCCCTGGCTGATCGGTGCTGGATACCACCCTTCAGCAGTGGTGCTGGGCTAGGGCTGGCGGGTGGTTTTCTCAGCATGCTGGCTAAAGCAGAGAAAGCCAGACTTCAGAGAGAGGTGGAACGACCCAGAAGCAGAGAGAGAAGCAAATGAGAGAATGTGGATCATTAGAGTAAATGACTTTGGCTGCCAATTATTTTGTTCCCAGTTGAGGACGCTCCTCAGGCCCTGCATTCCCAGACCTGGTTTCAGTGAGCTATCCCTACATCCTTCATGTATATTCCCACTTTTTCTTAAACTAGGTTCCTGATGCTCCCCTTGTTGTAATGCAACAGTTCCAAAGATGGCCACGTGAGCAGTAACTTCCAAATCCCTGTCCTACAGTCTAAGAAGCAGCACTTTCATGAGATCAAAAGTCAAAGATCAAAGGGGTAGGGGGAGGAACCCAGTAGGAGAGGATAGGAAGGGTCGGGATGACAAGGGGGGACTGCCCCAAGACAGCATTCACGCTATCAAGCACCAGGAGACCAGTGCCCAGGGAGCTCATGGTGTCAGTCCCCAAGGCACAAAGTCATAAAGGGAAGACAGAAGTGAACAACGGCAGTGGCGGGCACGAGGCGTGCACAAGCAGAACAAGACGGTGCCAGGGTTCGGCTCTCAAATACAGTGCTGGGCGGGGGAAGAACACAGAGCGGAGGCGCCCTGAACAAGCCTGGGGAGCCGTGCGTGCTACGCGGTGGCCACACAGAAGACCCCTCCACAGATCACCCAATGCAGCAAACCTGGTTATCTCAACATCAGCCATGAGGCAACTCCTGTAACTGTTTTATCTTCTAATATTACATAAAACATTTGTCACATCCCTTAGCATCCTGAAAGAAAATGGTTTTAGAATATAATCACCCATTTAAATTAAAAAGTTTCTAGAGGACAGTATCCTTTCAATTCAACTCTGCTTTATAAAAGGTACTTAAACCATACCATCTCAAATAACTGCTAAAAGCAAAATAAAATAATTTTCTAAGTAGTAGGATCTCAGAGAGTATGTCTTATAGTGAGTATTAAAAATTGCATAGTACTGGGGCCCCTGGGCGGCTCAGTGAGTTAAGCATCTGCCTTCAATTCAGGTCATGACCCCAGGGTCCTGGGATTGAGCCCTGCACTGGGCTCCCTGCTCAGCGGGGAGTCTCCTTCTCCCCCCTCCCTCTGCCACTACCCCCTGCTTGTGCTCTCTTGCTCACTCTCTCAAATAAATAAAAAGGAAAGAATTGCATTGTATTAATTAAATGGGTGATTATATCTAAAACCATGTTTTTTCAGGATGTTAAAGGACATGACAAATATTTTATATGAAGTATTAGAAGACTGATAAAATAAAATAATCTTATATGGGGTGCCTGGCTGGCTCAGTCAGTACAGCATGTGACTCTTGATCTCAGGGTCATGAGTTCAAGCTCCATGTTGGGCACAGAACTTACTTGAAAATAAATCTTGTAATATTTTGTAAAAACCAACAAAAAATTATGAATCATAAGCAAATGTAGTGTCCTCAAAATACTAAACTACTATCCCACTTCTAGGAATGGATCCAAAAGAAATAATCTAGAATATGGAAAAGCCACATATGAAAATATTCGGGAGAATATAACAGAAAATAAAGAGTGGCTGGCTCAGTCAGGAGAGCATGCGACTCGGATCTCAGGAGTCATGAGACTGAGCACAGAAATTACTTAAAAAAAAAAAAAAGCAAGCTAAGTAAATATCCACTAATAAAGAGTGTATTATATTGCTGTTGGAATATTATTTGATGAACTAGAACTCAGCCACTACAAAGAATAAAGATAATGTAGTAAAAAGATGGAACATGTTTAATGGGAAAAAAGGATGTAGAATTTGGTGTATACTCTAATTGTAACAGTACTTTAAATGAATCTATTTTAATGCAACTTCATTTATGCATTAAAATGTCCTAGAGGAAAGAGTGATACTGTTCACATTACAGCATTAAGATAACGAGTAGTTTATTTTTCTAAGTTTCTTTGGTCAAGATGTTGTAATTGTGTACTTTTAAAAAAACACCCTCCCCCCACCCCGGTCTCTTTTTTCTTCTCTTAAGCATTAGAAATAAAATGTGAACCTACTTCGTCAGAAGCAGAGCGAAGACACTGGACAGCAGCCTGTTTTTTCATTTCTTCTAGAGTTAGGTCTGAGCACTTTTTCTTACTCTTTCCCCATTTCTTGTAAGCTCCTCTTTCCCAGCCCAGGAAGATGTCATTCTCCTAAAATAAGATTAAACAGAGCTCCATGAACAGTGAACTAAGAAGCAAGTTTCAAACACTGTTCCTTCCCACATGCTCAAACACATTCCCCTCCCAAGTGCATTCATTGCTAGTAAGTTCAGAGACCACAGACACAGTCAGTCTGAGCGCTTTGGAATAATCATTCGTTTGGTACCTATTACCCAGATTTGCATTATATTATGATTTATTTACGATCTTAAGGAATATGACCCACTGACATGAAGTGGTAATAAACGCAGACATTTGTATGTAAATCAAGTACAGCGTAAATAAATTCCAGACTGCATACACAATTAAATGTCTTCTGTACTTCCCACTCTTTGATAATGAGTATAAATATTACTACAAGATTTTAACGTTTAACAGTTAAATGGTTCAATTCCTATTTTTTTACCTTGTAGTCTAAAAAACAACAGATATAAAATATTTTATGTTGGCATTGTAAGTTTATTTTTCCCCTTGGTTACACAGGCCCATAATCAAAATCTGAAGAAAATTTGGAAAGTGGGAAGAAAGCAAAATCATCCATGAGACTACCACCCAGTGAGAACTTGAATTATTTGGTCTGCTTCATTTGGCCTTTTCTGTATGCTTTAAAAATCACAGACTTGAATTCATGCTAGTTATAGAATATTGCATTTGACTTAACTTACTAAACCGTAAGCATCACCTCAACATTACCACAAATTCTTTGGCTATAGAATATTCTAAGATGTAAGTTTACAGCTATTTCCCTAAGCTGGGACTTTAAAGTAATATTTTTAATTGCTTTGCTACTTTGTCTCACCCAATTTAAAAATAAGTAAATAAAAAGCCTTCCATTAGATAAATTATGATTAAAACAGTGGACAGACAATAAGAAAAAAAAAGGACCAGAAAGGCAATGGCAAAATTTTAAAAATTACTTAGAAGATGACGTGGCCTACAGCAGGCCCTCAGGACATGGCTACGAATATATGTACAAGAGGAGATAAAGATGGAAAAGCATAATAATAAAAAGATTTTAAAAATCAAATCATACACCATCAACTGTGTAACCCAATTTTTACTTTGATTCAATACATAAAAATTACTTTAATGCCACCAGATAAGAGTGGGAGAACAGTCCCTCCCTCTACACCCCTCATCATTAGCATACTTTCCTTAATTTCTTGGGCACGTCTGCAGATCTCATGAACCTGAAAAACATATTTTCTGGCTGAGTGGTGTCAACTCCAGTTTTCCAAGGGAAAAATGTGTTTAATGGCCAAGTAAGTACTATCAATGTATTTCCATTTATCTGATGGGTTTGGCTGGACAACACCTGAAACCTGACGTTCCTTATCAGTGATATCTCCTGGTGATCAGGTTTGTCCTCTAAGAGGAGCAGCAGACAGACCCATAACAGCACAGACCCGAAGCTTCCAAACGCAGAAAGAAACGTAATAATTCGACTGTTCATACTATATAAAACAAAGGAAGTAGAAAAGCTATTTCTGTAATGATGAACACAGGACTCGTTTTTGTGTGAGCTCTTGAGCCTGGCTCTTTCTCCTTCTTGAGATTATCAACATGTTTCTGTACTGAAGCTGTATTACAGCTCAGCAGAGGTAACACACATTCAAAGTCCTAACGAAGTTTTATTACACAGACAGAAGGGGCTTTCAAAATTCAGTTCACGTGGTCAGGTGCTCTTTCTGGAGGCCATGTGACAAAACATCTCAAACATCTTAAACACAGGAGTGTACTTTCAATCTAATAGTTCTATTTCTGAGAATTTATCCTAACAAAATAATCACCTCTGTGCGCACAGGCTTAGCTGCTGTGGTACTGACCACAATGCTGTCAACCAAGGCAAACAGCCAGAAACCTAAATGCCAAATGTCAGGAATTATTTAACTTATTTAACTTATATTTAACTTATTTAACCAAGGAAGACTTGGTTAAATAAGTTATAGTTTATCCAGGCGATAAGATATGTACGACAGCCATTAAGGAGATTACGCAGTGCACTTACTGACAAAGAAAACCATCTGCAATATACTAGGAGAAACAGTCTACACAGCAGTACAACCTCGTTTCGTGTGAATGTGCGTGTGCGCACACGTTACCGTGCACTAGAAGGTCTCAAGAGAAATGACCTAAGAGGTCACTGAGGAGCTTCTCTCTCAGTGAGCAGGAGAAGCACACTAATATTATTTTCTGATTTTTCTTATAATTAGGTCATACTGTTTAATAGTCAAAAGTTGTTGGGGCACCTGGGTGGCTCAGTCATGAAGGGTCTGCCTTCGGCTCAGGTCATGATCCCGAAGTCCTGGGATCAAGCCCCACATCGGGCTCCCTGCTCGTGGAGGGCCTGCTCTTCCCTCTCCCTCTGGTGCTACCTCCTGCTTGTGATCTCTCACTTGCTCTTGCTCTTTCAAATAAGTAAAATCTTTTAAATAAAAAAAGTTGTGATATTGTTTTAATAGAAAATTTACTAAGTTAAAAATGGAGAAACTTGGAAGAGCGTCTGCCACTCTTCACCTAGGATAGGTTATCTGGCAGGGGCTTCACGTTTCCTATCTGGCATCCTAGGTCTACCCATAAATGTGGACTCCCCCGTTCATTCAGTAGTGACTTCAGTGTCTGCTCTGGGGCACTAGGGATCATAAGTATGAACACAGCAGAGGCCCTACCTGCCAGAGGTGCCCAGGCTGGTATAAAATACAAACTCAAAGGCCAACACCTGAGAATGGTGGTTGCTGCTATAAAGGTCTGCAGAACACATTCAGGAAGACTAAAAGGGGCACATTCTTTTTCTTGGCCTGGTTGGCCAGGCTTTTCCCTCTGCCTGCCCCTCTCCCAAACTAGTGCTCTCTCGATCTCTGCTAAGCAAATAAAATATTTTAAAAATATAAGTAAGGAGGTGCACCTGGGTGGCTCAGTTGTTAAGTGGCTGCCTTTGGCTCAGGTCATGATCCCAGGGTCCTGGGATCGAGCCCCACATCAGGCTCCCTGCTCCGTGGGAAGCCTGCTTCTCCCTCTCCTACTCCCCCTGCTTGTGCTCCCTCTCTCGCTGTCTCTGTCAAATAAATAAATAAAATCTTAAATATATATATGTGTGTGTATGTAAATAAATAATTAAAAAAAAAAATCTATTTCTCGCCCCAAAGGAAACCCTATACCATTAGCAGTCCCTTCCCATCACTACTCTGCTCTCTCCTGAGTCACTGGGAACTCCTGGCCTGCCGTCTCTATGCATCTGACTATTCTGGAAATTTCATATAAATGGAGTGATATGATTGACCACCTTTTGCGTCTGGCTTCTTCCCCTCAGGGCAAGGTTTTGAAGGCTCATCCTTCGTACAGGCTGTGGCACGTACCAGGGCTCCACTCCCTTTCCTGACTGAGGAATACTCCACCGCGTTTCCTCTATGAACGCTCTAACGAGCATTTGGATCATTTTACCTCCTGGCTATTCTCAACATTCACATACAGGTTTTCGTAAGGACATATAGTTTTCATTCTCCCGATTGGAGACCCAGGAGTAGAACGGTGGGGTCACGTGGCATCTGTGTGTTCAACCCTTTGAAGAACCGACATATGATTTTCAAAGTGGCTCTCGTTCACCATCACACCAGCGGCATCTCAGGGTTCTGCCTCCCCCACATCCTGACACTCGCCATTCCCTGGGTTTTTATCTTAGCCGTCTCGGCAAGCACGAAGTGGTGTCTCATCGTGGTCTTCATGTCTCGAATGACTAACAACTAACAACATGGGGCGCCCTCTCATGGTCTTGCTGTCTTCTGTCCAGGAAAGATACACCAACAGGCCATTCAAGTAGTGGCCCGTTTTAAAAGAATATATTCTGAACACAAATCTCTCACTAAATACAGGATTTGGAACATTTTCTCCAATTCTATATATTTTTTTCTTCACTTTCTTGATGATGTCCTTTGGGGCACAGAAGTTTCTCATTGTGATAAAGTCTCATCCACTAGGGTCTTAGGCTGCTTGCTTCTGGTGTCCTGAGAAATCACTGCCTCCTCCAAGTTGTGACAATTCACTCCCACGTTTTCTTCCAAGAGCTTTATAGTTCAGCCCCTCTCACTGATGACTCGAAACCAGTTGGAGTTAATACTTGCACGTGGTATGAAGTAGGAGTCCAACTTCCTTTACAGGCGGCTACTCTGCTATCTCGGCAGCTTTCATTGAAAAGACCATTCTTTCCCCTCACGTGGTCTTATTAGACCATAAACACACAGGTTCGTTTCTGAACACTCAGTTTCATTTCCTACAGCCATCCGTACACCAGGACCAAGTGGCTGTGGTTACCAGAGCCTTGTGCAAGTTTTGAAACTGAGACGTGTAAGTCCTCCAGCTTTGTTCTTCAAGATTTCACTGGCTACTCTGAGTCTCTTTAGAGGTCTATATGGATTCTAGGATCAGCTTGCCAAAATCTCGGCAACAGAGGCAGTGGGGACTTTGGCGGGGCCGCGCTGTGTGTGGATCAATGCGTGGGACACCACTGTCTTACCGACATGGAGTCTTCTGGTTGTGAACATGGGAGGTCCTTCCATGTACGAGGTCTTCCTTCGTTTCTCTGAGTGACGTTTTCAGTGTGCAAGTCTTGCACTTCTTTTGTTAGATTTATTCCAAAGTATTTCATCCTTTTTAATACTGCTATAAATGGACTTTTCTTAATTCCATTCCTTAAGGTTTTCTCTATACAAGATTGTGGTACCTGTGAACCATCACTTCCAAGCTGGCGGTCTTTTCTTCTCCTTCCCCAGCCGCCCTTGCTAATGCTGATCTATAGTAAGACTTGGTGTATTTTGTCTTTGAAAATGTCTTTTCACACAGATACTGCCAAATACTGATATGAACCGCAGGCATGCATTTAACTAAAC
This sequence comes from Enhydra lutris kenyoni, assembly GCF_002288905.1. NCBI lineage: Eukaryota > Metazoa > Chordata > Mammalia > Carnivora > Mustelidae > Enhydra > Enhydra lutris. The sequence continues at coordinate 65,456,017 of NW_019154105.1, read as the reverse complement.
ATGTTAATTGACTAGAAGACATTTATGAAATCTGTTAGATTCTTCCCTTCCTATTTGCCTTTCCACATGTCCCTGTAGTGCAGACCAGTCGCCCCTAAGTCAAAGTTTGGTAGAAGCTTCTCAGCTGAACAGTGACGCAGATGTGAAGATACAGACGGTCCCTGTGCACTATGGCCAGTGGGAAAGCATAGCTGCACTACAGTGTGACCCTACACAACATCCCACCACTGAGCCGGGCTGGAGTGGGGAGCTTGCTTCTTGTTTTCCCTTTTGACAGAATGAAAATGCACAAAGCAGCTTGCCATTATTTGTGAGTCAAACAATGTTAGCTGTGAGGATGGCTTTATACATTTTGCAGATAATGTGCTGTTTTGCCTTGTAATTTTAGGGTGACCTCACAGAAACATCATCAAGCGTGTAGAAAAAGCTATGTGAACAAGCAATGTAGCAGATGCACCAGGCCTTCTGGCTCTTCCACTTACTGTATCCGAGAGCTCCCTCCTTTTTCTGGCTTCCTGTACTGTGTGAATGTATTAGGACTTCTTAAACAATAGCACTGAGCTAATAATCAGCTTTTAAAAGAACACAGTATAAAAAGACACTTCAAGATATTTCTAGGTTATTATTTTTAGTCCCCGATGCTATACTCATTACAGATCTACTTAGGCACAAACATAAAATATTGACTATGTGCCAAATATCTCCTTGATAAACTCAGTAAAATCAAGGATGATTTCTCGAAGTCGTAATCTTAAAGACAGAAAACATTACCAAGTACCAAAAGAAGATATGGCTAAAGAACATTCTCGGCTTGGAAATCTATTACCAAGTACTTTTCCAGACGCTACTGTGAGGTGACATAAGGCAAGGGTTTTGATTGACTTTCTCTGGCTGCCTTCTGTCAAAACGGAAACACTAGGAACTGGAGGAAGAAAAAGAACACGCCATTCTGAAATACAGCTGGGGTGATGACGTCTGCTGCTGGCTGCTCGGCACCCACCCCTGCCTCCCACACCTTCCTGTTAACAGCACCCTGAAAAACCCAAACCGTGAAGTGTCTGAATGGGACTGGTGCCGCCCCCATCTTCAGGCCCTAACTAGCTTAATACAAATCCGCGTGTTTCATTCCTTTGGCCATAAAGATAGGCTCATACCGGCATGCGACCAATCAGACGTGGGCACTTGAAAATGAGCAAAAAAAAAAAAGAAAAGGGGAACACATCCTCGGATGCCAGACCTATGCTCACTTTCATGCGCCCTTCATGTCCCTGGGAGCTGGCGGGAACAGCAAGCTGCCATAGGGAGGCAGGCAGGGAGGCAGGACAGCTCTAATGACACCAGGAAAGCTCTGAACTGAACCAGGCTTGGGCCAGCCCTACTTCCAGAAATTCAGTTATAGGAGACTTTCCCCCCTCGTAAGCCAACTTGGGCTAAATTTTTGGTTGCTTATGAATAGAAGATATAGCTAGAATTTGAGGAAGGGCCTAAGTAATAAATCCTCTTCTTGTTGCTCAAAAGAATGGAGACTTGCTTCTAAAAAAATAAGCGTAACTTCAGGTTAATTCCGGCTAGGTCCTCAGTCAACAGGAACAATTCCTCACTGGCCTCCCTGCACTCAGCAGCCCAACTGGTCTACCCAGCAGCACACACGCCATCCTGCAGTGCCGGCCTTCTCCAGCAATGGGGGCGTGCAACTCCCCCCCACAGCACACCAGTTCATCAGGATGGGTCTGCCCACCTGCCCTTCTCATTCCCCACCCCCACCCCACTCTTCTGTGGCCTCCCAGCACAGGCCCTTCCTATTTCTGTGACCCCGCATGCACTCTCCCTTCCTCCTTCCTTCAACTGCTCAAAGGTCTCTCCTCTGTCACTCCCACTGCCACCGTCCCCCATCCAGTGTCCCCAGCTCTGCACAGCCAGTGTTTCACAGATCCCAAAACTAGCGGCTGTCTCTGGAGGACTGTTCCTAGTCAGCCCTGGATTCCTGGCACCCCGTCATAGTGTCTAGCACATCATGGGCACCACCTGCTGAATAAAAAAGCAGACATGTGCATTTTAAAAATACAATTATTTATTAAAAAGTAATAAAAATGCAATTATTTATATCCAAAACCTTTCCTCTATTTCATTTGAAGATTCTACCCCCACACCCCCCAAAAAACACATTTTTATTATGGTATCTTAGGGAGTCTGTGGACAGGAACTTGTGGGCCCACCCACAGTGCTAACTCCCGCTCTGACTGTAATGTCGTATTCCCTATGTGTAAGGCTGACCTAATCAGGGTCTGCTGAGTACATGTATGCTGAAATACAGCATATGGGTGAGACACCCAAGCAACCCAGGACAGATCCAATTTTGTGGTAGTTATCATTAAAGAAGACAACAATCTTCCAAGGGAACACTGCAGATGCTAGCTTCCCCAGGTGGAGATGTGCTCAAGAGCAGGTCACCAGCAGTTCCAGGAATAAACGAGCTGTGCCCAATGTAGACGTCATCAGTCCCACTTAGCAATCAGTACTGGGGTATTCTTATTTAACCTCTGGGAACACAAATAATGTGATAATGCAGCTACATTTCTACAATGATGGACTCTGAGCTAGAAGATACAACTCAATTAGGAAATTTAAAAGAAACTGCAACAAAGCTACACTAATCAAAACAGTGTGGTACTCACAAAGAGACAGGCACTAGACCAAAGAAATAGGACAGAGAGACCAGAAACAGACTCTTGTGCATGTGTCAAATGATTTTCAACAAAGGTGCCACAACCACTCAATGGGAAAAGGACAGTCTTTTCAACAAATGGTGCTGGGAAGACTGGACATCCACCTGCAAAAGAATGATACTGGATCCGTACCTCACACCATATACAAAAATTTAACCAGAAGTGGACAAAAGACCTATATGTAAGAGCTAAATCTATAAACTCTGGGAAGAAACACAGGGTAAAGCTTCACGACTTAGTTTTGACAGTGATCTCTTAGGACACCAAAGGCACCGGCAACAAAAGAAAAAATAAACAAACTGGACTTCATGAAAAATTTTGAATTCTGTACATCAAAGACGCTCTCCACAGAGTGAAAATAACAGCCCACAGGATGGGAGAAAATATATCCAGCCATGTCTCTGACGGGGGGGTTAACATAAAACACATGGAGAACTCCCAACATTCAACAACAGCAAGAAACAGCCCGATTCAAAAATGGGCAAATGACATGAACAGACGGTCTTCCACAGAAGACATGCAGAAGGCCAGTGAGCACACGAAAAGATGTTCAAACATCACTGATCATCAGGGAGAATACGAATCAAACCACAGCAAGATACCACCTCATACCCATCAGGATGGCTACTATCAAAACACCAAAAAACAAAGGTGTGAGTGACTTTGCAGAGAAATTGGTGGGAATGTAAAATGGTGTAGCTGCTGGAAGTTCCCCAAAAAATTTAAAATAGAGGGGTGACTGGCTGGCTCAGTCAGTTAAGTGTCTGCCTTCAGCTCAGGTCATGACCTCAAGTAGGGCTCCCTGTTCAGCAGAAGAGTCTGCTTCACCCTTTCCCTCTGCCCCTACCCCGTTCGTGCACTCTCTCACTCAAATAAAATCCTTAAAAATTTTTTTAAACAGAATTACCATATGACCCAGCAATTCCACTTCTGAGTATGTAACCCCCACCCCACCACCCCCACCAAATTGAAAGCAGGATCTCAAAGATACTGTTTCCCATTCATGGCAGTGTCATTCGCAATAGCTATGACATGGAAGAAACCCAAGTGTCCACTGACAGCTGGATACGCAAAATGTGGCATTTTCCTACTGTGGAATATTATACATTTTCCTACCATGGAATATTAAAAAGAGGAGATTCTGAAACATGCAGAAACTTAAATGCATATTCACCTAGTGGTGATGGAAGCCGGTCTGAAAAGGCCACATACTGTGTGATCCCAATTCCCTGACATTCTGGAAAGGGTGAAACTGTGGAGGCAGTAAAGAGCCCAATGGTTGCCAGGGCTTGGGGGAGAGAGAGATGAACAGGTGGAGCACGGGGGAGGTTTGGGGTAAGGAAACTAGCCTGCAGGCTACTGTGATGACGGATACATGTCATTCACTCTGCATCTGTCCAAATCCAGAGACTGTTCAACACAGAGAGTGAATCCTAACGTAATTTCGGACTTTGGGCGATTATGTACCAATGTGGGTTCACTAACAAAAGTGCTGCTTGGGTCGGGGTGTTGATAACGGGGAGGCTCTGCATGTGTGCGGCAGGGGGTATGTAGGAAATCTCTTCTTCTCAATTTACTGCGAATCAAAACGACTCTAAAGAAAAAGAAAAAAAAAGAAAGAAAAGAAAGGTAAGTGGCAGCAGACCAACTCCCCTGCCCAGACTAACCAGAAAAGCCAGATAAAATACAAAACCAAAGCAACATGAACACCTGTGCTGAAACATCCAGGCCTTGATAACAGGTGAGGAGACCATCCTAGGCAAGGGCGGTTCATCTGAGTCGGAGACCTGAGCCTGTTTTCTCCTCTGGGAAATGTACCCGTTCTAGGCACAGGGCAAGAGGCAGAGAAAAAGGTGGCCCTTTAAGAGACAGAGAAACCAGGGGAGCTGGGGGGCGACTTCTCAGGCCTGGACAGAACACATCAGTGAGGCAGGGGCCAGTAGCCCAGAGGGAGTGGAGAACGGGCCACACGGCCAACTTCTCCTCTGGACATGCGGTGCATAGGGAGGCTGCAGGGCACCGGGAGCTTCTGTGTTGACGGTAACGTGCTGTCTGTCTGCATGTCATTCCGTAGATGGGAACTTTGTGACCATTCACCCATTACTATCCTGGTCAGTACAGATCGTAGGCCTCAATAAAAAGCGTAAGGAAAAAGACCCTCTTACATTTCTGCACAGAATCCCTGGTTGTTCCCAATCTGGAACCTACAAAAAGTCTACCTGAGAGCACCTGAAGCAACCACAGAGACGGAGGGATGACCATGGGAGGACAGTCTTGGAGGAGGCGTGCAAGGTAAAACCCCTCAAAGAAACAAGGAGAACAAAGTCATGAAGAGTGGATAACACGACAAAGAGTTGATTTGTCTGAAACACAAATGTCAGAATGCAGTACCACCAGTGCGCGCTCCCCAAACCTACGAGCATTTGTATGCAGGTACTCTTGAGAGGACTACTTTCTTTCTTTCTTCCTTTCTTTTTAAGCAGGCTCCACAACCAGCACAGAGCCCAGTGTGGAGCTTGAACTCACGACCCTGAGATCAAGATCTGAGCTAAAATCAAGAGCTGCACACTTAACTGACTGTGCCACCCAGGTGCCCGGAGGACTGTGTTTTTCCAGCTCAGCACCCTAATCGCCCCAGACTACCTGTGGGGCATGACCTTCTCCAATTCTTAGTTCCTATGGCTCCCAGTGCTTGTAGCTCAGCCAAAGTCTCCTTGTCCCAGTAACTGGGTCAGGAGTCGTGCCATGACCAAGCTGCCCTACCAGGAAGAGGGAGTCTGGGGTTGCAGTGGAGAGGGGAGTGGGGGGGCCAAGGGTGTGGCTCGGAATAAAGGCAATAGATAAGGCCAGCTTCACAGCTGGGGGTGGGGGGCACAGATTCTATGGAAGGCTCTGAGTCAAGCTGCCACTGGGGCCAGCCTTAGCCTCTGGACATTCCAAGTTTTTATTTATTTATTTATTTATTTTTAAGATTTTAAGTAACTTCTACATCTAACATGGGGCTCAAACCTACAACCCTGAAATCAAGAATTGCAGGCTCGGGGCACCTGGGTGGCTCAGTGGGTTAAGCCTCTGCCTTCGGCTCAGGTCATGATCTCGGGGTCCTGGGATCGAGCCCCATATTGGGCTTTCTGCTCAGCGAGAAGCCTGCTTCCCCTTCTCTCTCTGCCTGCTTCTCTGCCTACCTGTGATCTCTCTCTGTGTTAAATAAAATCTTTAAAAAAAGAATTGCAGCCTCACTGAGCCAGCCAGGCATCCCTGGACATTTCAAGTTTTTAATCAATAAAGGCTCCCAACTGACCGGCTTTGTGATGCTAGGCAAGTGGCTTCACCACCATGTCTAAGTCCCTCCCGTGTGCCAATGGTAAGGCAGCGGGCTGGGAGGGTGAGTGCCGCCTTGCGGCTGGCTCACTGCTCGAGGGGCGTGTACGCTTGTCTGGACCACCACTTCCGTGTGAGCACAAGTGAGCTGGGCTCTCTGTGGTCATCACACGCTCCTGGTACAGACTTCATGATGCTGAGAACATTAATATTACAGGCACAAAAAATGTTTCAGTGAACTCTTGGATGATAGTTTTAATTTACTAATTATAGAAGAAAATTCAGAAGATGTGGAGTTCTAAGAAATGGGGTAGTGAAAGGCAGTCCTATCTTCCTAAAATAACTCTTCCAACTCACGAAAGATTATGGGGAACTTGCCGTTGACCATCAACCCAGCATAACCTTGAGGCAAGAAAAGGAAACTCCCACTCCCTTTAAATTACAGTTTTTACTGTAAGCTTCCCTTTTAACCAATATTAAGTAAGACTATCTGGTATTTCTGAGGGGCAGGTGAGTGGCTCAGTCTGCTAGACGTCCAACTCTGGATTTCAGCTCAGGTCCTGATCTAAGGGTCATGGCTTTAAGCCTGTACTGGGCTGCGCACTGGGCGTGAAACTTGCTTATACTTAAAACGTGTGTGTCTGTGTGTATTTTTAAAGAACTTAAATCCAGTTTAACACTCAGAGACCTGATGCTCTGAGTTTCCTGGCAGTGCATGCTGCCATGGCCCTCACTTTTACTTTGCAGGGACTCAACTCCTAATTCAAATGTCAACTAATACAAATGGATTTTTCCCCACCTCTACAAATCGTGAGAACATTAGAAAAAAATTAAACCAATTCCACGTGGTTTCTAAAGCTTGCCTTTATGAGAAAGTGTTCAATAATTATCTGTTATATATGAAAACAAAAACAAAACACTCCCTGACATAAAAGTGGGCACGTGATCTGGGTCTGGCAGACACGAGTCTACACTCTGACTCAGTACTGTGTGGCCTCAGGAAGGTCACCAAAACTCCTCTGAACGTCCATGTCCACACAAGAGGAACATACTACTACTCACCTGCAAGCTATGGAGCGAAGACTACCACAGTCCCCAGAGCACACGGCTGGCGCTGCCCTGGGCCTGCTGCGGTGCTCTCTGCATGACGGGCCCAGCGTTCCCCTCGTCCAGGAAGGCCAGCTAGTGAATGCAGAGGGGACCACGGAGCTAGAAAAATCACCAGGTACAAGTGATTCTGGCAGAATCACCCAGGCACAGCCTAAGTGCCAGTCTCCCGCCCGGGCCACTGGATGGTTACACAGAGAAGAGTGGAGATCTGGCAGACGTCACCAAAGCCAGTACTGCCACCACGAAGCAAACCGATGTCTGCGTCCGCTGTGGCGCAGGGGAAGAAAGGGAACCCCAGGCTCATGAAACATCACTGCCATCAGCACACACTGACGCTAAATGAGAGCGAGCATCAGGCGAACCCAAGGTTGAAGGAAACGCTGCAAAACTGGCCTGCTATCTTCACAAATGTCAAAGCTGTGAGCCCCAAAGAAAGACATGGAACTATTCCAGATTAAAGGAGTCAAGACCAGCAACCAGTGAAGTCCGTGTGTGGTCTTCAACTGGATCCTGGACTAGGGGAACGCCATGATGCAGGAAATTACTGGGACAATGGATAAAATGGGAACAAGGACATATGTTATATACTAACGCACTGGTGTTAATTTTCCTGAATTTTCTATTGTGGCTATCTAAGAGAAAGTCCAGTCTTAAGAAACATGTGCTGATTTATTTAGGGTGAGTATCAAAATGAGAGAAATAAAGCAAAAGCAGGAAAATATGGGCAACAGGTAACTGAGTAAAGAGTCCACAAGAGTTCCTCGTCCTGCTTTGTCACTCGGATGTTTGGAATTCTTTCATGTGAAGTCAAAAATGTTTAAGAAAATGAGTATCTGGGGGCGCCTGGGGGGCTCCGTCAGTGAGGCATCCACCTTAGGCTCAGGTCACGATCTCAGGGTCCAGGGATCACCCCACGCTGGGTACTCTGCTCTGTGGGGGAGTCTGCTTTTCCCCCTGCCTTCCCCCAACTCCTTGGTTTGTGCTTTTTCTCCCTCTCCCTCTTTCTCTCTCTCCCAAATAAATAAAATCTTGAAAAAAAGAAGAAGATGAAAATCTGATTTCTGTGCTCAAAGACCTTATAAACCCCTGGGAAAGACAATACTTTCTAACAGCTGCAAAGACGAGCTCTCCAGCAGAAACACTGAGTCTGGAAGCAGAGGACGCAGTCACGTGGGGGAGCGAGCAGAGGCCTCACAGGGCGTAGCCGCAGGGGCCTCACCCCACAGGGCAGGTTAGAACTTGGATTCCTACCTACATCTGAAAGTGACAAGAAGCGAGCTCCTAGGGGGCTGCGAGTGCCCTTACCGGATCATGGTAATTGTGAGCCAAAGGAGAAAGGAAGGAAGGAGAAAGAGAAAGAAGAATTTGTGGAAACAAAGTGGCTGTGGGGGTACCTGGGGGGCTCAATCGGTGAAGCATATGCCTTCAGCTCAGGTTATGGTCCCAGGGTCCTGGGATCAAGCCCCATATCAGGCTCCCTGCTCAGTGGGGAGTCTGCTTCCCCCTCTGCCTGCTGCTCCCCCCGCTTATGCTCTCTCTCCCTCTTTCTCTCTATTGAATAAATCAATAAAATCTTAAAAACAAAACAAGAACAAAAAATAACTGTGGGGCATCCCCAGTGTCCACCTGTCAGAGGTGCTCCTCTCCAGGGCCGCCCGGGGAACCAGCAATGCCACCGCTGCAATTATAACCCTGTGCAACTCTGCTGGGCATCCCACCTCACAGGACCACGGCGGGTCAGCCTTTCTCCTATCCTATCATCCGGGGCAGGGGCAGCGGAGACCAAAGTCCTGTGCATAATCTGTTTCTTAGGACTCAGGAGCTCTTTGTAGGGTTGTTTTAACCAAGATTAGGAAAAATGAGGGATTAAATGTGGCAGCACCAATAGCCCTAAAACTAGTCAGGTGCAAGTCAAGATTAGACTCATTCATGGACAGAAGGTGCGAAACTCTCAAGGAAACAGACCCCCAAAGGAGAGTCTTCTGGCCTCCACATGAGGAGCGAGGCTACCACACTCTGACCCAGGGATCAAGAACTACAACTGGCTGGCGTCTGAACCACAGAAGGTGGGCGAGGCTCGGAGACTGGCCTCGGCTCTGAGCCTAAACTCTCCTTCTGGGGGTACAGTGAGCCCATCCTCCCCCAGAGTCATGGGAAAGGATCACCAGGGCTAACTGACCTCCTAGGCCACCCCTTACTAAAACAAGTATTGTTTTCAATTCGACCTTCCCCATCCGCACGGGACTCAGCACTGGGTTGAGGGCAAGAGTATTTTGGGAGCCTTTATTTCCCTTTGGATTCTCCTTGCAACTCCAGACACATTGTGTTTTCGCTAACCTTTATCTGTCCTGCTCCCTAAAGACAAAGCAGCACTCTGGAAGGAGGATCAAGTTGGGCACCGAGAGCTGCCTTGCCCCTGCCTGACCCTCAGGCTCTCCTAAGAAAGGAACCAGAGGAATCACAGACATGTCTTATCAGAGAGGTGTCAACTATAACCCACACGGTAGGCCCGTGTTTCATTCCCTTCTCAATGCCCTACAGCATGCAGTACGTCAATACTTTGTGCTAATAAACTTACTGGTGGCGATAAAATATTCCAGGTGGATACTGTTAACACACAGTCCTAAGTGTTACATTTGCTGGGAAGATGACAGGAAATAGTAGAGCCTTAGTAAGGAAATTATACAAAATAGTGATTACCAACACGACATGTTTTCTGATTACTGGGTTATAACTCAACCCCCCGAAAATGCGAACCTCATTCTCAGCAGCCAAGGCAGTAAGCACCCCATAAGCAGGAACACACTGCCGCGTCCAGCGAGGACGGGTAAGGAGCACCAGCAGAAGAGGACACACTCCACACAGCTGATGCGTGACGAGCGCTAAACACAGTGGGGAAACAATGGATTTATAGTACTTGGAGGCTTTTCTGTGGTTTGGAAGGGTGAAGCCACTTGTTCTGTCAGTGGAACTTTATTCCTGCTTTCAGCGTTAGCAATAATGGTTTAAAACACAAACAACAAAAACAGCCACAAACCACCTGGTTTCACATGAACTCTGCACACAGAAGCCGCCCAGAGCCCCTGTGGTCACCAGTGACAACTGTGCTGCCCTCTGGGCAGACCTCACTTTCAGAAGCAACTCTCAGAGGGTGGGACTAGTACTGGTTTTTCTTCTTTTTTCTCAAGAACCTAGATTTGCTTACTTTCTCACTTTCCACTCAGCCCCGCCATCAGATAAAATGCATAATGGCCGACTCACGGGTGACCTACAATGACTTACACCATTACGTGCTTTACTCAGCTTTCTAAGTCCACTGGTTTATAACACACACTTTGGTTAACCAGCAATTTAACATGAAAAGGAAATACTCACCCCTAGCATGTTAAGGATCACAGACACAAGGGTCACTAGGCCCAGTGGTCCCGTATGAGGCGCCTAACCAGCAGAGAGCAGCACTCCTCCAAGGCAGGTCCCCAAATCTGCCCTGCCCACAACCAGAGCTGAGCCAGGGTGCGGTCCACATGGAGGAGGTCTCCCCCCAGAGCAAGCAGCTGGACTACCCGCTGGGACCACTCCCCTAAGCCTGACAGGACAGGTGTGTGTGGCCGGCACACTGACAAGCCTGTCCTACAGCATAAAAGCACTCCAGGAAGAGAAATGCAAACATGCAGACACAACAGGGAGTTGTCCCAAAGCACAACAAGGGGGAAGTACCTGTTCCTGCAGGTCGTAATCGTAGCTGTCATGCAGCAGAAGACTGAGGACATAGCGGGTATAAATCATGGCATCGATGCCACATTTCTCCAGCTCCTGCCCCAGCCAGGTCTGCACTGGGCCCAGAGCATGAAGCAGAGACATTTCAGAAACAGATACGGGGCCTGGATAAGAGCTTGAGGAGCTTTCAGATGGTAAACCATCCACAGCTACCGTGCAGACAGGGCGCATGAATTTAGGTTGCTGACATCCTTAAAATGTGAAGCATTTTCTGCAGTTGATGTTCTGTTGGTATCTGGAGGGAATTTTCACTCCAGTAAAAAGGAGAGATGCTTGACATCTAGGATAAGCATCTATTTTCGCTGGCAGTCAGCCATTAGGACAGAATTTCCCTCTTCAGGCATGACCAATGAATCAACATTCTGATAGCAATACACATGTAGATGCGATTTTCTACTCTACTTTCACATTGAGGCCAAATGGAAGTCTCCGGCAGAACCTACGAAAATGAGAGAGAGAGAGAAAAAGGTACGCATTATATATAGATATAAATTACCAATCTTTTGGGGGGAAAAAACCCCAAATGAACTGTTTTTTGAAATTTGGTGTCTTAGAAGACGGATTTCTTTTTTATTATAATGTTTAACATTTTAAAATAAGTGACATCTCAAAATTTTAAGCTTAATATCATTTAAAAGAAAGAGAAACTCCAAAATCTACATTGTTGTGCTCGTGCTCCGTCACACCGATGCCGAGAGACTGAGCTAACAAAATTTTGTTCATCCGTAATGCTGAAAGAATTTGCATGGTAACAAATCACTAGTGCATTTTTGAGTGTTCACAGACACAAGCAGCTGCATAGTAATTCCATTTACACCATTGTTAAAAAGTAGTCCTTTAACTTGAAGGTCTCATAATCGTAGTCAATCATCTTCTATGGCTAAAAGATTTGCATGGCTGCTCGCTACTTATTTCATAAAAGTTAAGGTAAACCACGGATTTGGCTCAGAGCCATGCCAGGCTGGATGGTTAGACCTGCTTTATTCTACTATACCTCGGCTGACGGTCTGCCTACTTGCGTGAAGGATGCCATGCTCTTAATAGCTTTTTCCCTTAAGTTAACCTACTTTCATATGTCAAACTAATCTAACGGCCTTGTTAAATCACTCATGCCAGGAGAAGATGGAAACTACCACAGCGACAGGAGATCTCATCAGCTCAGATTGTGCATGAATTTTAACAGACAATAGGAGGGCTACCAAAAGTCACTTTCAGGGGCACTTGGGTGGCTCAGTCCATTAAGCATCCAACACCTGATTTAGGCTCCAGTCATGGTCTCAAGGTCATGAGATTCAGTCCTTTGTCAGGCTCCCTCCCTGCTCAGCAGGGAGTCTGGTTGAGATCCCTTCCCTCTCCCTCTGCCACTCACCCCACTCATGCACTCCCTCTCTAAAAATATAATAAATCTTTTCTTGGGGCGCCTGGGTGGCTCAGCGGGTTAAGCCACTGCCTTCAGCTCAGGTCATGATCTCAGGGTCCTGGGATCAAGCCCCGCATCGGGCTCTCTGCTCAGCAGAGAACCTGCTTCCTCCTCTCTCTCTGCCTGCCTCTCTGCCTGCTTGTGATCTCTCTCTGTCAAATTAAAAAAAAAAAAAAAATCTTTAAAAAATTAAAAAAAAAAATCTTTTCTTAAAAAAAATGATTTTAGGGGTGCCTGGGTGGTTCAGTTGGTTAAGCAAGTGTCTGCCTTCAGCTCAGGTCATGACCCCCGGTCCTGGGATTGAGCCCCACATCAGGCTGCTTGCTCTGTGGGGATCCTGCTTCTCCCGCTGCCTGCTCCTCCCCCTGCGTGAAGTCTGAAAGACTCTTCACCAAAGATTTAAGACTTCATTTCTTGCATTTCATGATAACTACACAGTAAGTTCAGGGACACTGGGTCCTTGGAAGGTTCCTAATTTTAAAAGGGGAAGCAACTAGCTCTAAACAGAAAACAGTGTGTGCCTAACACATCCTAAAAGAAAGACCTGAAAGGACCAAACTATTTCTAATTTCACTATGGTCCCAGAACAAACCTCAAAAAGTTTATAGGAACACAAAAAATACCTAGCACCTAACAGAGTAAAATTTAGAGGCACCTGGATAGCTCAGTCGGTTTAGCGTCTGACTCTTGGATTTGGCTCAGGTCCCGATCTCAGGGTCATGGATCGAGACCCACATTGGGCTCCAAGCTTGGCATGGAGTCTACTGGAGATTTTTCCCCCTCTTTCTTCTTCCCCCTCTACTCCTCTCCTCATTCGTGCTCTCTCAAGCAAGTAAAATCTTTTTTAAAAAAAGTAAAATTTACAATGGTTGGCACCTAATAAAAAATTAGCAGACATGCAAAGCAGAAGCAGAAATTAAGAGAAAAATAAACTCACTGAAACCAACTAAGAATTGATACAAATGTCAGATTAGCAAAAAGGACTCTGAAGCAGTTACTAGGACAAAAAACCATATATGTGATGAACAGAAAATATAGAAGATTGAAAGTCAAACATCTACAAATGAAAACTACAATATCAGAGAGGAAAAGCAGGCAGCATGGGGTAATGGCAGATCAGCCACTTCAGAAGGAAAGAGTCCAGAGTCTTAAACTGCAAAAGAAACCATACAATGTGAAACACAGAGAGAAAAGGAATGAAATAACACAGCTTCGGCAAGCTGGGTGACAATTTTCAGAAATCTAAGATACGTTTAGTTGGAAGAGAAAGAGAAGGGGTCAAGAAATATTTGAAAAAATAATGACCAACATTTTCCCCAAAACTGATGACCGCTAAAAGCACAGATTCAAGAAGTTCAATAAACTCTAAACATAAGAAACATAAAAAAATTGACACCTAGGCTTCCTGCAGCAAAACTGTCCAAACAAATAGTAAAGGGAAGAAGCTCAAAACTGCTGGGAAGAAGAGACACACTATGTAGAACACAGCAAAGGATGAATAAGGACACCAACCTTCTTGTCAGAAACATGCAAAGGAGAAGATAATCAGGCAAAAAAAAGTTTAAGGACTGGAAGAAAAACCCATCAACTTAGAATTCTATACTCATCACAAAATCTTCCAAAACAAAGGTGAAACAAAGACTTTTTCAGACTTGCCAAAGCTGGAGGGTTCCAGCAGCAGCAGCAGCAGCAGAAGCAGCGGAAGCAGCAGCAGCAGCAGACAGCCATCAGAAATGTTGGAGCAGAAGTAAAATGACACCAGAACAAAAGGTGCATCCACTCAAAGGAACAAAGAGTAGCGGAAACAGTATAACTACATTCTTCTTATTATTTCAGTATCTTTCAAAGATAATTCCACTACTGAAACAAAAATAGTAACAATATCTTATGAGGTTTGCAATATCTGTAGAAGCAAAATGGAGAGCAACAGAGCACAAAGGCTGGAGGGGGGAATCTACTACTACTACCTGCAATGGTAGAACACCACTTGGAGACAGGCGGTGATATGATAGAGGTTAATAATCATAACAAATGTAAACGGTCGAACCAACCAATTAAAAAGCAGAGAAAATCAGAACGGACTTTAAAACTGCAAGACCCAGATACATGCTACTTATAAAAATATCCACATTAAATATAAAGGAATGGATAGGTTCAGAGTAAAAGGATGGAAAATGATACACCATGCCAACACTGACAAAAGCAAGGTGGAGGGGTCCCAGTGGCTCAGTCAGATGGCAGCTGACTCTTGATTTTGTCTCAGGTTGGGATCTTGGGATCCTGGGCTAGGGCTCTGCGTTGGGCTCGGTGTTTGGCAGGGGGTCGGCTTGGGGATTCCCTCTCCCTCTCTCTCTGCCTCTCCTCTAGCTGGCCCTCTCACACATTGTCTCTCAAATAAATAAGTAAATCTTTTTTTTAGTACAAGTACAAGGTAGAATGTCCACATTATTATCTGACAGATTTCAGAACAGAGCATTAACAGAAGTAAAGGTCATTTCGTAATGATAAAGAGGTCAATTACCAAGAAGTTGTAACAGTCCTATTTATTATATACCTGGTCGCAGAGTTTCCAAATGCGTGAAAACTGATAGGAGAAATAAACAAATCCATGATTGTACTAGATTTCAAAATCCCTCTCTCAATCACTGAAAGTAAACAGAAAATCAATAAGGATTTAGAAAACTAGAGCAACATTATCATCATTCAGACAGAAGACTGAATTCTGGGCTCTAAAGGTTGCAACAAACTTGAAAGGATTCAAATCATAGAAAATACATTCCCTGACCACATGGAACTAAATTATAAACTAATCAGAGGCACCTGGGTGGCTCAGTCTGTTGGGTGCCCCACTCTTGATTTCAGTTCAGGTCATGATCTCAGGGTTGTGAGATCGAGCCCCGTGTCAGGCTCCATGACAGGCATGGAACCTGCTTGAGATTTTCTCTCTCCCTCTGTACCTTGCATCTTCCCAGCTCTCTCTCTCTAAAAGAAAAAAAGAGAAAAAAAAAAAGGTTTCAACCCAACCAACCACAGGATTCTCTCTGTTGTCACTAAGAGATTTCACACTTCTTTAGCCAAGTGCAAGGATTCAAGAAGTGAGAAAAAAAAATCAGCATACAAATGCAAAATGAAGTACACTAAACTCCCAAGCTCTCCTCAGAGCTGGTTAAAACCCTATGAGAACTCTTCCTCAAACCTGTCCAATAGCTGACGCCGTATCATTATTAAATAATGGGCCATATCCCTAGAGTCACTAGCGGTTATGATCTTTTTTTCACTCTCTCTAGTTCAGACTGCAGAGGACCACAGAGCAGAGCGGACACTGGTAAGTCTGCTGCTGACAGGCTATCTGGCAGCTGTCTGCACAAGAACTCTGAGTGGATCCCAGTAACAGGGTCTGAGACAGAAATAGCACAAGATGGCTCTCCCTGCACCATAACGGCAGGTCTAAATGTTCTTGGAGCCAGTGTCCATTCTCTGTATTTTGAACAACTGTAACCAGAGGACCCCAGTACAGAATACCGGGCCATAACTAAGCCGCTTCTCCCTAAGAAGCAAGCCTCTGATAGAGGGATGAACATTCGACTAAATGAGAGACTCTATTTCTAGTTCTGAACTGAAAGGAGACTCCTAGGTATGTTGGCTCATGATTCTTAATTAAAATTTATTTTGGGTTACGATCTACCACATGGTCAAAACAGTGGAAGGGTCTGACAAACCGAGGCAAAACCCATCTAACATCTGCCTGACAAGTTCAAGAATACAGCTGGCAAACACCCAAATTTCAAACTGTTACGCTCATTCTAAATGTGAAATTTAGTCAGTATGAAGTTAAATTTCATTTGGGTTTAACTAAATTCTCCAAAAGTTTTTCAAGACTTTTTTTTAATGAGAGAGAGAGAGAGAGAGAGAGAGAGAGAGAGAGAACAAGTGGGGGGAGGGGCAAAGGGATAAGCAGACTCCCCACTGAGCGGAAAGCCTGATAAGGGCTCCATCTCAGGACCCTGAGATCATGACCTGAGCCAAAGTCAGATGTATAACAGACTGGGTCACCCAGGTGCTCCTCCAGAAGAGTTTTAAAGAAAGAGCACCACTGTATATACTCAAAGCTTTTTGTCTTGCTTCGCTTCATTTTTCAACATCTGATTCTCCAGAGGTTTACAGAAAAAAGAGGGACCTTTGGATCATCTTGATTATCTTTCTCCCACACAAAACTAACCCAAATTATCCTAAAGACCGGGCTGCATAAATGACGATTTAAAAGGTTTCACAATAGAGGGGGGGCCTGGGTGGCTCAGTTCGTTAGGTGTCTGCCTTTGGCTCAGATCATGATCCCAGAGACCTGGGAACAAGCCCCGCATCTGGCTCCCAGCTCAGCGGGGAGTCTGTTTCTCCCCTCTCCCTCTGCCCCTCCCCTCCACTCTTGCTCTCACTCGGTTGCTCTCTCAAATAGTCTTTAAAAAAAAAAAAGTCCCATTATAGCACACTTATTTTAGATTTTTCCGTCTTTTTTATATCAAACTTTAAATGGTTTCCATTAAGGATGCAAAAAAATATATACAGGTATAATTAAATGCCTATGAAGTTTCTATACCACTTAGGTCTTCTTTAATTCTTGCAGGTAGCACGGGAGAGTGGAAAGTTCACGAGCCTAGCAGTCATAACATCTAGGTTTTTGTAGTCAGTCTCATCTCTGCTACTTAATAGCTGGTTTTGTGCCCATGACTTCTTGGGGTCTTTGTTTTCTCATCTGTAAAACAGAATAATAAATACAAGCTCTCTCTACACTTCAATGTCTCATAAGGTTGTTGCCAAGAGCAAAGGAGAAGCACATTTATGTTTTTGTGGCCTTTGCATTTCATAAACTGTCACACAAATGGAAGGTATTGTTACAAACTGCGCCCCTCAAACTGTTTATACCTGCTTTATTTTACACGTCCCTTCAGTGACCAGATTATGAGAATAGTATGTGTGTAAAAAATACTACTCTTCTGGAACAAAAAATTCTTGACTTCCTTACTATCCTTAAAACAAACAAAAAACTATGAAATCTTCTTCACTGATAAGAACCTAGTTTCTAGTCACATCAAAGCCTTCCCTCTTGTTAACATGTTATTCTCTGCTACAAATTCAAACATGACACTGCAAATAACTCAAGGTGGTTAAGGTGCAGAGGATGAACACAGAAATACAATGATCCCCTTTGCTGCCCAGTTTTCTATTTGTTTTGAAATGTGCACACCTGCAGAGCAGTCTCTGCAGAGAAGCCACACCAGCCCCAAACAGCACAGATCCAGAGGACCTCAGCACACCCTGGGTGCTTTTTCTGCGGCCCAGTGTACAACTTCTAGAAATGCGATTTCTAATCAAGGATTAAAAATAGCCCTGGTGATGAATGAAAATCTTCCCCCAATGGGACGCCTGGGTGGCTCAGTTGGTTAAGCAGCTGCCTTCGGCTCAGGTCATGATCCCAGCGTCCTGGGATCGAGTCCCACATCGGGCTCCTTGCTCGTCAGGGAGCCTGCTTCTCCCTCTGCCTCTGCCTGCCATTCTGTCTGCCTGTGCTCACTCTCTCTCTCTCTCTCT